>NC_053426.1:6900056-7528724 GCF_007990345.1 Gossypium hirsutum | reverse complement strand
TTTGTTTCAAAAGGCTAGGTTTTTCTTAGTGCAAAATCCTCCAGCAATGGGAGTTCGGTTTTGTATAATCGATTACCTGGTTATTTTCTATTTGTTTATTCTACTTGGCTTCTTGAGGTGCCATTGGCGACATGGTGAGAGGCGTGGAGGGGGCGTGGAAGGGGATGGCGGCACACAGCGGGCTCAGGAGTTGGGAGGTTGCGTTGCTGAAGTTTGTTATGGGCTTAGGTTTGGCTTAGGTTGGGTAGTTGGATTGAATTTTGGGTTTGTTGTATTTTATTATTTGGGTCTATTTTGCTGGTATGGGCCCGGGCAGATTTGGGCTTTACAGCTGCCCCTCTTTGCTCGTTGTCGTGTAACGAAAACAGAGCAAAGACCAAGAAAGACCAAAATTGCCCGGGCGCCGAGCCTTGGCTTCTTTTGGTGCTTTTCTTCTTCAAGTAGCCTCGTTCTTCTGCTGTGTCTCGTTGCTTCAATTCACTTCACTGCGCTCTAGAGAAACAATGACTAAATCTATTTTGCTGCAACTCCATGGGGATGAGATTTGTTGTTTCTTCGTCTGCTCCACTACTGCTTAGGGATATAAGACTAAATGTGACTGCTCCATTACTGCTAGGGAGATAAGATTTGTGCTCTTCACTCTATTCCACTGTTGCCCAGGGAGATAGAACTACAGCTTCAATGTACTCCACCGTAATCAGGGAGGTAAAATCGCCATCTTCGACCTGCTCCACTATTGCTTAGGGAGATAAGATCTGTAATCTTCACTCTATTTCCTACCAATATAGGAAGACAGGACTGCTATCTTCGATCTACTTCACGCCAATACATAAGACAAATCTGCTTTCTGCGATCTACTCGCCACCAATATGGGAAGACAAGATGCATGTCGATCCACCCTACCAATAAGGAAGACAAGACCTACTATCTTGATCTACTTCACGCCAATACATGAAGACAAATCTGCTTTCTGCGATCTACTTCGCCACCAATATGGGAAGACAAGATCTGCATCGTCGATCCACTTCCTACCAATATAGGAAGACAAGACCTACTATCTTGATCTACTTCACGCCAATACATGAAGACAAGATCTGCTTTCTGCGATCTACTTCGCCACCAATATGGGAAGACAAGATCTGCATCGTGCGATCTACTTCGCCACCAATATGGGAAGACAAGATCTGCATCGTCGATCCACTTCCTACCAATATAGGAAGACAAGACCTACTATCTTTGATCTACTTCACGCCAATACATGAAGAAAGATCTGCTTTCTGCGATCTACTTCGCCACCAATACGGGAAGACAAGATCTGCATCGTCATCCACTTCCTACCAATATAGAAAACGGACCTGTTATCTTGATCTACTTCACGCAATCATGAAGACAAATCTGCTTTCTCGATCTCAATCCACCCACTGTAACTTCAGGGGTATAGGATTTGTTTCTTTGATCTGTTCTCTGGGGAACATGACCTGCAAAATCCATTTCATGGACCTATTTATGCCTAGTGTTTAGGATGACATGATCAGAATGAATCAAATGCTCCTAACTAGATGTGTATGTATTATATTTGTAGAATGTCATGAGAATGATCCATTTTTAATACTTAGGTTGTCATTGTTCATCAAGGTTCTATCACTGATGCCTTTTGTTCAGCCAGTACCTTTGACAGAAAACCCAAAGAAATAGTTGCAATTTAGACTATTCTTCCTCCAATGCTTCTAACCTTAAGTTTGGTCAGTTCTAAACAACAGCCCTGTTTCAGGTCCTCGTACTATTTAGAAGCTTTCAGAGTAATATGCAGAACTCCTTCTGTATGTGTATTGTCAATCCATTAATCGTTATTTCAATGACAAATGCTTAAAAAGATTATCAAAATGGACAAAATAAAATTTTGCTGAGAGCAAAGCTCGAAATGAATAAATCACTCAAGATAGCAAATTTTGCTGAGATATGATGAAAAAGATTATTACAATGAATAAGATGGAACTTTATTGAGACAGAGCTTAAATGAACAGATAGTAAATTTTGCTAAGATGTAAATAAGATAAAAACAGGTGCCCCAGATATCGCAGCGTGAGCTTCTCCGCACAAACTCTGTGTTTAGAAGTCCTAAAAGACTTTGTTGATGCCCCAAGATGTAGTATCTCTCCTTCTTGTTAATTCAGAGAAGACAAAACTACTCTATGCCTCATCTTTGATCGAAAATTTGAATTGCCCATTCTGGGTTTTCAATTCAAAACCCCTTTGGTCTCAAGGTGCCCTTTGCGGGTTTTCGCCTTGGCCTCTCCCTTTTTTTTTTTTTAGGCAAAGTACCTCTTCACTGAATCGAATTCACAGGATTGGGCAAGCTTTTGCCATCCATCCCAGTTAAAATTAATGCCCCTCCTGAAAATGCTTTTTTACTACATAAGGTCCTCCCAGTTTGGCATCCACTTTCCTCTGAAGTCTTTTTGCATGGGAAGGATCTTCTTCAATACCAAGTCCCCTTCATGGAAGTTCTAGGAGAACTTCTATTGTAAGCTCGCATCATTCGTTTCTGGTACATTGACCATGACGGATAGCTCTTAACCTCCTTTCTTCAATCAAGTTAGCTGATATATCGGATTGGACCCATTCTGCTTCGTCTAACTTAGTTCTGAAAAAACTCGAGAGAGGAATTTCAACCTCAATTGTAGCACTGCCTCCATTCCATAAACCAAAGAAATGGTGTTGCCCCGGTAGAAGTCCTACGGACGTTCGATAAGCATAGAGGGCGAATGGCAACTTCTCGTGCCAATCTCTATAGGTCTCAGTCATTTTCCCCACAATCTTTTTGATATTTTATTGGCTGCCTCCACCGCACCATTCATCTTCGGACGATATGGCGATGAGTTGTGGTGCTTGATCTTGAATTGACTACAAACCTCTGCTATCGTGCTATTATTCAAATTTAATGCGTTGTCAGATATAATCCTTTCGGGCATTCCATACCGACATATGATTTCCTTCTTTAAAAACTTGCTGACAACTGTCTTTGTGACGTTGGCGTAAGAAATAGCCTCTACCCACTTAGTAAAGTAGTCAATCACTACAAAAATGAAACGATGTCCGTTTGAAGCCTTTGGCGATATCGGCCCAATGACGTCCATGCCCCACATGGAGAAAGGCCATGGGGAAGTCATGACGTGAAGAGGTGATGGAGGCACATGAATTTTGTCTCCGTAAATCTGGCATTTATGGCACTTCTTAGCATATTTGATGCAGTCTCCTTCCATGGTAGACCAATAATATCCAAATCTCATGATCTGTCTGGCCATTGTGAAACCGTTAGCGTGTGTTCCACAAATACCATCATGGACTTCTTCCAAGATCTGTTTGGCCTCCACAGCGTCCACACATCTTAACAGCACCTGATCTTTTCCTCTTTTGTACAGGATCTCTCCATCTAAGACTAATCACTGGCCAGCCTCCTCAACATTCTCTTGTCATTCTCAGTTGCTTGGTTTGGGTATTCATGATTTTTCACGTATCGCAATATATCCTGATACCAAGGGTTTCGTCCTTTTCTTCTTCTTCGTCAATGTTACAACAGTGGGCTGGAGCACCATAAATGCTCATTTGGATAGGCTTCACATCCTCTGGTCTATTTACTTTGATCATGGAAGCCAATGTAGCTAAAGCGTCGGCCATCTGATTCTCGTCTCGTGGGAGATAACAAAAAGTGATGTCGTCAAACTCCTCAATCAATTCTAGGACTATCCTTCGGTAACTAATCAACTTAGGGTCTCTGTTTCCCATTCGCCTTTGAGCTGATAAATTACCAATGCCGAATCCCCATATACCTCAAGTACCTTGATTTTGCGTTCCATAGCCGCGCGGATTCCCATGATACATGCTTCATATTCCGCCATGTTATTTGTGCAATCAAAATCTAGTTTACTGGTGAAAGGATAATGATCACCGTTTGGAGATACCAAGACTGCCCCAATCCCGTTGCCCATGGCATTTGAGGCTCCGTCAAAATTTAATTTCCAAGTATTGCCTTCTTGTGTGCTTGCTTCAGTAGTTGCCACATACATCAGATCCTCATTTGGGAAATCAAAGTTCAAAGGCTCATAATCGTCCAGGGCTCTACTTGCTAGAAAATCTGCTATCGCGCTCCCTTTTACAGCCTTTTGATTCACATAGGTTATGTCAAATTCAGATAGTAGAATTTGCCATCGGGCCATCCTTCCGTTTAGAACAGTTGACTCCATCATGTATTTCAGAGGGTCTAACTTTGAGATTAACCAAGTCGTATGGTACAACATGTATTGTCTCAATCTCCGAGTAGTCCAAACCAATGCGCAACATAATTTTTCAATTGGCGAATATCTCGTTTCGCATTCAGTGAACTTCTTACTGAGATAATAGATCGCTCTTTTTTTCGTCCTGACTCATCATGTTGGCCGAGCACGCCTCCCATGGAATTCTCAAATACTGCCAAGTATAGTATTAGTGGCTTGTTAGGGCAAGGTGGCATCAGTACTGGGGCGTTGGACAAGTAATGTTTAACTTTTTCGAAAGTTTTCTGGCACTCCTTATCCCATACACCTGGATTGTGTTTCTTAAGAAGACGGAATATGGGGTCACATTTCTTAGTTAATTGTGAAATGAATCGAGCGATGTAATTTAGTCTTCCTAGGAAACCCCAAACTTCTTTTTGAGTACTTGGCAGAGGTAATTCTTGTATGGCCTTAACTTTGTCTGGGTCAATTTCAATTCCTTTTTCGCTGACTAAGAATCCTAGCAATTTTCCTGATCTAGCCCCGAAAGTACACTTGGCTGGGTTAAGTTTTAGCTGGAACTCCTTAACCTTAGAAACAGATTTCTCAGAACTTGCACGTGTTCCCCTTTGTTCTGGATTTTGCGATCATGTCATCAACATAAACTTCTATCTCTTTATGCATCATATCATGGAATAATGCTACCATGGCTCTCTGATACGTTGCTCCCGCATTTTTCAATCCAAAAGGCATCACTTTATAACAAAACGTCCCCCACATCGTTATGAATGTGGTCTTCTCCCTGTCTTCAGAAAGCATCTTAATTTGGTTATACCCGGAGAAACCATCCATGAAAGAGAACAGTGAGTATCCGGCCGTGTTGTCTACCAAGGTATCGATATGAGGCAGTGGGAAATTATCTTTTGGGCTGGCTTTGTTCAAGTCCTTTTAGTCCACACACATTCGCACCTTCCCATCTTTCTTAGGAACAGGGACTATATTGGCTACCCATTCTGAGTACTTGACCACTTGTAAGAAACCAGCATCAAATTGCTTCTTAACTTCTTCCTTTATTTTTAGCAAGACATCAGGCCTCATCCTTCGGAGCTTTTGTTGGACTGGTTTGCATTCTTCCTTTATAGGCAATCGGTGTACCACGATATCAGTACTTAACCCTGGCATATCTTGGTAGGACCACGCGAAGACATCTTTAAACTCTTGAAGCAACTCAACAAGGTCTTGCCTTGTTTCCTTGGTAATGCAAGCGCCAATTTTTACCTCTCTGCCCTCTTCTAAGATCACAACTTCTACTGATTCCTTATAGGGTAGAATTTGTTTTCTTCTTCTTCCATCATTCTTAACAAATCCGGAGATAAAACGCTGTCTTGGTCACCTTCAAAATCTTGAGGATCATCTATACTCATGTCTTGCTCAAATAGAGACTCTGAATTAGTAACAAAGTCGCTCATCTCGTTGATATCTGAAGACCTGTTATTGGAACAAATGGAGGCCCAAATAAAAGAATCTAAGAATACTTGTATGCATAGTATGATTATAAAGGGAATGAAAAGAATGAAAGAATATTTGCTCAAGATGAAACTGAATGATAAGTTTTCACTGAAATTAGATTTTGGACATGTGCCTTTTACAAAAGATTCTTATCACCCCAGGCTTAGGGCAACAAGTGTTCTGAATATTACTCTAAATTAGTTCTAAATGTTACAGGGATCTCTTCTGCAGTCCAGTTATTCAGAACACTTCCAGGTTCGTAAGGACGAATGCCCGATAAATTCTTTCCACCCTTTCTTCCGCGGATATGGCATTGATGTCCAACCTCTCAATCCTTCCTTCTGTAACCTCATCATTCTCTTCAGGGTGGACAATTCCCCTGAAACAAAAGTCTTGGATATATGGGGAAAGGTTATCGGTCCCCACTTGACTTCTATCCCGCCCAAATGTGCTCTTCTCTTTTCTTACTTTTTCTCCATCTCCTTCCTCCTTTCCCTCGCATTAGGCTTATATCCCAAACCATAACGGTCCTGTTTGTTAACTAGGATCGATACTTCAACCCTTCCCTGGAGGTATTTTCCAAATCCTCTTCCAGGCAATGCTCCATTTCCCATCGTTAGCTGTAAGCTCATTGACGTAGCTTTGGATATCTTAGGCTCTGGGATTTTGCTCGTCTCAATGACAAATGTGGCATTTACGAATTCCAATGATCAGAATGAACACTCTATCGCTTCACTATCAGCTTCTATGTATGGCATATCATCGGTGACTGATGCAATGATGTCTTCTTCTGCACCTATAGTCACCAATCGACCCTCTATCACCAATTTTAACTTTTGGTGAAGTGACGATGGTACAGCCCCTGCGGAATGGATCCAAGGCCTCCCCAATAGGCAATTGTAAGATGGTTTAATATCCATTACCAAAAAGTCTACCTCGTATGTATTTGGACCAATCAATAGAGGTATCTCGATTCTTCCCATCACTTTTCTCTCAGTGTCATCAAATGCTCTCACTATATTTTGGCATGATTTCATGTGAGAACTATCCACAGGTAGCCTGTTTAATGTGGACAGGGGTAAAACATTCAGGGCCGATCCATTGTCAACGAGTACTGCCGGTAGTATACACCCCTTGTAACGGGCAGTGATGTGCAAGGCCTTGGTAAATCCCATACCACCTGGCGGGATCTCATCATCGTTGAAGAAGATGAAGTTATCGGCATTTATATTGTTAACCAAGCGATCCAATTTGTTCACTGAGATATCTTTAGCGACATAAGTCTCATTTAGCACTTTTATCAACGCATTACGATGTATCTCTGAACTTAGAAGTAACTCGAGCACTGAGATGCGAGCCGGTTGCTTATGCAGTTGTTCCACCATGCTATACTCACTATGCTTCAAGAATTTTAGGAATTCTCTAGCCTCATTTTTAGTCACCGGTGTGTTAATATGCGGTTCAATTTCGGTCATCTTCGTTTTATCTTGTTCAACCGCTAAGGTTTTTCCTTTTATAGGCTCCCTTTTGTATTTCCCGGGTCGTAACATTTTCCACTACGCGTATAGAAGCCTGCGTCATTACTCTCTTCTGGAGCATTTATCGGGTTCTCCTCTCCCGTGATCATCACATTGTAGTCGTAATTTCGAGGAACCCTTTTGCTATCCTTATAAGGAAAGGCTACAGGTTTTTGGATTATGACCCTTGGCGCCAGTTGTATTCCAGATCTTGTGCTTGTTGGCCTTGAAATAATCACCACCGGGTGATTTTGGGCCTTTCCCGTAGGCCCCTCCTCCGAGGCATAAACTTCTCCTTTTTCCAGTCCTTTAATCTCTTCATAAAATTCTAGCTCTTTGTTGTTCATCAGATTTTGTACCATGGCCTTGAATTCAGTGCAGTTTTGAATGTCATGGTCTTCTTCAGCATGAAACTCGCAGTACGTCTTCGTTCCTTCGGGCCTTTCTTTGAATCTTGTTTGATGAGACCTCCTTCTATCATTTGTCTCCAAACCCAACTCAATGGGGTTTTTATCTCTGCAATGTCGGTTTTGATTCTCTTTCTCCCACCTTCGATTATTGCGTTTACCCCCTTATCAGCATGATCGGGTAACGGATTCGCTGCTACGTTGGGTCCTAATGAGTTGTCAAACTTCACAATCCCCATCTTAATGAACCTTTCCACCGCCTTTTTAAACCCAGTGCAGTTCTCAATTGAGTGCCCTGGTATCCCTACATGGTATTCACATTGGGCATTCGCGTCATACCATTTGGGATATGGAGGTTGCATGGGCTCTAGATAAAATGGAGATACTATGTGTGCATCAAATAACTTCTGATACAGTTCCCCGTATGTTATTGGAATGGGCATGAATTGAAGTCTCTCTGTGTTAGTCTTTGTGTTAGGCCTCGTGTTGGCTTCCTGCCTTGAGGGGGCTTAGTGACTAGTGGTTATCATTTTTGGAGGGCCAACAGTAATCGGTTTTGAATGGCTCTTGCTATATGTGCTTACGTTGTTTACTTCGCCCTCTTTTTTCCTTGGGGCTGGTCTTTTGAAGTTTTCCCCCGTGTCAATTTTACCGCTCCTTACTGCGTTCTCAATCATTTCACCGGACATTACCATATCCGAGAAGCTCTTGGTAGCACTCCCCAACATGTGGTTGATGAACGGGGCTTTCAAAGTATTGATAAACAACATGGTGACCTCTTTTTCCAAAAGGGGTGGCTGGACTTGTGTTGCCACTTCTCTCTATCGTTGGGCGTATTGACTGAAATTCTCGCTAGGCTTTTTTCCATGTTTTGTAACGTAATTCGATCGGGTGTTATATCCGTTACATGACTGTATTGCTTCATAAAAGCTTGCGCCAAGTCTCTCCATGAACTAACTTTAGCACGACTCAGTTGGTTGTACCATTTGGCTGCAGATCCGATCAAACTGTCCTGGAAGCAGTGGATTAACAGCTGATCATTGTTGACGTATCCTGTCATTCTTCGACAGAACATGGTTATATAAGCTTCAGGACAACTAGTCCCATTATATTTTTCGAATTCCGGCATTTTGAACTTAGGTGAGAATACTAAATCAGGGACCAAACTCAGATCCTTGGCGTCAACCCCGCGATGATAGTCGATGTTCTCCATGACTCTAAATTTTTCCTCTAACCATCTACATCGGTCCTCCAGTTGTTTTGGCAAGTTCATTCTTGTTTTTTCTATTTCTGCCACGTCATCGAGGTCCGGGACCACAGGATTAGTGGGATTATCCCCGGGATTAGAACCCGAGCCCATTTGAAAATGCACTGGTACCGAGGCACCAGCCAGATATTGAGGTCCAATGGTAACCGGTACCCTCTGTGGGTACACCTCTGGTTGTGCTTGGATGTTAGTTGGGGTGAAACCTGGAGGATAAACAGGGTCATCGTGATCCTCCCCAGCATCAACTACGGGGTCTTTTCCTTTGTTATTCCCTCCAGCCAATAACTGCTTTAATTGGTTCATCACAGTGTTCTGGGATTCTAACATGTCCTGCTGGATTTTTTCCAGTTGTTCATGCATCTGATCTTGCATCTCTCGTTGCAACTGTTCCAATCTTTCCAACCTTTGATCCATTGCTTTTGTTTGGCGACGAGTACCGTAGTGATATTTGATTAGATTTTTGTTGGTTTCCAGGGTAACTGTCATAATTTAATTTTATTAGGGTCATTTTATGAAACTTACTGCATATGATGTAATGCAAATGTATGAGATGAATGCAAAAGAGGCATTGATTCGAATTCAATTTCATTAGAAAACTCAACTAGAAAGCAAATTTCTTTACATAAAATAAATTACATATACGGCTTCGCCTTTATACCCAAAGCCTTAACCTTCCTAAGAAGCCAAGCTAAATCTCGACCTCGGCTTGATTCTGACTCATATTTTAAACTCAATACATCGGCCTGAACTGCTAATGTTTGTAGATGATCAGCCACTTCCCGCACTTGAGTCACAGCATTGCCCATAACGTAATCTCTATCTCTAATCTGACTTTGAGAATGATGGAATTGCTCTTGCCATTGATCATTACTCCTCTCAAGAAGCTCCATTCGTAGCTCAGAATTGTGTAATGCGTCCTCAAGCTCCCCTATCTTTCCTTTCAGTTCTTCGATCTTATTTAAGCTCGCTCTTAATTCGATCATGGAGTTGCGACTACGGTACGAGTGAAGTGACTTTTCTAGCTCTGCCACCTTAGCCTTTAATCCTGCCTTCTTATTTCAGCACTCTAACAAACTCCTTTCCAAAGCGTTTTCTCGAGCTCGAGCATCTTGAAATTTCTTTTCCCACTGATCGGCCCTATTCTTTTCCTTATTGATCTCTTGTCGCCACTGCTCTGACGTTTTACCCAAACTGACAGTTCTTATTGACAATCGCAGCTTCTTGTAATCTGTTTTTAGACTATCCAAATCCTCTTCAGCCTTGTTCTTTCCCTTCCTTAATTTCTCGGCTTCTAGCTTGTGGATATCGATGTCTAATCCCAAATGCATTCTTTCTTCTTCTAGCTGTTCTATCCTCTTTCCCAACTCAGCATTTCTTTTCTCAAAGTCTCGTTTGATGATCTCTAATTCTGACGGAGCTACTTGTAGATGCTCCTCTATAGACTGAACACAACCTTCCCTCGGCTTAGGGATGTTGTCATTGACTCTTTTACTCCACCACCCATAATATTCGGGAGTTGTCATCGCTCCTACGATAAATCTTTTCATTCGATGAACCTGTTTCCAAGCGTTAGATATTTCTCGAGTTTTTCTCTTGTAGTTTTCATCCTTATAAGAAAACTCACATTGAGCCAGCCCTTGTGTTGCTGGTATGAACTGTCTCGATCTATATTGTCTTAATACGAGTAAAGGGGCATAACCGACAGCTCCCCAAATTCGAGTAAAGGGACCCAGTCGAAATCCCCACATCGATACAGGATCTCGTCGGGTATCATCCAAGGAGCTTTCCATTCAACGTCATCCTCCTGAAGATTTTGGAGAATCGTCATCCACTTCTCTTCCGTGATGTCGTCTCATCTTGGTGTAGCAACTTGTTCCTTCAATGGGGAATAGCCTTCTGAGAAGACTCGATAAGAGACATTTTCCACCTTCCAAAAGTGACTATGAAACCACACCAATAGTAGCTGTGCGCATCCGATGAACCTTCCCTCCCCTACTCTTCGACATGCGCTTAGAGATCTGAAGGTTTCTGCTAAGATTGCCGGGATGGGCGTGACTCCTTTACTAAGCCGATCGAACAAATCAGAGACGGCCTCATCTATGTGCCCTAAAGCTCTAGGGAAAATTACCAATCTATAGATACCTAGAGCGAAGACATCCACTCTTTTCTTCACATCAGGGTGTGCTAATACTAAATCTCGTAAGCTTTTCCAAGGAACGCATTTACTGTCTCCTTTCTGTTGGATTCGGGCAGCGACCCACTGTTCGCTCATCCCTGTAATGCTCATCAATTTTTTTAATAATGTCGGGACACTAGCAGCTCTAGAATAGGCCTTGTCAATTTGAATCTTTGGACACCGAAGCAAGGTCGTATATTCTTCCACGGTGGGCACCAAATCCACTTTTCCAAAAGTGAAACAACTGTAAACAGGATTCCAAAACTGGGCTAGGGCTCGGACTAAATGCTTGTCCACTTTGACACCAAGTAAGTAAGGCAAGTCCCTGTAGTCACAGTAAAACATCTGCTTGGTCCCATCGTCCCATTGATCCCATATTTCCTTCATTTCTCGAAGATCATTTTGGATTACGCTGATACGGGTGAAGTCCCATAACTCTGATACGTACCCTTCTGCAAGACTATCGCCTTTCTCTCTCCACATCATCTCAGCCCACACTCGTACAGCTGCATTGTCTTCTACTTTATCAAGAAACCTCTTTTCCATGATAAGCTTTCTATCTATACTGAACGTGAATCGACACCTCTTTTGAAATGAAAATGCCATGCAATCACAAACAAAGCAAATCAGAGCTAGGATTTAAAGTAAACAATAATAAATAAAGCATCTATTCGGTAAGCACTAGGGTTTGGAATAGCTCTATCTCGGTGGGTTCTTATGGCTCGCTATGTGTGGTTTGGTTCTAAAGTAAGGGTACCTGAACCAGCAGATTCCTCGATCCTCACCCATTATAGGCTCATATGGACCGAGTTCAGTTCAGGGGAATACATTTCCCTATGGCCATGCGGAGATGAAAATCTCACGAAGACATAGGTACGGATGTATCCCGGAAGTGATTCACTATCCCATGCGGAGGTGAAAACCTCACGAAGGCGTAGTTTCTCACTCCCACTTAAAAGGGTATGACCAGCGGTCATGCAATGCAATGTGCAAAGGTATAAAATAAAATACAGAACACGATAAAAAATATAACTCAAAACAAAAAAGATGCAATGAGAGGATCGTAAATTTAAATCGAATTTTCCACTTTCAACAAAAGGACAAGAAATAATCAACACGTGGCTTGACTCTCTTATTAATCCCCAGTGGAGTCACCAAGCTGTTGACACCATTTTTTTTGGATAAAAACGGGGTCGACTTGAGTTTTGAAAAGTAAAAATGAAACAGGAGTCGCCACCAATCCTTTTTGATAAGGTGTGATCGGGTCACCTTAGAAAAATGGCTATTTTTAATAAACGATTCGATTTATTAAAATAACATTTTTTGGTCTACGAAATTCAGAAAGACGAGTTCGGAAATCGGTTATGCACGAGGAAGGATTAGCACCCTCGATGCGCCCAAAATTGGTACCTAGTTGATTAATTAGTGTCTTAGTGTCGAAGATTGAAAACTTTGAAGAATTTTAAAAATACGATCCTTAAAGAAAACTCTAATAATATTGATTGAAAGTTAAGAAGATATTTAGCTATTTGGTCGAACGAGAAATCGAAACCCAGCACGTTAGGGCACGTTCTCTCGAATTTCCAAACGCAAAACATTGCCTCGTTTTGAAAGTTTAAAAAGGATATTTGGCTATTTGGTCGAACGAGAAATCGAAACCCAGCGCGTTAGGGCACGTTTTCTCGAATTTTCCAAACGCGAAATATTGCCTTACTTAGGAAAAAAGGTTTTGATGCATGGTGTTAACATGTGTGACGAAACAATAATGAATGCAGCAAGTTAAGGATAAACAATACAAACAAACATTAACAATGAAATAAATAAATAAGAGTTGGATCAATCGCATCATAACAAATGAATAAGCAAATAGGATTAAAATGTCCTTTTAAAATAATAATAAACATGTAGCCAAATTAATAAATAAACATCGAGTAAAAGAAAAATAAAATAAAATAAAACATGTATGTTTTTATTATACATATTTTAAAATTACAAAATATAATAAATATATAAATTATAAGATATAGGTATGTATGTGTATTACAAAAATATATAGACGTATGCATAGTTTAAGATCATAAAATATAAAGAATATATGCATATAAATATAGATAAAAGGTACGTATATTTATATTCATGAAAATAAAATGTATATAGGTATATATGGAGATGTATACAAATTGTAAAAATATGAAAGTAAGTACATGTTTATATAAAATATTTACATACAGATATATTTCACAAAATGTATGCATATATGTAAAAATTTAAGATGTATATATTATATGTGAATGTAAAGATATAAACGTGTATGTATTTATAAAAAATAAAAAAGTACACATGTATTTGAAATAAATAAAATATAAGACTCGAGACAAATACTAGTTAATCTAAAACAATCTAGAATAAGATAATATATAAAGAAAATCATAAATGATAAAAGAAACAGTTCAAAAATATATGAAAAATATAGATGAGTTTAATGTAAAACAAATTTAAATAATAAATGTAAGGACTTAAAACAAATAATAATAAAATAGCCTATTTTTTAAAAAAAATTAAAAACAAACAAAATATATCGAGGACATGGTTGAAACAGAATAAAAAATCAGGTCCTAAACTGCGAATATATGAAATAGGTGGTAAAGGAGCTGAAATAAAAGGCACTGAGGGCATGGGGACCGGTTGCGCAATATTCCCCATCCCGTATGCGCATTGCTTTGCACGGGACCAGATTGGAACAGGCGAGAAATTACGTGGCTGAAATTAAAAGAAATAAAAGAGTGCGTCGCATCTGTCACAGAATTGGAGGGACTAACTGTGTAAAATACCCATTAGGGTAATAATGCACAACCCTCTTTCCTTTACAAGACGCCGTTTGATATTTTAAAAAAAATAAAACCTTCAAATCACTATAATCTGCCATTCTTTAAGAAAATAAAGCAAACATGTGAAACCCTAGCCCCCTTTCTTTTTCTCTCCACCGTTTGAGAAACTAAGAGCCACTCTTCCTCAACTCCGATTTGGACGGAGAGAAGAAGAGCTTCGACGGCGCCACGGTAAGAACTCTCCGTCTTTTCCCTTTTTTATTTTTGATTTATCAAATGCATATATAAAATAAAATAAAAACCAAATAACGAAAAAAAAATGAAAGATTCGCACCTAAAAAAACCTTTCTCAGAATTCGATCTATATTCTTCTTATTTCTTTATTTCAAAATGCTGTTTTTTTTATACAAAAATCCCCCCCAGCAATGGTGAGATTTTCCGTTTTTATAACCGATTACCATTGTTTATTTTCTATTTGTTTATTTCTACTTGGCTTCTTGCAGGTGGCCATGGCCGACAATGGTGGCAGAGGCGTGCGAGTGGGCGTGGCAGACGGGGAGATGGCGCGGCACACATGCGGCGCTCATGGGCAGTTGGGGCTAGGGTTTGCTGTTGCTGAAAGTTTGTTATGGGCTATTAGGTTTGGGCTTAAGGTTTGGGTAGTTGGGATTGAATTTTGGGTTTGTTGTATTTTATTATTTGGGTCTATTTTGCTGGTATGGGCCCGGGCAGATTTTGGGCTTTACACCTTGCATTGTGCCTTTTGTGTGGATTAAATTGCTTGGTAAGTTTAGTTAGTGATAATTGATAATTAATTGTCGAGATACATTGCATAATTATCCTAATCCAAATAGCACTAAATCTTGCTAAGTCCGTAGTTGCTTCAATCAAGTTCCAATTGATTTTGTCATAGGCTTTATTCATATCCACTTCAAAGTTGTAAGAGATCTCTTACCTTTTTTTCTTTGCTTTGTTGGTGTTAAGGGTTCCTTTACTAGAAAAATATTATTAAAAATAGATATTCCTTATACAAAGCATTTTAATAAGGGATACCAAACTTCTTAGGCCTCCTTTAACGTTTGTTAGTAAATGGTGCGAATGTAGAATGAAAACATCTTTCTTTCTTTCAAAAGGAAGAAAAAAGTGTTGAGTATTTGCTCATAAAGAAGCTTAAGAATTAAAGAATGCTAATTAAGTTGATAAATTTTTAATATATAATATCAAATAGTAAGATAGGAATATTATTTTTCTTATATAATATTTTTCACTAAATATTTTTTTAAAAATAATATTCAAAATTCACTTAATATTATTATTTTTGCTACAATCGAAGTATTTTCCATGTCCGTCTTATAATCTATGAATCTGTGATTGTTCTTCTCAATAATACCATTTTTAAAATTCGAACTTATGTTCTCCTCTGAACGTGTAATATACCTTACCACTATTATATTTTAAACAAACCAAAATGTTGCATAGATTAATAGAGTAGACATTGTATGAAATTTGACCATATAATATTTTTATTTAATTTATAATCTAATTATATATTGTTAAAAAATAGTTATCTATATTATAAAATTATTAATAAGTTGTGGAAACTATTATTTAATTATTACATGTTATATATAATAGTTAATTAATTAATTCTTTATTACATATTCGAATCTAACTTTAGTATTTCGTATAATGCGTTCTTAATAAAAATATCTTACCTTATTTTATCAAAATTACTTTTTTTTAATAAATAATAGGTTAAAATACACCTATAGTCCTTGTACTTTTTGAAAATTACAAAATATATAGTCACATTTTACCCTAAATAATATCTTACCTTTTGATATCTCTATAAAAGTTTAGTTAATTGACCCCACTCGATTTCTTTGTCCCCTAGTATTGTTGTGCGTTCCATGCACGATTTGTTACGAGATTGTCGAGATGTTTATCGAAGACCTCGAAAGTGAAAAAAGAAAGACTATAACTATAGTAATTTAATTAAATTTAGGTCCAAATATGTAGTTAGTCATTCTACTTGGGTATAATTCAAGATTTAGTGCTTATGTTTAAAATCTTAAAAGAGATTCTATTTTATTTTTTAATTTAAAATTTTTAGTTTAATCATTAAATGTTAATATTTTCAATCAAAATTTACAAAGTTAGCATGTTGATTAGATTATTCTTATATATTGATAGATTCAGGATTTTATTCCAAGAGGGCAAAACTTTTAATTCCGAACGGCTTTTTTTTTTAATGTAAAAAAGTGTTAGTTTTTCTCATATATTTTTTTTCTTATCAAACAAATCAATTTAATATTTAAAAAAAAAAACATGAATGATTTAAATGTGGAAAGAATTAAAAGGAAAAAAAATCACACTATATAAAATTAAATATTTCTTTCCCATATGCAAAAAAAAATTAATAATATATTAAAAATTTCATAAATATCATTATAATTCCAAAAATTAAATTAAAAAAATTAGCCTTAGTCCTATTTCTAAATACTATGCTTCCTAAATTGCACCCTCTGCTTTTTCATAAAATCGAACTCATCAATGATGGAATCTGTTAAAAATTCTCGAGCTCTCTCTTTTTCGATGTATGCCACCAAGTAAGTTGAAAGAAAATCATCTTCCATTCTGTTGTGAAGTCTTTAGAATTTTCATGGCTGAATTGTTGTAGATACGGGAAGAGTTAGCAATATACTAAGGAGATATTGGAGTCTCACTTGGAGGAATCAGTTGATATGACCCAAACTTAAAGTAAGCTCGACGGACTTCGTCATGTTGATTTGGAGGGTAATCCCAAATAGATTTTCAAAGTTCTGGATCACGCTCTAAAGAAGAAGTGTCAAACTCCTTTGTTTCTACTCTCGGCACCTTATGAGGACGTTCAAGAACTTGAGAAGACTTGCTATCTCATTCAAGAGCTTGGGAAGACTCGATATCTCATTCAGAATCTTGGGATTGAGATGACCTGATATCTCGTTTAGGAGCTTGGGAAGACTCGATTTCGCGTTCAAGAGTTTGGGATTGAGAATACATGATATCTCATTTAGGAGTTTGGGAAGATCTAATATTTAATTTTTCTCCACTAATAACAGCAGGTTGAGGAATTGATTCATTATTTCTCTTTCTGACACCATTTTCTTAAAAAAAGATTTGATCTTTTTGTTGATCATAATTTAATCAAAAAACTTAAACACTGTCATAATATATTAAACAACAACATATTAGAAAAAAGAAAAAATAATAATAAGTAAAATAAATAAAGAACATAATTTATGTAAAAATACTTACCGTGAGGCCTTTTGTGTAAGGAGCCGAGAGGAAGATAATTTGCATTTTTTTACTCTGTGCTCTTAGTCTCGACATCAAACTCCTTTTTTTCTATCGGTAGTGTTGACACCTTACCAGAGGAAGATGATTCCTTAGCAAGACATACAAATCAAAATACAACAAAGTCACTAACCTAATATATATGTGAATGGGTCAAATCAATTAATTCTAAAATTTAGCTTTAAAGTTCATATTGGGCCTCTAAGTTTAGTCTTTCAAGGCTCATCATACATTAATATTTAATTATTATTGTTAAAGTTATATAATTAAAAACTGAAAAATACTTTGTTAATATAAAATATAACCTCATGACTTAAGAAGACGAATTATATGAAATGCAATTTGGCTAATGGAGGCAAATGTTATACAATGTGTATAATAATTTATATATAAAATTTAAAAATCTGAAAATTCATCCCATATAACTGACAAAAAAATATCAAATTAGCAATTTTTGATAAAAAAAAATACTTGCAGTAATAATGGTTAAACTAATATTTTTAAACCGAAAAAGTAAAAATACTTAATTTTTAACTTTTTTAAATACCGAAGCTAAATTTCAAATATTGCTAAAATACTAGTACTTGCGATAGATTTAGTGGATTATTTTCTAAATCTTTTGGTTTTGAGTCATTATTAAAGCTTTTGGTTTCTTATTCGTGGGATGCATTAATATGTATAAATTAAAATATTTTTAATATTTAAATAAGTTAACTTAAAATTGTTAAGAATTCGTAATTTTATTCCAATAAGTACTTTTTTTTAATTATTCATTTCTTTAAAATTTTACTTGGAAAGAGTACTCATGTTTACATTATTAACAGTCATGCAATTACTAAACAATGGAAAATTTTCAAATTTTTCAACAGTTAATAATAATTTTAATAATAATTATGATAAAAAAATATTGTATATTATATGATATTTATGAATTTTGAATGTAAATGAAGTTAGAATTGTTAAATATTAAATTATGATTTTAATGGATAATAATAATTTGATTAGGTAATTATGAATTTTGTACTTAAAATATTTTGTTTCAATGTTAAGATAAATAAATGTACGTATGGGTTAAATAAATATGCATGAGTTAAAAACAAAAACAAAAACATTATTTAGGGGTTAAATTTTGAACGTAAATTATATTGTTAGGCCATACAGAGAGTCTATTGTTAGTTGGATTGGATATCAACTGTATTTTGAAAATCAGATCTTTCACCAAAAAAATGAAATGAAAATAATTCAATAAAAGTTAAGTTATCCTTACAAAATTCGAAAACAGAAAAAATATTTTATTTAATTGAAGGTCCACATAATGTATTAACAAGTTTAAATGAAAATTTTAATAGTTGCACATTAGAAGTACCAGTGTGGGTAATGGGAATTAGATTATATCTCCTATAGAAACTCCTCTATTGCCTTGATATTCATTAGCATTGTCAAGAGAATGAGGATTGATAGTGATATTATGAGTAGCGCTAGTGTCTAGAGTCGAAGATGGAGCATGTTGTGCATTTTGAGATTCAAAATTGGTTTTGGCACCTTGATGATTATGAGACTTGGAGGGACAAACCTGTGTGTTCTAGGGAGCTTGTTGTTGAGGACAAAAAAATTATGGCCAATAAGATTGAGGTTTATTGTTGCGACAAATATGTGAGAAAATTAAGAAGGATTGGTGTTTTGTTGTGCAATTACAACAATGACAGAGGAGGACATTTGTTTCTCGCCTTGTTGGAGAAAGAGTTCATGATCAACAAGTTTTTGAAATAGTTCTTCGTATTCGATTGATGTTGGGCGGGTATGAGTAGAGGCAAAAAATTCTCAATATTCTAGATTAAGACCACTAAAGATCTTGATTATAAGTTCTTCCGAAGTATTCAGAGAACGACAATAGCTAACTAGTTTGTAATGGTTTTAATTTGTTGTAGATACTCTACAACATTTTTGGATTGCTTTGTGACTCTAGTAAGTTATTCACAGAGATTGTAGCTTCGTGTATGACTATTGTATGCAAAAGAGCCCATGCTTTTTGTGAAGTATGAGCGGCAACAATCATGAAAGTGATTGAGCTATCAACAAAAGCCATCATTGCTTGTTGGATAAGTCAATCTTGGAAAAACCAAATACAATAAGTAAGACTTGTTTCATGGTGCTATTCCTTTCAACATGTTCTAGTGAAGCGAGTTTGGTGCTATCAAGATGGCGTTGGTGATCATGTCATTTAACAACATTGAAAATTGTGCTTTTCAATTCGAAAATTTGGAGCTATCGTGAAGCTTAATAGGTAATTAAGAGGACAAATTGAACTGGACAATTGAATTGTTGTAGGAGTAGTAATGGAGTCGAAGTTAATTACCAAGGGTGTTAAGTTGTTGCTAGCCACTACTAGAAAGTTGAATTGAGTGAAAAACAAATGGATGATCTCATTCTCATTTAGAGATATTTGGTTTTGTATACCATATAAAGTTTTGGAAATGATAAAAAAGAAAAGAACACACTTTATTCATTGATAATTGACTGAATTTATACAAGTAGAAAACTGAATAAGATAATATTGATTATTTAAATAACAAAATAAATTCAAATTACAAAAAGAAGATAAAATGAATAGACTAAAACTAACTAAATGGAAGACTTGATCCATTATTCAATCTCTAATATACTAACCATAAGTAGACGCACCGCCCATCTAAAGGAACCCTTAAATGATACTGCTTACCATTGTGGCCTTCATAACCATTGCTAATGTACTTTTTTATGCCCATTCCACTTTGGTGGCTGAGGGAATGGAAATTTGATTGGGACTGAAGCTTGCTATCTCTCAGAAATTGTTTAATATACACTTGAATTTTGACAACATCTCGGTTATGAATCGCCCCAATAAGAAAACCTCAAAAACTTTGGACTCCGTTGCAACTATTAATGATATTATAGTTATGATATCAAATTGTTGTAATATTCTTTCTTCTTTCTCATATTACTAGATGTTATAGTAGAGTTGTTTATTGGTAGCACCAAAGTTTTTAAAACCAGACTGATGGTTAAATAGGTTGAGTTATCGATTTGTTAGTCCATGGTCAGTTCAATTAAAAAATCATTAAAAAAAATCATAAAAAGTATTTTAAAAAATTGGTCCAGCTGTCGGTTCAATCGATATTTTAATCCAATATAGTTGGTTTGTGTTGATTTACAAGTTGATCAATTTGATACCTCTTTCCAAACTAGTATCCCAATCAATTCTAGATTTGACTGACCGATTCGATCTAATCTGGTTCAAACAACCATGGTAACTCATAGGACCAAAAATGGCGTTTGTCCTTTTTAAGTGGTTTAATCATCATTTTTGTTTGATGAACAAAAATGGATTTTTTTTTGTAAATAAAGGTAATAGAAATTATTACAATCAAATCAATCAGTCCTAGTCAATCCCTCTAATTTATCATTAATCAACCTCAAAACAGGATCAGGTGGCTACATGAATTTGTAAAAACTAAGCTCCCATTTAAGGCATGTTTAGTCAAAGCATCCGCAACCCTATTATGTTCCTTGCAGACATTATATATTCACTTTCCATTGATTCTAAAACAAATGTTTAATATCTTCAGCTAAAAAAATGAAAAGAGTTCATTTATTGATTTTTTTTTGTTTTCCAATTAAAAGTAAATATTTGTTTTCCATAAAACATAATTAAGATAAATTCAAAATCATACTCTAGCCTGTATTATTTATTTAGAAGCCATAAAAAAAAAACCATGCACCGATAATAATGGGGAAAATGAAATATCATTGATGATAATTAAACGTCATACCTTCTCTCTTTTGAAGACAATAATAACACACCCCACTCCACCACGTATTGCCTTTTTTCCTTTCCAATTATTATTTTTCTCCCTTTTCTATTGAAAATTCAAGTTTGCCTACAAATTAATAATTACTTGAATAACTAGAATTAATAATTAAGAGAACAAGGTTAGGTCACATGTCCCTCCATAGTTAGAGCTTAAATTTCAATTTTGAAGGTCTATTGATTTTTTTTATACATAAAATATGTGTATTTATATATTTTTTATTATGGCTAATTTACTAAAAAAGGTTCATTTCCAAAATTGTTTACGAAAATGGGCCAATTTTTTGATTATTTATCGGAAAGGCTCAAATTTCCCGTCCACATCAGCGCGAAGTCAGGGGCTGTGTCAGCAAAACGCGTCCCTGGGAGAGCATTTTATCCACGTCAGCACAAAGCGTTTCCTTAAAGGTGCGCTTTGTGCTGACATGGACAAAACGCTCCCCCATGGATGTGTTTTGCCCCGCTCCAACAGTCACTTGACCGTTTGACCTCCAACGGTAAAAAAAAAAAAAACTATAAAAGGGCCCCTTTCATTTTTTCACACAAAAGTCCTCTCTAAATTCTCTCCAAATTCTCTCAAATTTCTCTCAAATTTTCTCAAAGCTCTCTTTAATTTTTGCAAAAAAGCTCTGTTTAAAATTTTTTTGAATTAGTTTTTTGTAAATTAAAAAATATTCGATCGTGTTAGCAATGGCCAGATAATTAATTCGTCTCGATAATACACATATCTCCGTCGATCAAGTGGCAATGGTAAGTGATAATTTTAATTAATTTTTCAATATTATTTAATATTTTTTTCATTTATGCAATTTTAATTAATTTTTATTTTATAATTTTTTATAATAGTCTGTAGATCGGGTGTTGCAATGCTATATCCCTAATATGTCTGGTCCTTCATCACCATTGATAGAGAATTACCTGCGGGACGCGGGTTTTTGGTACGTGGCCACGATAGGCCGGGGGTGCAAGTTGGACCCGAAAATAATCAGTGCGTTGATAGAGAGGTGGAGACCCGGGACTCACACTTTCCATCTTCCATGCAGAAAGTGTACTATCACTCTGGAAGACGTGCAATTGCAATTGGGATTGCCGATAGATGAGTACGCAGTTATCGGGTCCGCTCAATCTGCTGATTGGGGAGCCGTATGCTACGAGCTTTTGGGTGCTATTTTGGATAATATTAACGGAGGTCAAATCGAGATGGGCTGGTTACGAGACACATTTTTTGAGCTAGATAATGATTCGACTGAACTAGAAAGAATACAATATGCTCGGGCATACATTCTTGAGATGATTGGAGGTTATCTGATGCTGGACTTATTGCGAAACCGCGTACATCTGAGATAACTGCTGAAACTCGTTAATTTTAGAGTAGCTGGTGAATTTAGTTGGGGGTCTGCCGTTTTAGCAACATTGTACGAGGAGATGTGAGGAGCGACGTGGCCGAATAAAGCCAAAATCGGAGGTTGCCTATCATTACTGCAATCATGGGCACGGTTACGCTTTCCATTTTTATGTCCTTGAGTGAACCACCCATATACATTCTCACTGATAACGAGGTAAATTTTATATTAGATAATTATTACGTATATTTATAATATAATTGTATGCTAAAAATTTATTTAATTAGGTGGAACCATTCGGCGAATTCTGTTGGAATACCCACCTCTCTTGAAGATATACGGCTTCTATTAGACCAACGGTCGGAAGCACAAGTAAGTATTAAATAATATATATACATAATAAAATAGTTGTTTCCTATTTAGTATTTAGTATTTAGAATTATGTATATAACTAATATTTTTATCATGTTCATATAGTTTCAATGGACACCATACGAGGATCCAACAATTCGGGCAATAATTCCGGATGAATTTTTTCAAAATCCAAACATTTGGCATGTGAAGGTCCCATTGGTCAACTATGCTATCGTGGAGATGCACCAGTCAGATAGAGTATTGCAACAATTTGGATTCCGACAACTGATTCTCGTAGAACCTGAGGTGCTCGATGATGAGCACAAAGTCGACTTACAGCTATTGAATATGGATTGGCCAATATACTGGTTAGAATATATCAAAATTTGGGAAAATCAGTATGATTATATACCTACTCGGGAACCGATTATTGTTCCTGATTAGCGTGATCGAAATACATGCCATGGTTTAGGATCCATGGCAAGCCATATTTACTGTTGGAAGATGAGAGGCGACGGCAAATTCGTATCCAAAGAGAACGAAAGGGCCCTTTAACTCAAAGAAGTAGGGATAACGACGCATGCCCATCAATAGCGCCCATAATCACCGGGCTCATCAACAATGCCCACACAATCACCGAGCTCAAAACTTCAATCAACAACACCATATCACAGCCTTTTCAGATTATGCCAAATGCGTTTCCTAGCCCTTACATGTATCCTAACCCTTATATATTTCCTTTTCCCAATCCTATAGCATGTTGGAATGCATGGCCCGATTCATCTCTGTTTCCAATTACTCCGAGTCAACCGTCGATCAATAGGCCATCGTCGCATGAGGGATCGCACCAGACTCCGTCGGGGAGCTATTCTTTTTACCAATCTCCATCGCCTTATGGAATTCAAACACCTCTGCCATAGGTGATGCAAACACCTCCGCATTCATTATTTTATCAAGGTGGGTCATCCTCCCAACACCCACAACTAGATCCCTTACCGGAGGAACCACAGTCCCCGCCAAAGCAACCACAACCCCCGCTAAAAGCTGAACCAATGAGAAATCTAACACGTAACCGATGACGACCCCCATGTGGCACTGATTCCGACCGGCACCAGCATTGATTTTTTTAATATATTTGTGCAAAGTTTTTTTTATATTGTTTCATTCAATAAAATAAAAGTTGTTTTTAATATTTTAATTGTAATTTACTTTTTATAATTTTAGTAAAATAAATGTTCTTTTGAATAAAGCAATATTTTTAATATTTTTAATAAAATATAAATAATGCAACATAATTTTATTACAACAACTATCAGCTATTCCGATTTGGATATGATCGAGTTGTATGGCCTGGGTTCCTACACCATCCGCACAACTTCTGTTGGTTCGTTGTTTCTCGGATATCCATATTGTTACGTATTCTAGTCGAGCAAGGTCGACCCTTTGGTTTGTGACACAATTCTCTATCTGGTAATAGCTTAAACAAAGCAAACGATACAGACGACCACTTACGTTCATCTAAGACCGATGGGAATACGTGTCTCCACACGTTGTACATGAATTCTATTTTGTACACTTCGTCGACATAGCTCATAGGATCCAGACGGAGATTCTAACAAGCTGCAATTACATGAGTGCATGGAGATTCTGTCCCACAGTCACAGGTCCTATTTCTCAAGTGTACATGAAATTGCCTGCCAATAATACCTTGGTTCGGTTTGTCAAACTCCGTCACACGAAATCATAGGTTGTCACAATCGTTACATACTGTGTGCATAGTGTTGGCTCGTGCCTTCGCCTTATTAATTTCTTGCAATACCTTCGCGCACCATACATGGCCTCCCTGCATTTGGCCTTTATAACTCGCAGCTCCTTTTAGAAATAGTGCCGCTAAACGAAAATATGTCTCTCATACAACTGATGTTATCAACAAATGACACGTTCCTTTTAGAACAGAATTTATGCATTCAGCCAGGTTTAAGGTCATAGGACCATATCGTTGGCCGCCGTCGTACGCTTATGTCTACTGTTCGAAAGGTATGTTACAGAGGTAGTCTGCACCTTTTTCGTTAACTGAATGCAAAACCGCCAACATCTCATGAAAACGATCCTTACATATCTCATAGCTTGCCATTATAAGTTGATAGTGAAAATTACATACCACTCTTCCATTCAGAATAAATTGAATACTACAAACGAAATTATATTAATAGAGATTAAATACCCATGTTGGTCACTTACCATCATTCAGTTGTAGATCGATATTGCCCATAATAGTTGGACGCAACGTACTTTAGGTAATACAGATGGTGTGTGCAATGCCATTGGCTTCCCTGTCGCTCAATTACGGTTAGTATTCCAGTGCTCCGATCCAATATAACGAAGATATCAGGTTGGAGGCAAACATGCCTCATTAACCTAAAAAGAAAGAAATTCCAGTCATCAGCTGACTCCCCCGGTGTTATTGCAAACGCAATTGGAAGGATTCTCTCACTGTCATCCTGTGCCATAGCTAGCAATAGCCGATGGGTATTTCTACTATACATAAAGGTATCGTCAATTTGTACCAATGGCTTGTAGTATAGAAATGCGTCCGGGCATTGCTTAAAGCTCCAAAACAGACGTTTGAACACTTGGCATCCACGGAGCAATCGGTTGTTGTAGTATGCAGGTGTCGTTTCAAGGTTTGTTATGCAACCTGAGACATATCTCTCCAGCACCTGACACCACTACCACACTTCTTTATATGAAGCATCCCACTTACCATGCATATTTTCCAACGCCTTCTACTTAGCTATCCAAACCTTGTGGTAAGAAGGCGTGTACCTTAATTGGCTACGAATATTGGCAATTAAGACCAACACAGAAGTCTTGAGATCTTCCTTTACCGTCGGTAGTATTAAGCTAGCTAACATATCTGAATCCATCTTGGGATGATCTTGTGAAACAGCTGTCAACAAAGTACGTTAAATAATGCAACATTATATTATAACAGTATTATTAAAAAACCCTAAACACCTAGTGATACTGTACCGCCAACATATATATGTGGACCTTTGTACTTTTTTATCTCCCACAAGCCTGTCCTTTTCCTCAACGAGGTCATGATTTTCCATGAACATGTACCGTCTTGCACTGCACACTTGGCCTCAAACTTATCAGATTTAGATTTAACCACGTTGTAGTTAACCCCGTTCATAATACTATGTTGTTTCAATGCACCAAGAAAACTATCCTTATTAGAAAACTCCTTACCAACTTCCAATTCACCAGAATCTAATGACGAACTTGTACGGTCACGCCTTCTGTGTGGTAGATCTGCAAACTCCAATGCATCATCTTGAGATAGATCGACATTATGCATATGGGCTGAAGGCGAGTACACCCTGAATCGCGAATCTTCTTCTTCTTCTTCATCTGAACCCCCTTCAACATCTTCAGGTATGGTTGGAACAGGCTCTGGTTCAGAAAATAATACAACTTTTACACCATCGGGGCCGGGCTCTTGAGGTGGATCCACATCAGACTCATCATCCGACCTATCATCATCTGCAACGAACGAAGTCCCCTCGCCGGTGGATGTCATAGGGAGTACATCATTCCTTCTTGTGGACGTTTCATAACATCCATAATCAGATGTGGATTGCCAATCACTAGAAGTTGATGTCATTCCCCAATACGTATTTCTAGTATCAAACATCGACCCACCAAGGTGCATGTCTCATCCACTAACAGAGTGTCGTGCAGGGGTTGTGTATTCCATACTGCTACCAAACACGGGCGCTTCCGTGTTTTGCCACCCACTAATTGAGTGTCGGGCATGAGTCGTGTATTCCTCTCGAACAGCAATAGATGTTGAAGTCACAAATGCATCATTTGGTGATAAAAATTGTACATATAACTCAAGATAGGGCGATCCACTAGCAAGATGAGTCTGTACCATTGCCTCCAAGCTACGAGGACCTTTGATGTCGAATGAGTCATATCTCACGGGATCAACCAAAGCACAAAATCTATACTTAATAGACAAAACTTTCATTGGCGTCGTTTCGAAGATTTTACGCCTAATTCTTTTACAAAGTTCTGTCAAATCTATATTCTGGTTAAAAACCAGTCATGCTGTTCTCTTCGATAAAAAAATAACGCCGTTCTATGTGTCACAGACCTCACCATTATAGTAAATAACAGCACTAATACGTTCACTCATCTTTAGTTTCTATTCTACTTTAGCCTCAATTTCTCTTGCTGTAACTTATGCAACTTGAGAATGAAATTTAAGTTATTTATAGTCTAAGGCCAAATAGGAACTACTGTAGCAAAAGAGCGTCCACGTGGGAGCTTTTTTCAGTAATTTTGCTGACAGTGCATCCTACTTGATGCGTTTTGGACACTATTTGTTCAAAAACGTCTTCTCAAAATTATTTTTCAAATACTATTATAGCAAAAGAGCGTCCACGTGGAAGGTTTTTTCAATAATTTTGCTGACAGTGCATCCTGCTTGAAGCATTTTGGACACTATTTGTTTAGAAATATTTTCTCAAAATTATTTTTTCAGATACTACTGTAGCAAAATAGCATCCACGTGGAAGCTTTTTTAGTAAATTTTGCTGACAGTACATCCTAATTTAATTAATTAACCCTAAAAACCCTAAACCTTAATTTAATTGATTTTTTTAAATTAATAGTTAATTTAAACCTTAATTTAATTGATTTTTTAAAATTAATAGTTAATTTAAACCCTAATTTAATTAATTTTTTTCCATAAACACAATAAAACCCTAAACTCTTAAAACCCTAACACTAAATCCTAAACCATAAATCAAGTACAGAAAATCTTAACCCTAAAAAAAGGGCAAAACGCGCCCCTAGAGGAGCATTTTGTCCACGTCAGCACAAAGCGCGCCCTCTAGGGGAGTGTTTTGCTGACACAGGCCCTGACTTTGCGTTCACGTGGACGCGCTTTCGGGGAATTCAGCCATTTCCGAAAAATAATAAAAAAATTGGCCCATTTTTGTAAATAATTTTGGAAATGGGCTTTTTTTAATAAATTGGCCTTTTATTATATTAGATTTAAAGTATTATGTTAATTTTGACACATTATCCAAATTTTTTATACATGAAAATTAATGATAAATCTTAAAGTTATATATGAATTTTAGTTTAATGTGTAATTTTTGTACATGAATTTTGATTTGGTCTAATTCTCACACATTATTAACATAATTATTGATATAACATCATTTTATATTTATATATTACATACACAAATAATTATATTTATTCAATATAAAAATAAATTGATGTATTTATTTTTTTAAATTTTAGAAACTCCTTATGATTGTTTGGGTCATTCCCACGTTTCCTATACCCCTCACTTTTGATGCCAACTACCTTATTTATGTGGTAGTGGGTGTATGTGTGATAGTGGGATTGGTGGTTTTTTTTTGGAGAATTATCACTATAAATACGAATTAGCTTAAAGGTCCTTAAGCACCAAAAATAAAATTTTGAAAATATTCCATCTAATGAGGTTTTCGAGTGCTTAAAAGACTTAAACATGTTTCAATTTTTCGTACGACTAAATTCGACGACCCCGTTGTTGGTTTGATGTGCTTAACAGTGGTATAACAACATTTGAATTTTGGCATTTGGTTCAGGCAATAGTTGGAGGTATTTATGTTCATTCTTTTTTGCAACTTTATATTGTAAATTTTTATTTATGCTTACATTTGGTATCCGAACATGGTTAATCTCTGCCTTGTCTGGTTTTAAAAGTTTGTAAATTTCTCAAAATAACGATGTCATGTTTCTTTGAATTATTTTTAAACATTTTCTAAAAATTTTTATTGCAAACTTTTGTCCAAAATTGTTGAATTTTATTAAAGTGAAATTTCTAAAATTAATTATGTTATAAATAATTTAGTAAATTTTTTTAGAAATTTATTGTTTGAATATTTTTATTATGTGCATAAAGTAAATGGTTGTATGTAAATTATCTAGTTATTAATTACATACATTTTTTAGGTGCATAAAATTTTTAAACTTATTGCATAATATATTTAGCAATAAAACTTTAGAATATATGTCTAGGGATCCAAATAATTTTATTTAATTATAAAATTAGCCACAACAACTTTAATCAAATAAAATTATTTATTGTTATAAGGATCTCATGAGGTTTATAGACATTAGATGTTGCATAATGACTTATCAATAATCTTGAATAAAGTTTAAGGATTAATATTTAGCTAAGTATTTTTCATAATTTTATTTAGTTAAAGACTAGCCACAACATCTTTAGTTAAATAAAATTATTAAAGTTAAAAATCACATACGGAAAGTATAGGTATTGAATCCCATTGCATAATTTATTAGGATAAAATTATTAAATGACTTTTCATAATTACCCACGGAAATTATGAAAATGAATATAATATTTTTTATTAAAAGGATGGTAAATAATTCTATCATAAAATGGATCTAATTGAATTAAAAATTTAGCCCACAAACATTTTTTATGTCACTAGATTCATTTTTTACATAATTTGTATTGGTAAATTATGATTTATGTTTGCCTCAAATTAAGCATGTATGTTCATTTATTTTGCAATTTTATAACTTGTGAATATGTCTAATAATAGAGTAGATATCCCTGAATTAACTAGTGAGAACTTTAAGCTCTAGAAAGAGAGTATTCTTCTCCAATTGGGGTGCTTGGATATTGACTATGCCATAAGGAAATCTGAGCCACATATTACTGAAACCAGCGCTTTAGTTAATCTTGCTCTGTATAAAAAATGGAAGCGATCTAATCGTTTAAGTATTATGTTCATAAAGAGTAAGGTTCCTGTTGATGTTCTGTGGCTCAATTGAGCATTATGAGAATGTCCAAGAATTATTAACAGTTTTTGATAAACAGTTCAAAACTTCTCAAATGTCATTAGCCTACACCCTAATCATGAAGTTCACATCAATAAAGCTCACTACCGTGAAAGGTGTACGTGATCACATCAACAAGATGAGAGATTTAGTAGCTCGACTAAGAGCACTTAAGGTTGAAATGTCTAAATCTTTCTTGGTGAACTTTATATTGAATACTCTTCCACCTCAGTATGGGTCATTTAAGATCACATATAACATACATAAGGATAAGTGGTCTATCGATGAGCTTTATACCATGTGTGATCATGAAGAGGCTAGACTTATACTAGAGATGGGAGAGAGTGCATTGACGGTTACTCTAAGAAATAAGGTGGTCCAAGCCAATAAAAAGGAGAGTGCTAAAATGAAACTCCAAATTGACATAAAGAAAGAGCCCAAGTGTTTCTTTTGTAAAAAGAATGATACTTAAAGAAACAATGCATCAAGTTTAAGAGTTGGCTTGAAAAGAAACGTAAATTAATCTCACTTGTTTTTTTTAGTCAAATATTGTAACACCCTGATTTATTTATATTTGTTTTTGTGAATTCTATCATAAATGAGTATTTTCTTCAGTGGTTAAGTCATTGGTGTGTGTGTTTAAAGTCTTAGGTTCAAGCCCTACTTTTGGAAATTTTGTTATTTTTGTTCCTAGACTTATCCCTATTGATTGGGCTTATATTATATTTTCAGCCAACTTATACTAGAATGAGCCTATTGGTTCAAGTGATAAGGTATTATTTTGCCTTAAAGCCTTGTGTTCAAACCCTCGTATGAGCGAAGGATGTTAATTTTTGCTTCTGTAAGTGTGTCGATTGTGTAGTAGAAGTTGGGTAGAATTGAAACTTTATGGTAGTGGATGAGTGTTAGTGAGTCAGCTTTGGTGGAATTTATTAGTTAGGGGGATTGTGGTAGTTGGGATATTATATTATATTATATTATATTATTTTTTATTTTGTTTCCCCAAAATTTTTTTCCTATTTTGACCTTTTTTTTTCTATTTCGTTTCTCTACCTTCTTTTTCTACTTCCGTTGATTTTGGTCACAATTCTCTTTTTTGTTGTGTATTGAATCCCCGGGTTCTTTGTGCTACTTTGTAGGTAAGAGTTCACTGTGGTTTTGGAAGGAATATTGGTTAATGTCTTAGTATTCAGTTTGATGTATAAGTCAATTCTGTTTATCATTTTGCTAGGTGATATTCAGGAAATCCGAGACTCTCCAGTTGTGTTGTAAAGTTTTAGGGCTACCGTTGACATGGGTAAGCTTTTGAAACGATTATGAGTGCAAGCTTTTAGTTGAAATTGCATATGGTTGTGTTGTAGTCGAGTGGTGACTCGATTGAAATTGGAGAATTAAGATTGATTTTGGGCATTTATTGACGAATTTTAGGTTCTGGTTGTCTTGTAGGAGCATTTGCATCAAATTCAAGCCAGGTATGTAACGAGAAACTCGAAAAACGATGATTGATGAAAGCCAAAATTTGGGCCTGTCGATGCCACATAACTATGTGACGGGTGTGTGTGAGGTCGTGTGTGACACACGGCATACGACCTAGGCCATTTTGGGCGTGTGGGCCAGGTCGTGTAGGCCACACTGGCATGTGGGTTTAAATTTTAGAATTTTTCTCAAGGGCTGTAACTGTGGGCCTTTTGTAAGGCCGGTATGTGTGGTGTAAGCCTTAAAGCATGAAATCTATTACTCTGTTAGACTGAAAATGACTTAAACAATACTTATATGAGTATTATGAGACATGATATGTATGATTTATTCTATCATGCTTAAGCATGTGTAATATATATTATATGAGTATGCATGATGTATTAATTCTGATATCTGTTATTACTATTTGTATTTGGTTATGGAGTGGGATATGTGATATGTGGAGGAAGTATTCCGTGTAAGGCGATATTTCGCCAATATACTGGTAGCATTGCTGTGGTTATTCTGAAAAGTATCGTTTGGACACTATGTGGTGTGTAAGGCTGGGTAGGTGTTTTATACCCTACATGGTGTGTTAGGATGGTCGAAGTTGGTGTGTAAAGGATGAGGGTAGGACTATGAATATTTGTGTCTGTATGTCTCTGTTTAAAATTTGATTTTGAAAAAGAGATTTATGTTTGTATCTGTTTCGTCATGCGATTGAATCTAAAATTATGCTTCTATTGAGTTACACACTGAGTTTTTAAAACTCACTTTCTGTTTGTCTGTTCTGTTCAAGTAACCCTCAAGCTTAGGCGGGTGGGTACAACAGAGGCTCAATTGTGACCACTTGTCTGTAAACTTAATTTACTTTAAAAGTTTCCTTAATTTTCTAGTTTTTGAAAGTTTTATAATTTTGGGACTCTTTGGAGTTTGGGGTTTTATTTTTAGATTTGGATTTGATTTAAGTTTTCTTGCGACGTTCAACAAAACAATTTACAAAAACAACTGTTTTATGCAACTAATTGATTTCGAGAAAACATGCTCGATTTTTAAAATATAATGACTTAAAAACTTTCGCTGCAAATTATTGTTTTATTTGAAAGAGTAAACAATCGATGGTTTTCACTAATAAGTGTAACAACATGTTTTAAATAATGGGACCTTTTTTGGTAACAAAATAGATGATGCCTTCAATATGATAAGGTTGGATTTATAATTCTTTTCATAACATACCCAGATTCGACCATAACGTCTAGGCCGAGATTGGGGTGTTACAAATATGGTTGATGTTAGTTATAACACAAGGTGGTATGATTCCGGTTCTACAATCTATATATCAAATTCTTTATAAGTATTAAGAAACCTAAGGGAACCAGTGGGAGCTGAGCGACACATTTATTCAGGAAATAAGATGGATTCACATATGGAAGCAATTGGAATGTGTGGATTAGTGCTTAGGAATGGTTTTGTTTTAATTTTAGAAAAAAAAACTTGTTATATTCCCAGTTTTTCTAGAATTTAAGTTTCTATTTTAGGACTTGCACCCCTTGGATATTGTTTTAGTTTTTTAAATACTGGTTTCAGTTTATTTTTTAAATATGAACTTGTTGAAAATGGTGTTTTATTTTATGGCTTTCATTCTCTTAATTTGCAAAATAATGTCACTGATAATGTTATGCATGTTTAAACTAATATTAGACATTGTGTTATAAATGAATATTCATCTATTTTATGACATTGGAGATTAGGACACATCTCCATTGAAAGGATTAAGAGATTAGTAAATGATGGGGTACTCAGTAATTTAGATTTTACTGATTTCAATACTTGTATAGATTGCATTAAGGGCAAGTAAACAAAAAAGTCAAATAAAGGTGCCAAAAAAAGTTTGACCATATTAGAAATCATCCATTCTAGTATATGTTGCCTAGATATGGATGTGCAAAGTCAGAAATACTTCATCACTTTTATAGATGATTACTCATGATACATGTATCTCTACATGATTCAATACAAGAACAAAGCATTAGAAGTCTTTAAAGTTTTTAAGGCTAAAGTAAAGAAATAATGCGACAAGTAAATCAAGATTGTGAGAATCGATAGAGGTGGTGACTACATCAAGATTGTGAGAATCGATAGAAGTGGTGAGTATTATGGTAGATACACTAAGGATGGACAAATGTCACAGACTTAAAATTTTCACCTCACAATCTATGCAGCCTTAAGTAGTTTCTTTGCTCCCAAAAATGCCTAAGTTAGCCTATCTCCCACAACTGAGGATTCAATAGAATTCCTCCACAAAAATCAACATAAGTGAAAGTAACTCAAAGACAAATGAAGATGAACGAAGAACGAAATAAAAACAAAGCCACAGAAAACTAACACAAGAGAGAGAGAAATTTGAGTGAATGCTCTTAAGAGTTCTTATTGCTCAAAACTCAAGTAATTTACAATGAGGGGAGTGGCCTCTATTTATAGTTGAGCCTTTCCAAATTCAATGGTACAGACCAAAGTACATCAATGGCTACGATTAAAAGATATCTACAAATCAAATCTCTAATATTACAGAATCATATCTTCTAAGATTACATATCATATCTAAAATTGCATATCTTTAAAGATTATGTTTCCATATGTGTCAAGCTTTGTAGATGAACCTTTAATCTCTTCAAGCAACGGGCCAGTCCGATTAGGCGAAGTGACCTCATTAGAACTTGATGGATGGCATAAGCGTGCCATGGTTGTGGGCTCCCATGCGCAACCCATGACATTCTCCCCCAACAAATCTAATGACGCCCTCATCGCGTCTTCTGCATGAAACTGGTCTATCTTGTCTTGGAATTGCCACAAAGTTTCAGCGGGTTCCCAACTTGTCTAACTATTAGGAAATCCTTTCTATCGAACTAAGTATTCGTGTCGCTGTTGATGGTACTTTAGTTTGATCACACAGTCTGCCTCGATGTTTTTAACTTCTCGATCATAGGCGAACCTTACCCCCATTGGCACTCATTCAAACTTGCCTCGATTTGGGTCTTCTCCATCTTCATGAAATGGCTTAAGAATACTTACGTGGAACACTAAGTGGACTTTGAGCTTTGCAAGTAGCTTAAGCTGGTAGACCACTTTGCCTACCCTTTTCACAACTCGGAAAGGTCCTGCATACCGTCGCACAAGCTCATTGTGCAAACCATTTTGTCACAAATCAAGTGTAGTTTTGCAAGGACTGAGTCACCAACTTGAAATTGCACATCCCTTCGATTCTGATCTGCCCACTTCTTGTTGCGTTTACGTACCTTGTGTAGACAAGCTCTAGCTAAATTATTTTGCTTTTGCCTATCTCTCACAAATCGATAAGTTGATGGATTCAGTCAAGCATAACGAGTTGCAACAGTATTGGGTATAAGTGGCTGTTGCCCTGTTACTATCTCGAATGGACCCTGGTTTGTTACCTCACTTCGTTGTAAGTTGTACAAAAATTGTGCTACATCCAATAGCTTTGGCCGGTCCCTTTGTGTGGCACTCACATAGTGCCGAAGATACGTCTCCAACAATGCATTCACTCACTCTGTTTTCCTGTTGGTTTGCGGACTGTGTCACTCCCTCTAAAATTGGCCTATTAACTAGAACAACTTCATCCAAAATTAGTCTGTGAATCTCCCATCTCGATCATTGATGATAGATTGTAGTACTCTCTAATATTTCACATGTCTAAGGAACAATTGAGCTGCCTCCTTAGCAGGGCACTTCTTGGTTGCGGGGATAAATGTTGCGCACTTTGAAAACCTGTCCACCACAACAAAGATGCTTGCAAACCCACAATAAAGTCCATGGATAAACTCACTCTCATAGACGCTTTGAAATGGGCAAAGGTTGTAACAAACCGGTAGGAGTATTCAACTTGAAATTATCTTGTCGGCACACCCAACAAGTTTTCACATAGGTCTCCACATCATCACCCATGTGAGGCCAATAAAATTGATCCTCCAAGAGAGCCAAAATGCGGTGCATACCTGGATGACTAACCCATCTTGAATCATGACATTCCTTCATGGCTTCATTACGTAAATTCCCATGTTGAGGCACATATAGACATTACCCCCAAGTGTATAGCAATTCTCCCTCAAGACAAAATCGCCTCATTTTTTCTGTATTTAGCAAGCTCAATCAAATTCTTAGCTGTAGGATCGTGGGACAATACTTCTCGAATGTGCTCCAATAAGGGACCATCGGGTTGGCTTATCATTGTAAACTCTATTTTCAGCTAAGCACATCAGCCACAGTGTTGGCACTCATCGGCTTGTATTCCATGCTAAAATCAAACTCTGCTAAGAAACCTGCCAATAAGCCTACTTGGAGGACAACTTTTTCTAGGTTAGGAAATAACTATTTACAACATTATCAGTGAATAACACGAACCTAGAACCCAACAAATAGTGCCTCCATGTTTGCAAACAATGCACCACAGTAGTTATCTCTTTTTTTTGGACTGTGTATCTCCGCATCGTCTCATTAAGCTTTTGACTCTCGAAAGCAATTGTACGCCCATCTTGCATCAATACTCCCTCAATCACATAGTTTGAAGCATCCGTGTGTACCTCATATGCCTTTGAAAAGTCTAGTAAAGCAAGTACAGGCTCACCCGTTATTGCTTACTTTACTTAGTTAAAAGCTTTCTCGCACTGAGGATCCTAATTAAACACTTTACCCTTTTTCAACAAGTTCATCAAGGGTGCAATGATCTTGGAGTAGCCTTCAATGAAGCGTTGGTAGTAATTTGCTAACCTAAGGAAAGACTGCAACTCCGTCATCTTGGTTGGTGGCTCCCAATAGGCAATTGCTCGAACTTTGCTTGCATCCATTCAAATCGTGCCACCTCCCACAATATGGCCTAGAAATGGCACCTCTTGCTGGGCAATTGAGCATTTCTCCTCTTTGACATATAACTTATTTTCCCGCAAGGTTTGAAACACCACTCTCAAATTTCCCACATGCTCTTCAAGTGACTTACTATACACCACAATGTCATCAAGATAAACAACCACAAAACAATCTAAGAAGGGTTACAATACCTTATTCATTAGGGTGTAAAACATGGCCAAAGTATTTGTCAACTCGAACAGCATCACAAAGAATTGAAAAGACCCGTATCGAGTCACACAAATGGTCTTGGACTCATCCCCTTTAGCTACTCCCATTTGGTGGTACTTTAATCACAAATCCAACTTAGTAAACCATCTCGCGCTACCAAGTTGATCGAACAAATCTACAATAAGAGAAATGACATACCTATTCTTCACAGTTCTTCACAGTAATCTTGTTCAAGGCTCTATAATTGATGTACAATCTCAAAGATCATCATGCTTCTTTTGGAAAAACATCGGCATACCAAATGGGGCTTTAGATGGTTTAATAAACTCGGTATCTAAAAGCTCCATCAACTGCTTCCGCACTTCCTCCAACTCAAGCAGAGACATTCGATATGGAGCCCTAGCTGGTAGCTCAGTATTGGGTATCAACTCAATCTTGTGGTCCACCTCCCTCTTAGGTGGCAACTTTTTAGGTAACTCCATTAGCATTACATCTTGAAAGGATTTCAACAACTGGCTTACCTCCTATGGAATTTCCCCCACAAATTTCTCATCCAAATTGTCCTTCAAGGTGGCTAGATAGGAGACTTCCTCTCTACGCACTCTTTTGGTGAATTGGATTGCCAACTTTGTTTTTCCCTCCATGCTTTCTTTTCCTTCCATTCGCACCATACATTGATAGCTTGGATCGGAAATCACCATGTAATTACCAGAAAGACAAATACCCACAATAATCCGGTCAAGTAAGCTTAATCCAACTACAAAATCATAGCCATCAAGTAGGATTACCTTAATGGTTGCTTTGTCGGTCCACTCGCCAAGTTTGAGTTCCATCCATTTTGCCACACCCATTATGGGAATGCTTTTCGAGTTCATTGTTTTGACTCGACCCGAATCTTCTTCAACTTTGAGACCAAGTTCCTTCGCCATCTTTTCGAACATAATTAAATTGAACGCACCAGTATCAACAAGTGCATTCAATCCTCTGCCAGCCACGATGATATCCACAATAATATCACGGGGCTAGATCTTTCGTCTTGCGATCTGTGCGGCCTTAGGCGATCCGTTCATCCAAACTCACCTAAGTCAGCCTTTACTCAAGTGAAGATTCCTTTAGAAGTTCTCCAAGGCACCAATTTATATAGCGGAAGCGATTTATACCAAAAGAAGCAACAAAAGAATAACAGAAAGAACGCACACAATTTGTTTGAGTAAATGCTCTTAATATTCTCTTATTCAAAAAGAATAATGAAACAATGAATAGAGTGAGTACAAATGAGCGGAAGGCCCTTTATTTATAGTTGAGATACCCCAAAATCGACTGTCAAGATTACAATACATTGATGAAAAAGATTCATCCTATCTTTTAAATCACAAGATATGTCATATCAAATCTAATATAATTTTTACAAAATATGATTCTTTCAATCTTCTAAGATTTGTTACCAAAATAGCCTAATTTGCTATATCTTCATTATCGGGCCAACCATGCTTCAATCTGACAAGTTTCTCTAACAGTTTGCTGAATTGGGCGAGTTTCTGTGGCCTAAATGATCCCCACCTATACAATAGACCTCTATGGGATGCATTTGGTGCAATAGTCATGAACTTTGAACTGCGGCCCCTGACATTCTCCCCTACTCATTCTCGCAATGCCCTTGTTGCGAATTTCGAATGGCACTAACTTGACTCACCTCAGTGTCGTCTTGACGCCTTAGCTTTTCTATTTCTTTGGGACTTTTACCTTAGTTTACATTGCTTCTTAACTCAAACCGTCCTACTCGTTGCATTTACTCTAGTCAATTGTCCAACTTGCATCACTTTTTTTTCCTTGAAGTCTGATGCAACACCCACCTCTCCCATAGGTGGAAGCCTTGTTGATGACTCGGCCAACTCTGATGTTTCACTCAAATTGAGTCTCATTGGTCCCAGGTTCGCTGTTTTCATCGTAATTAGTTCCTCTAAGTTCGATGACAAACTCACATCTTCTTCGGGTAGAATCCTCTCCGATGACTCACCAAGCTCAAACGTTGCCTTTCCTTTGACTACGGTTTACTTTGGACAGTTCTGCAACTCATGCAAACCACGGCACAAGAAGAACTTTACTTGCTTCTTTTTCCTCTTCTTTGCCCTCTTGGCTTTGACTATTCCCTTACTCGAACTAAGCTTCTAAGGCTCCTTGTCTGCTCCATCCCCCCCTTAGATGACAAGCTTCTTCGGACACTTCTGCAACCTATGTGGACCATGATATAAGAAGCACTCCATTGACTTCTTTTCACTTTTGACCTCATTGACTTTGAAACCCCTTACACTGGAACCAAGTACCAAGACCTTACCTACCGACTTCTCCTTAAGTGTGGATTTATTCAGACATTTCTTCAACATGCGTGGATCGTTACAGAGAAAACATTTCAACTTGTCCCTTTTCCTGTTGGGTTTCTTCTTCCTAACTTGTGGTTTCTCATTACCACTATTGTTACTGATGTCATTGCCATCATTATCTTCCTTGTGATTCTTTTCACATACGCCCCTTTCTTCAAACTTAGAAGACCCAAGCTTGATCACGGATTCCATTACCGTTATGGCTTCCAATAACTTTTGGACACCTCTTTGTTCCACCTCGTGTAACACCTTGAAATATTTATTTCTGTTTCTATTAAATTTGACACAAATATCTGTCTACTTCAGTGGTTAAGTATTCTGGGTGTGTGTGGGAGGTCCCAAGTTCAAGCCCTGTCTTTAGCAAATTTTGGGTTTTTTTGGATTTAAACCCTATCCCTGTTCAATGGGCTTATATGAAATTATTTATAAACCATATCAAAATGAGCCTGCTGGTTCGAGTGGTAAGGATGTCAGGATGTTGGAGATCCTGTGTTCGAATCCCTACGTGAGCGTGGAAGTTATTTTTACTCGTTTGACCGAGAAAGTTTTACTCAAATAGGAATTCTGAGGAGGTTGAGTAGTGGGTTAGTGGAAAGAGTTCTAAGGGATTTGGGGGTTGTCAGGTTATGTTTTTTTCATCTTTTTTTTCTTTTTGCGAAAATTCTTTCTAACGTTCTGTTTCCCCACTATTTTACCAAAATTTTCCTTGAACTTCCCTTTTCCTTTTGTTTATTTCGTTTTCCTAATCATTTTTTTCTTTTTCTGCTTGAATTACTCTCGTATGGGTTTGGTAAGTTCTTTTCTTTTTCGTCGGAATTAAATAACAAGTGAAAAGGGTTTTGATCTTCCTTTTTCTGCAGTTGTTTGTGTAGGAAAAGGCATTGAGTAGTGAATTTCGCTTATTTTTGTTTAACAGTGTTAAAGGAGGTTTTTCATTGGTGGTAAGTCGAGTTTCTGTGAGTTCGATATTGTCAAAATTCGTTAATCAATTGCTAAACCATTGTTGAGTACTCTGGTTATAGGTTCTGGTGGTCTCAGGATTTCGTTAGCTACGAAAACTAACCAGGTGTGTACCCGAAATGCAGAAAATGAGATTCGGTAAAAGTTAAAAAACCTCATTGTCGATGCTACACCACCATATGGTAGGCTGTGTGGTAGGCTATGTATGATGACACAATTGTGTGATCGAAAAAAGCCAGGCCGTGCACAAAACACAACCGTGTGATGGCCAGAGTGTGGCCGTGTAAGCCACACAGGCTAGGCTAGATTGGGAGTATGGGCCACACAGGTTGTGACAACTAGGCCAGGCCGTGTGATCCACGCGGGCTAGGCTAATCTAGGCGTGTGGACCCATAATACTAAAATTTTCGAGGGGTCGCACGAGTCGTCCTAATCGACTGTGGGCCTACGTAAGGTCGGTAAATACTATCTAACCCTATAATCAAATGATCTGTTAGCCTGAAATATGGTTGTGAGCATATTTATGTTTGCTTATCTGTTATCTGTTTATGAAAGTATGTTAAGCATGATTTATCTGGTAATTCTGTATACATGTTCTGTTACTGTATTTTGGGTGGAATGATGTGTCTTGGAGGAAGTGTTCTGAAAGGCAGATTATGCCTAATATCTGGTAGCAGCTGCATTATATCTTATATGTGTCGCATCGGTACAACATGGTGTATAGGGTTGGGTGGGTGTTTTAAACCCCACATAGTGTGTAGGGGTGGTTAGAAATAGTGTGTAAAGGATGAGGGTAGGATTCTGATATCTAATTTACATATCTGTAACTGTATCTATATCTGACATAGCCTAGGCCGAATATAAATATGTCTGATTTTTGATATTCTATATGTGTACATGCTTAACTCTGCTAGGTTACACACTGAGTTTACATAAACTCACCCCTTTTCTATTTGTCTGTATAGGTAACTCACAGTCTTAGGCGGATTGGTGCAACGGAGGACTCGACGCTGACCACTCGCCAAAATTATTTTACTGGTTTTTGTTTTTATTTTAGTTTGGCGTTAATATTTGAAAGTTTGTATTTTTCTGGAACTCCCTGGACTATTTTAAACTGTTTGGCTTTGGTTTTATTTACTATTAATTATGTCGGTTTTCTAAACACAATAATTTTTTTTAAAGCTTCTACTACAAATACGTTTTATCTCTAAATGTTTAAATGAAAGAGAGCTTTGAAATTAATAATAGCGATAAGGGCTAAATGAACTGGAAAGGTTTTAACTCAACGACTACAGATTTTTAACCCATTTCATGTGACACTTCCGGACTCGGCCATAACGTTTAGGCTGGGTTTGGGGTGTTACACCTCCAGTTTGACCCACGGCTTTAATCATTCTGAAAAGCAAGCAATGTTTTTTTTCTCGATCACATCTGAAACTTAAAGCATGAGTTCCTTGAACTCTTGAACATACTCCCCCACTGTGCCCTGTTGCGTTATCCCTTGCAACTTTGCCTAAGCTTTTTCCTCAACAAATTCTGGGTAAAACTCTCCCTTCAATTCACATTGAAACTCTTGCCACGTCCCAATCTGACCTTACCTTTTATCTGTGGTCCTGCATTGCCACCATAAAAGCGCAATATCAGTAAGAAACATTGAAGCAGTGTTTACCTTAATTGCATCATCCTTGATGCCTTTGGCACAGAAGTAGTTTTCTATCTTCCACAAAAAATTGTCCACATCACATGCAGACTTTGTTCTCACAAACTCTTTCGGCTTCGGGACATCCTCATTATTGAGTGCTACACTTAAAAATCCTTCCTTCATGACTGCTCAACATAAGGCCACATTTCCCTCAAGCTCTTCTATTCTTGTGTTCAGAGCCATTGTTTCCTCCTTCAAAGCCATCACCATGGCCTCGAGAGCATCGTTCTTCTCCGTTAGCTTATCCCTGTGTGAATTAAATAGCCTGTTTACCTTATCCATGGTGGAATCAAAAGACATCTTTACTTAGTCTCTGGATTGCTCTTTCTAGTTGACTATGCGATCCTCAACTCCATCAAGTGACTCATTTACATACTCCATAGATCCCTTGAGTTTACCCACACGTTTCTCTACTACCGATAGCATATCCCTCAAAGGGACTGATCTTTTGGCCCACATTTGTTTGAACACTTCTTTCGACATCTCAACGATGCCTTCGAACCGATAGCTCCGATACCACTTGTCACGAGGCTAGATTTTTTGTGTTGCAATCTGTACGGTCTTAGGTGATTCGTTTGTCCAAACTCCCCTAAGTCAGCCTTTACTCAAGTAAGGATTCTTTTAGAAGTCCTCTAAGGCACCAACTTATATAGCGGAAGTGATTTATGCCAAAAGAAACAACAAAAGATCAACAAAACAAATGCACACAAGGTGTTTGAGTAAATGCTCTCAATATTCTCTCATTCATAAAGAATAATGAAACAATGAATGTAGTGAGTACATATGAGGGGGCTCTCTATTTAGAGTTGAACTGCCCCAAAATCGCCGGTCAAGATTACAATACATCGACGTACAAGATTCATCATATCCCTCAAATCATGGGATTTACAAGATATGTCATATTAAATCTAATCTAATTTTTAAAAGATATTATTTTATCAATATTCTAAGATTAGTTACAAAATAGCTTAAGTTGCTATATCTTCATTATTGGGTTAACCAGGCTTCAATCTGACAGGCTTCTCCAACAGCTTACCGAATCAGGTCAGTTTCTGCGGGCCAAATGATTCCTATCTACATAATAGACCTCTATCGGATGCATTTGGTGTGATGGTTACGGGCTTTAAACTGTGGCCTGTGACACAAGCACCTAGTCCATTTGAGAAGTTTTTTCAAGATAATGCTATAGTTGCCCAATACACTATGCCAGGCTCACCTGATCAAAATGGTGTTGCAGAAAGAAGAAACCAAAATTTAATGGACACGGTGCGAAGTATGTTTAGTAGCTTTAAGTTGCCTATGTCCTTATGGGTTGAAGCTCTCAAAATAGTTATGTATATATTAAACCGAGTTCCAACCAAGGCTGTCCCAAATACACATTTAAAGTTATTCAAAGGTTGGAAATCGATTTTGTGACATATACGCGTTTGAGAAAGCTCGTCTGAAGAGTTTATAATCCACAAGAAAAGAAACTGGGCCCAATGACCATTAGTGGGTATTTCATTGGATATACTGAAAGGTTCAAAGGTTAAAGATTCTATTGTCCATCACAAAACACTAGAATTATTGAATCTAGAAATGCAAAATTTCTTGAGAATGACTCAATCAATGGAAGTGAATTGTTTCAAGACACGATTCCCGTAGGTCAAATGTGCCCCAAATTTTTGATATTTTAATTGTGAGAATCTGTAGTAATTAAATTTCTATATCTGTGTTTCTGTGTGCTGTTATTATGTTTAAGGTTTGAAGTTCAAGTCACATCGTTAAAAGTTTTATCATTTTGAAACAATCTCTATCCATGTATTATATAGTTAAATTCAATTCAAAATAAGTTTATCTTAAGAATGAGCCTGCTAGTTCACCAGTTAAGCATCTATCTATATTCTGTCTAGTCCCGAGTTCAAATCCCTGAGTATGTGATAAGGAAATATTTTTGTTAAACGTCAGAAGGCTTGTTGGTGGTTAACTTAAATCCTCCTGACTAATTCTATTGTTCTTCTTTTTCTTTTTCGTTCTTTTCCTTGTTCTTTCTTTCTCCTTTTCTTTTTATATTTTTTTTATCTTTTTGCTTGCTTCGATACTTGATTCTGCGCTAATTGGGGACTCTTTCGTTGTTTGTCACATCGATTGTACGAGTTTTGTGTAAGTTCAGTCGTTATTTCTTTCTATTGCTGTGAGTTTCATCTTGTTATCATTATTTCTGGCGAGACGGGGTTGTAACTCGTTTTACCTGAATGCGATGTTTAAACTCGCGATTGGCTACTTTTTAGGCGAAGATCTCACGAGAGATGCTCTTCTATCGTGTTAATCCAATTTCCGCTGTTATGTGCAAGGTATGTGTGCGAAATTGAGTTGTGGGGTTTGTCGAAACCTTTGACATAATTTTTGACGATATATTGATCTTAGTGCTGAATTGAAAAGGATAGTGTAATTGATTCTTGGATGGTCATATTAGGTTCGAGAATACTTTTACTTTGTTCCGGCATCAAAACAACTTCAGGTGCATACTGAAAATATCTTTTTGTGCGAATTTCAGTGGCTAGAAAATGTGGCTGTTGATGCCACACGACTAAAGGCATGTGACCACACAAATTTAAGGATCATGTTGTCACTATAGGACTAGTGCCCACCTTGTAAATTTTTGTTGTAAGAACGATAATAAAGAAATTATGTTAAGTTCGATATTTTTTATATTTTATGAGCACATTAATTTGATTATTTCAAGAAAATTCCCTAAAGTTTGGACCTGGAATAAACGTTGGGTTTATTCATTAAGAAATTTGGGCTAAAGGACTGAGGCATGATATATTGTGATACATGGAAGATACTACTTAAATTCTAAAAGAAAATATTGCCATAATTTTAATATTATGTTTCGACTTTAAGTTTTCATGGGCAATACGAACCAAGTGGGAGAATGTTGGAACTTCGTATGGTTTGTGGGGTCATTCCAACGTTTTCCATGCCCTCTACTTTTGTTGCCCACTACTTTGTTTATGTGGTATTATGTGTGTGTGTGTGTGTGTGTGATAGTGGGATTGATGGTTTTTTATGGGGAACCACCATTATAAATACTAATTTAAAGGTCTTTCAGCACCAAAAACAAATTTTTGAAAATATTTCATCTTGTGAGGTTTTCGAGTGCTTAGAAGACTTTGGCAATTTTCAATTTTTGTATGGCTAAATTCGACGACCTTGTTGGTCGTTTAATGTGCTCGACAGCAGTGTAACAACATTTAGATTTTGGCATTTGATTCAAGTAATGGCTAGAGGTATTTATGTTCGATCTTTTCCGTTGCTTTATATTGTAAACCGTTTTTATGCTTACATAAATGTGTATGATTGAATCAAAATAAAATTTTCATATATACATTTGAACCACAATAAAAGTTTCAAGGTATAATCACACCAAATCAAAATTCATATATCAAATTGTACATTAAATTAAAATTCATGTATAATTTTAATTAATAATTAACACAAAATTCCCGATTTTCACTTAAAAATAAATAAAACCATTGGAGGAAAGCGTGTGACCTAAAATCACGGCGAAAATAAGTAAATGAAAGGAAATTAAGAAAGAAAGTATAGTTATATAAGAAGATGAGGCCAATTATATACTGACACATGAAATTAATATAAACAAGACTTTGAGAATCTTAACCTTTTTAATAAATTAAAATAAAAACTGTTAATCAAGTTGGAATGACAGCAGTTTTTTGTTAAGCTTATATCTATTTACAAATTATTATCTTTAATAAATAATTACCAGCCCACCACAGTCCACACTTTTCTTTTCATTTTATCCTTTCCTAATTTTGAATATTAATAATTTTTGGTAATATATATTTTTTGAATAATTTCATTAGAAGTTCTTTTTATATATATTTTTTGACATGATGTTTAGGATTATTTATATCTCTTTTTCAATCTATAAATAAGAGGATAATATGTTTTAATACATTTAAGCTCACATCCTTCTATATTGACAACAATATCCATACCAATGGAATGCGAAATATTGAATATTAAATTAAAACTACCTACGTGTCAACAAGCCAGCAATATTTTTTAACAATTTTAATTAATTTTTTATTTTTAAAATTTCTTATCAAAGCTTATTCGAAAAAATCGATTTCACTAAAATATTAATTATATGAATGAATTAGATTAATTTTGGGTATTATACTATCAGAAAATATAATTATTGATGAAATGGAATGAATAGGATTGAGACATTTTGTATCACTTAATAATTAAATGAATTGTTTTTTAGTTGAAATGGCAGAGTTTAAAATCTCAAAATTAATTTTATATTATGCTTAAACTATTCATTATTTTCTTAATTTCTATGTTTAGAAAATATAAGAAGGTTAAAGATGTTGGAACGCTCGTACTTTTAAGTTATTATAATAGCAATTATGCTAGTGGAACTAAATTAAAAATCATTTCGTCTTTGTGTCACTAAATAAATATATAAAGTTAGAATAAAAAAAAATTATTTCAATTTTATTGAGAATTAGAACAAATCAAATAATAATAAGTTGAGACTTGGGAGTAGAGTTGAAAAGAAAAACTGAGAAATTCAATTTATAAATTAAAAATTACAACGATTCAAATTGAATTAAATTATATTTTTATTTAATTTATTATTTTATATTTTAAATTATTGAATTAACTTTTAAAAAAATAAAAGATTGATAAAGTAGAATTTAATTCGATTTTAAAAAATAAAAAATTGCATAAAAATTGTAATTTTGTTTCTTTCAAACTGATTTAAAGCCGACCCAAGTACTTGTCAAATTTGCTTTTTTCTTTTCTTTTTAAATATGTAAGTGTCATTTTTGTGGTTATTTGTTAAGCTGTAATTGTTTTTTGGTTTGTTTAGAAAAGGTTAAATACACCAATTTCATTTCTTTTTTCTTAGAGGAATTTCATTTCTTATATATATATATATATATATATCTATATATCTTAATTCGATATCAGTGAAATTATTTAAACATTATTTTTTTAAGAACTAATATTAATATAGATTTATTGTTTTTATATAAAATATTTATGTGGTATTTAAACAAAATCCTTTCAACCAAAAAGAAATTAGATTGGCTTTATTTCGTTGTCATGTTTATATTTATTCATTTAGTTTCCCCTATTTATTTTTTATTTAAGAACATGAAACAAACAATAAAAAATTCTAGGAATCTGTCAATGTCCAAGGTTGTCACCCAGTTCAAACCAGCTTGTGCCTTGTGAGATTTCTGCAGTCTTATCTGTATTTTTTTTAAACTGCAATGGGAACTGTGTCAAATTTCCATTGAGGTGCATAAAATATTTCCATTTTTTGTTTTTGGTTCACTTAGTGGGGCTCCTCTCACCTCTCTCTCTCTCTCTCTCTCTCTCTCTTGGAGTTCATCTTCAAAGTTCCAAGGTTCCATCTTTTCATTTTGATTCAGTTCTCTTAATTGATTTCTGATTTCTGTTATGCTTTGGCATTGATCTTTAGTTGTTTCCATAAGAACCCTGGATCTTCAGCTCCTATTAAGTACGAAAAAGATCCAACCTTTATTGTTCGGCTAATAGTTTTGAAAAGATGGGTTGTAAATTATTTGGGTTTCTTTTCTGGGTTTCTTCAATCTTGTGTTTGCCATTGTTTGCTAGAGGGTTTACACCTGCAGACAATTACCTCATTGATTGTGGATCACTTACTAATACCACATTGGGTGATCGAGTTTTCATGGCTGATAACTTGGCCTCAAAGCTCCTTTCAGCATCAGGGAATATTGTTGGGAACACTTCTAAAGCTGTCACCTCCTCTGATGATTCTCCACTCTATCAAACGGTAAGGATCTTTACTGGTGTTTCTAAGTACACATTTCCAATTAGTCAACGAGGAAGACACTGGATTCGCCTTTATTTCTATCCATTTGTTCATGCTAGTTATAATATGAGTATGGCAAAATTCGATGTTTCCACTGAAAACCATGTTCTTCTTAGTAGCTTCAGTGTTCAATCTCTTGTTGTCAAAGAATTCTCTGTTAATGTAACCACCAATAGCCTTGCCATCACGTTCAGTCCTTCAGAGAATTCATTTGCTTTTGTAAATGCCCTGGAAGTTGTTTCAGTCCCTGATCAGCTCATCCCAGACTCCGCCGGCTTGGTTGAATCTTCAACCGGATTCCAAGGTCTAACGTGGCAGGCATTCGAGACGGTTGCTAGGATGAATATGGGGGGACCTACCGTCTCCTCCGAGAACGATACTCTTTCGCGAACATGGGTGCCTGATCAGCCTTTTCTTTTAGGAAAAAACCTTGCCACAAGTGTGTCAAAAATTAAAGCTGTCAAGTATGTTGATGGTGGTTCAACCCGAGAGATTGCTCCGAATACCATCTATGGTACCTGCACCAGGATGAACTCCATGAATGATTCCAATAGCAACTTCAATGTGACATGGGAATTCAATGTGGATCCTGGATTTCAGTACCTTGTTCGGTTTCACTTTTGCGATATTGTCAGCGAAGCTCTTAACCTGTTGTATTTCAATGTTTTTATCGACTCCTCAATAGTCGAGCGCGATTTTGATCTGAGTACGTACTTGGTTAACGTTTTGGCTGCTGCATACTATAAGGATTATGTCACAGGGCCAGCTACTAGCAATAAGATTCGAGTAAGCATCGGCCCTTCTAATATACATGGCACTTACCCAGATGCCATACTTAATGGGCTGGAAATCATGAAAATGAACAACTCTGATGGCAGCCTTTCTGGCTTGGGAACTGTCAACACTTCTAGTTCGAGTTCAAAGAAGAGAGTCGGTGCTATTGTTGGTGTGACCGCTGGGGTGGCTTGTGGAGTTTTGTTGGCTGGAGTTCTCTTTATGTATTGTAGGAAACGAAGACAATTATCACGTCAGAGGCTATCAAAGACATGGATTCCTTTCTCCATTAATGGGGGAACTTCCCACACTATGGGGAGCAAATACTCCAAAGGAACGACTACCAGTCTCATTTCTAATACGAACTATCATGTTCCATTTCTGGCTGTTCAAGAAGCCACTAACAACTTTGATGAAAGTTGGGTTATTGGGATTGGAGGATTCGGTAAGGTGTACAAGGGAGAACTGAATGATGGTACAAAAGTTGCTGTTAAAAGGGGGAATCCGCAATCTCAACAAGGACTTGCTGAGTTCCAGACTGAAATCGAGATGCTATCCCAGTTCCGTCACCGACATCTTGTTTCCTTGATAGGTTATTGTGATGAGAAGAACGAGATGATCTTGATTTACGAATATATGGAGAATGGGACGCTCAAGGGTCATCTCTACGGTTCAGGCCATCCAAGTTTAAGTTGGAAACAAAGGCTTGAAATATGCATTGGAGCAGCCAGAGGACTCCATTACCTTCACACAGGCTATGCAAAAGCAGTCATTCATCGTGATGTGAAGTCGGCAAATATCTTACTTGACGAGAATCTCATGGCCAAAGTTGCTGATTTTGGGCTGTCAAAGACAGGTCCTGAACTTGATCAGACCCATGTCAGCACGGCAGTTAAAGGAAGTTTTGGGTACCTTGACCCTGAGTATTTCAGAAGACAACAACTGACAGAGAAATCTGATGTGTATTCATTTGGTGTGGTCTTGTTTGAAGTTCTTTGTGCAAGACCAGTGATCGATCCCACTCTTCCAAGGGAAATGGTAAATCTAGCTGAATGGGCAATGAAATGGCAGAAGAAAGGACAGCTGGAGCAAATAATTGATCCTAGTCTCAAAGGAAACATCAGGCCTAATTCTCTAAGGAAGTTTGGAGAAACTGCCGAGAAATGTTTAGCTGATTTTGGTGTCGACAGGCCCTCCATGGGAGATGTTTTATGGAACCTGGAGTATGCTCTTCAACTTCAGGAGGCCGTTGTTCAAGGCGATCTCGAAGAAAACAGTACAAACATGATTGGTGAGCTTTCTCCACAAATCAACAATTTCAGTCAGCTTGATCCCACTGGTTCAGCAAAATTTGAGGTGTCAAGTGTGGATGACCTCTCCGGTGTTTCAATGAGTAAAGTGTTCTCACAGCTGGTGAAGTCTGAAGGAAGGTGATTTCGATGGGACCGAAAATCCAATGAATTAAGTTTCTCTTTTGACAATGCATACACTGTTTTATCTGATCCATTACAGCTTGCCAAATTTGAGTAGATAAACTGTTTTTCTTTTCTTTTCTTTATTTTGGTTAAAAAGGTGGGATTGTTTAAATTACTTTGGTTTTTTCGTTAGTAATGGTAGTATGTCATCTTGTCATCTTATACCATAATGTGATTTGTCTGGTTAGTCATCACTCATCAGACAAACAACTGCTCAAAATCATCTGTGTTCTAAAATGTTGTGAGGTCTTTCATGTACAGCAAGCTTCTGGGGTTCCTACTGAGCTTTAGGAAGATAAATGTGTGATATTTTATGACTTTTGCATGCAGAAAAAGTTTTAACTTTTTAATTTATTAAACATTTTTTTTGTCTCATTAAAAGGCAATATGGTCCAATCAATTATATTTTTATCATGCATGATTAACAACTAACTAAATTATGAAAAAAAAAAGATTTGAATATCAAATATAAGTTTTAGGTAGGATTGAGAAGCAAGCAATGGAAACTTTGTTTACTTCTTTCATTTTTACCTTTGTTGAAAGTAGTTTCCTGGTTTTGGTACATGGGCAAAGCCAAAAACTAGAGTTGAGTTGTCAAATCATAGCCTTGCTTTTGAAACTTGGTGAAAATTTCATACTTTTGTTGCAAGGAACTCAAGTACTCTGAGACCTACTCATGCAAACGTGATAAGATTTCTCATATTTAAAGAATGAAAATCATAATCATATAAGAACACATAAGCAACATTATTAGAACAGATTGCACCAACAGGCACAAATGATGATGGAGCATGAATGCACATGTACCAAATTTGCCACCAATTTTCTTGGATCTAGCCCAGCCTTGGAACTGTTGTAGGCTGGAAATGGGCAAAAGTCATTATGAAAGCCAGCCTGAAACAAGGGTTACATGATTCAGCAGGCAGGGTTTCTCTAGTTTCATGTTTATCTTTATTCTCCATTTATATAGAAGACAAAGAAAATACCAGTGTAAGAATCCTTTTCAGTATCTGACTGTCTGATCTGCGATATGTGTTGAACATAGGTGCCTGTACTCGAAAAAAAAAGAGTCGGAGGAACATAGGTTCTCTCTACTTTATTTAGAAACATTCACAGATTGTTTATATTTCATTACCTCATCTGCCACCTCCTCTGCTGTTTTTTTTTTTTGGTCCCACATCCCCATCAATACTATCCATTCATTGTCATTCTTGATTTTAATATATATTAGAAATATGCACATGTAGTTTTATTTATGGTGTTTTTCTTGTTTTTAAATGCTAAATTGGTCTTGGATAGTTGGATTTGAGAACATATGTAGCTGTCAGTTCTCTATAACAGCTTTACAATGAAAATGGAAGAATGCAACTTAGCCTAGAGCTACATCCGGCAGACATGATATATATGATACGAAAAAAAGAGAAGTAAAACACGATACGAACATGATACAAATATACGAATTTGTAGATTTTTCCAAGTTAACTAAAATCCACCTTTTCTTCCATCCTTTTCTCAGGAAATGTTGTACTAATAACAGTTTACCTGCTCTCACATCATCACCATAAGAAATTGCAATTATGTCACTGTCATCATGCTACTTGCTATATTTCTTTTGTGTTGCCTGTCCCACAATATTGTGGGGGCGAAAAAGAAAAAGTAAAGCCATAGGCAATCCCTGGAGATTTTGTAATAACTAATTTGTTCTTTATGCAAATAATTAGAAATATTATATACTTTAGTTTACCTACTTTAGTCTGCATCTCTTCACGCTAATTTTTAATTTGCATTTAACTCAAGCAACTTCATAGGTTAATAAGAAATCCCCCATAATGGGTAATTAATTATATAATAACAATCCAATGATGTTTTAGCATCATAAATCATTATAGATTAACCCAAGAAAACTTGCTTTGTAAGTACCAATACTCTCTTTTGGTCACTTTTACACTAAAATTAGCTTTCATGATTGTTTATTTGCATGATTGATCCTCAAACCTCTTTTACTTATTTGTCTTTTGGATTACTTCTTAACTCATAATACTCCCCAACTAGTGGTGTCACCTTTCTTTTCTTCTCACCCCTTTTAGGAGATGAAATAGTAAAGAAACATAGAAAGTTATGAGATTAAAACTCCATGCTCTACAAGGCTGATATCTACATATATGCTAATCCACATTCTTTAGTTACGAATTTAAAATCATATGCACTGTAAGCGAATGAGGTTTTGGCTTAATGGTAAAGTTCAAGTTCTAAGAATTTTGAGATCTGCCTATGTAAATCATGTGTAAATAAGTTAGTTTAAGTTGAGTTACAAAACTCTATGCACTATAAGCGAATGAAACCTGGGCTTAGTGGTAAAGTTGAAGCTATGAGAACTTTGAGATCTCAAATTTGAGTCCCACTAGTATAAATCATGTGTAAATAAGTTAATTTGAGTTGAGTTAGTTCTTAAATTCGATACTTGTGAAGGATTTTGATAGTAATTGTTTATGTAGTTGTAAATTGTAACTTTAATATATAATATCATAGTCCAGCAGATGTGATGAAAGCTTATCTAGAATGGGAGAACCAAGGTATAGAGAGTATCATTTTTGTTTTTGTTTTCTAGCTTAGTGAAACTCATTACATAATTAAAAAATTGGGGGGGGGGATAACAGAAAGTGCCGAGACAAACAAGAAATTTAACTTGCTGTTGTAGCCTGTATTCTGCTTCTGCCTGCTGTGCTTAGCTTCGCAATTGCAGATATGATCAGAAGCAGATAAAGACTTGAAATGTCAATAGCTAAGAGTTGTACAATGGTGGAAATGGATAAATTTCACAAATTATGATCTTTTTTTTCAACCAGATATATTAGCATATAGCCATTCCTTGGTAACAATGCTCTCTGCACTTCTTACCCTTAAGTCATTAACAAAGAAAAATATCATAAATTGAGGGGAAAAAAGAGGGTGGGAGGAGCCTTGAGGGCTGAAACTGATATATATAAAAAAAAAAAAAGATGATCAACCTCCATGGTCAGCCACATCAACCTTGGTGGTACAGAACAAAAGCCGGCGAAACACAGCCAACAAAGCAGCACAAGAGACCACTTTGGCCCTTTTGAGTGCCACACATTTCGTCTTCTTGGCAACATTTTGGGGTTTCTTTTGCCTACTAGGACTCTTCACTTTTTCCATCTTAACCGTGCCAAAACATTTTGTTTGTTCAGGCTCAGTTTGATGATCATCACTCCTATGAAACTTGTAGCTCCTCAGGTACATTTGCCTGCATGAAATGCTATCAACGACCGTAGGATGTGCATGGCCGCCACGGCTGCCACCGTTAGAGCTCAGTGACCTTACAAACTCAGCATCTGATTCCGGCCACTTGTAGGCATTGGTTGGCCTGATTGGGACCTTAATATCATATATGCAGGTTGAAATACAGGTTGAGGCCATTGAGTGTAGGATTCAAGGGTTTCAACTTTCAAGCGATAAATATGTATAAACTTTATTAAAAGGCTTTAAGACTGGTTCAAATGGAAGATAACGGAGATACAAGGGAGAAGCTTTCGTGTAGGGGAGTTATAAATTGGTTTTTTTCTTTCTTTAATGTGAAATATGTAATGATTTGGCATTATGTGGTGAGTGTATGCATGGAAGAAAACGTTGTCATTTTTGGGTCCTTGTATTTTTAATGTTCCTGAATCTATTCAGCCAAGGACTATGCTGATAAACAAAGTAATTTGGTTATAGTACTAACTGTAACTGACCTGGTGTCATTTCATTGTTCTATGTTCCAACATTGTAGCTTTTTGTACGGATAAAGACTTCAAAATTTCATAGACTCTATTTCTTATGTACTAAAAAAATCTTATTAGATAATTACGCTTGAAATTCAATTGAATATTATTCATCAAATTTTTACTCAATACAAGTAATAAATACTTAGAATCTTCCACATTTGATGTTTGTTATCTGGAATTTTTTGGTAGTTTATATTGTGTTTGTTTTTATTTTGGTCACTCTTTTTATTTGATCATTCAACTTTTAAATACACCAATTGATTGAGTTTTAGTTCGATTGGCATGAGCATTGTTGTCAATACAGAGGATGTGAGTGTTCAAGTGTGCTAAGGTGCATTACCCTCCTATTTATGAGTTGAAAATGGGTTATGGGTAGTGATACGAGTCACAAAAGCCCAAATTCTTGAAGGCGAGGCCCAATAAGCAAATTCCCAGCCCAATCAAGAAATCCATCCATACTTAGTTGAAAATCAGGCCAAATTGTCAAAGTGGCCCAAGTTGTAAAGTTTTATTTTTATTTTTATTTATTTATTTATTTATTTACTTAGTTTAAATTTTTATGTCAATATTCAGTCCAAGAGTCCCAGATAAAATGACCTTTGACCGAATTTCTATATTAAAATAATTAGGAGTTTTTTTTATTTTAGTTTTCTAATTAGATTAGGACTAGTTATAAGGCCTATTTAAAGGCATGGCTGTCCACCTTGTTAAACACTTATCATTATTATTAAAATTTCAGATTTGTTGAGAGCAGAATTTTCTTTGAGTTTTCTCCAAGATTTCTCTCTTGAGTTTTCTTTAGAAGTTGTTTTAACAATCTTGTGATTGTGGGAGCCATCTTCAACCTTCTTCTTGCCATTGATATTCTTTGGAGGGGAGATTAGAGCCGTTTGAAGGGAGTTGTGAGATCTTTCAAGATTTCAAGGCTTCTTAGGACTTATCTTTTAATTTCTTACTATCAATTCTTTCTTTATTTCTGCTTGTGCCGAATCTTTATCTAATTTATTTTCTGTTCTTATTGTGTTTTCAGCCTTTTTCTATCTTAAGGAATTAGCCCAAAAATCCCTAATTTCTAGGGTTCTTGTCGATTCATCCATACTCTTTTTGGGAGAAATTAGATTGCCGAAATTTGGGGAAAACTATCTGGGTGTTCAATTGGGCAGAATCGCAACCTCTTCTAGGGTTTCAAGATTCCTTATTAACACTTATTTCTATTCTCTATTTGATTCTTTACTGTTTTGGGGATTTTATTTCAGATCTGAAAATTCAAAAATCTAATCTTTTAATTTTCTGTTTCGTTTCAGATCTAATTGTTTAGGGTTTTCGTAGGAGTTTCTCGTGACTTGGCAACTCGATCTTGGTCCGCGCGCAACCCCATATCATTTGGTATCAGATTTTGGGCGTTTTGGGTGTTCTTGGTTGATTTCTAAACTGATCTCTATTTTTTAAATTACAAACAACAGTTTTACCCAGAAAAATTTTCGAAAAAAAATTCATTTGAGTGGGTAAACGTTTTCTGATTGATCTGAAATTTTACATACATATTTTTGGCACTGTTATTGAATATACAAAAATATTTCCCGCAAAAAATTAAGTCAAAAAAGTCAAAAAATTTGAAAAAAGATGAAATCCAATAAAAAAATTAAAAAAATATTCAGCGGGTTGAATTTGGTGCCCAAATGTTCCAGATCAAAAATTCAATATTTGAAGACATTCCAGATTTAATTTTGTGATTTTTTGAGATCGGGAACACCTCGAACTAAGTTGTCAAGTTACTCCGCAGTTTTTCGGGTTTTCTGTTTTCAACAATTTTTATTGATTCTTAGCTGTAGGTTTTCATTTGTTTGTTTTTTATTCTCCCTTTACAATATCTAACACCTTCTTGTTTTTTGTGTTAGTAGGATTTAAACGTGTGCCCAATTCTTCCTCGGTGCAACACGAATCAATTGGTGTCTCGTCAGTTTTTGGCATCCTAGTGCAAATTAGGATTCTTTGGTAGTTTGGTTCACACTCTCTAATTGGTTGATATAAACTCTGATAAAGAACTCACAAGATTGAATTCGACCTCATTGAGAATTTGATTTTTCTTTTTGAGTGATTAATGGTGAGGTTTGCTAACTTTTATTTTTGAGTGTTGAGTGTTTATTTTTTACAGGTTTTGAAGATGTCTAAAGGTGATAATAATGATGCACTTATGAAAGTCCAACAACAGTTAGACAGACATACTACTGCAATCACACAAATAAATGCTACACTTCAAGCATTGAATACTACTTTGAATGAGGTACGAGTGAATCAAAAACATCAATATCGAGATCCAATTAAGGAAGATAGGGATAACCAGCCCCATAGGTGCAACCCTCAACGTGTCCCTAGAATGGATGATGATTGTCATGATCATGGACAATCATCTTTGGCAAAACCAAAGAGCGAGCAGCAACGAGAACATCTCTTTCATACTCGCTGCCACGTACAAGGTAAGCTTTGTAGAGTTATTATTGATGGTGAAAGTTGCTCGAACATAGCCAGCACGACGATGGTGGAAAAGCTTTGCTTAACCACTACCAAGCATCCACAACCTTATCAACTACAAGGGCTTAGCAACGAAGGCCAATTTAGGGTCACTCAACAAGTGCGCATCGCCTTTTCTATCGGTAAGTATCAAGACGAAGTTGTGTGCGACGTAATGCCTATTCAAGCCTGCCATTTGTTGCTAGGAGAACCGTGGCAACTGGATCGAAAAGTCACTCACGATGGTCGTACCAATAGGTATTCTTTCAAGCATCAAGGAAAGAAACTCACCTTAGTGCCGCTCACTCTGGAACAAGTCCATGAGGACCAAATCAAACTGAAAAATTCTGTTAAAACAAGTGAGGAAAAAGAGAAAGAGAATGAAAAAGAGCAAAAAGAGATTGAGAGTGAAAAAGAAATTGAAGAAAGAAGAGAAAATGAATTAGAAAAAGAAACAAAAGAAAAAGACGTGGAAAGGGTAGTGAGGAATGTTTCCACTAACCAAGATATGAATTTTTCTTGTGTTGCTACTTTTCAGGTTCCCGAAAGATCGAAAGATAACTTTCAACTTCAATACCTCTCAAGTGAAAGACGCTTTCATACGATCAACTTAGGCAAAGATGAAATCACACTACATGATCCCGAAGGTAAGCGAAGTAAGGAAATTTTAGAAACCGAGTCCAGTGCAGATTTGAAAATTATTGATAAAACTTTTGGTGACTTAGTTCTTAAAAGATCCCCTCATTTTGATCTGATTAATTGTTACTCTTCGATTGTGGTTGATAAAGTCATTACGAAAAGAAGCGTGATTTGTTATTCTCTTGATTTACCTTGTGTAAAATCCTCGAATTTGTCCAAATCTGTTTTGGAGAATAAGGTAACGAAATTTTCCAAATTTGTTTTCAATTTATATTCGTGCCTTAAACAGTTTATGTGGTTGTACATGAAGTTTGAGTTCCATTTGACAAAGGTTAACTCAACAACGGAGATTCGACTACACTATGCCCCCGATGAGCGAAGGTTTGTTTTAAATGAAAAAGGTAAAATCGACCCTTATTCTTCTGCTTATCGAGGTAAGATGCTTGAAACCTTTGAAACACTTTTGTACTCCTCGGATAGTGATAAAGATCGTGTTGATGAACACTTAGATCGAAACGTGCTTGACTGTCCTATTTTATTTATTGATGATCTATCTGTTTTAATGGTTGATAAAAAGATTCTTGTTTTTGATAATGCATGTGTGAGTGAATCTATAGACCGTCGATTAATGCATGGTATGATTATGCAACTCTGTGAACCATGTGAATCTTTTCAAATACCTACTTGTGACGATTATGATTACCATTTGATTTATTACTCGCAATTTATTCATGGTTTGTGGGAACAATATGAGACGACTGAATGCCTTAAAACATGTCCATCTTTGTTTCAAATATTTGACGAGGCAGTGGTGAGTAAATTAGATTGTTTGCATGGTAATCTAAATCTGTCCATTCACATACGTTATACATGTTCTGTTATGCTTATGATTGGACTACAAGCTTGTTTCCGTTGCTATTTACTATCTCATGGCTATTCTTTTCAGTGGACTCAATTGCCATTAGTCCCGTTCGATAGAGGAAAGTCGAGTTCATTTGATTTTTCAGATTCGAGGACGAATCTTTTTGAGGAAGGGGGGAATGATACGAGTCACAAAAGCCCAAATTCTTGAAGGCGAGGCCCAATAAGCAAATTCCCAGCCCAATCAAGAAATCCATCCATACTTAGTTGAAAATCAGGCCAAATTGTCAAAGTGGCCCAAGTTGTAAAGTTTTATTTTTATATTTATTTATTTATTTATTTATTTACTTAGTTTAAATTTTTATGTCAATATTCAGTCCAAGAGTCCCAGATAAAATGACCTTTGACCGAATTTCCATATTAAAATAATTAGGAGTTTTTTTTATTTTAGTTTTCTAATTAGATTAGGACTAGTTATAAGGCCTATTTAAAGGCATGGTTGTCCACATTGTTAAACACTTATCATTATTATTAAAATTTCAGATTTGTTGAGAGCAGAATTTTCTTTGAGTTTTCTCCAAGATTTCTCTCTTGAGTTTTCTTTAGAAGTTGTTTTAACAATCTTGTGATTGTGGGAGCCATCTTCAACCTTCTTCTTGCCATTGATATTCTTTGGAGGGGAGATTAGAGCCGTTTGAAGGGAGTTGTGAGATCTTTCGAGATTTCAAGGCTTCTTAGGACTTATCTTTTAATTTCTTACTATCAATTCTTTCTTTATTTCTGCTTGTGCCGAATCTTTATCTAATTTATTTTCTGTTCTTATTGTGTTTTCAGCCTTTTTCTATCTTAAGGAATTAGCCCAAAAATCCCCAATTTCTAGGGTTCTTGCCAATTCATCCATAATCTTTTTGGGAGAAATTAGATTGCCGAAATTTGGGGAAAACTATCTGGGTGTTCAATTGGGCAGAATCGCAACCTCTTCTAGGGTTTCAAGATTCCTTATTAACACTTATTTCTATTCTCTATTTGATTCTTTACTGTTTTGGGGATTTTATTTCAGATCTGAAAATTCAAAAATCTAATCTTTTAATTTTCTGTTTCGTTTCAGATCTAATTGTTTAGGGTTTTCGTAGGAGTTTCTCGTGACTTGGCAACTCGATCTTGGTCCGCGCGCAACCCTGTATCAGGTAGTTTTAGTTCTTGTCTTAAAAAAGAATAGATAGTATCAAAAACTACAATGAAAATCTTAAAAAAAAAACTTTTAAATCCATATTTTCCACAATTGAATTTTTTTCTTAATTTTTTTTATTTCCTATCCTTTTCTTCATTTTCTCTCTTACAACCCAAAAATCTTAGGCACCATCTTCCTTAAAAATGTTGTTGTTACTTCCATTGAATCACTGTCGTTGAGCTCAACAGTAAAAAGACATCCCACAAACAGGCTATATTAATTGCATAATTAAGAGATCAAAGCATGAAAACTCTAAAGTTTTGGAAGTGACCTCACAATTTTTTAGGGTAGTGTTAGAGTTCACATAGACTTTAGCTGATGTAGTTAGGTAGTTAGCAAGAAGTTGTTAATATAGCTAATATTTGTTGAAGAGTTAGGGCCAGTTCTTCATTGCTTTTCAAAAGCATTTCTGGCTTCAAAAGCACTTCTGGAAGAAAAGCTGTGCAGAACAAGCTGCTTTTGGCTGAAATTTTTAGCTTTTCAGAAGTGCTTTTGAAAAGCACTTCTGAAAAGGAGAAGCTAAAATTTTTAGCTTTTCCTCTCCCAAAAGCACTTTTAGTGATTAATTACTTTTTCACCCCTCCAATAACATAGTACTTTCCATTTTTTTTCTTGATACTTAATTACAAATATGTTAAAATCATTAATTAAAAATAAAAAAATATTTTTAAAAATACTAATTACAAATATTTAATAGTTATATTTAAATATTTAAAATATAGTTTATATATTCTAATTAATTTTTATAAATAATTAATATTTATTACTTAAAATATTTAAAATTTATATTTTATATATTAAAATATTAACAAGAAGTTATAATAAATTTTTTATATTCTTACTAAAATATAATAATATTAACTAATTTAAATATTATTTAAATACATATTTGTTACTTGATAATAACATGTCTAAAATGGACATTTTATTTCCCAAAAGCACTTTTTGACAATAATACTAAATACTCAAATTTTAAACTAAACTTTTCAAAGGCACTTATTAAAGAGCAGTTATCCTAGTTTTCTATAAATATTATATGTACAAATGAACTAAGCCAGGTATTCATTCTAGATATAGAAATAGAATTGTTTCTTCCCTTTCACTCTCAAATATCAGAATAGAAGTCTAGCTACACTAAGTACTACTTATGCATTTCTAGCATGGTATCATTTGCCTTGTGATCCTCGATGCTATGGCTGTCACGGACTCCACTGAATCTGCCTCAGTTGATGGTGGTTGTACTCTTTTCACTGGTGAAAAAGTTATATACTCATTCCCTCGGCATGATCTTGTGAAACTTGATGAAGGAACTTTCATTCAATGGCAACAACAGGTACACTTAATATTACGTGGATATGGTTTGATAGGATTTCTAGACGTGGCCTTACCTCCGCCAGCGAGGTTTATTCAATCACCGGATGGTTCCCTTACTCCTAATCCGTCCGTGTTGGTCTTCACGCAACAAGATCAGTTCCTCGCTTCGTGATTGCTTTCCACGATAAACAGCTCTTTGTTGACTTCTTTCACGGATGTCAAAATGGCCTGCGATATATGGACTACGGCAACAAGTCTGTTCACAGTCGACACCGGTGCTAAACAATCTAAGATTCGTCATGAACTTCATTCCTTAAAGAAAGGTATGCTTTCGATCAAAGATTATGTTGCTCGCATATAGAGTTTGTGTGCACTTTTGGAAGCCTCAGGTTCTTGTATTCCCGAGGCTGAGAAGACAGAAATAATGCTTACCGGATTACCTCCTGAATTTGATGCCATTGTCTCCTCGGTGTCTGTTTCGTCCAAGCCAGTGTAGTTTCAGGAGCTTGTCGATGCCTTGGTTGGGTGTGAGAACCGTCAGTTACGAGCGGTTCAAAAGGTGGCCTTGCATGCTAATCTCGTCGAGGGAGCTCCGTCGCAAACACTAAATGGCTCCGTCCGTGGTGGTCGCCCTCCGTCTGGTGGCCGTGGGAGAGGATTCTGGCCGCGCGTACAATGCCAAATTTGCAACAGATTTGGACACCTTGCTTAAAGGTGCTATTATAGGTTTCATCGTGACTTTGATGACTCGCTAGCGATGAATCGGGTGCCGCGAGAGGGTGATCAGCTCACGCATCATGACTCTGCACCGCAAGGAGGATTTGTTAAAGGATGGGGTTGGCCTTCATCTCAACAAATAAAGTTTACCCACCCGAATGGCCAAAATTATTTTGGTCAAAATCAATTTAGTCAAAATTTCTTTCCAACTGGAGCAAAAGGTCACGTGGGTGCATTAAATGAGAATTTGGCTCCTCCAAATATGAATTAGTATCAAGGTTGGTATGGGTATACACATAGGCCTACATCCTATAGGCCAAATAGGCTGAATGCCTATGCTCCTATACATAGGCCAAGTAGGCCGAATGTCAATGCTCCTTTACATGAGCAAAATGGGTTCAATAGGATGGATGGAAATATTAATGCATTTGGGCCTGAAAATTTAAATAGTGTTGGGCCAATGAGTAATTGCGTTCAAGTGGGTTACTCATTGAGCCGTGGTCATACGGTTGGGCCTTTCAATAATAAAGGGTGTGATGCTTCGGCCCCGCTTGTTCCTTGGAGAACCAAACCGCGAGCTCGTGTCTATACTGGTTCAGACTCGTGTATTGGTCTTCCTCGTGTCGGTGATTTGCATGCATCTGATTTTTCGGAGTTATCCGGGTCGTATGTCAATACTATTCAGTTCGGGACTACTGGTGGTGGCACGGATTCGTATATACCTGTGCCTGTTGGTACTGATTCATGGTACCCTAACTCGGGTGCTAACAATCATGTTTGTCGTGATGCGTCGGTTCTACATGACTCCACTCCGTATTTAGGTACATCTTCTCTATTAATGGGTGATGAGACTCCCACTCCGATTTCGTATATTGGTAATGGTGTTGTACCTACGCATTCTAAACTACTTCGACTATCTGATGTTGTATATGTACCGAGAATATAGAAAAATTTATTGTCTGTGTCTCAATTTGCCAAAGATAATAAGATAATAATGTGCCACTGCAGCAAAACTGACTTTTAGCAGCGGTTTTTTAGGCCTCTAAAACTATTTGCGACGTTTTTACAAGCATCGTAAAAAACGCCGCTGTAGATAACGCCACTAAATTTTGCGGTGTTTATGTGAAAAAACGCCGCTAAAGAACATGGCCTTTAGCAGTGCTTTCCCAAAAACGCCGCTAAAGAACATGACCTTTAGCGGCGCTTTCCCAAAAACGCTGCTAAAGAACATGACCTTTAGCGGCACTTTCTCCACAGGCGCCGCTAAAAAACCTGACTTTTAGCGGCGCTTTTTCCAAAACCCCACTAAAGGTCCTGAAAAATAAAAAAATTTAAAATATTATAAAAACACCACAAATCCATTCCCATCCCTTTACCTATTTAAGAAAATCCTTTAGAAATATTGTTGTCAATACATACATCACTCCATTCTTTGGTTAGAGAATACAGCAGAAGTGGGATTCCACCAGTTTAAAAATGTATAATTTAATTTGAAGACGTATTCAAATAGAAATTCATGAACAAGAAGATCAATGTTTTTCACTATATCTCATGTAGCAAGTCAAATTGCCTTCGATTACATAAGATTCCTTTGATTAAAAAAATTCAAACTAGTTCATATCAACTTGCTCAAGTTGTATGTATTAATTGCAAGATCAACACCTTATTTGAACTTACAATTCTAGGAAAGCATAAAATGCAGTTCCATGAGCATGCATTTAAAGTGGCAGAAAAAATTTACTGATTACAGTGACAGTCTAAGCTCCAAATATAGCTCTTGCATGTCGCTTGATTCTGAATTCTGACTGTTCGATCCCAATGAGTTGCTACGATGTTTCTTACTCCTTGAATGTGAATCCTGTAAGAATGTAAGGAACTAAAACAAGTTAAATTTTAAAACACAATCATAACATGGCACATAAACTAAATTTCAGCAACTAAACTATTCAATTTGCAGTACTTAAAAACTTCAATTTACAACATTTAAACACTCCAATTTGTAGCACTTTTAACACTTCAATTTGCAGCACTTTAACATCTCAATTAACAACATTTATACTCCTCAATTACAGCGATAAAACATCTCAATTTCCAACAACTAAACACTTCAATTTGCAGTACTTAAACACTTCAATTTACAACATTTAAACACTTCAATTTATAACATTCAAACACTTCAATTTGCAGTACTTTAACACTTCAATTTACAGCATTTAAACACTTCAATTTGCATCACTTTAACATCTCAATTAACAACATTTATACACCTCAATTACAGTGATAAAACATCTCAATTTCCAGCAACTAAACACTTCAATTTGCAGTACTTAAAACAGTTCAATTTACAACATTTAAGCACTTCAATTTACAACATTTAAACACTTCAATTTACAGCACTTTAACACTTCAATTTGCAGCACTTTAACACTTCAATTTACAGCATTTAAACACTTCAATTTGCTGTACTTTAACATCTCAATTAACAACATTTATACACCTCAATTGTAGCGATAAAACATCTCAATTTTCAGCAACTAAACACTTCAATTTGCAGTACTTAAACACTTCAATTTACAACATTTAAGCAATTCAATTTACAGCATTTAAACACTTCAATTTGCAGCACTTTAACATCTCAATTAACAACATTTATACACCTCAATTACAGCAATAAAACATCTCAATTTTGCAGCAACTAAACACTTCAAATTGCAGTATTTAAACACTTCAATTTACAACATTTAAACACTTCAATTTACAGCATTTAAACAACAACAATCATTTATTAAATAAAAGGTTTAGGGTTTAGGGTTTAAGGTTTAAGGTTTAAGGTTGGGTTTAGGGTTTAGGGTAATGAGCAACAATATACAGTAGCATTCAATCCACCATACAAAGATATTTCAAACATCCATTTACTCACTTCTCATTAACAACAACAATTTAACTGATTTCTTTCATACAGTTCTTCCAATCCGAAACAACATTGGTCATTGGGAGAAAAATGTGAATCTACCTGGACGTGTCAATTGGGGCCATAACAATTGCAATTGCTTCCGGTAGCATAATATTAACTCTAAATTAAAAAATGTATTAAAAGAGGGTATTGTTTTTCAAAATTAACTGAATTTGCTCAGAGTTATAAGCTTTTGAGCTTTTGCTATCACAACTAGAAGTTCTCGCTGAATAGCTGAATGTACCTGTTTAAGAAACGTAAACAGTCAATCCCGTGAATCTAAACATTGAAATTATTAACAAATTTGTTGCTGAGTACAACAATTTTAATTCAGACAATTATACATCTTGATGCATACTCAAAACATATATATTGATGAATGAAATTTGTCTATGACAATATCAGCCTTGCAAGTCAACAAGAAAGGTAACAAATAAGTAGTTGCAAAGAAAAAAAAAACATTATCATAGAAAACTTAATAAATGTAAAACTCATCCATGCTACATATCAGATGAAAGGGCCCAACACAATGGTATTTTTAAGGATAAATAGGCATTAATGCTATTTTAGGGAAGATATATACTTAAGTCTGATTTATACTTAAAATGTTAATCATGCTCTCATTTTTTCTTGAAGCTGTCCACCATAGGAATTGGTTTCATGCTTATTATAATCAATATTTCATTCAATTGAGAGTTAAATCTATTATGGATTTATTTTTTTATATGCATTGATATTTGTATACATACATCTAGATACAGAAAAGCACTACATGCATAAATAAAGTTTGTATGTATCCATAAATGTATGCTTCAATGGCATACTGTAATGACCAAGTACACTGGCAAAACATGAATTAAAAAAGTATCCCAATATCCTGTTGCAGTACCCAAATGTGTAGAAAAACTACTCAAGTCAATTGCAGCACCCAAATGTTCTAGGAAACTAAAACTATTAGAAAAGATAATGTACAGAACATTATTTAACATTATTTAACAAAAGAGAAAATGATATTATACAGAACATTATTTAACAAAAAATATAAGCTTTTCCAGTTTAAAGTTCATTATACGGAAATAGCACTACAAATTAACAAATCAGTTAGGTCGCCGCACTTTCATTTTCCAATCTGAAATTAGATTATGAACAAGAATCATGAATTACATATAAAAATATGTAAGTTTTAATATTGCTACTGCATTTAGGTATATCATGATTATATATATAACCAGTCTGAAATCATTATAGTAATGGGATTAATATATAAAAAAAACCATAAATACATACTTCTGGTTGGCAGAAGGCTTGAATTGAGCAAGATCCTCACCATCTAACCCAATCAAATCCTGAAAGAAATAAAAAATTGTTATCCAAAGTAAATGTATAAACCACCCATTCAATCTGCACAAGAAAACACAATATGAATGAAAAAAAATCTATAATTATATATCCAAATAGGAACACAAATGAGGAAAAGCTTCTAATTAAAAACCAAACAATGTTTTAATTAGGACAGAAGCTACATGTATATAGGCATAAATGCAATAAAAACCTCAAATAAAATAAAAAAAATGATTAACTAAATAGTATCATTAAGCATCATTCTAGTCACTATGTTGTTATAGTAATTAGGGATTAGTCATAAAATATAGTTTAATTTTGGTTCTTGGAAAAACCCCACAAGAAAGAACAATGTTGTGGAGAGTATATAGCACTAAATGACGTGCGTAAGTGAGAGTTTTTATGGCAGAATCAAACAACCCTAAGTATGAAACTCAAAAAATGTCAATTATATCAAACTAGATTCAATAAAAACCCAACAAATCTCAATTTGGGTATCTTCCGAATCCCCTGAAAATGCAAATGCTATTGATTAATTACCAAATTTTAGAGATAAATAACAAAAAAAAAAGCCAACATGCTTCTTTGCTCGTGAACGTGCTGCAGATTACCTATTCTTTATCATCCTCTTTTGTCTCATTTCAACATTTTTCTCAACTATGTCCTCGGGGGCACCTCTTTTCCTAATATTTGCGAATGCAAGATACAAAGAAGATTCACAGAAAAAATATTTTGGTAAATAGATCGAGGTTAAGGGTTATGGGAAAACTACTGATATTTTTACCAGAGCAAATCAAAGGGACTTCAGCAAAAATCAAAGGTATTTTGATTTGGGGATTTTGAGAAACCGATTTAAGGATATCAAATTGGGGAAAATTTTAGAGGATTTGGGGATTCAGGGTTCACTGCAGGGAAATAGGGCTTTAGCGGCGTTTTTAGTGGAGTTTGAACAAAAAACGCTGCAAAGATTATAAAAATGCCGCAAAAAACTGAACAATAGTAGCGTTTTTGGCACAAACACCGCTAAAAACTGATCAATAGCGACATTTTTAGCTAAAACGCCACTAAAAACTGATGAATGAGTAGTAGCGGCATTTTTGGTTCAAACGCCACTAAAACTGATCAATAGTGGAGTTTTTGGTCCAAACGCCGCAAAATGTTGAGCAGCTATTTTTGAGTAGGGTAACCGACACTCGTTTTGATTTGATCTGATTTAATTTTCATATTATTTTCTTATTTTTGTTTTGAATTCGATTTAAATATTTTGGTATTTGAAACTAACTTTATAAAAATATAAACTACACCATTCACTTAGCTATGAGAAAGTTTCATTTTAGTTACTTAATTATGAAAAGTTACAAATTGATAACTAAACTATTTAGAAGTTTTCATTTAAGTTACCAAGCTGTTAAAATCGACGTTATATGCATAACTTTCTCTAAACCCTTAAATCCTAAACATTAAACCCTAAATCTTAAATTCTAAAACATAAACCCTAAATACTAATCCATAAACTCTAAAACCCTAAACCCAAAAAAATCATATGGATGTTGATGTGTATATACATAGATATTAATGTAAAAGCTTATGTTTATAATAAATTGTGGAAGCAGTACTTAATATTGATTAAATTTATTTTTGGGTTTAGGGTTTAATATTTAAGGTTTAAGGCTTATGGTTTAAGGTTCAATGGTAGAATATATTTTAAGTTTATGGTTTAGGGTTCAATGGTATAGTGTGTTAAGTTTATGGTATGGGCCGGGTTTGTTATCTTGGGTTTGGGGTATAGTGTTTTAAATTAGTTTGTTGTTTGGGGTTTAGTGTTTTAAAGTATTTAGGGTTTACGGTCTTAGTGTTCAAGGTTTTAAGGGTTAGTGTATAGGGTTTAAGGGTTAATTGATTAAATGATGTTCTGGTTGAATCTAGGTTTTAGAGTGCTCGAAGTGTGGTTTAATTAAATACTTGATCTCATGTTTATACATATATTTATGATGTATATATATTTATATTCCCAGATAATTACGCAAGATTTAGTATTACGAAATGTTAACATGAAATTCTTAAACTTGAATCAAATTTAAAAATAAAATAAAATAAATTTAGTATTTTTATTTTTAAATTAAATTCTAATTATAAAATTCGTGCACACTTTAAAATTTATAGCCTTATGATTAAATATTGAATTTGAAATTATAATTTCAAAATCTAAAAAATAATATGTGTTTAATAAGGTATTAATTTCCGAGTATTACAAGATGCTATAACTTTCTTTGCATATAATGGACTCTAGAAATTAAACTCTTCTTACTTTAATTTTAAGATGCAGATAATAATAAGAGAGTTTGCTACCCTAACAAGTCCAAGTCTGCCGCCACTGGCATGAGTATCTAGGTTTTCTTGTTTTTTTATCTTTTTTTTGGCACTCTTTCGTCTTTTTGTAAGTCTTGCTCTGCTAATCAGCCTTTAGTCCTTGCTTGATTTAAGGATTCTTTAGTTTGGCGTTCGATACCTGCAACAATGGAAACTGAATTAGCAGGTCTGACACTTAACGAAGAAGAGGATGAAATTTTGGAAATTCCAATAGATCCAATCCTAGGAAGAGAAATGAGTGAATTCCAACTAGTAGGTTGCTTTCTAATGGCCAGTATAATCCACTTCCCAGCCATGAAAAGCACGATGGCAAATTTGTGGCATCAGGTCCATAGAGTTCAGATCTGGGATCTGTGAGATAAAAGGTATATATTCTAATTTTTTCACCTGGGACTTTTAATAATCACTTGTTGGTTATTTATAAGTTGCAATGGGGGGAGGACCCGTTAAAGGTGCCATTAATATTTACCCCTTTTTGGATCCAAATTCATGATGTCCCTGTTGGTTTATTTTCTAAAAAATTATCCGTACAATTGGGTAATTTCTTGGGGAATTTTTTGGATATGATGGTGCAAATTTAGAGAAGGAGAATCGTAATTACATGCGTACAATGGCCCAGATTGACATCAAACGACCTTTGAAAAGGAAAAAACAAGTTATGTTTAATGGAAGATGTTCATATGTCAGATTTAAGTACGAGCGATTATCTCTATTCTGTTTCTACTGTGGTCGATTGGGGCATAGCGACTCGTTTTGTGAAGCTAAGATATTGCTTGGTGTGGAAATTGCTGAATTAGGGTGAGATCTATCTTTGCGTGCCTAATCACGTAGAGCCTTGTCGATGAACAGTATCTGGCTTCGGGAAGAGGATGATGAGAGTCATGAAGGGGATAGAGGAAGTAATTGGGTCCCAAATAATCGAATATGGAATGTGGATAACAATGGAAAGAGTGGAAAGATTATCGATCCAGTATTGGGTTTTAATCTAGAAGGGGGATCCTTATCTTTTGATAATCAAAATGAAAATATACAGTCAGAATTGATGCAAACAAGGATGGAGCATGACTTGGAGGAAGGTATCCTCATTGGAGAAGAGGGAAAGAAGAGAAATAGAGGAGCGAGGGATGACTTCTCGGAGAGAGAAGATATGGACTACTTAATGGTAAGGAGCAGGAGATTGATGAAATCTAACCAATTATCATCGGCAGCTGCCAAGAGGCAAGCCGACCAGGCGCAATGAAAATCTTAAGTTAGAATGTCGTCGTTTGGGGAGGTCGCGGATAATTTGTAGACTTCAGCATCTGCTGAAGACGTATAATCCCGAAATTATCTTCTTTACGGAGACAAAGCTTGGTAAGACACAGATAGAAGGGGTGCGCCAAAAATATGGTTTTGGAAATGGTGTTGAGGTTGATTCAGAGGGCAGTAGAAAAGGTTTATGTTTGGCATGGAGATTGGGTGTTTCAGTCATTTTTCGCTCTAATTCAAAAAGACACATTGATGTGGATATTGAAGATAGCGAATTAAGAGTCAAATGGAGATTTATAGGTTTTTATGGGTCCCCGTATGCACAAGACAGGAATGATTTGTAGGATGTTTTGAGAAGTTTAAAAGTTGCTGATGATATCCCTTGGTTTATTTGTGGGGATTTTAATGTAATAATGTTTGAATCTGAAAAAAAAGGGAGGGATACCTAGGGATGAAAGGAGAATGGGTCTATTTCGAAAAACTCTGGAGGATTGTCAACTGTCTGATGTAGGATATTCTGGTAAATGGTTCATGTGGGAAAGAGGCAACCTTCCAAAGACAAATATTCGAGAACGGTTGGATAGAGGAGTGGCCAATGCGAGATGGATATCCATGTTTCCGGAGGTGAAAGTGCAAAATTTAGTACATTCTTTTTCAGACCATTATCCACTTTTAGCTGATACAAGCAACGTAAGGGGAAGATTGAGGAACAGAATTTTCAAATTTGAAGCCTGATGGGTGTTAGAGGAATCTTTTCTTAGTGAGGTTAATAAAATCTGGGAGATGTCTTCAGGAGACTTGGTGCAAAAGCTAGAAAATCTGAAGAAGGGCTTGGTCAAATGGTCTGGACAGATTCAAAGGAACCGACAGAAGAAGACGAAGGCTCTTACGGCTAAGTTATCAGATCTATATGATGCTGATAGAGATGACAACAATTTAGCTGAGTTGATTGATACAAAAATACAATTAAATTTTGAAATAGAGAAGGATGAACGGTATTGGGAACAGAGGGCCATAATGAATTGGTTGAAATTTGGGGATAAAAATTCAGCATTCTTTCACAGCCAAACAACACAACGTAAGAAGAAAAATTGTATTCGTAAGTTACAAACTGAGGATGGCAGGGAAACGGAGACCTTACAGGAAATGGAGAGAATCGCTCGCTCTTATTTTTAACAACTATTTTCGACAGAACAAAGGGGTCCTTACGAACATTTGTTATCAGGCATTGGATGATGCATACATAAGAAGGATAATAAACAATTAACAGCAAATTATTCAAAAGAAGAAATTCAAATGGCAGTGTTCGACATGGGTTCTACGAAGGCGCCGGGAGAAGATGGATTTCTAGGACTGTTTTATCAAAAATGCTGGCACATTATTGGTGATAAAGTTACCGATTTTTGCTTACATCTTTTAAATGGTGATATGAAGGTTAGATCACTTAACTTTACAAATATTGTACTAATCCCGAAGAATTCTAGTCCTTCTAATATGATACACTTTCGTCCGATTAGTCTTTGTAATGTTCTTTATAAAATCTTGGCAAAGACTCTTGCGAACCGATTTCGAAGAGTGATCGAAAAATGTATAGAAGTTGCGCAAAGTGCTTTTGTGCTAGAAAGACTAATATCTGACAACGTGCTGTTAGCCTATGAAATCCTGAATACGTTGAAGGGGAAAAGAATAGGGAAGAAAAGGTTCATGGCAGTTAAACTCGATATGAGTAAAGCTTATGATAGGGTCGAATGAGAATTTATAAAGCATATAATGATTCAAATGGGTTTTGCAAATAGATGGGTAAAGGCTATTATGCAATGTATTACCACTGTTTCTTATTCAGTGGCCATGAACAGACATCGAGAAGAGAAATTTCAACCGACCAGAGGACTTCGTCAATGTGATCCATTAAGCCCATTTTTATTTCTTTTATGTGGTGAGAGATTATCCAAACTATTGCGACTTGCAGAACGGGAAGGACTTTTAAGAGGAGTGAAAGTTAGCAGGAATGGTCCACCGATTTCACACATTTTATTTGCCGATGACTATATCTTATTTAGGGAAGCCACAAGAAGTGGGGTGCATCTATTCAAAAATATATTGGAAGAATACAGACTTTGTTCGGGGCAGTGTGTGAATTTCGATAAATCAACGGTAGTTTTCAGCAAAAACACTTCAGAAGAAGAAAAGCAAACGGTTGTCAATTTACTGGGTGTTCGAAGTTCAAATGAGCCAGAACGCTATCTGGGATTGCCGAATATGGTGGGAAAGAGAAAGAAGGAAGCTTTTCAAAATTTGAAGGATAGCCTTAAAAAACGTATTGATAATTGGAGTACCAAGTTTATCACAAAGAGGTAAAGAAATCTTTATTAACGCAATTCTTCAAGCAGTTCCGACTTACACAATGGCATGTTTTCTATTACCTAATTCCCTTTGTGATGATCTTAAAAATATTATAGCGAAGTATTGGTGGCAGAAGGGACATGGGAAAAGGGGAATTCGTTGGTGTACTTGGAAAAATCTTTGCTTTTTAAAAGAGAATGGCGGCCTAGGCTTTCGAAATTTGAGTCAATTTAATGTTACGTTACTTGCTAAACAAGGATGATGTTTGATTTATTATCCTAATTCATTACTAGTCAGGGTTTTAAAAGCAAAATATTAGCTGCATTCGACTTTCTTAGAGGCTCAGTTAAGAACTTTACCTTCACTTACCTGGAAGAGCATTTGGGCAGCTAAGAGGGTCCTTCAACAAGGCCTAAGCTGGCGAATCGGTAAAGGGGACAAAGTATCCATCTAGAATGATCGATGGGTCCAAGGAATGGAATATTGGAAAGGCACAACAGGTCAGATAGTATGCAACTAGAATTTGTTTTGGATCTTATTGATAGTACGACTAGGAAATGGAAGGAAGAGCTGATCAACAATACCTTTCACCCGAAGGTTGCTCGCACAATCCTATAGATCCCACTATCGGAATCAGTGCACGAGGACTTCCAAGTCTGGAGGGGCGAACCAACAGGGGAATACTCAGTTCGTAGCGCCTATAAACTATTACAAATTGCTAATCTGAATCCTAGTCATTATTTGTTACAGACCGAAACCAAGGAATTTTTCAGAAAACTATGGAAACTACAACTACCGTCTAAGATCACAATCATAATCTGGTGCATGTCATGGAATTACATTCCTACTTTGAGAAATCTCCGACATAGAAGATTAGTGACAAATGTCAGATGCCCTAGGTACGGTTATGAAGATGAAGACTGTCATCATATTTTCCGACTATGTTCCACAAGCATAGAGGTCTGGCAGCTATTAAACCTTTCTTGGGTTACAACTTTCGTGCATCAAAATTTCTGGGAGTGGCTCACTGTGGTTTTCAAACAAGGAACAAACGAACAATGCAGATATTTTTATTATGGCTTATGGATACTTTGGCATTCAAGGAATCAACTTCTGCATGAACGGGTACACACAACGGGTAGAGACCTCGCACGGAAAATTCAGAACCACATGGCAGAATACAAAGGGATTAAAGTTAAGACAACTTTATCACATACGGTGCAAAATCAAAGAAATGTGGAAGACTTACTGATCGTGAAGATCCAGTTTGATGCTACGTTCAACAATAGAAAGTTCATACTAGTGTCGAGGTTGGTGGTTAGGGGTCTGATGAACCAGGTTTTGGCTTTGAAATCGATTATTCATGGCAATGTTGCTTCTCCGTTTGCCGCGGAAGCATTTGCATGGTTAGAAGCAGTCAAGTTAGATATCGAAATAGGTTTACAGGAAATACAAATAATGGGCGATTCACTAACAGTAATCAAGAAATATCATTCAACTGCAACCGACTACTCAATTATTGGAACAATTATCAGGGATATCCAGTGCAAGAAACCATATTTCCAGAAGATCGAGTTCAAGCACATACAGAAAACAAAGAACACAAAAACCCAGAATACCACAGAGGAGGCACTACAGAATAGCGAGAGAAATTACCTAGAGAATGAGGAACCGATTCACTGTGATATGAGAGCAAATGAACGATGGGCAAGAAACCCGGACTAAAAATATTGGGAGAGAACTTGTTTCTAAAAGCAGATAGCAAATAATGAAATATTGGGCAATGCTATCGTCAAAAGAATAGAACGGATGGGACAATTGATAAGAAATGTCAAAGAGATTAATGGTTTCCAACCGTTAGAAGATTGACTAAAGGTGGATTAGGTTTCCTTTTTTCAATGCACTTTTATTTCTGCCATTTGATTTTATTACTGTTTTTCTTTTGTTACTTTTTTAATGTTTTGATTTTAAGAACTGAGGCAGGCCATTTTGAATTTTGGGCTTATCTTAACAAGCCTAAACTCTTTGCAGTCTTTAGTTTAATTTCAATAAATACCCAGTCAATTATTTATCAAAAAAAGATGCAGATAATAATGATCTCTTAAAAGGATTTTTTTAAAATTTTATTTTATGAAAGGTAATTTTAAAAGTATCGATCACACCTAGTTAAAAATATTTTTTAAAAAACCTAATGTTTTAAAAATTTTCATTTTTTCTCAAGGTTGTCAAGTTCATTTTTATGAAAAATGGTTTTGAATATATATTTTTTTATTTCAACTCATTTCATGTTTTAAATAATTATTAGAAATTATTTTAAATTGATTTACCTAAAATTTAAATATTAAATATTTAAATAATAATTATTCAATATAATTAAAATTTTTTCAAATTAGATATATTGTTTGAAAGAAAACAAACTTAGTCTAAAATTTATTTCTATCAAATGCATTGACAAAAACGCCACAAAAAATTCTTCACTCTAGCCAAAACAACGTCATTTTATGTTGCGTCTCCAGAGGCATTAGCGGCATTTTTCTAAAAACACCACTAAAGATTGAGAATTAGCGGCGCTTTTGTAAAAATGCCGCAAAAGATTGAGATTTAACTGGGCTTTTGAAAAACGCCAATAAAAGTCTAATTAAAACGACGTCGTTTCTTTTGCGATTTAGTGATGCCATTACCTTTAACAAAACGACGCCGTTTTTGTTTCATCCTTTTCATCCCCAATGCATACACGAAACCCCTTATTTTCCCTCAAATTAAAATTTCCCCTAAACCCTAAATTTCCCCCAAATCAAACCCATTTGTCGTCTCCCTTTCTGTTTTCCTTCCATAGGTTTCATTTCATTTCGATTTCAAATCAAAGCCAAAGCTCCTTGTTTCATTTCGATTTCATTTCTATTATTTTTTATGTTACTAAAGAACAGGGCTTTAATGTTATAGAAACCACTTCCAAATTTCATTTGTTTGCTTTGACCTCTGTCTATCACATTTTTATTTGGTTTGGTGTATTTGCTTGTTTTGAGAGTGTTCATGGCTGATGTTAATCACCATAAACATGGTACTTTAAGGTATGTATTCGTTTATCTTCATGTTATCTCATTTGGATTTTTCTTTTTTTATTTGATTGGTGGCAGATGAGTTTTTTGTTTTCCACTTCATGTTAAATCATTTGGGGTTTTCTTTTCTTTTTTTCTAAACTTTTTTTTCCTTTTCTTGATGTTTATTGAAATCTAGTGTCTTGTTTGTTTTTTTGTTCTTCATGTTATTTCATATTATTTTAAGGATCAGTAATGGCTTTCCCACTTGTTTCCTTGGTGTTGTAGATGATTTAAGGGCAGGCATAAAAAACCCATTGGAGTGGCTCTTTTCTAGTAGTTTCGCATCAAATTATCAAATTAAGGTATGCACTGATGATGATAATCAAGCAAACCCAAATTTAAGTTTGCAAGCTAATTAGACAACCATTTCATCAATTGGGGACTAACCTAACGATTTCATCAATTTCTTATATCTGATATTATTGCATTATAATAACAATCTCTCATTATTTTTTTGTCTATTTAAAATTATATGTGTTTATATTCGTTCATTCAAGTTAAACGAACATATTTTAGAACATAAAATTAAAATTCATTAATAACAAACAAACAATAAATATATATCTTATTTTTATGTATATAAAATAATTAAATAAAATAAGCATACGAACAAAAATAATTTTATTAGTATATAATAATAATAAATTAAACGACTAAATGATGTTATTCATGAACAAAAATGAATTAAATAAAATCTGTTGGTGTTGGGTTTATTATACACTTAGTGCATTTATAGTGTTATCCAATTTCAAGTCCATTCACATTGAACTCTACCCATTATTAATTATGCCTAATATGAACACCAATTCAATCACAAATTGTAACTCTAAAAACCTTCATTATTGATGCCGGATTTGGAAAACTGAAGCATATGTGACATAGCATGTAACAGCCCGATTTTGGGCCTAATCGGAACAGTAGTTTCGGGACCACTATTCCGAGACCAAAGAAAATTATTTTAGTATTATTTTGTGTTATAATATAATTTTATAAGTGCATGTAAATTTTGGTAAGTTAATTTTAGCGATTTCTAGTCCAATTTCGAAAAAGGACTAAATCGCGTAAAAGGTAAAAGTTGAGTTTTAATACCTAAAGGTGTTAAATTGCCTTGTATTTTAAATTGGGGGTCTTTAAAGTGAAATTAGGTCATTTAAAGAGTGATGGACGGCACGAGACAAGGAATGAAATGGTCAAACATGTTAGGTAAGTGTTGGGTGACTTATTTGACAAATAAGTAATAAAATAAAGAAAAGAAAATATCATCTTTTCTTCATCTTCTCTCCACCGAAAAAAATGGCAGCAAAGAAAGGGTTTAGAAGCTGGAAACTTTCAGCAAAGAAACTCCCTTTATAGTAAGTGATTTTAATGTTTTTTCTTGATGATTTTTACATTTTTGGAACCCCTAAAGCATGAGCTTTCATATGAGGGGTCTATTTTGCAAAATAATGAAGAGTCTAGGGTTTTGCCATGAGAGTAAATGTGTTGTTTGCTGTGTTTTTATGGAAGATTATGAGTCCTAGTTGTCTAATAAACAACTTTTGTGAAAGAAAATGCATGAAAACACCTTAAAAATGGCTAGATTGCTAAGTTGTAAAATGAGTTGTAAATGTGTGAAATAGTTGAAATTATGAGTTGCTATAGTTATGAAAATGGTTCATCTAGACTCAAGGAGTAAAGAAATGTGATAAAAATTATTTTACGAGCCTAGGGGTAATTTGGTAATTTTGGCAAAATATAGGGGCAAAATTGTAAAAATTGCCCAAGTGTGTCAATGGACTAATTTGATCAGTACATTGTTTTAATAAGTTGAATGTGATATTTTAGATGATGAAAATCGAGATTTGGACCTAGAACGGAAAGAAATCGATTAAGGGATAATTACGTCTTTTTTTTCACCTTTGTGGTATCGAGGTAAGTTCATGTGTAAATAAGGTAGCATAATTGTTATTTTTAAGTTATTGATGTTAAATATATGATATGCTGATTTTTATCATGAAATATATGCTTTGTGGTTATTTTTGAATAAAATGCAAGTTATGTGTATTATCTGTTAAATATAAAGTGCTACCGAGTATTGGTTTCGGTATTTTACGGAAGATGGCAAGGATATGTGTTCGAGGAAAATCTCGTTTGAACCTTAGGAATAGATTAGGATACAAGTGACATGTCACTAGGATGGTTGAGCATCCGAACTCGTTGAGTTGAGTCCGAGTTCACTTATGGATGCGAATGTTCGAACTCGTTGAGTTGAGTCCGAGTTTGTGAGATGTAACTAGGCATCCGAGCTCGTTGAGTTGAGTCCGAGTTCACTTATGGGCGGGTTACATGGTAGCTTGGCTACATATGTGGCACTTATGTGCAAACTTTCCATGTATCCGAATTATATTCCGATGTGTTCAACGGGTAAAATTCTACTCAAATGGAGGAATACTCGAGATGAAAGGGACGTATTGGTAAATGTTGTGAAATGGATACTTTGAACAGGTATGTACTTAACCCTCGGGTTGGAAACTTGACATAACAACAATATGGTAAGATGGTAAATGAAAATGTGATATGAATGTCTAGGTGATGATTATACAAACGATGTTGTATTAATTTTGTGAACAATGATCATGAATGAGTAATTTAGCCTTGACAGATTTGAGTTACTGCAGTAGTGTAACTTTGAAAATACACTAAAAATAGTGGAAAATGGGTTAGAGGCAGAATAAAATATGGGATTAAAGCTTAATGAGTCTATTTTCACATGAAAGAAACAGGGGAAGAAAAAGAATTCCATATTGTGTGATATTTGAATTCTTGTGAAACAGGCTCTGAATGAATTCGAGATCCCCTGTTCTGACTTTAGAAATTTACCAAAAATTGTACAAAAATTATTAAGAGTCATACCTTACATGCATGGATTCCTTATTGAGTCTATTTTTAGGGGAAATAAACGGCATGGTCGTTGTAATTTTGTACAGGGAGAAATTCGGTTTGTAGTGCACAGGGGTCAGAGTGGTCATACCCTGAAACAGGGGAGACTTTAACTAATAAAATGTACTAATTGGCCCAACCCAAAATTCTAGAAAAAAATTAATAAGTATACATATGAGTCTAGTTTCAATAGAAATAGACGATAACATTATTCAAGTCTTGTACTATGAGATAATTGAACTTTAGTACAGAAGGGTCGGAACTGTCAGACAGTGAATCAGGGGTAACTTTGAGGAATAAACTGTACTATTTGGCTTAACCAAAAATCTGAAAATTTTATGGAAGAAAGGAAAATAATTCTAGTTTCAGGGAAAATTAACGGAACTTAATTCGGAGTTTCGTAGCTCCAGATATAAATAATTTAGTGACCGTTGCTCAGAAAGACAGCTTGTAGTGAACTTGAGAATATGTTGTAAACATTGATAAAACAAGTTAATGAGTGCTTATTGTTTTCATATGAACTTACTAAGCGAAAGCTTACCCCCTCCTTCTTTTCCATGTTTTCTAGAGTTTCCAGGTTAGCTCGGGTTGGAGGCCGTCAGAGATATTATCACACAGTCAAGCTAACGCTATTGGTGTAGTGATTTCAAGTACTTTGAGCCTATGGCATGTATAGGAGTTTAAATGTTAGAGTATGTGATATGGCTTTAACCATATGTGTTGGCCTATTTTTATTATGGGGTTGTAAATCTATTTTAATTATGCATGCATGTGCTATGGTATTATGTGATGAGTTTATAATGATTATAGTATGAATGGGTAAAGATGTGAGTAAAATCTATGATATCTATTGCATGTGAAATTGCCATAATCATGACATGTTAGGAATGTTAAAGTGCCTAATTTTGCCATGTTGTATGCTATTGTATAAGTATGTGTGCATGTGTTGTGAGGGTGACAAAATGGCTTGGAAAATAGCCTTGTATTTGTCTAGGTTTTTGGACATGGGTTCGGGACACGGGCGTGTCCCTAGCACACGGGCGTGTGCTCTATACCCACACAGGCGTATGAAACCTTGATGTAAGAGATTTTCTAAGTTTTTCATGAGTTCTCGGTTGGGTCCTGAACGACTCCGGATGTATGTTTTGGGCCTCGTAAGCCCGTATATGGGACAGATTGTATGTGAAAAGAAAAGTTTTTAATTATTTGAGATTTCATGGCCCTGTTTAGTATAGAAGTGTTAGTAAAAGTCAGGTAGCACCTCGAACCCCGTCCCAGCGTCGGATGCGGGCGAGGGGTGTTACATAGCATAATCCTAAGCAAGTCATTGTTTTTATTCTCTTCTCTTATATCCCATTTGTTTTTTATTATAAGAAATCATCACGTCCAAGTCAACTATTTTGATAAGAGGAAATTAAGAAGAAGCTCGCTTTATCTTCACTGTCATAATGTTACAAATGAAAATTGTTAATTTACGATAACATATCTTCACTGTCATAATTCTTATAAAAACTCATGTTGGAACATTGAGTTTAGACAAAATTTGTGTTTCAATCAATTTTGTCAAAACTCATGTTGCAATATTGAACTCAGACCATTGATGCTCTAACATTTTATGTTCATCTTTTTGTATCATGTCATATTTGAATAGTACGTCATATTGATTAAATTTACAAAGTAATTTATGTGTTTGTGTTGTGTTTATATGTATCTCAAATTTCTCATATTTTTTTATAATTTGTAAAACTCATTCAATTTTATATACATATATGTTAATGTTTTGTTCACTTTAATTTTTTATATGACTAACTACATTTATATATACAAAGTAAGTTTTTTGCTTAATTACTTTTACCTTTATGTTCTGTGTATTGAATCTAATTTGATAAAGCAATGCATTCCAGGGAGCAATTGAAAAAATTATCAGCCATTCAGATTGATAATTTTTGTATCAGTTTGTTAGCAGCCTTATCAAGTATCAAATGCCTATTTGTTACTTCTTGTACATTGCAGGTTGGTTGTATAATTCCTTCTTGTTTAGGTTATTCTGTCAAGCTTTACGTAGACACTGTTCAATTTTACTATATTAACTAATGTACTAAACTTCATGATACCGATTGCCTATTACCAAATTAATATATCATAGTATTTGAATTAATTTTGTACAAAAAAAAATTTAGGCTGCTTTTAACCAAAACCTAATGTTGAAAGTGTGAGTTAAAGTGAAATTTAAGTGACTAATATTTGGTGGTATTGGAAGTAAACAAACCTGCCACGCCTTCACTTGCACCTTAACACCTAGCAGCAAAATCAAATGTTTCTCTAACAATTAGCTCTAGTATGTGATTCTCTATAGGCATATGTTCAACAACTATAGTCGAGTAGAATAAAGCTAACTCAACTTGAACAAGAACTTTAGAGAGCACGATCTCAGGTTTTTATTTTTTCTTTATTATATTGATTACGATTTATATATATTTACTGTTTGGAGTTAAATCTGTTTGGACCAGATGATAGCAGTTAAATTTGTTTTTAGATGAATTAAGCAAGCTGAGAAGTACAAAACTTTGGTTGATCAAAGTTTATCATATATACCTTTCTCAGCCTTCAGATTAAAATCGACAATAATGTTTTTAATTATAAAGTGCTTAACAAATATGAAGTGATGTGATTAAGTGAACTTATAAATGAATTATTGGAATGTACTATATGTGTATGAGTTATGTTAATATTGACTTATTCTATTTATTATACATATTGAAGTGACTCAATTGGTTTGTGTGATAGCTATAAAATTGCATTCTTACTTTTCTTGAGTCATGGATAGTATCTCATTGGATCAAGGTAGGCTTAATGAATTTTCCATTAGATCTTACTAAGCACTATTACTTCATTGTTGTTTTTGTGTAGAGATTTTGAGACTTGGCTCATCCTTTGGGACATCACATCATTGTGAGGTTAGAAGAGTATGAAACTAACTTATTTATGATCAGTGACTCTAATGGCACATATTAAAGACTCAATATACTTTGTAAATATGTCAGTTTCATGCCTACTTGAAAACTTGCCTTATGGTGTAATTGATGATTTGGTCCTCGTGATTGTAATGTATATATATATCAATATGCATATATCTTGGGTTGTTTATCTTATCTGGAACTCATATATATTTGTTAATATTGACATGTGGTCAAGAATTCTGGGTTTATGTCTACTGCATCGCCTTCGGTAGTCCTCGGCATCGTCGTCAGCAACCCTCTGCTACATTTTCGCCGGCATCCCTTTGCTACATCTCCGTCGGCATCTCCTTTCTGCCAACCAATTTGCTTAGCCTCAATCCACATTGACTTAGGTAAGGCTTTGGGTCCTACATTGTGGTAATTGCTATTAATTATTCCTCATTAATATTAATCCACATTGTTAATATTAAGCTTCTTTTTTTGTTGGTAGTAATACTTAAATTATTCCTCGTTACTCAAATACCTCAAAATATTAAATCGGTTAAAATTTTTTTAGTAAACTATAACATTCCACGTGATATAAACTTAAAAAGTATATTTTAAATTCTTTCATTTTCATTTTTCTTTTACGCCATTTCTTTTGTATTTCTTTTTCATTAAGTACATATAGATATTGCTAACCCAACCAAATTATTTTTTCACTTTAAATTTATAAATTTAACAATTTATTATTCTCAAATTTTGCAGCATTGCTAGCCCAACCAAATTATTTTTTGTCTAAATTTATAATCTACATCTATAGCTTATAATTTAAAAAATTATATATATATATAGAGAGAGAGAGAGAACAAACATGCAAAATCTCTTGAATTGATGAAAATGATAATGAGTATTCTTTATTTTTCTATTTTTTTCAAGAAACTTTTTTTAGTAAAAAATTATCATTTATAAGTGAGAATTCTAATTTCACTAAAAGTATTTGGTTAAGAAAATTTATTTGATAATGTTAAGAAAATTCATTTGATAATAATAAAAAATTTATTTTTATTTCAAATTTACACTAAGTTAATTTATGTTCTGGATTATAATTTGGATGCATTTTTTACCCTTTTGGAAACATTTAAAAAAAATTATTCAATTAACATCAAAGTTATAAATAATTTATTTCTAGATTTGCTTTATGATTTATTTGTTTAATTATCTTTTGCTCAGCCATAGTTTATATTCATAGTAAATTTCTGTTTGATTAGTGGGCATATGCTTCACCATCATTGGTGAATAGAAAGGTATTCTCATAAATAACACGAACCTTAACACTTTTATAATCTCTTATAATCTCAACTAACTACTCAATCTTATTATTTAAATTTATTTTAATATAAAAATCAAATTACTATTCTTTTTTTCCAAAAAAAATATTTAAAAGCTTTTTAAAATGAAAAGTTACTTTTTGTTACTCATCAAATTATATCTCATGCCTTGTATATATTTCTAATAATAAGTAGAACTGTAAAAGTAATACATCATATTTATTAATTTTTTATATTAATAATGTTTGATTTTAATATTTAATATTTTTAAATTTTTTTAAAAATTGTAAATATTTTTTATCAATATAATAATATTATCCAAACCCATCTCAAGATAAGTTTTTAAATATTATTTAATTAAAATAAATTGTTTAAAGGGAAATGATATTTATCTTAATGTTAAATATATATCATATCATAACTTACATAATTTACATAACTTAGATAACTTAGATAAATATATAACTTACATAACTTACACAAATATATATCATATCATATCTTACATAACTTACAAAACTTACTTAACTTACATAATACATAAATATATACTTGAAAATCCCACAACTTACCTGAATTAGTTTACACCTATTAGATACTTGATACTTGATACTTGATACTTGATATGTATTATCTATTTTAGTACAATGATTTAAATCAATTGAGAACATTTAAGTAACTGTAATATATTGTCAACTTTAGATTTCAAGAACTACGAAATGGATAGGAGTTGGATGAATTTGTCAAGGGTAAGCAACGCCTATCGAAATGGAGTACAAACTTTTCTAAATTTTGCATTTCAAAATGCAAGCCAAGAGAATATGATTCTTTGCCCGTGTAAGAGGTGTGGCAACATCAATTGGCATTTTCGTGAAGTTGTCTACAAACATCTAATTGTTGATGGCCTTATTCGGGGGTACAAAAAATGGATTTTCTATGGAGAGTGTACATCTAGTGGAACTTCTTCAACGATTAATCCGACTTATCCTAATACTGCTTACCATCAGTATGTTAGACAAGATGACATGGAAGGTATGTTGCGGGATGCATTTAATATGCACAGTCATGGTGAGTAATCGTTTCCACCTGACTTTATTGCATCCCATGATAGTAATATTGGTGGCAATATTTTTTGCGAAACGGAAACAAGTGCACCTGATGAGGAGCCAAATGAAGAAGCGGCGAAGTTCTACAATTTACTTAATGAAATGAATGAAGAACTTTACGAGGGATCAAAATATTTGAAATTGTCCTTCTGCATTCGTCTATTTCACTTAAAATGTTTGGGAGGGTGGACTAGAAAATCTTTTACAATGCTGCTAGAGTTTCTGAGAGAAATGTTTCCGTTTGCAAAAATCTCCTAGTCTTATCAAGATATGAAAAGACTAATAAAAGATTTGGGCCTTGGGTATGATAAAATTCATAGTTTCCCAAATGACTGCATGTTCTACTAGGGTGATCAGAAAAACCAACAGTCTTGTCATGTGTGCGGTAAGTCTCGTTGGATGAAGAGTAATACAGAAGATGTGAATACGGATGAAGGTGGGGCATAGTTAAGAAAGAAGCCAGTCAAGGTTTTGTGATATTTTCCCCTAATAACTAGACTTCAAAGGCATTTCTTGTCGTCAAAGACAGGCGATTCTATGAGGTGGCATAATGATAAACGGGCCGATGATGGATTATTAAGGCATCCTACTGATTCTTTAGCTTGGAAATCGTTTGACAGTAAATTTCCAAGCTTTGCAAGCGATCCTTGAAATGTGAGGCTTGGGCTCGCAGCTAACGGCTTTAATCCTTTTAAAATCATGAGTACTTCCTACAGTACTTGGCCTGTAGTGCTTATTCCTTACAATTTTCTCCATGGATTTGCATGAAGCAATCTTCTTTTATATTATCTATGATTATCCCCGGAGAGAAAGGTCCTGAAAATTATATCGACATTTATTTGCAGCCACTTATTGAAGAGTTAAAACAATTATGGTCGGGGGTTGAGACATATGATATGTTAAGAAAAGAGAACTTCAATTTATGTGCAGCTTTGTTGTGGACAATTAATGATTTCCTGGCTTATGCCAATTTATCTGGTTGGAGTACCAAAGGACGTTATGCTTGTCCTTGTTGTACTGCACAAACATGTTCGAAATGGTTATATAATGGGAAGAAGTTCTGTTATATGGGGCATCGTCGGTGGTTGGATGGAAATCATAGATTTAGATTTCAGGACTTTATTTGACGATACTGAAGAGTTTAGAGAAGCTCCTGAGTAGACCATTGGATCCGAAATCTTGTTTGTGTTAAAAGATATGGATTTCAGTTATGGGAAGATGAATCAACCATCCAACATACAAACGAGAAGAAGATCGAGGGATGAATTTGATGAAGAGGATGATCCTAATGAGGCGGACTTGTAAAAAAAAAGAAGTATTTTTTTTAGTTGCCTTATTGGGAGCATCACATTTTACGACACAATCTTGATGTCATGCATATTGAGAAGAATGTTTGCGAGAACATTTTCGGGACAATTTTGAATGTCGATGGAAAATCAAAAGACAATATTCAAAGTCGAATTGATTTAGTTGACATGGGAATTCGGCGTGATCTTCATCCCTAAGTACTTTCGAATGGGAAATATCGGTTGCCGCCTCCAATTTTTGCAATGTCGAATGAAGAGAAAGAAGTGTTCTGTACGGTGTTGAAGGATATAAAGGTCCCAGATGCGTATCTATCAAATATATTTCGATGTGTTAGTCTTAAAGATCGAAGACTATATTCTTTAGAATCACATGATTATCACTTATTGATGCAAGATTTACTGCCACTTGATTTATGGTGCAGTATCTTAAAAAAGGTTACGTCCTGTATAATTGAACTTTCCAATATAATAGAAGCTATTTGTGGCAAAGTTTTGGATGTTGAAGAACTTGAGAAAGTACATGATCGAGCCACTTTGACTTTATGCAATTTAGAGAAAATATTTTTACCTTCCTTCTTCACTATTATGATGCACTTGGTAATCCCTCTCCCTCGTGAAGCAATAATTGGAGAACCAGTTTTCTATCGATGGATGTATCCTATAGAAAGGTGCTAATTTATTTGTAAAGTATTCATTCATTCATTCACCTCTATACATTTAGTTACAACTTTTGATAATGTTGTATATCGTGTTTAGGTTCCTAAGCAAATTAAAGTCTTATTGTCGAAATAAGCGTTATCCAGAAGGATCAATTGCTGAAGGCTACTTGGCAGAGGAATGTATGACCTTCTATTCTAGATATTTAGAAGATGTTGAAACAATATTGAAAAGACCAAGTAGAAATGATGGGCTCAATGATCCCAACTTTGTTGAAACTTATTTATTTCAAAGTTATGGAGAACCAATCGGTAAAGTTGAAATTGCAGAATTAGATGAAAGATCTTGGGTACAAGCACATAGATATGTTCTTTTTCACTGAGATTCAATTGAACCATTACGCAAGTAAGTTCTAGAATATGATAAATATTCATCTTTTTTATTTGTTTATTTTCTAACCAATTAAACCCTTTTTTTAACATAGTAAGTACAAACAAATCTTGAGATCTCGTTCACGCTCCCGAAGATTACAACAACGAGAGATTAATAAGTTATTCACAGAATCTTTCCATGAATGGTTAAGCCAAACGGTATGCAACTCAACCTTTTATTGAAAAATAATAATGTTTTATCATAGCATTTATAATTACTCAATTTATTTTCGATTCAATAGGTTTGGAGTGGGAAGGACGTTAATGACGAAGTTAAATGGCTTTCCCAAGGCCCGAATAGAATATTAAAAAGATATAGTGTCATCATCATCATTGGATTCAGATTCATACAAAATATCGTGAACTCAAAATTGTGGAATAGCTATTAATCCTTCAATTACAAGTTATGCTAATGCTAGGGACAGTAATCCCGTTGAGGGAAATGTGGAGTGTTACGGACTTCTTACTGATATTATTGAGTTGGATTACTATGGAAAATGGAAAGTTGTCTTATTTCGATGTGATTGGGCTGATGTTAATACTGCTCGCGGAATTAAAAACGATCAATTTGGTTTTACAATGGTGAATTTCTCTCGATTGATTCACACAGGAGAACAATTGATAGACGAGCCGTATGTATTTTCTTCTCAAGTGAAACAAGTTTTTTACTCGAAAGATCCAACTGATGAGGGTTGGTACGTTGTACTCTGAAACACCCCTAGAGACTTATTTGCCATGGGCAATGGAAGTAGATATGACATCGTCGAAAGATCAGAAACTTTGCCTTTTCCAGAACAAAACTTAAATGAAAATATCCCTAGTACTAGTACACAATTTCAATGGGTTCGTCAAGATGTGGATGAAGATATTTACGAATTATGATGTAGTAAGATTTTACGATTTTTTAATTATATGTAATATTATAATTTTAATCTTGCTCATGTTATATAATTTAACTATTTTATATATACTATTATTGTTGTAATTTGTTACTAAAATTTCAACTATTTTATGTGTATTGCAGGAAAAATGTGTAGAAGAAGATTACGAGATTTAAGTATTGCCCAAAATACTCCAAATTCGAAAGAAGCAAATAGTGAACAGCAGACAGTTATTGGATCTTCGAATGTGCCGGAGACACTTGACGAGCCTGTAGAATTTTAAAGCAATGTTAAGTTTATTTTACATGTGTGTTGACTTTTATTATTGATTTATTTTTCATTTTTAATATAAATAATAACATATCGTTTTTCAGCTGAAAGTGGTGGGACGCACAGAGGTCGAGGACGTACGCTACTTAAAGATTTATACGACTTAAATTCGGTCAAGTGTGTCAAAGCAAGTAGAAACAGTCATGGTCAGCCTGTTGGATCTGAAGCTCGACTTTTAGCGGGCTATTTGGGCATTATAGCACGAAATGTCAATATGTTGCCCATCAACTACGAATTATGGCATCACATGCCTGATAGCAACAAAAATCAAGCTCTCGATAATATTAAGGTAACAAAACATCTAATTGTTATTTATAATACTTTGGTTTAAGTTTCATTTATATTTACATTCTAAACTTGTTTTTTTTAGAAGAGATTTGCTTTAGAGGTCTCGGATGACTATATCAAGAAGGCATTGGGTAAAAAATGGAGAGACCATAAAAGCACTTTAAAAAAACAATATTTTAAGAATGACATAAGCTTCGAAGAAAAATTGCGAAATGTCCCACCAGGAATGCTGAGGTACCAATAGGAAGATGCGATTAGATTCTGGAATTCAAAGAAAGGAGAGGTATTATGTACTTCCAAATTCTTACAAATTTTACTATATACGTAATAATAATTACACTATGTAGGACCGTGAGCGAGTTGGAACAAGCAGCAGGCAAAAACAAAAATTCACGTACACTGTAGGGTCGAGAAGTTTCGCTTCTGTAGCTGAGGTCGAGAAGTTTCACAAAAATTCACGTACACGCCATGATCTTTTGTGACCTTTTTTTCAAATAAACGCCGCAAATTTTTGCGGCGTTTTTTGTAGCGCTTGTGAAAACGCCGCAAATAGTTCTAAGCATTACTAAAGGCCAAAAAAAACGCCGCTAAAAGTCTATTTTCCTGTAGTGGTTTAGGGAACCAGATGATCGGGGGTAATTTGAATTGGGGGAAAGTAAAGGGAATTTGGGGCTCCAAAAAACGATGTTGTTTTCAATCTATTAAGAGATGTTTGTGGTGTTTTTTTATGAAAACAACGGTAATTCATATCTTTTACTGCGTTTTTAAAAAAGCGCAACTAATAACAAAGATACAAAACGGGCTCGTTTAAACTCTTAATACATGTTTGCAGCGTTTTTGTTGAAAACGCCACTAAGTATGCAGTATAAAGCCCAATAATTTCTCCTTTCTTTTTTTTCTCTTATTATTATTATTATTATTTACTAAAATGGTTAAATTTTAATTTGGTCTCTCTAATATATTTAAGTTTCAGATTTTTTTTGCATATACATTAATTTTTAATATCATTTAGTCTATATATTTTTACAATATTATTAATTAATCCAAATAGTTAATATTATTAATTTTTTTATTAAAACATTACATGATAATATATAATTTGAATATTGAATCCTAGAGAATCGAGATTGAAATGTGGTTTCCCATTTTTTATATGTTTGTGTCGTTCTTTTACATTAATATCTATTTATATATACACATCAATATATATCCATATTAAATTTATTTTTACGGTTTAGAGTTTTAGGATTTAGGATTTTGTATTTAAGGGTTTAAGGGTTTAGTGTCTATAGTTTAGGGTTTAGGGTTTATTATTTAGGATTTAGGGTTTATGGTTTATGGTTTAAGGTTTAGAGTTTTATGATTTAGGATTTAGGATTTCGTATTTAAGGGCTTAAGGGTTAGTGATTTGAGTTTAAGGTTTAAGGTTTAGAGTTTTAGGATTTAGGATTTTTATTTAAGGGTTTAGTGATTTAGGTTTAGGGTTTAAGGTTTAGAGTTTTAGGATTTAAGATTTTGTATTTAAGGGTTTAAGGGAGTGTTTACGGGTTTAGGGTTTACAGATAATTAATTTAATATTTTAAAATTAATATTATCTCTTTTACGATTGTATAAGAAATTATTTAATATATAAATTAAAAAACAATAAGTCATTTACCCAAAAAACTTTAAAATTATTTTAAATATTAGTATTTTAATTTTTTTCATTTTTAAAACATAATTTTTTATGTTTTTACTTTCAGATTTTTTCTGCGTGTAATTATTTTTTTGAAGAATTTAAATATTCAATTAAAAATATATTGTATTTTAATTAATATAAATAAACTAGTTAAATAATAAATAGACAGATAAAATATTTTTTGCGGCGTTTTTCAGAAAGCGTCGCTAATGCTCAATCTATAGCGGCATTTTTTAAAAAGCGCCGCTAATGCTCGATCTATAGGGGCGTTTTTTATCCAAACGCCACTAAAAACCTGTTTTGTTGTAGTATGTATTTTGAGTTTCACCCAACGTATTGTGTTATTAATGACATCATGACTTGGGAAACACTACTGAAGGACCATATTCGTGACAGTTTATATCAGTTTTCTCTACCAGATCTATCTAATCAGTTTGCTCAAGCCCCGGTTGCTGCCTCCACTGTGCTTCAGAATAAGTTTAACGAAGGTGATGTGTTTTCTTTGTGGCATAAACGTCTTGGCCATCCGTCTACTACTGTTGTTAAAAATGTTTTAGAAAAATGTAATATTGTATCAAATAAAAATTGTCTCGATGGTATATGTCCGGCGTGTCAAAAAGGAAAGTCGCATAAATTTTCGTTTACACTTCTACTACTGAATATAGCACTCCATTTGACTTGGTTGTCTCTGATCTCTAAGGTTCTACCTCAGTTGCGTATGAGAATAATTCGTATTATATTGCGTTTATTGATGTATGTACTCGTTTCACGTGGGTTTACTTACTCCGTCAAAAGTCTTAAACAGTGCAATGTTTTGTTCAATTTCAATAACTCGTTAAAACCTAGTTTGGGAAGAATATTAAACAGTTCCAGAGTGATTGGGGCAGAAAGTATCAAGCCTTCACGTCTGCTCTGGCCTCTCACAGAATTTTTCATCGATTAACTTGTCTGCTTGCTTCTGAACAAAATAGAGTGGCTGAACACAAATATCACCACATAGTTGACATGGGCATCACTCTTTTAGCTCAAGTTGGTATGTCTATGGAATTCTAGGGCTATGCGTTTTTTTGTGCAGTACATCTCATCAATCGTCTCCCTACTCAAGTTCTGAAGGGTCAGTCTCTATTTAAGGCTCTTTATGGACACGACCCCACCTACGATCATCTGAGGGTATTCGGGTGTTATTGATTTCCGTATTTACGCCTGTTTCAGACACATAAGTTGGATTTTCACTCCCAACTATCTACTTTCTTGGGGTATAGTACTCAACAAAAGGGGTATCAATGTCTTCTATCGATTGGTAAGAGAATTGTCTCACGGCATGTAGTGTTTGATGAGAATAAGTTTCTCTTATCTGATCCTGTTCTTGAGAGGCATATGCCGATACAAAGTCAAACTGTCTCAACATTAGTCCCGCTAGTTCGAACTAATGCTCCTCACTCTGCAGAGCCCTCCGTTACTCAACATAATGTTGTCGACGCTCAACCTGCTGTTGGAACTGACCGTGAGTCTCATAGTCTTTCCCAGGCTAGTCATGATGATGATGGTGATAGTAGTATTGAATCTTCTTCTGATAGTCAGGCATCGATCCCACCCGTGACCAATACTCACCCAATGCTGACTCGATCAAAAATTGGTATTTTCAAACCCAAATTCATGTCCGTTGAAGCTGTGGAACCTTCTACAATTGAGGAAGCCTTGTCATCCTCCGAGTGGCGTACTGTAGCTTAAGCAGAATATGATGCTCTTATTCACAATTCTACCTGGGAGCTTGTCTTGCTACCACCAAATTGTAAGGTTATTGGTTGTAAGTGGCTTATCAAGATTAAGCGAAATCCGGATGGTACCCTTGCCCGACAAAAGGCTCGGCTAGTTGCTAAAGGATGTTCTCAAGTTCCTGGGTGTGATTTCAAGGAAACTTTTAGTCCTGTTGTAAAACCTACCACTATTCGGGTTATTTTTTCAATTGCGGTCTTCAAAGGGTAGCAACTGAAGTAGGTCAATGTCAATAATGCTTTTTTAAACGATGATCTTGATACTGAGGTATTCATATACCAACCTCTGGGGTATGAATAGTATGATTCAGATGAAAAACCTTTTGTGTGCCGTCTGAAGAAAGTTTTGTATGGTCACCGTCAAGCTCCTCGTGCCTGGTTTGAGAAACTGAAACAGTTTCTTGTCTCAGTTGAGTTTGTTGGTTCCAAGTCCGATTCATCTCTATTTGTACGGTTGATAGATGGCTCAACTCTTTATGTGCTTGTGTACGTCGATGATATTATAATCACTGGAAATATGTCTACTTCTATAGATTGGTTAATTTAGTTGTTAAATAGTAAGTTCTCGCTTAAGGATATGGGTGATCTGCATTATTTTCTTGGGATAGAGGTCACTCGCTCCTCTAGTTGCCTTCACCTTTGTCAACGGAAATATATATGTGACATTCTTGATCGGTGCTCAATGATCACGGAAAAAAGTGTACATACGCCAATAATCAGCTCGTCTACCATGTCCAAGGATTATGGAGAGCGATTGGAGGACCCGACTGAGTATAGGAGCCTTATTGGAGCTCTCTAGTATATGGTTCTAACTAGGCCTGATATTGTATATGCTGTAAATAGGATATGTCAATTCATGCATAGCCCCACTAATACCCATATGGTGGCATTGAAACTCATTTTACGGTATCTGAGTGGCACACTTGATTTTGGGTTAGTCTTTCGCCCATCTACTCGATTGTCTTTGGTTGGATATGCAGATGCCAACTGGGGGTTAGATTTTGATGACCGACAGTCGACGTCTGGTTACTATGTATACTTCGGTCAAACTCCCGTATCATGGTGTTCTAAAAAGCAGCTAATAGTTTCTCGTTCCACGGCTGAGGCAGAATATAAAAGTCTTGCTGCAGCAACAAGTGACGTGACCTGGTTACTTTCATTACTTCAAGAGCTACAGGTTAAGTCTGCTGATACTCTGACTATTTGGTACGATAGCTCTAGTACAGTAGCGGTTGCTGCCAATCCTATCTTACACTCAAAGTTCAAGCATGTAGAACTAGACCTGTTTTTTGTTCGTGAGAAAGTTACGGATGGATCTCTTCTGATAAATGAGGTTCCTGCCTATGACCAAGTGGCTGATGTCCTTACAAAACCCCTGTCAGTAACGTCTTTTACTCGGTTTTGACGTTTTCTTCAAGTCTTACACGTCGAGAAGATGGGTGAATGTTAGAGTTCACATAGACTTTAGCTGATGCAGTTTGGTAGTTAGCAAGAAGCTGTTAATACAGCTAGCATTTGTTGAAGAGTTGGTTTAAGAGCAGTTATCCTAGTTTTCTATAAATACTGTATGTACAAATAAACTAAGTCAGGTATTCATTCAAGATACAGAAATAGAATTGTTTCTTCCCTTTCACTCTCAAACATCAGAATATTAGTCTAGCTACACTAAGTACTGCTTATGCATATCTTCTAGCAAGTAGTTTTTGAAAAATCTAATCCTTTAGATTTGAAGAGGAGATTTTGACTTCACTTTGATAGTTTTGGATTGACAATTTGACACCAAAAAAGATGTTGGATGATCACAACAACACCAGTGAAAAGGACAATTGTGGGTAAGGAGAAGGAAAACAATGAAAATAGGGAGAAAGAAGAAGTGACCCTCACCTTCGTTCATTGACAATAGTTTAATAAAGAAAGCAATAACTAAGATTTCTAAGTTAGAAGAGAGAAGATGAAAAAAGAAATAAAGAAAATATAAATTTAAAAAAGAATAACATCCCGTTAAATTTAACAGTGAAGTGATTAATTTTTTAACCGTGATAATTAAATTAAATTTTTTTATGACGAAAGTAAAAATGATGTAATTTTAAAATGATTAACATGACATTTTTTTTTCAAATTTGATGAGATTGAAGGCATATTAAATGAGAATGTCTCATACATTCTCACTTGAGATTTGCGTTTTTCTTAAGTAATTATTAAAGGCAAATAATAGTGGATTCTATTTGAATGATGTGACCGTTAAGGCTTGAAACAAGAATAGTATCCAGTGGAACTTTGGGCCTAAAGAACCTTAGGAATCAATTAATATAGTGCAAAGGAATTTGAGTTTGATATTTTTTAAGGTTTATATGAAAAATAGGTGTTTAAATTATATAACTTTTTTGTAGGTATGTAAAGTTATAAATACTTTAAGGTAATAATATTAATATTTAATATTTAATTTAAAATTTAAGATTAGTAGGATGAAAATTTATGTTTAACTAATAATAATAGTTATTAAATTTCAATAAAACAATTTTAACCCCTAAAATATAGTTATCACGGTTAAGAATGTATAGTTTTAAGAATGTATTTAACAATTTAAACACAAAACAAATAAATTCACAATTAATACTAGATTTAATTTATTAATAAAATCATGGAAATTCAAATTTAATACTAGTAGTAACTAATTTTTATTAAATCAACCTCAAAACTCTAATTAAACGCTAAAAAATTGATAACGTTACCTATGGGCACAGAAAAATATAACTTTTATCCAATATAAGTATCACATGGGACCAAAAAAAGACAAAAGTATTGCACTAGAATAAAATGTCAAATTAAGGTACCAAATGATGTATTAAGTAAAAAAAAATCAAATTGGATGGCCAATGCAAGATTGTTGGAATCAAATCAATTGATTAGAATGGTTGGACTGGGAATTAGCTGATACATTGGTTTAGTGAAAGAGATTTTAATTGGTTGATTCGCAAACCAGTACAAATCAATTGAATTGAAAAATTAGTTGAACTGGTAGGTGAATTGAGTTTTTCTATTTTTTTTTATTTTTTAATAACATATTTAATCAAATTAGACCAACTAATCAAATTAAAAACTAATGACTTGATTGATTTAATCACTAGTCCTTTTATAAAAATATTGGGTCGAAGAAGCATTGATTGTGTTAACCAAGTTTGAGGATGAGTCTCATCTTGTTAATTTGAATTGAGTTAGTGTAGTATTTTTAATATTTGATTTTGGCTAGATAATTATTATTTTAAATTAAATTAATTATTGAATCTTGGCGAATTAATTGGTTCAGGTTATTTTAATTATTTAGAGGGGTGAGACCCTTTAAAATATTAAAAGTTAGCGTTATTACTCTTTTTTAGAACTAAAATAAATCTAACTGTTAAGTTTAATATAGAAAAAATATATAAATACCAAAATAAACTTAGTTGTTAAAGTTTAATGACTATAAAGTATATTAACTGACATAAAAATTTATTCAAACCTTGTGCGACTCGCCTCTTTTTCAAATTTATAATGAACAAAAAAAAAGAAGCTAATCCTTAAGGTTGTAAATGGATTGAGTTTGAATGAACGAACATATGTCATATGTCCATATTCAAGTGTTTATTTTTAAATGTTTATGTGTTTTGTTCGTGTTCATTAATTTTAAATTTATGCTCGTGTTTATTTATTTAAATTTATAAATTTTGTGTTTGTTTTTTTAAGCTAAACGAGCATGTTTGTGAATATTAAACAAACATGTTTACGAATAATGTTCATGAATAGTAAATATATTATACATATATAATAATCAAATACAAACATTAATAATTATATTATAAATAAATAAAATAAACACACAACAATCATAATTTTGGGGAGGGATCTACTTACACAAGTGTAAAACTAATGAAGTTTTAACCATTTCATATCAATTTGTACTATTAATAATTTAATGATCCAACTATCATATTTCATATTCTATTCATATAGATTATGGATGTCAAATTTAACGTAAATTAAAATTTTTAACTATTTGTTTTAGACGTAGTATACTCGCAGTGTATTTTTTTATATCACAAGCAACTTTAAAACTTGTCATGTTTCTCTTTTTTTATTTTTAATATTTATTTATTTTAAATATTCTATCATATCTATATAGGACACTTGTCAACCTTTTAACCTTACTTATGGAGTCTAAAAATTTTACTAGCAGTGTACCAAATATTTTCTCTTTATTTTATGTAAAATAATTTCAATTGTTCAATATTAATATATATAATTTTTAAATAAAAAAGATAGAGACATCATATTTATTTGAAAAGTTACATGCACACCAAGTATTATTATATCAATAAATTTAATGATTGGATTGTTAAAATATTAATCATACAAAACGATACGAAAGGTTGTAGCAATGTAAGTGGATTCCTTCCTATAATTTTATATTACAATATTCAAGTTTTAAACGAACGTAAATGAATTTATTTATAAAAATAAATAAATTGAACAATTTTTGTTCTAGTTCATCTCATTTAATAAACAAATCTTTTAACTTTGTTCATATTCATTTATTTAACTTGAACAAAAATTAAATTATTTATGAATTGATGTTTCAAAGAGTTACTCATTTATAACCCTACTAACTCTATCTAAAAGTTAGGGTCTGTTTGATTGGCAGTAAAATATTTTCCGTAAAATGATTTCTGGAAAGTGTTTTACTTTTCTGTAAAATGATTTACTGGAAAATATTTTCCGGTGTTTGATTGAATCTGTGTAAAATATTTTCTGCTGTTTGACAGATTTCCTGAAATTATTTTTCGGAAAAGTTATTTTTTACATATATTAATATATATTAATAAATTTTTATATTTTAAATTATTTTTACATATATTGCAATGATTTATTTATAATAATACTCAATTATTAAGCTACAATATTGATCGTTATAAATTGAAAACAACTAATATCAAATAAATTATTTGTAATTGTGTTAAAAAAACAAAAAAACAAGGATTGAATAATTATAAATTAGCTTCGAAATCACAATGAATACTAGAAATTAATAATATTATCCAAATGCATGATTAGTAGTACACCACCTATACTGAATAGATATGTGCAATATACTGAGTACCAATACATTAAGAATTAATATCAATTGAAAGCAGTTGAACAAATTTATATATATCAACTGAAAGCAAATTATTAGAATACGAAATGGCAATATTCACATATTCTAAAGCTTCTATCAAGCTTTGGATGTGAGCTAATGGTTTCTTCAGCTGCAAAAACCCCAATCCTCCTGAGCTGAAGTTCCAAGATTTTCCTAGCTATCATGCTCTGCAGACATATATTAGCATGGTTATGGAAGTAAAGAACAGACACAGTGTGGTAAACAAGAATAATATGTAATTACATGCATGTGTGCATACACCTCTCCTTGAGTATGTATCTATCTCAGAGAGAAAGATCTATATTGCAACTTAAACAACAAAAGAAACATAGATACGAAAAGATAGTCCTCATACATCAAATTCTAAACTTAAAAGAGTCATTGATTTACAATAAGCAATTTCAGATGTCAGAAACATCCATCTAGTATATATAATAATAGGTGGAATTCATTCTAGCACTTAAAATATTTCTTATGACATATTTTGTATTACTCATAGGCGTAACAACCATAGCACTCCCTGAATAAAGGTAACTCTTGAGGTTAAAACAGGAGAGTTGAAATTGCCACAGCAGGTAAGCATTAAGCATAAATTTGCTGCTACCCGAAAAGAAAATATTTGCTACATGTTTACCACTATAGACAAAGCCAAAATGTGAAATATATCTCCACTATAGACAAAATGTCTGCTTCATGTTCTAAAAGCACTTATCATCATCTACAGACCTGTTTTGCCATACAACAATGTATATCAATATACAGTTTGCAGGAATTAGTACAATATATGTACAATATATGTACAATATATGAGAAAAAAATGATCGTTTAAAACGAGAAATAAGCAAACCAATCCATGATTTGCAAAAGTAAATACTAATCAGCAAAGAGCAGTTACGAACCAACTACTATTGGTGATATGATAGCCAATGCACCGGGCTTTATCATCTCCCTCAAAGATGCCGATGCTACAATAGCAACATAGCGACCATAATCTGGTTCCTCCTTGTAGTCCTGCAACCAGAATAATTGAATTCAACGTCACTTTCATTACTTCAATTGAAAAAAAATGCACAACTTTAAACAACAGTAGATAGATGAAGTTCCTACTCTTGTGTTCAATCCTACTTCATTTGTCGAACCTCAGCAATTGAACAAAATAAAAAATAAAATACTAACAAATATGCAAAAACCCCTAACAATCAAAACTGAAATTAGAAAATAACTGAAATAAAAACTCAATCAAAGAAAAAAAAGATCAAGAAAGTAGAAAACAAAAAACCCTAGAGCTTCCAATCAAGAATGTGAGTAGAAATCTACCTTCGATGAATCGCAAGAAGAGGTGACGAACAAGGCTGTAATTTTTTAGCAAGCTAATTAGATTGTTTAAAATTAGGGACACGATTAAACATATTAGGGAAAAAGATCTAGAAAACCTAAGACCAAAATCTATTCATGCAGAAGCATTTTGCTTGACACCTTTGCAACAAATTAACAAGATCCTTCAATATAAAACATAGAGAAGGAAAAACAGCAAAGAAAAGGAGGAAAGGCACACCTAAGAAAAAATCACGATCAACAAAAATAATAGACAGAGAAAAGAAGAACAGAACCTGTTGATAACCCAAGAAGAAGAAGCACACCGATGAGGAGGAGAGGCTGACGTTGATGGACGGAGAGGAAATGAGGAGGAAATGAAATGAGAAGGAAATGAGAGGTTGAAGTTGTGATTTTCGGAAAATGTCTTACGGAAAAAAATCTGTAAGACATTTTACGCAAAGAAGGGGAGATTTTCCCGTGTTTTGAAGTTGCTTTTCCAGAAAATCAATTCCTTTGGTCAATCAAACACCGTAAAAGAGGGAAAATATTTTCCAGAAAATGAAATACTGCAATCAAACAGACCCTTAGTTGCAATTTTTTTTCTTTTCCATATTACAAAAAGGATCACAGTCACAAAATTTAAATCCTAATTGTTAAGATCTCATTAAAGGGCTTAATTTTACTATGAACTGATCAGTCTACAATGTATGTAGATAAGTTTCCTCGAAGTCAAACACCATTATAATTTTTGTTATAATAAATATCGATAATTGCGGTAGAACGATTGCAAATCAATAAAAAAGAAAAGTAAAAACACATAAATTTTACGTAGAAATCTTTTTGAGAAAAAACCACGAATAGAGAAGAAGAAATTTACTAATATTGAAAAACCAATGATACAAGAGAAGTTTTGAATACATCTATTTAAAGGTTGAAAAACTATATTCTAATCAAAATCAAATAGTAAAAGTATAGATGTATACGGACTTAACTTGTGCGATATGGTCACACAATATCTTATAATTTCCAACTCATTTATTAACCTTTTCAAATTGGTCCCATATTTCCCCTCGACATCTCATTCATACAATTTTTCTTTTCATGTCAACTAAGGAAATCAATCACTTTCTTAAATTTCCTGGCCACTAAGTTGGAATTCTTGATGTCTTGACAAGAAACAGGTTACGCAGCTACTCTTTTTCCAGGCAAGTTCCTAGCTTCAAATGTTAATTTGGACTGGAATATAATTATTCAATCCAATCCATTTAAACTTCTATATAATTTTATTAAATTTAATCATAATAAGTTAATAATTTCAACTCATCAATCTAAAAGACTTGGACTCAAATCATCTTTAATTCAAAATGACTTAAATCTAAATTTGATCTTTACTTAATTGACTGAAATTAAGCCGAATCAAAATTAATAGGAGTTTCTCAATGAATGGCTATGAAATCGAGATGCCAATCTTGGATTATAGGGTGGTCACTCAATTTCCGGCTGTCCCATCTCCAATCAAGTCTTTTTCTTTGCTTTTGTTTTAATTGTATATTGACTTAAAAAGCGTGGGGTCTCAGTCGTAAAGAAATGATAAAGGAATGGACTTTTCTCTTCCCTGGTTCCATCACAACTGAGTCAACAATCATGTGGAAGAAGATTACAAATTTGTGCGACTAAAGGATGCATATAATTATAACGGCTTAAATTCAGGGGCGAACCCAAAAAATTTTTTTAGGAAGTGCAAGATGAAATTTTAATTTTTTATAGCTTATATCTTTATAATTTGTAAAGGATTAAATCAAATTTTTATAATTTTAGAGGGGCAAAGTGTAATTTTACATTTATTAATTTAAAATTTTTAAAAAATTTTAAGGACCTAAAATGTAATTTTATATTTTAGGGGGGGCCGGGGCCCATGCCAACCCCCCTAGCTTCGCCCTTGGTAAATTGCTGGTTAAATTATTAGTAAATTTATATTTTTATCACTTAATTTTAAAAAGTTATAAAATAATTATTAAACTATTTGAAAGTTTTTATTTAAGTCACTAAACTGCTAAAATCGTTATTGTATGGTCTTCTCTATTTGCACCCGCTTGCATCAATCAAAAGCTTCCATTCTCCTTCTTTTCTATAGTTTTTTTTTAAACAACTTTAGACGGCACGAATCTGTAAACCAAAATCAAAGAAAAATTTTTATTTGATCTTCAACATTGACCGTTAGATTGACTTAGATCTAAAGTATATTCTTTGGTCTGCCGATCGGTATTGATTCACCATAACAATTTTCGAATCTTCATTTAGAGCTCACTAGCCAAATCTTTTTTTTTTAGAAACACTTAACAACCTACTGACTTAAATAAAAACTTTTGAATAATTTAGTAACTTAAATAAAAAAATTTTCAATAGTCCAATGATCATTTTGTAACTTTTTGAAATTAAATGAACAAAATGTAAACTTACTAAAAGTTTAGTTTACAATTATAAATATCAATTTAGGCCAAATTAAAAAAAATGGTGTCTAAGGAATGGAGATGAAATTATAAATTTCAAAAGCTAAGATGTTACTGGGTAAAAGTAGCCTAATTTTTGTCATTAATTTTAATATTTTTTAACATGATTATTATTAATCTTAAAAGAGTTAATATTTAGTATATTAGTAGTATATTTTTTTTATCTCACAAACAACCTTAAAAAATGGTTATATACCTCTTTTTTAAAATATTTATTTTTTAAAATATTTTATTATATTATTATAAGACACTTTATTCTATTTGTAAAGTCAACAAAATTTCGCAGAGTGTATCAAATATTTCTGTTGGAAATATTCAACACAAGTTGGGTGGCACACAGGAGAAGTTTGGACGAGGCTTTTTGGATAAAGTTGACTACCGTAAGATTTGCAACTATTTTTTGTAGTAGGGTTTTTCCTCATAGGATATTTTATTATAATACTTGAATTAATTAATTTAGGGTTAGTATTATTATCTTTATTTTACTTTAGGATTTTTATCATTTTAGTCGCTATTTTTGGTATTACCACTATAGAGGGGAAGTTAGAATACAACTCCTCTGTATAAGAGGTAACCTTCGGCAACAGTTAGAAAGATAAAATATGAATTATTTTGGTTAAATTTTACTATTAATTTCTATACTTTAAGATAGTTATGGATTTTTAATTCTTATACTTTAATTTAATCATTTTAAATTTTTGTACTTTTTGAATTTTAAAATTTCAGTATTCACTAAACGATAATTATTAAATTCATCAAGTTATGTTATTTTCAACGTCTAATGCGACAAACATATTATCATATGTGTAACACAATGTCAACTAGTTATTTTCACATATTATTCATTAAAAATCCAATTAACTGATTAACCACTATTATTTGCGTCAAAATTGAAATTTCAAAATTCAAAAAGTATAGGGACTTAGAATGATCCAATTACAGAATATAGACTAAATTTACAATTGTAAGCATAGGATGTAAAATAAAATGATGAACTCAACAGAGAAATGCAACACAATGCAATATGAATTTCTCATGACTTTGAAAGCAAATAGCAGTGGCTTTAAATAGCCTTGAAAAAACAGAAAAGCTAAAAAGAAGCTAACGTATCCCACTAATTCAAGAAACTAAAAAAACTGAAACAAAGACTATTTCAAAAACAATAACAAACTAATATATGCTCCTAATAATTAGGAACTTATTCAACAAACATAAGACTTCTTCAAACATAACAAAACCCTCTCCTAAACTAAACGTACCAGCTGTATGTTAGTTTATATCACTGCAACTTCGAACACCAAGTGCTTCTATGAGTTTTTCGAATTGATCGAGCTTTAAGGATTTGGTCATAATATCAGCTACTTGCTCACTAGTTCCGCAGTACTCCATGCTAATTGATCCATCAGATATAAGATTTCTTAGAAAGTGAAACCATACATTAATGTGTTTACTTCTTCCATGAAAGACTGGATTTTTTGCAAGCTTAATGGTAGAGGAGTTATCACAAAGAATTTTGACTGATTTGCTTTGGGTACCTTTAATTTGCTTCCAAATTCGCTGCATCCATACACTTTGACAAGCACATGAGGCAGCAGCTACATACTCTGCTTGTTTAGTTGACAGAGTAACAATGGGTTGCTTCTTTGATGCCCAAGCTACTGCTCCTCCACTTAGCATAAAGACATAGCCTGAAGTACTCTTCCAATCACTCAAATCTCCAGCATAATCACTTTCTGTGTACGCCATCAGTTTATGTGTGTAATTCCTCTTGTAAAGAATGCCAAAATCTGTGGTAGCTTGAACATATCTTAGAATTCTTTTAACTGCCATCATAAATGCTTCCATTGGATTTGACATGAATCTATTGATCAGACATACATTGTACAGCAGATCAGGTTTTGTGACTATCATGTACATCAAACTTCCCATGATTTGCTTGAATAAGGTTCCATCGACTTATGCTCCTTCTTCCTCCTTTGACAATTTGTTGTCAAGAACTATTGGATTCCTGACTCCATTGCAAGCCCCCATTATGAATTTTTTAAGAACTTCATTGGCATATCTCTTTTGGTTGATGAAGATCCCATTAGTGCCTTGATATACTTTTATTCCCAGAAAGTACTTCATCTCACTCAAATCAGTTATTTCAAGCTTATTTTTCATTGAGTTTTTAAAACCTTGCATCATTAACAAATCATTACTTGGAAAAATAATATCATCAACGTAGAGACTTACAATCAGAATCTTGTTATCCTCACACTTCTTGACAAAAAAAGTGTGATCATAGCAGCTCTTTTTGAAACCTTCTTTGATAAAATTTCCTTCAATTTTGCTGAACCATGCTCTCGAAGCTTGTTTTAAGCCGTAGAGAGCCTTCTTCAATTTGTACACTTTGTCATCTTCTCCCTTCATTTCATAACCTTGTGGTTGAGCAACGTATACATCTTCACTAAGTTCACTATGTAGAAAGGCACTTTTGAGGTCGAGCTGAAAGACTTTCCAGCCATTTCTTGTTGCAAGAGCTAATACCATTCAAATAGTATCCTATCTTGCTACAGGAGCGAACACCTCATTATAGACTATCCCCTTCTCTTAAGCATATCCTTTAGCCACCAGTCTCACCTTGCACTTATCAATTTCTCCATTTTCGTTCAATTTTGTTCGATAGACCCACTTGACTCCAATCACTTTCACACCGGAGGGAGCTTTACCAGCTTTCATGTATGATTCTTCTCTATTGCTTCAATTTCAAAATCCATCGCCTTCCTCCAATCTTTTAATTTTACTACTTGTTCATATGATAAAGGATCATTAGTGGATAAAAATAACACAAAGTTTTGTACCTCATCTTTCGAGAGACCTTTTCCACTCGTGTAATTATCTAGATATGTTGGAGCCCTTCTTTCTTGAGTTTGAGGAGCTGCTGCTTCATCATTAGAGAGATCCGCTGCATCACTTGAGATGTAGTTCACATCAACTGAATCTTCGTTGTTTAAATCTGACTCATCTTCATCATTTTGATTGTATACTTCTTCATAGGCTTCTCCCCAATCTAATACATCATTTATGGTTTCTTTTTTTATACTACTCCAATCCCAACATTTATTTTCTTCAAAAACCATGTCTCTACTAATGGTGATTTTCTTTGACAGTGGATCAATCATTTTGTAACCTTTGGATTCTTCGTTGTAACCGATCAGAACTTGCATTTGGCTTCTTGCATCTAGCTTTTGTCTTTTTGCCTCAGGTGCATGAATATTTCCAATGTATCCAAACACCCAAAAGTATTCAACATTGGGTTTGAGGTTACTCCAGCATTCTTCAGGGGTTTTATTCTTCAAGCAGGTAATGGGACTTCTGTTTAACACATGGCACGTCCACTTTACAGCATCTAGCCAGAACATTTTGGGCATCTTTTTTTCTTCAAGCATGCATCTCACTATATTAAGAATAGTACGATTTTTACGCTCAACAACTCTATTTTGCTCAGGTGTATAAGCTGTTGTGAGTTGCCTTTTGATGCCTTGTGCCTTGTAAAAATTTAAGAACTCTTTAGAGTTGAATCCTCCTCTTCTATTTGTTCTTAAACTGCACAATGATAAACCAAAATCTTTCTTTACTATTATTTTAAAATTTTTGAAAGTTATAAATGCCTGACTCTTCTCATTCAGAAAATGAACCCACAACTTTCGACTAAAATCATCTATGAAAGTTAACATGTACCTTTTTTTACTATATGATGCAGGTGAAATGGGGCCACAAATATCAAAGTGGATGAGCTACAGTTGTTTTGCTGCTCTCCATTTACTCTTCTTTAGAATAGCTTCTCTATGTTGTTTCCCTACCATACAACTAATGTATCTATTTTTTGGTGTTCTGATTTTGGGAGGCCCTTGAACCATATCATTGTTACGCAATAATGCCAAATGTTTGTAACTCAAATGTCCATATCGTTTGTGCCAAATACGCTGAAATCCTTATTGTATGGGTTGAAACAAGAGGCTAATGTCAGAAAATATTTGTGTTGACCAAAAACATTCTGTTGGTAGTCATTGTACTTTCTATTGTAAGCCCACAAGTTGGATGGTATAGCTTGCAAGCTCCATGTTTGATCAGAATAGTTATGCCTCAATCTTGTAATTGACCTATACTGAGCAAATTATTGCATAAATCAGGTGTAAAATACACATGACTTATTGTTTGGACTTTTCTTCCAAGTTTCAACTTGATGTTTCCTTTCCCTTTCACCATCAATTTAGAGTCGTTCCCAAGTTTTATCGAATGCTTGAATCATTCATCAAGTCTTGTAAACCATTCTTTGTTTCTAAACATGTGATTTGAAAACTCGGAATTCAGAAACCATATTCCTTCCCTTTTGTTTTACTTCGGATCTACTTATGCCATCAGCAGTATCTCGTCTTCATCATCAATTTCTGCATAATGAGCTTTCTTTTCCCAATTGGGACATTCATACTGATAATGCCCTAGATTGTGACACTTGTAACATTCTACAATTGCTTTATCTACACTCTATCTGCCACGGCCTATGCCTCTTCCTCGACCTCTAGTCCAGCCTCTACCTCTTCCACCTCGATATTTATTTGTAACATCTGCCCTTGACATTCTCTCCGCATGCTTTCATCTTCTATGCAATTGAGAGAGTTCTTCTAAAATAAGCATTGACAGTTTCTCCTTCCTTCATTCTCAATAATTCAAACTCAGTTTTTAGAGCTTAAAGTTGTCCTATCTTGACCCTTGTTGATTCCTTGAATTTCAACTTCATTGAATCCCATATCTGTTTGGATGTATCATCATTGAGAATGGTCTCATAATTTCTCTACTTAATGCTTGGTAGAGATAATACTTCATTTTCCTATCTTTTAATTGTTGTTCTTCAAACAGCTTTACCTCTTTTTCAGATGGTTCTCTCCCTACTGGAATTTCATCTATTCCATCTTTTACTAGGCTCTAAAATTCATTTGCTCAAAGGAAATTCTCCATCAACTTTGCCCAGTATTCATAGTACCCATCAAACTTGGAAACAACAGGTTGCACATACGTTTTTCGCCATTCTTCACACTCTTCTCTCATGTTTCTCTCAAAAGAAAACTCTATTCTTTTCTTCAATCAGGCCTCTTGGACCAGGCTCTGATACCAAATGTAAAATAAAATGATGAACTCAACAGAGAAATGCAATACAATACAATATGTATTTCTCATGACTTTGAAAGCAAACGGCAGTAGCTTTAAGTAGCCTTACAAAAATAAAAAAGCTAAAAAGAAGCTAACGTTTCCCACTAACTCAGGAAACTAAAATTTGAAACAAAGATTATTTCAAAAACAATAACAAACTAAGATTTGCTCCTAATAATTAGGAACTTATTCAACAAACATAAGACTTCTTCAAACCTAACATAGGACTAGTAACTGAATTTAACTACTACTATTTAAGTCAAGATTAAAATTTTAAAATTTGAAAAATACAGAGACTAAAATTGATCAAATTAAAGTATAAGAACTAAATCCATAATTTTGCAAAGTACAGGGACTAATAAAAAAATTTTAACCAATTAATTTTTCCTTTGTTTAATATAATTTTCGGCATTCTCTTAATTATGAGTAACTAATTTTACTTTTCAACCGATGTTAGATAGAAGCTCAGTTTTTTTCAAATTGTAAGATTCAAAGTGTTCCTTATTTTTCTGGTATTCATTATAGTTTGCTTATTCTCCGTTTCATGACTTTTATTATTGTTCCAAATTGAAAACCTTGTTTGGTATTTGGGATAATAAATAGTTAGAGTAATTAAATTTTTAGTCGTATTTTTATTCTAATAATTAGAACATGTTAGTAAAATTTGATTGAAAAATAATTTAATTTAAACAAATCGTTGAATTGAGTTTATTAATTAGAATTGGGTCATTCTAATTCGTAAAGTTATTAGTGAATTAAATCTTAAGAGCATCACTTAAGGTTGTTTAACTGGTAAGGGTTAATTATCAAATTATTCTTGCAATTAATTTATAAACTAAGGAAATATTGGTGGTTTGAAGTGGTTTTTTTATTATTTTAATTCATGATCAATTCTGACATCAAAGTTGATATTACACTTGAGGCTAGAAATCTCGTCATAATAGTTTATTTTTTAGTATTTTGAAATATTTTTATTTACATTATGTTTTATATTTTATTTATCTTTATTTTATTGTTTTTGCAATATTTAATCCCATTTTTGTTTTTTTCTCAGATTTGCTTAAATCATCCCTAGCTCTTACCTAATCTTTAGGGAATTTGAATTTACTTCTCTATCTACAAATTTATTTTATTTTTACATATAAAATTATAAAATTGGTGGATTCAATATCCATTCTAAAGCTATAAATTTTGTGTAGAAAAACCTAAATTGAATTATAGATTTTTTAAGGCTAAAATCTAATTTCAACATGTGAACCAAGAAAAACAATTAATTAATAATTTGATATTTATGTGATAATTATGAAAAAAAAACAATTTACTTACCTTGAGATTGTTCTAAAATGAGTGGTGGATCCTGAATATATATATATATATATAAACAATTAAAGAAAAACTAAATTGAAATAAGCATGGACAAAGAAATTATACCTAATGTAATTTAAAAATCCTACGAGAAAATAATAAACTTTATTAGAATAATTTAAATATAATCATCCTGAAATTGTTTGAATTATTGGCATGTATGATTAAAAGTCTTGCCTTTATCGTGCTTTTTGAGTGCAAGGTTTTTATGTCATAGTGCAGTGATGCGTCTTGTTTTATCAAGCTTTGTCAATTTGTTTTAGCCTTGTAGTTGCATTTTGTGTGAAAAAATAAAATAAAATAAAATAAATAAAATAAAGAACACTCAAATTTTACGTGGAAACCCTTTCGGAAAAAAATCACGGACAGAGGAGAAGAAAATTCACTATGTCGAAAAATTTTAATCAAATACAAGAGGAATAGACTATGTCTATTTATAGGCTTGCAAAGCCATATTCTAGTAGGATTGAAACACCTTATCCTAATCAATATAAAATAGATGGAGTTTAATAAGGTTTAAAAACCTTATTCTAAAATAAAATAAAAGAAGTCTAGTTCTATATGGATTTTACTTTTATTTTATTTTCCATCGTATTTTATTTAAATAAGAATTTGGGTCACTTAATTCTAATAATCTCCACCTTGACACAAATTCGCAATGAACAAGTTCTTCATCGCGAACTTTTAATAAACAAGTTCTCCACCTCTTCCATAAAACCCCTTAACGGCTTAACTTCAACAATGAACACCAACTAAGTCTAAGCAATGCTCAAACTTGGTTATAGGAAGTGACTTAGTCATCATATCTGCAGGATTTTCATGAGTACTAATTTTGCTCACAACAATATCACCACGAGCAATAACATCACGAACAAAATGATACCGAATATCAATGTATTTTGTTCTCTCATGAAACATTTGATCTTTTGTAAAAAAGATGGCACTCTGACTGTCACAAAATACTGTGCTGATTTGAAGGTCTTCATTGAGTTCACTAAATAGTCCCTTCAACCGAATAGCTTCTTTACAAGCCTCAGTAATCGCCATGTACTCAGCTTCAGTGGTAGACAAAGCGACTGTAGTTTGGAAAGTGGATTTCCAACTAATTGCACAACCTCCAATTGTAAAGACGTAACCTGTGAGAGATCTTCTTCTATCAAGGTCTCTAGCAAAATTAGCATCAACATACCCTATAACTCCATCTTTAGTTCTTCCAAACTGTAAGCAAACATCAGTAGTACCTCGTAAGTATCTTAAAATCTACTGAACTGCTTTCCAATGTTCTTTACCGGGATTTGCCTTATATCTGCTAACTGCACTGACTGCATATGATAAATCTAGACGTGAACAAACCATAGCATACATGAGAGATCCCACTGCACTAGAGTATGGAACATGTGGCATGTACTCAATCTCATCATCTGATTGAGGAGATAAGGCCGATGAAAGTCTGAAATGGGCTGCTAAAGGAGTACTAACAGGCTTAGCACTCTGCATATTGAACCTGCAAAGAACTTTCTCAATATACCCCTTCTGACTTAGGTACATTTTACTTGCTTTTCCATCTCTAAGAATCTTCATACCAAGTATCTTCTTTGCTGGTCCTAAATCTTTCATCTCAAATTCTTCACTTAGTTGGGTTTTAACCTTTCTTATCTCTCATTTATCTTTTGCTGCTATCAACATGTCATCAACATAAAGAAGTAGATACACAAAAGAACCATCACTGTTTTTCTTAAACTAAACACAACCGTCTAAACTACTTCTTTTGAAATCATGAGAAGTCATAAAGGAATCAAACCTCTTGTACCACTGTCTTGGTGACTGTTTCAAACCGTAAAGGGACTTTCTCAGCAAGCAAACATAGTCCTCTTTTTCTGAGACTATAAAACCCTCTGGTTATTGCATGTAAATATCTTCCTCAAGTTCTCCATGCAGAAATGCAGTTTTTACATCTAACTACTCAAGCTCTAAATCATGCATGGCTACAATACCAAGCAAAGCTCGAATCGAACTATGCTTAACAACTGGAGAGAACACATCTGTGAAGTCCACTCCTGGAATTTGACTGTAACCCTTTGCAACAAGCCTTGCTTTATATCTGGGTTCTTCAACTCCTAGAGTCTCTTCTTTCTTTTTAAACACCCATTTACAACGAACAGCCTTTTTGCCTTTAGGAAGTTTCACAAGGTCCCATGTTCTGTTTTTGTGGAGTGATTCCATCTCTTCTTGCATAGCAAACATCCACTTTTCTGAGTCTTCACAGCTAACCGCCTCAGAATAATTAGATGGCTCTCGATTCGCATCTATATCTTCAGCCACATTTAAAGTATAAGCAACTAGATCAACCTCGGCATACTTCTTTGGAGGTTTAATTTCTCTTCTAGTTCTGTTTTTGGCGATAGAGTATTGTGGTGAAGAAGCAACTCTATTCTCAATTTTTGTTCTGGCTTAAGGAGTTGACTCTGTATTAATCTGATGCTCCACCTGCTTTTGATTTTCTTTATTGGAAGAGTTTTTAAGAGATAAGTTCGGTAGCATAGCAGTTTCATCAAAACAACATCTCTGCTAATCACAACTTTTCTATTTTCAGGACACCATAACTTATACCCTTTTACACCAGCTTTATAACCAAGAAAAATGCATTTAATAGATCTCGGTTCCAATTTTCCATTATCAACATGAGCATACACAGGACACCCAAAAATCTTTAAATCAGAATAATTAGCAGGATTACCAGACCATACCTCTTGTGGAGTCTTTTTCTCAATGGCAACGGATGGAGATCGGTTGATCAAAAAACATGCAGTAGAGGCCACTTCTGCCCAAAATGCCTTTGGTAAGTTGGCATTTGACAACATACATCGAACCTTCTCCATGATCGTTCTGTTCATTCATTCTGGAACGCCGTTTTGCTGTGGAGTATGACGAACTGTCAAGTGTCTCATGATCCCTTCTGACTTGTACAATCTATTAAACTCATCAGAACAAAACTCTAAGCCATTGTCTGTGCAGAGGTATTTTATCTGTTTTCCCTTCTGTTTTTCAATTATAATTTTTCAAGACTTAAATGCGGAAAACACATCGCTTTTCTGCTTCAGGAAAAACACCCAAACTTTTCTGGAAAAATCATCAAGAAAGGTTAGCATATAATTAGCTCCACCTCTCGAAGGAACTCTGGATGGCCCCCATAGATCAGAATGAATATACTCCAACATTCCCTTCGTGTTATGGATTCCTCTAATGAATCGAACTCTCTTTTGCTTCCCAAAAACACAGTGCTCACAGAAATTCAGTTTGCAAATTCCTTGCCCATTAAGAAGTCCTCTTTTGCTTAATTCTGCCATGCCATTCTCACTCATATGCCCTAGGCGCATATGCCAAAGTTTAGTAATATCATCATCTGACAAGGAAGAGGAAGCGACAGCTGCATCACCAGTAACAGTAGAACCCTGTAAAACATATAACTTGGCAATCTTTCTCTGCCCTTTCATCAGAACAAGGGACCCTTTAGAAATCTTTAAAACCCCACTTTCAGCTGTGTATCTGTACTCTTATGAATCAAGAGTACTCAACGAAATTAAATTTCTTTTCAATTCTGGAACATGCCGCACGTCACTAAGTATTCTGACAACTCCATCAAACATCTTAACTTTAATTATTCCAACACCTGCGATTTTACACGAAGCATTATTTCCTATCAAAACAACACCTTCAGATACTGTTTCGTAAGTTGTAAACCAATCCCGATTGGGACTCATGTGGAAGGTGCAGCCTGAATCAAGTATTCACTCCTCGCTTACTTTAGAATCATTGACAGAAACGACTAGAAGTTCACCATTGCTGTAGTTTTCTACAACATCAGCTTCACCGGAATTTTCTAGTTGTTTTCCCTTTTGATTCGCAGCCTCCCTTTTAATCTTATTTTGTAGCTTATAGTACTCAGATTTAATATGCCCTTTCTTCTTGCAGAAGTTACAAGTTTTACCTCTGTTTGAAGACTTCGATCTACCCTTAGATTTACCACGAGGATTCCGTTCCTGTGTCCTACCACGATCATCATCAGCATTCCGATCTTGTCCCCCACGAACAATGAGACCCTCTCCCTGAGAGTCGGGTTTAACCACAAGATACTTCATCTTATCATATGAGGTTAAAGAATCATAAACCTCATCAACTGTGAGAGACTCGCGGCTATATAAAATCGTGTCTCTAAAGGTTGAATAAGACGGGGGCAACGAACAAAGTAGAATCAACCCTAGATCTTCCTTATCATACTGAACCTCCATGGCCTCCAAGTTTGAGAGAATTTTTTTAAACACTGTTAAGTGTTAGTGTACAGACGCACCTTCCTCCAAACGATGAGCATAAAGACGCTGCTTCATATGCAACTTGCTTGTTAGAGTTTTCGACATACATATTTGTTCTAGCCTCTTCCATAATGCAGCGGCAGTTTTCTCTTTCATCACATCCTGCAAAATTTCGTTGGACAAATGCAGATGTAATTGTGTTAATGCCTTTCGATCCTTACGCTTCTTCTCTTCATCTGTTAATGTCGAAGGCATCTTATCTATCCCTAGCAGGGCATCCTCTAGATCCATCTGTGTAAGAACTGCTTGCATCTTAATTTGCCACAACGCAAATCTGGTGTTGCGATCCAACAGCGGAATTTCATACTTTAAAGACGCCATTACCGTGATCAAGATGAATAACTCAGAAGCTCTGATACCAATTTGTGAAAAATAAAATAAAATAAAGAAAATACAAATTTTACGTGGAAACCCTTTCGGGAAAAAACCACGGACAGAGGAGAAGAAAATTCACTATGTCAAAAAATTTTAATCAAATACAAGAGGAATAGACTATGTTTATTTATAGGCTTGCAAAGCCATATTCTAGTAGGATTGAAACACCTTATCCTAATCAATATAAAATAGATGGAGTTTAATAAGGTTTAAAAACCTTATTCTAAAATAAAATAAAAGAAGTCTAGTTCTATATGGATTTTACTTTTATTTTATTTTCCATCGTATTTTATTTAAATAAGAATTTGGGTCACTTAATTCTAACATTTTGTGAGTGTAGCATGGAAGTAGAGTTTCAAAGGTTATCGGTACAATAAAAAGAGGATTTGAATTTCGTCTTTTCTCATGAAGAGGCTCAGGTTGATGACATTGACTATGATTTGTTCCTGGTGGGCAAGCTTTATAGGGAGAGAGTGGTTAATTTTGCAGCTATGGAATGGAAGTTGTTATTTGAAGGTTGATTCAAGGAGCGTGTGATAAGCCAATTGGCAAAGGGGGTTTGTATCTCATTCATTTTTCATTTGGTTGATCTAAAAAATCTCGTTTCATTTGGTTGATATAAAAAAATGCTAGTTGATGGTCGTGGTCATTTAACAATTGTTTATTGTTGGTCCATCAATTGGATAAAGGAGAAAATTCAGAGAATGTTAATTTCTGTTTTGTAGACTTTTGGGTTCAAGTACATGATCTTCCACTAGGTTTGGCATTGAAGGGCTGGCGCGGAACCTAGAGAATATAATAGGGAAATTCCTAGGTCACCACACCCAGAGCAAGAGGAATTTTTTAAGTAATTATATGAGGATTCGGGTGTAGTTGGATATTTCGGGAGCCGATAATGTAGAAAAAGATGCGTCATCAAAGAGAGGAGTGCTTTGAAATAAGTTTTAGTTATGAATATATGCCGCTTGTGTGTTATGTTTGTGGGCGATCGAGCACAGTGAAGTGAATTGTGTGCAAAAACTAGATATGTCAGAGGGTAAGATTATTTAGGGTTTCCTTAAGGAGATCCTAGCGGAAGCTTGACGGTAGATTTGGTCGTCTCTGTTCAATGGCAATATGATGTTCAATATTTGGGGCATTGGAAACCCGATCCGAATACCAAGTTATCTTCAAGTTCAAATTGAAATCGGGGAGATGGTAAGATAAGAAAAAAATTTACTAATTATCCAAGGGAATTTAAATTTAAATTTCAATAAGGAGGATTACGAAAACAATAGGCTGCTAAGGTGGTCCTTGATCATGGTCAAGATATAGGTGGGCTTGCTACAGTTAGAGATGGGGGTTGTGTTAACAAGGAGATTTTGGCAATGGATATGAAGGCTCTTAAGAAGGAGCACAGGATTTGTAACACCCTATTACTCAACTCGATCGTTGGGTTCATGCAACATAATGTCACATTCATTGCCGGGGCAACTTTGGAAAACATTTAAAACCAAATCAAATTATACTATAATGAATAAACATACACTCCAAATTAATTTAAACCGAACATACAAAAGCCTAATTGTGAAGTCCGAGCATGGAATAGGGTTGAATTGTAAAGTTTCAAAACTATTATAGTAGGTATCGATACCCTTGGACGAGCATTAAGTAGTTGCTTTCGTAATGGTATGTCATTAAAGAGAGCTCAGTCACGATACTATAGTGGAATGATTTCATAACTAAATGAGTTTAATTATAAATCATTTGAGCCTCAACTACATATGTCCAATCAGTCCCTCCGCTAGCTCGTTGAAACTAAAAATGAATTGCATACTTAAATAGAAATGAACGGAATGAATAGAGAATGAGAAATGAGAAACATTCAGGAATGATTATGGTTTTCTCCCAAATGGAGAAATGGGATCATTTGGAAATGAATTTAGGTTTCCAAAAATGGAAAATGGAAATGGAAATGGAAACTTGCAATCCTATATAAGGTTACTTAAAAAATGATGGAAGAGTGAGTTTATGTTTTTAGACTATTTTGAAGCCCGAAAATGAAAATAAATGATTCGGTCATAGTGAACATGTTGAGTTGTGATATATTAAATGAACTTTCTCGAAATTTTATTGAGGGTAAAATCGTTGAAATTTTACTGGAGTAAAATTGGGATGAGAAAATTAGTTAATGTAAATATTAAATTTTATTTTGAAAAATAGAAAAAACTAAATTGAGTTGGATCACATTATACAGTATTGGGTCAAAAAGGCCTAGGAAGTACTCATAATTGGATCCGATGTGAGAGAGACCCAAAACCCCTCATATAACATAAAAAGTGCAACAACCCTAGTAGAAATACAATGGTGAATCATTCACCCCTCTCTTACTTTTAGTAGGATGTTGTTATTCTATTTAAAGTAAATCTCTACAACTCTACAACGGTTCTACCTTCTCTTCCTATAAATAAATAGCACTGGTAGAGCTGTTAACACAACCTTTGAGAAATTGTTATTTTGCCTAAAATAGAGAGAATTTATTCTCAACTATTACATATACTTTTCGAAATAACAATTCTACCGATTTCTATTAAGAAGAAAGAATTTTTGTTTTCATCCAAAATGAGAGAAAACTTTTTCTAGTTTTGTGTTTCGATTCAATTGGTTCGAGCCCACACTCAAAAAAATTCATGGTAAAAGAATAACAGAGAAGCTTGTTTGGTTGAAAACCGGGAATAACAAACATCCGTTAAGCCAAAAACACAGGTATGAATTTGGTTAAGGTTTATCGCTATAAATATCACAAACTGGGTTAGTTTTCAAGATTTTAATTTTTCACTGTACAAGAAAATCGTTTTCAAACCTGGTTTTTTTTCAACAGGGACAACTCTAAGACTCTGCTCAACTAAACCATTTATTATCAAACATACCATAATATTCATACCTAAAATTCAATCATATAATATTCTCAATATGTCGCAATTGGCACCACAATATAACAATTCTCAATCAAACTATTCATTATCAAACATACCATAATATTCATACCTAAACTTCCATCACATAATCATTACATCTAAATGTCAAAACTCATCAAGCAAGTTATACCATACTAATCAAAGCATATATGCAACTCATGATACAAACCAACTAAAACATCATTACCTTGATACATTTCACTTATATTCACATCTAATTGAACCAAAACAAGAGTTTCAATCTCATTCACTTACATATATACATAACCATTAACACCTATACACATGCGACTTATAATTGGGCCAAAATGTTCAAAAATCTACCTAAGAGATTTGTGGATAGTGTGAGCTCCGAAAACGGCCTAATCGATAGAACAATTTTTGACAATCTACAAGGAAGAAAAATGAAACAAAGGTAAGCTTACTCAAAGCTTAGTAAGTTCGTATGAAAATATACACAACATACCTGACATTTTATATCTTAACAATTGAAAATAGCAAATAAACATAGTATTCCTTGTCACCTTACACAATTCATGCCATAACCAACTTGGTTAGTACATTATCACATAATGATCATCACATACTTATAAAGTAACATAGTAGCCAAAATAGTCATATTCAATTCATAATTAACATTTCCATTCAAAAACTCTTTCATCTCAATTCGATTTCGTATCTTTTTTTTGCCTGGAGAACTATAGTAAATTAACCTCGGATACTCGAGATAGTTTTGCTCAAACGAGCTATAAATAGGGACATTAACCTTTATTCGATACTACTCACACTGTGGATTCTCCACAATAAATGATGGATCTCAGTCATCGGTAAGGTATCCAACGCCGGTCCATAATACCTGATAAGCTATAAACACTGGCACATAATGTCTGATACAATATAAACACTAGTACAAAGTACCTGATAATATAGTCATTAATACGTACGTCCTGATATAATATAATCATTGGTACATAGTACCTGATACTTTAAACCCTAAGGACATATCATTTGTATCCTAATCATTCACTAAGTTCACATGGGCCTTTAATCAATTCTTATATGCTTTCCATCAATATAACATTCCACATCATCTATCTATTTTTCCAAAGTACATATAATGTACTTTACAACTCAGTCCTTTCAATGTCAAACTTCGTAATTCATACCACTCAATCACCAGTAATATATACATATATAATACAACACAAACTATTTTAATCAAAATGAATATTATAAGAACCTAACGAACCAGAATAGTAACGGATACGACACTAATGACTATTCAACAATTTTTTATTTTATCGACCGGTTGATCCTTGACCTATATAATAATTTAACTCAATTAACAACTCAAAATACCTTATACTGTCTAAATATATGCAAATGAACCTTTAATTTCATTTTACAATATTTCCCTAAACCTTTACCTTTTATTCAAATTAGTCTCTAAAACCAAAACTTAGATATCATTTATTTTTGAGCTTTGTTTTTCATTCCATTTTCAATATCATCCTTCAATAGCTCTCATGAATAAAAAAATTATAGATTTTCTATGCTAAATTTAGCATCATTACGTTTTAGTCCCTAAACTTAAAACTATTAGAAACCACTTTACAAAATAGTCTTATTTCATAATAAAGCTTCAAACTCTGTCATTTAACATCCAAAAAGCTTAAAAACAACAATGGTATATTTTTAAAATCTTTAACAATTTTGCAATTTAGTACTTGATTAGCTAAATTAAGCTACAACGATCTCAAAAACATAAAATTTATGAAAATCACACTTAAAATCAACTTACATGCAAGTGTTCAATTGTTTGAGCATTCAACAATGGTGGTTTGGATATTTTTCCTTTGAATTTTTAGTGGAAGAGAAAACAAAAGAAAATGATGACTAATTCATGCTTATTTTAATGTTTTATCATATTTACTTTAATAAAATAACTTAATTCATTAAAATCTATTACTAATCGTCCACCAACATGGAAAAATATTTATTTGCCTTTCCAACCCTTAAAAATTACTATTTAAGTCTTTTAATTAATAAAAATCAATAATGATTGATTTTTACAATTTTTAGTCCATGTATTCTAATTAATAGTTTAATCACCAAAAAATCAGACCAAAATCTAATATACTATCATAATAGACTATTAAATATTAATAAATAATATTTACCGACTCGATCAACGAAATACAGGATTTTAAAACTACCGTTTTTGGTACTATTGACAGTCTAAACGTCTCGTATTTATTCTTTGCAGATGACAGTTTTAGTTTATTTCGTACGCAAGCATGAGAAGCTTCAGTGACAAGAATTGTTTTATTTGAGTATGAGACTGCGTCGGGGCAAGCTATAAATTACCAAAAATCAGGTATAATGTTCAGCGCTAACACTGAACTGGAAGATAAGTATGCAGTGCAGGGGCGACGCCAGAACAAATTTTTAGGAGGGGTCGAATGAAAATTTAATTTTTTATAGTCTATATCTTTATAATTTTTAAAGGATTAAATTAAATTTCTATAATTTTAGGGGGGCAAAGTATAATTTTACTTTTACTAATTTAAAATTTTAAAAAAATTTCAAAGCCTAAATATAAATTTTCCATATTAGGGGGGTCAAGGCCACTGCCATCCCCTTGTATCCGCCTCTGATGCAATGTACTCCATTCTTCGGCTACATTCTAATTTGACTCATAGAAGATATCTTGGAGTGTTGCCTTTGGTAGGATGGAACAAGAAGCAAATTTTTTATTTTGCTCGGGAAAAGCTAGGTAAGTGCTTGTTTAGTTGGAAGAATAAGATGTTTCCTAAACCAGGTAAGGAAGTGGTCTTGAGAACGATTGTGCAAACCATTCCTGTCTATTGCATGAGTGTTTTTGCTTCCTCTCGGTACTTGTGATGAGCTCCAAAAAATGATGAATGCGTTTTGGTGGGGTGGGGTCGATAATAATCGTCAGAAATTTCATTGGTCTTTATAGGACAAGCTTTATGTTCCTAAGTGTTTTGGGGGCATGGGCTTTCATCGTTTGCACTACTTCAATGTCGTTATGCTAGGAAAGCAAGGGTTGCGTCTGATGGAATGCTGAATTTACTTCCTTTCTGAATTCTTAAAGCTAAATATTTTTCTACTATAGGATTTCTTGAAGTTGAGAAGGGTACTAACCCCTCTTTTTTCTAGTGAAGTATTGTAACGACTAAAAATGTGCTTATGAATGGTGCACGGCAGTGGATTGGTGATGGAGTAAGTATTGATCTATTTTGTGATCCGTGGATCTATGCTAACGAGAACTTTTTCATTGTGTCCGCGCCATTTCTTGGACTTGAGGACATGAAAGTCAATTATTTACTATCGATTAATGAATACTCATGGAACAAGGGGTTGGTCGAAAGGTTGGTTTCACTAGTGGATGTTTCCCGGATTTTAAATTTACCAATCCCTTATGTTTGCTCGCCCAACAAGTTAATTTGGCATTTTAGTACGAGTGGAGGTTATACGATCAAATCAGGTCACCAACTGGCTACTTTGTTGGGTGATGGCAGTAGTAATATAGTAATGAGAGCCAGGTACTGGGCGTTTTTATGGAAGAAGACTATGCCTTCTAAGATAAAAATTTTTGTATGGAGGATACTGCACAATTTCTTGCCTTGTAAGAGTCGCCTTATAGAGAAAAAGGTAGTATTGATCCATGTTGTGGCCAATGTTGGGCTCCCAATGATATAGATAATGTTTTCCTCCACTATCCGAGACCAGAAAAGGCATGGGCGATAGCACGAGTGGTTGTCGGCCATGGTTCAATCTGTTATTTTATCCTTGACTGGTTGCATGTTGCTAAGGATGCTAAGTCTATCAAATGCTTGCCATCTTTTTGATCCTTTTGATTTGATTGAAATAGGTGTTGTTAGCATTTAGTTGATTTCCTTGCTTCACACATTCACTATTTTGTTGGTGCATTTGTTCAAGATTGGCTTTTGGCACAATGATGTTACAATAGGGCGGTGCCTAGCTCGGTAGCTGGGTGGAAAAGGCCGGAGGCGGAGGGTACTAAAATGCAACGTGGACGCTGCCACATTTATTGATGAAACTACTATGAATTAGAGTGTTATTTTAAGAGATGAGCATGGTGAGTTTCGGGGTGGTTGTGTTAGCCATGGTGCAGATGTGTATGCTCCCCACATCGCGAAGGCTATAGCCACTCGAGAGGCGTTGTCATGGCTGAAATCCAAGTAGGTGGTTGGAACATGTTGAATCGAATAGCTCTCGTGTGGTAAAGGCCCTTAAAGGGCATGAGGATGATTGTACCAAGCTTATACTTGATGTGCGCGACTATGCAGAATTGATAGCTTCTCTTAATAGCTTCTCATTTCAATGGGTTAGTAGGAAAGCTAATAAGGTCGCTAATAAATGGGCTAAGGTGGCCTAATTATATGCTAACTACTTGATGTGAGATAGCCTACCCGACTGTCTTTTAGCTATTTTGCGGTTTGATCTGGATTTGTCAAGTCCTCCAGAAATTAGAAAATTATAGGATTGGGTGTATTGGTCAAGCCTACTAGCTAGGGTTAATCTTATTCTCCTCTTAGGGACTATTTTTTACTATTAGTGAATTTCACTTTCAAAGAAAAAACTAAATTGAAATAATTATGAACAAAAGTTAAAGTACTAAATTGAAATATCTAAGTATAAAAATAATACGATACCCTGGCGTAAATAAAAAAGATAATTTTACAAAAATTAGAAAAAAAAAACAGAAAGAAATAGTTTGAAATTTTTTTGTTGAACTTTTTCTTTTGACAATTTGTGCAAATGGTGTATATATTGGCCGAGAAATCAGAAAAAAGACCATACATTTAATAATGCGCTTCCTAGCTAGTGTATTTATGCTTTTTCTAGCTTTCTTTCTACAATTTAATTGAAATCAAGTATATATCATATACTTATATATATGTTTATTTAAATTTCATTATAAAATATATAAAATATTAATGTAAAATAATTTTTAAATAATCATGGATCGATTTCAAATTAAATTTAAATGTACTGTATAATTTTTTGTTAAATATAATATATATATAATTCAAGACTCTATTACTTACCTTTAAATTTCAGCAAAATGTGGTCCATTTTCATACAAAATAATTTTATATAGTAATTTTAAAAAAATACTTTTTAGTGATTTTTATTTAAAATATAAGATTATAATTGAAATGAGAGAGTTTTGGTTCAAATCTCATTATGAGTTATTTTTAGATTTTACATAAAAACATAAAATGACAAAAAAAACCTTACAATATATTTGTTATTTTGCAGGATAATTGAATATTTATTAATTTCCTGAGTTAGAATTCGGTTAATAGATAACACCATCTCAATTAACTTTTTAATATATAGTATAGATTCACACACAATTCATTTAAGGGTGTGTTTGTTTATGGAAATTTACTTAAAAAAAAGTTTTCTACATTTTCTTGTGTTTATTTCATGAGAAACAACTTGATCAACAAAATAACTTACAGGTAGACCTGATCATGGGCCGGGCTGCCTAGCCCAATCTAAAGGTCCACCCAAAAAAGGGAGAGTTTTGATAAAAATATAGACTCGAAAAATAGACATAGACAAAAAATAAAGCATGTTTTCTTAACGGGCCGGATTTTGAGTAAAAATTTTTTTGACCCCAGCTCCGGCCTGAATAAATTAATTATTTTTAATAAAAAAATTTGTTTTGTTTTTGTTTTTCTTGGTGTTTTTGTGCTATTTTTTTGTTGTTGTTATTTTTGTTATTTTTACTATTATTTTTTCTGTTTAGGTATTATTTTTTGTGCATTTTTATATTATTTTGCTACTGTTTTTAATGTTGTTTTATCCTTTTTGATATTATTTGGATATTGTAAAACTTATGTTTTGTTGTTAATTTTTGTTACTATTTTAGTTGCAACTATCTTAAGATAAAGAATTTTTAATGTATTTTCAATTTGTTTGTGGTTTTAATATTTGTTTTAATGTTTTAAAGTGTATTTGATATATTATATTTTTTAAAAATTTGTTGTATTCGGGCCAGGTTCTAGTTTAGCTTCTATAATTCGAGTCGAGTTTAGACAAAATTTTAGGCCAATTTTTTGGGTTAGACCCGAACCAAAAAAATAGGTCAAAAATTTTGTTGAGACTCGATCCGAACCTAACCCAACCCTCGATCAGCTCTACTTACATATTAATAGATTTCTTTTCTTTTTTTTTGTGATTTGACTTGTCATTTTAAAAAGTACAAATTATTTTTTTTAAAAATAGTTGTTTTATGAATATTTTTATTTTTATATAAAAATTAATTTTAATCGAATTTAATGTTATTACATTATAATAAATTCTTTAATTTTAATTTCTAAAGATATTTTTTAAAAGATAACTTCTTTTTGCAATTTTCATATAATTTCCTTTTAATTTCCACGTGTTATTCCTTTACTTTCCAATTTTAATATAATTTCTTTTTATCACAGGACGCTTCTTTGTTGATTGGCAGCCCAATCGACCTCATTAATGTGCTCTAGCTTCCTCGTTCTTCTCAAGCTGGAATATTGCGCCACCTCTCTTGCCACCGCTTGCTTCTTCACCTATCAAAGGACCACTAAAAGAACAAAAGCGTCACTGCGTCAAAAACAACAGCAGCGACAAAGCCGGCTTTTGCTTTCGCTAGCTTTCTCTTCAACGCTTCACTTTCTGAACCCCAAAACCCTTCATCGGCGCCATAGGTTTCGTCGACTTGAGCTAGAAGCATACTGGCCGTGAGTTTATCTGAATCTGAAATAAGCAACACGAGAGAAGCTAATGATACCTCTTTAGGATCAAACGGCGAGCTAGAACGTAACGATACCTCTCTTATTCGAGGGGAGGATCTGAAGGCAGCGATGGTGAGAATGGGGGGTTAAGAGTCAAGTAGTCAACCAGAATTTTTGATGGGTGGACATTAATACATGTAATTTTTAATTTATCAAAAAAAATATAAAAGGAAATATACAAGTATTTATATCAAAATTGGAAATGCTTATTTTTAAAAATGTAAATGATTTGTACACTTATGTCACATCATTTTTATTACGATTTGACGTAAAATAAATTTTCCCTATTATTTGTAGTTGCAATTTATGATTGTAGGTGTAGCTTCCAAAACGGAAATTTACATCTACCAATTGAAAAGCTTGTTAAGTTTTGAGGAAAAAAATGGTAAGTATCAAACTGAGGGACAAATCATTATTTAACTTTGTATAATTTTATTTTGATATAAGTTGGAATATATTCTATTTTTAATTATGAGTTTGATGAATATTATAATAATTAATTTTGATTATGATTATTTGGATATATTAATTATAATTGCAAATTACGATTGTACCAAAAAGGAAATTTACATATATTAATTGAAAAGTTGGTTTTGTTAACACATGATTATATTATATAAGAAAAGAGTAAAATTATGTTTTTTTATTTAAAAATCATTTAATAAATATATTTTGCAGGAGCAAACATCAAAAACAACAGCTTGGAATAACAGAAAATGGCCCAAATTTAGTATATCTTTAAAAGCAAGGAAAGGAATAGGAATTGGAATAGGAATAGGAATAGGAATAGGAAATTTAAGTAAATATTTGTCTTGTACTACTAAAAACAGTAAACTTTATTTTTGTAGCAATAGTTGAGAAGATTTGTTTTCCCTAACTGAAAGTGGAGATTCAGTGTGGGAGGCCGCTATCGTAGTTTGTTCACGTGGAGATTTTGTATTAGTTAAAATCAATGTGGGATCAGTTTTTTCAGCGATTGAATCGCTCTTCATAATCATCTCTATTTATTTGAGTTTGACTGTTTCCTTAAAAAGGAGGAATGAATTAATAATAGCTGAGGATTCTGGGCTGTGATTAATTTATTTATTTCTACTCTGCTGATGAGAAAGTTGTTTATCCGTTAATGGGGTTCTGATTTCTAATGTGTAAAATGTAAAAAAGTGAAAAACTTTTGGCTCAGTTTAACAACTATTTGGCATTGTAAGAAAAAGGGTATTCTTTGGTTTTTTTTCTTTTTCCTTTTCATTGCTTTCTTATTATCTCAGTGGGCGAAAAGATTGGTTGTGTTTAATTTGTTAGTGAGTTTTTTGTTTAATATACTTTGTACAGATCATGATGTTTCAATTAAATTTCATTGCTTTTTAGTTCCAGTATGGAAGAAACATTAACAAAGTTTCAGCTTCTCTGATATTTATTGCAGAAATATTGTCCGTGACGTTGAATTTCAATGGGGAGAGGAGGGGAAAACTATGGTAAGAGAGAAAATGCAGGTGCTGCCTCTTTCAAGCAAGAAACTTTTCCAGCTTGGGCAAGAGATGTGAAACAATGTGAAGAGAAGTACCAAGTGAATCGAGAATTGGGATTATCAAGTGCTGAAGTTGAAAAAAGGAGGCAGATTTATGGATTGAACGAGTTACTGAAACACAAGCCGACATCCATCTTTCAACTGCTTTTGGAGCAATTTAATGACACATTAGTTAGGATACTGTTGGCTGCTGCAATCATATCTTTTGTTTTAGCTTGGTATGATGGTGAAGAAGGAGGGGAGAAGGAGATAACGGCTTTTGTGGAGCCACTTGTTATTTTCTTGATCTTGATAGTGAATGCCTTTGTGGGAATATGGCAAGAAAGTAGCGCGGAAAAAGCATTGGAGGCTTTGAAGGAAATTCAATCGGAGCATGCCGACGTAATTCGAGATGGTAAGAAGGTCTCAAGTTTGCCTGCTAAGGAACTTGTCCCCGGAGATATTGTGGAATTGAGGGTTGGTGATAAGGTACCGGCGGATATGCGGGTTTTGAATATGATAAGCTCAACTGTAAGAGTTGAACAGGGGTCATTGACCGGGGAGAGCGAAGCTGTAAGCAAGACTGTGAAGGTTGTTCCTGAGAATTCGGATATCCAAGGGAAGAAATGTATGGTCTTTGCTGGAACAACTATGGTCAATGGCAACTGTATTTGCTTGGTCACTGAGATAGGCATGAATACTGAGATTGGAAAGGTGCATTCACAGATTCATGAAGCATCACAGAGCGATACAGATACCCCATTAAAGAAGAAATTGAATGAGTTTGGCGAGGTTTTAACAATGATAATAGGAATGATTTGTATATTGGTTTGGCTTATTAATGTGAAATACTTCCTTTCTTGGGAATACGTTGATGGTTGGCCAACAAACTTTAAGTTCTCATTTGAGAAGTGCACATATTACTTCGAAATTGCGGTGGCATTGGCTGTTGCTGCAATTCCAGAAGGTTTACCAGCAGTTATTACGACATGTTTAGCACTGGGAACCCGAAAGATGGCTCAAAAGAACGCACTTGTCCGGAAGCTGCCTAGCGTAGAGACTCTTGGTTGCACAACTGTTATCTGTTCTGATAAGACAGGAACCTTGACTACCAATCAGATGGCTGTTTCGAAGCTTGTTGCTATAGGTTCAAGGTCGGGCACTCTGCGATCTTTTGATGTGGAGGGGACTACATATGATCCTTTTGATGGGAAAATACTGGGATGGCCTGTTGACGGAATGGATTCCAATCTTGAAATGATTGCCAAGATTTCTGCTGTTTGCAATGATGCTGGTGTTGAGCAATCTGGGAGGCATTATGTTGCCATTGGAATGCCTACAGAAGCAGCACTAAAGGTGAAAACTCTATTTAATAAATGAAACCCTTCTAGTTTGTGTAGTACCGCATCTGTTTGAATAAACCCACTCTAACACGAAGCAGGAGCCGAAACAAATACTTAACTATGAACCTCTTTTAGTAGCATATTTTGAATATTAATTATGTTCTTTTAGGTAATAGAACAGGAACACCTAAATCTCAGCATCAGCAACTCCATTGTTATGTTTACTGAGGCAGTCCTATTGTGTTCATTTTCATTTCAGGTTTTGGTTGAGAAAATGGAACTTCCTGAAAAGTACGCTTCCTCTTCAGCTCCTGGGGATCCTCAACGTATGTTAGCTGGTCTATTTACTATAACTTTATTGTATTTAGGTGACGATTTCTATTTCGTACTGAGCTTTCTCTGTTGCTTTACTAAGCTATACAAGGCTGTTGTCACGTGTGGAACAAAATGGTGCAAAGGATTGCTACACTCGAGTTTGACCGTGATCGGAAGTCCATGGGAGTTATTATCAATTCCAGCTCAGGAAACAAGTCATTGCTAGTAAAGGTTTTTGATCTCTCTTTGCCTCGTAACATGGATGACCACTTATTGATATCTTATATTGCTCATGTTTCCTCTTCCAATATCTTCACGTTTCTCTTTAGTTCTGGTTAAGGTTTTATTTCAACATCCTTTCCATGTCACTATAACTGTGAATGCTTAATGTTGCAGGGTGCTGTAGAGAATCTATTGGAGAGAAGCTCTTTTATCCAGTTACTTGATGGCTCTACCGTAGAACTAGATAAATATTCAAAGGATCTTATTTTACAGGTTCTTCGTGAAATGTCCACCGATGCATTACGTTGCCTTGGTTTCGCATATAAGGAAGAGCTTCCAGAGTTTGCAACATACAACGGTGATGAAGATCATCCAGCTCATCAGCTTTTGCTAAACCCCTCCAATTATTCTTCTATTGAGAGTAACCTTATTTTTGTTGGTTTAGTTGGGTTAAGGGTAGGTGTTGCTTCTGTTTTCATTTGTATTTTTTGTTTTCTTGCTTCGGTCTAACCTTTATCTGAACCGTTCAAACAAAACTTCAAGGATCCTCCTCGGAAAGAGGTTCGTCAAGCAATTGAAGACTGCAAAGCTGCTGGGATTCGTGTTATGGTCATTACAGGAGACAATAAGAACACAGCGGAAGCTATTTGTCGAGAAATTGGTGTATTCGGATATCGTGAAGATATTACTTCCAGGAGCTTAACGGGGAAGGAGTTTATGGATCATCCTGATCAGAGAAATCACCTGAGACAGAATGGAGGTCTATTATTTTCTCGAGCCGAGCCAAGGCACAAGCAGGAAATAGTGAGGTTGCTGAAGCAGGATGGTGAAGTGGTTGCAATGACTGGGGATGGAGTTAATGATGCTCCTGCCTTAAAGTTGGCTGATATTGGAGTAGCAATGGGCATCACTGGGACAGAGGTATCCACCATCCATTTCTATGTATTTATTATGGTGTCCATAAGGTTACTTGCATCTCTTTGTACATTGTCAGCTCTCCTCGTGAAGTATCACTTTGCTTGATGATTCTGAACAATACTTTTTATTGAATGCATATGCGGTATGCGTAGTTGTGCTGCAGTTTATTCAGAATGCATATGATGGCATAGCTATACCTCTTTATCCTGGTATTATGTTGACATAGAGTGAAAATTTATTCTAAACTTTCTGATGGATTGTTTCCAGGTTGCAAAGGAGGCCTCTGACATGGTGCTAGCAGATGATAACTTCAGCACTATAGTTGCTGCAGTTGGGGAAGGCAGATCCATTTACGACAATATGAAGGCTTTTATAAGGTCATTACTATTATGGTTTCTCTAAGATGTACAACTTGAAAATGAACTTCCAATGTTGTCGCATATCTTAAAGTTTTGTGCTCTTAATTTCAGTAAAGCATAAAAAAAAGTTCCATCAACTCTTAATTACAAAGCTGCAGTTACTCAAGCCAGAAGCTAACTCAATGAAGCACATTCGTTTGATCTTATCTTTCAATGAAGCACATTCGTTTGATCTTATCTTTCAATGAAGCACATTCGTTTGATCTTATCTTTCATTCCTTTTTTCTTTTCTTCCCAAAATATTCGATCTCAACATTTTTCTACTTAAAATATAATTGCAGGTACATGATCTCCTCCAACATTGGTGAGGTTGCTTCCATATTCTTAACAGCTGCTTTGGGTATTCCAGAAGGCATGATCCCAGTTCAACTTCTCTGGGTTAATCTTGTTACTGATGGACCTCCAGCAACTGCTCTTGGATTCAATCCCCAAGACACAGATATAATGAAGAAGCCTCCAAGAAGAAGCAATGACTCATTAATCACTGCTTGGATCTTATTCCGCTACCTGGTAATTGGTTCTTTTCTCAATGTTGTCAATGCATGCGCCTAGGCATGCTTGTATCTAGTGCCTTAGCAATTGACAACAAAAGTACCTCAGACCCTTGCGGGTGAGGTGTATCTGAGCAGGCGCATTCCTAGTGCACTTAGGTCTGTTTTTTTGTCAATATCCAAGTATTTGACTATAGTCATGGACCATAATGAAATCATGCATGCCAAGCCTAGCACTTTTTTTTGCGCTTTACACTTGAGGCAATATAAAGGTTTTGGTGCCAAACTGCCCTTGACAACATTGCATCTTCTCCTTTATTTCTCGAACCATAATCAGTAGAAAAGTCATTTATTCTTCTTGTTGACTGCTTAAGGTTCTACTTAACTTGCTACCTCCATTGATGCAGGTGATTGGGTCCTATGTCGGGTTGGCCACGGTTGGGGTATTCATCATATGGTACACACACAATACCTTCATGGGCATTGATCTTAGTGGAGATGGCCATAGTCTGGTTACTTACTCTCAACTTTCCAACTGGGATAAATGCCCTTCCTGGGTAAATTTCACAGCATCTCCGTTCACAGCCGGTCCCCAAGTATTCAATTTCGATACAAACCCCTGCGACTACTTTAGATCCGGGAAAATCAAAGCCTCAACACTTTCCCTCTCAGTCTTGGTCTCTATTGAGATGTTCAATTCCCTTAACGCCCTCTCTGAAGATGGAAGCTTATTGACAATGCCTCCTTGGGTTAATCCATGGCTCCTTTTGGCTATGTCAATTTCGTTTGGACTCCATTTCTTGATTCTCTACGTGCCATTCCTTGCTCAAGTGTTTGGGATTGTTCCCCTCAGCCTCAACGAATGGTTGCTGGTATTGGCAGTTGCTTTTCCAGTCATTCTGATCGATGAGGTGCTCAAATGCATTGGAAGATGCACAACCGGGCCGCGGTATTCTCCTGCAACTAAATCTATAAAGCATAAAGCTGAATGATTATACAGTAATTGTATTAACATTTAGAGGATCAAGATCAGAACTTCCGTGGATGCTCAATGTGCAGCATGCCTCCCATCATTGACCTATAGTGACCTATATGCTATAGGCTATGGGGTTAAATTAAACTTTAGGCAAACTATCAACTTGTCATGGTTCTGTAGTACTATCTGTTGGGTGTCAAAGTGTTCTATGTGAACTCAACAATATTAGACAACATCCTACTAGTGTGGTGTACCCTCAGTCTGTTAACTCGTAAGCTCTTGATAAAGCCAAAGCAGATCAACAATTTTAATTTTCCAATATCTTCTTCAAACCCCATAAACCAGAAAATAAGTAAATTCAAAACCAGAAACACATTAAAGTAAACAAAACGAAGTTCAAATATCATTCAAATCTGCAACTCGAAGCATGAGTTACAAAACACAGAAGCAATCAACAGATACCAACTTATAACTTCGTATAATCCAAAATAAAAACCCCTAAGTTCGAACATTCTTGACAGTAAAATTTAAACTATCGAATGAGCAAATTAGAGCATCAAGATGACTTTCATATACGCTTTCAGCTTTCTTTAGCTCCTAAATTTTGCAGACTTCATTTTCCTTTTGCCAATCTCCTCATCAAAACACCGTAAACCAGAAATAAATTAAATTCAAAATAAGTAAGACATACAAATTAACAAAATGAAGTTAAAATTTCATTGAAATCTGCAATTCGAAGCACGAATTACACAACCCACAAAACAAACAAACGGGTAAACACCCCCTAATTACAATCCCTAACCCAAAGGTCAAACATTCTTGACAGCAAGACTTCAAATCCCCCCTAAGACACCACCATTCTAAAACCTAAACCCTAAATCACATTTAACCACCGAATCCATACAAAGTCCTGCCCTGCCTCTTGAGTGCATAAACCACATCCATAGCAGTCACAGTCTTTCTCCTCGCGTGCTCTGTGTAGGTGACAGCGTCACGAATCACGTTCTCCAGGAAGATCTTAAGAACACCACGGGTTTCTTCGTAGATCAAGCCGCTGATACGCTTGACGCCTCCCCTACGAGCCAAACGCCGAATAGCCGGCTTCGTAATTCCCTGGATATTATCACGGAGGACCTTACGGTGACGCTTCGCTCCTCCCTTACCCAAACCCTTGCCTCCCTTTCCTCTTCCTGACATTATGAATGCTAAACTGAAATCGATAGAACTTCTGTGAAGATATATTGAAAACTTGTGGTATAATCTAAAATAGTCGACGTATTTATAGGAGAAGTGCGGAGTGTTGTATTGGTAGACCGATCCGCGTGATATTAATGATAATGAATTTCGGCCGTCGATTAGTTAAAATCAAGGGTGGAGATAAGAATAGCTGACGCGGATCGATGACGTGGAATATTAGCAGCTTTTTTTCAAGCGCCTTTTGTTATGCGAGTTGAAATTCGAAAATGAATTTTTGGGGCGAGAACTCAAACTATAAAAATAGTTATTTTTATTTGTCCCAAGTTATATTTTAGTTATTTGTATTTGAAATATTACATTTTAGTCACTTATGTTATTATTTTGTTACGAAGTGATCATTCTTCCGTTAAGTTTCGTTATCTCCCTAACGGTAATCTTACGTGGCAATCCAACTATATTTTAAGCTCATCTGTTAATACATACTTTATTCGGCTAAATTATACATTTCATTTACTATTAACAGATAATTTAGTCGGATAAAGTATGTATTAATAGATATACTCATACATCCTCTGGGTTACAAATGTAAATTGTATAAGGACTTACATTCAAAAATGTGCAAACATTGAGGGCGAACTTTGAACTTTCTTGTTCCAGATGTTTGCTTGTTATAAAACCGAGTATTAAAAACAACTTTACAATATTACCAACTTTCATTGACTATAAAATCTAATTGGACTGCCCCGTAGGATTACCGTTAGGGAGATAACGGAACTTAACGGAAGAGTGATCACTTCGTAACAAAATAATAACATAAGTGACTAAAATATAACTTGAGGCAAATAAAAATGACTATTTTTATAGTTTACCCTAACTTCTAATTTGGCAAATGGCAAATACATGGCAAATACATGTCTACTGGCTGCCAATATTTGAAAGCGATTGGTTGATATAAATAAAATATGGTATAATTGTGGTTTTAGTTTTTTTTTTCATTATTTACATATTAAAAATGTAATTTGGTTTATTATTTTTATAATGATATTAATGTCAATTCTATAATCTATTTATAATATATATATATAAAAGTATGAGTTTGAAAAAAAAATTAACTGATGAAAATATTTTTATCATATTATTAAATTCACATTTAAAAATAATTATAATTTAATTTGTAATTATTAATTAAAAAAGTTGCACTAATTTTAAAATAGAGTTATTATTTGAATGGAAATTCAAGTATAAAATATAAGGAAAAAGTTGTGATTTATGAAATAAATAATAAGCAAAACAAAGAATAAAAGAAATAGAGGCATCAAAAGAACTTTGAATTTTATTGATCAATTTGGCTGTTTACAAAATTCCTGTAAAGTCTATTTATAGACATAAAAAGTATAATTTCTAATGACTCTTAGAGTCCTAAAGTACATTACTCAAAAAAAAACTTAGTGAGACAACCTCGATTAAGAAAAAAAAAGTATAGCGCATATTTACTCCTTGTGACGACATCATTTAATATCTTATATTCTACATATTCAATTTTAAATACTAACTTTTCAAACAATCACTTTAACCAATTTTGTAAATCACATTACATAATGCAATAAGGTGGAATTCTTGAATTTGTGTTGGATTATCCTTCTTCAACATAAGCACAATCAAATTGTCGTCAAGGGAATCTGGAAAGGCTCCTTGTTCTATCCACTCACTAGGGGTGTTCAAAAAGTTAGTTCAATTAATACTCAAATCGAATTACTATTAACCGAATTATCCGAAATATAAAAAATCTTTAACCGTTAATCGAACCAAAATTTATATTTTTTTAAGCTAATAATCAGGTTGGGCTTTATTATAATAAACCAATAATACAAAAAACATAAAGCAAAAGGAGAAACAAACGAAATAGAGGCCCAGATATAACAATTGGCCCGAACCAATCAAATGAAAAATAAAAGAGAACTAAAACCAAGCCTAATAATAAAATAACAGAAAAGGATGGCTCAAAATTAAAGTTTGGCCCGGAAAAATCAAAAACAAAAATTAAAATCAGAATACTCTGGAATCGCATTAAACACGCATTTACTCTACTCAATCAGAACCGATCTGTTGCCGTCTTGTCTTTTCAATCTGCCATTTCTTCATCAAGACGCTTCTAGATTTCCAATGAGAGTCTTTTCCACCGAATCCATTGATATCCCTTTTCAAACTCTCCGTATGTCATCTTCTCGCTTTCATTTCAGTCTGGTTCTCTCACCCTATCCCTTTCTTCTTTCTTTTCTGCAGATTCAGGGACGCTTCCTACCAGGTAAAATTCCTTCTTATTCTTCAATGTTTCAGTTGCTAAAATATGTGCTAGACTGTTTTCCATTGGAGGGATGTATTCAAACCTGCATTTCTTGTATTTTACCAGTAGCTGTTGAATATCATGAATGTAAGCACCTATCAGAGACTTATCTGGGTTTTTCACCTTGCACTTTTTAATTATTGATAAGGAATCTTTTTTTATGATTATTTATTGCCATTGCATGTCTATGCCTATTTGGATTGCTTTGCGGAACATGAGTGCCACCGTAGCGAAGGCTGATACAACTCGTTGATGGATCTCCAAACACGATAAAAGAACAGTGCCTTCACTATTTCTAGCCACTATTCTCACAGCCGATTGCCATCATCTCCCATCATATGCTGCATCAAAATTATTCTTCACGAACTGGTCAGGTGGGTGCCTCCGCTTACTAATGCTAGAAAAATTTTGGGACTTCTTTTTTCAATCTCGTTTAACTCTGTTATGTAGCTATTAACGAAACACAATATTTCTTTCCAGATTTGTTGACCTTCTTATGCATTCTCGCGTTCTTGTCTCCCCAAATTGCCCATAATACACAGTAAAAAAATCCTTTAATGGGATGGAGTACTCTGCGCAAAAACCCAAGTTAGCCATTGTAAAAACTCCAAATGAGTTCCTTGTAAAAAGTTCTAGCATGATAACTCTCTGCATACTGAAATTGAAACAGGACATTCACGGAAGAGATGGTCCATATTCTTTGTTCCTCTTTCACACCTGGGGCAGATGGTAGTATTTGTTAACATCCTATTTAGCATATTAACTCGTATAGGTAGATAGTTCCATGATATTTTCCAGATTGTAATTTTTATTTTTTAAGGTAGATTGAGTAGCCATAATTTTTTGTAAAATTCCTTATAGTCGGTTTGTAAAGCATAAGCTCTAGATCACCTTCAATGCTCTGTAATAGTTTATAGGCGCTACGCATTGTGTATTCTCCCGAAGGCTCACCACTCCAAGCCCGAAAATCATCATGGGGTTTTTCTGCCAACGGAATGCGGAAAATCTTTTCAGCAACTTCCTCCAGAAAGGTGGAAACCATCAACTCCTTTTTCCATATTCTGCTACTAGTATCAATTAACTCATCAACTTTAAAGTCGTTCAAATTGTTAACAAAAGAAAATAATCTGACATTTTTTGCATCTGGAATCCACACATCATTAATAACTGAAATATTTGTTCCCCTGCCTACTTTCCAGCATAATCCCTCCTCCAAAATGCCCTTTGTTGCCCAAATGTTCTTCCATGTATACGAACTATTGTTCTCCAAACACGAATTTAAAAAATTCACATTCGGGAAATATTTTGCTTTTAAAACTTGCGCAACTAAAGAATTTGGATTGTTTAGGATTATCCAGCCTTGCTTAGCTAGTAGTGAGACATTAAATTGAGCCATACTCCATACCACCTTCTTGAGGTCGACACATATACTTCCACTGACACCAATGGATTCCTTTTTTTCCCATGTGCCTTTTGCAACCAAATTTTAGCAAAAATACTCTCTAATTCTCCATAAAGAGAATTTGGTAGAAGAAAACAAGACGTAGCATAGGTTGGTATAGCCTAAAACACTGATTTTATAAATACTTCCTTACCGCCTTGTGATAATAATTTAGTGCTCCACCCTTCAATTCTGGAATAAACCTTCTCTTTGAGATGTTGAAACGACTCTTCCTTTTGTCTACCAACCATATTAGGAAGACTTAAATGCTTTTCCAAATTTGTTGAACTTCTTGCCCCTATGGTTGTCGAGACTTCTTTCTTTTCTTCTGAAGTGTTCGAACTATAGAAAATTGTAGATTTATTAAAATTTACACACTGGCCTGAGCATTTTTCGTACTTCTTCAGAATTACTTTCAGCAGCGTCACCCTCCTGTCAGATGCTTCACGAAACAATCATATGCAAAAAGTAAATGTGATATTTCTAGACCTCTCCTACTAGCCATTGCACCTTTTAACAAGCCCTCCTTCATTGCCAGTCTCTTCAAAGCTGACAATCTCTCACTACATAATAAAAAAAGGAAGAAACTTAGAGGATCTCCCTGACGCAAGCCTCTAGTCGATTGAAATATTCTTCCCCTTCCTCCATTTATATTAATTACATAAAACGTTGTAGTAATGCATTTCATAATCAGCTTCACCCATTCCTTTGCAAAACCCATTCGTAACCTTACTTCCTTAATAAAACCCCATTCAACCCTATTATAGGTTTTGCTCATATCAAGCTTTACTGCCATATATCCCTTTTTCCCAATGTACTTTTGTCGAAATGTATGCAAAATCTCATAAGCAAGGAGCACATTATTAGAAATTAATCTTTCCGGGACAAAAGCACTTTGGGCCACATCAATACATCTCCCAATTACTACTTGAAGTCGGTTAGCAATTGTCTTTGCCACAATTTTATATAGGATCGAACACAAACTAATAGGTCTAAAATTGACAAGGCTTATGGGATTTGGAATTTTTGGGATCAACATTATATTCGTTAAGTTGAGAGGGCCAAAACTCTGCTTATTATTTAAAATTCCCAAACAGGAACTTGTTACATCGTCATTTACTATATGCCAATATCTCTGAAAGAAAAGTGCTAGAAAACCATCAGGTCCTGGTACTTTAATAGGTCTCATTCCTTTCAAGGTCGAGCACACTTCTTCTTCTGTATAGGTTGACAATAAAGCAATATTAATATCTGGCAAAATGCTATTTTCAATGCCTGTTAGGAGATGAGATAGATCCCTAACTCCATTTGACGTAAATAGCTTTTGAAAAAATAAGGTAGCAGCTTCATTGATCTAACTTGCTTCATTAACCTCTCCTCCTCCATCTAGCTCCAAACTAGATATGGCATTTATCCGAATTCGAAATGAGGCATACCTGTGAAAAAAGGTTGAATTCTTGTCCCCTGCTTTAAGCCAGTTTGCCTTTGCCTTTTGTTCCCAGTACAGTTCATTTTTATCAACTTCCATATTAAGATACATCTTAGTATTAATGATTTTTGTCATCATTTCATCATTTCTTTCTTCTGCCATCAACATATCAAGTTCCTTGTTGACCTTTTTCTTTAGTCCCTCTCGCCTTTTTTTAATTGATCTCGCCCATGCCTTTAAATCTGCTTGTAATCTTTCAAGTTTGTCCACTATTGTGCCTGCTGTTGAGTCCCATGAAGTTTTAATTTCCTCCTCAATTGTCTCCTCCATGGTCCACCAGTCCTCAAATTTAAATCTTAGGTTACCCACATAAGTGTTTCTACTTTTTATATTTAGAAGAAGTGGACAATGATCAGACATCGAATACGATAAATGTTGAATATTACCTGTTGGAAAAATATACCTCCATTTATCATTCACAATGCCTCTATCAAGCCTTTCCTTAATATTTGTTTCTGGAAAATTCCTCATTTCCAATGTAAATTAAACCCTCGAATATCCCAAATCTTCTAATTGGCATTCTTCTAGAGTCTCTCGGTGTAACACCCCTTACCCGTATCCAACACCGGAATAGGGTACGAGGCATTACCAAAACACATACACTTGTAAACGTATTTAACCGAGTTATAAAATTTCATCAAAATTAAAACTTTCAAAATAATTAACATGTTTCTATAACTTTTCACAATATATCCTCAAAATATTATAATCATAATAATTAGGGCCTGCGAGACCCGATACATACTCATGCAATTTAATGCTTCATTTCCATTTCATTCAATTCGCAATTTCTCATGCTCATAATTTAAATCATATCACTAGCAATTTCCATTTAATTCACGTACAATTCAATGACATCAAATTCAAAACTAATACGTATTTACCATTTAACTCAATGTTTATTGATTATACCATTCAATAACACATTTATGAAATTCTCAATTTAGCAATGAAAATATCACTTTAGTTTGAATAACAACATCGTCCTGATATAAATACACTACCACTTATCCATTTACTTTAATTCTTTTGGGCCCATTTGTCACTTACCATCCTTAATCAAATTAGGGAACGGTCACGGAAAATTGAGTACTTCACTTTCACTTTGCCATAGGATAACTATGGTCTTACGTATGATCACTTATCACTTGTCCCTGATCAGATAAGTGTAGCCACCTATCACTTTGTTTCTTGATCAGATAAGTGTAGCCACTTATCACTTTGTTTCTTGATCAGATAAGTGTAGCCACTTATCACTTTGTCTCTTGATCAGATAAGTGTAGCTGAAGCTATCACTTATCACTTTGTCTCTTGATCAGATAAGGATAGCCGAAGCTATCACTTATCACTTTTCACTTGTCACTTGATCAGATAAGTGTAGCCGAAGCTATCACTTATCACTTTGTCACTTGATCAGATAAGTATAGCCGAAGCTATTACTTATCACTTTCCACTTGTCACTTGATCAGATAAGTGTAGCTAAAGCTACCACTTATCACTTTGTCACTTGATCAGAAGTACTCAAATCCGGCGTTCCGCTCAATTTGATCATTTATTCATATATCAGGCTTACCAACATGTGTTAATTCATAAACCATTCATGGTATTATTTCATGCCAAATCATATACTGAATATACCATACACACATACTATGAAACTTTATTTTCACACATGAGCTTAAACCATGACCAATAATGCACAAAAATAAGCATCATTCATATTTCATCGTTTATGAGTTATAATCAAACATATGACCATTTATACACGAATCATTCATATATTTCCCAATTTTCCTCCTCCTCCTCTCCATTCCACATCCTTAATGTGTATAACACACTTAAACAACATTAACCATAATTTCAATATTCACTAACATGTATATTCAAAGCTGTTTATCCGAGTCAGAGTCACTAAATTATTTTTATGTGGAGCTACAGAGCTCCAAATTAAGATCCGTTAATTTTTCCTGAAACTAGACTCACATATCTTCATACCATAAAATTTTCATAATTTTTGGTTCAGCCAAATAGTACAGTTTATTCTTTAAAGTTTCCCATGTTTCACTGTCTGACAGTTCCGACCACTCTTCACTAAAAATTAATTATCTCATTGTACAGAATTCGGATGATGTTTTAGCTTGTTTCTTCTAAAAATAGACTCATTAAGGATTCTAACCATATAAACTATAACTCATAATCATTTTTTTACAATTTTTAATGATTTCCAAAGTCAGAACAGGGGAACCCGAATTCATTCTGACCTTGTCTCACAAAATCTATTATATCTCATGATTTACAATTCCATTGCTTACATCATTTCTTTTATAAGAAACTAGACTCAATAAAATTTAGTTTCATATTTTATTCATCCTCTAATTCAATCTCTACAATTTTTGGTGATTTTTCAAAGTTACACTACTGCTGCTGTCCAAAACTGCTTTAGTGCAAAATGTTGATTTCCATTTTGCCCCAAATTTCACAGTTTATACAATTCGGTCCTTTCTCAATTAACCCCTCAATTAATCTAATTTTCTCAATTAGTACTTTACTAGACATTATAAGTTGTTACACAAATATTGAAATTCAGAATTTCCACATATAACTCTATCTTCAAACTCTTTTACTATTAGGTCCCAAACATTCACTTTCTATTCAATTCTTTCAATAAAATCAGCATGTGAACAATTTAAAGCTCTAATTTCATGCTAAATCATCATATACTTCCAGCACATATTCATATCAACTTTCAACTTCTTTCATAAAATCAAAAACTAATGGATTTAACAAGTGGGCCTAGTTGTAAAAGTCATAAAAATACAAAAATTTCAAGAAATAGTCAAGAATTGAACTTACTTGTAATAAAAATATGAAGAACCAGCTTGAAGAAGCCCTTCCATGGTGTTTTAGCTGATGAGAATTCAGAAAAATGAAGAGAAATCTAGATAATTCCACTTGGGTCCTAACTTTATTAAGCAAATTTTGCAATTTTCCAATTTTGCCCTTAATTCTCCTTACTTTCTTCCTGATTTCATGCCTCTGCCGTCCAGCCCAAATAGACCTTGGGTCTATTTTCCTTTTAAGCCCTCTTCCTTTTATCATTTAAGCTATTTAATCATTTCCCAAAATTTTGCATTTGTTACAATTTAGTCCTTTTTGTTCAATTAATTATCGGAACTTTAAAATTTCTTAACGAAACTTTAATACTAACTTTTTAACACTCCATAAATATTTATAAAAATATTTATGGCTCAGTTTAAAATCCCCGAGGTCTTGATACCTCATTTCGATTCTAATTATTTTAATATTTATTTCTAGTGCACTATTCACTATTTCAAAAATTTTCCTAACTTTATATTTAACTTATACTTACTAAATTAATAATATTTTCTACCCATTTGTCGAATTTAGTGATCTCGAATCACCGTTCCAACACCTCTGAAAATTCAAGCCATTACATTTTTTTTCGTCAGATTTGTGGTCCCGAAACCACTGTTCCGACTAAGCCTAAAATCGGGCTATTACACTCGGAAAGCCGCCATTCTTCTCTCCTCCCTTGGAATACCTCCACTTTTTTCAAAAGAATACATGATTTCATTAAAATCATTGCTTACTAACTATGGATGATTTTGATCTTGCCTTAATTTTGGTAGTAAATTCCAAGAAATATTCTTATTATTAACATAGCGTAAACCATAGAAACCTGTAAATCTCTATTCTTCTTCGACCTTTTCCTCTTCAACCAAGACATCAATGTGGTTCTTAGAGAAACATTTTAAACTAACTACAATATCTCATTTCCATGCTAAACATAATCCACCTCGTGAACCTTCTGCTTCAACATCGATCCCGTTAAAAAAACTACAGCTCCTTCTGACTTTTTCCATTCATTGTTTATCAAGTTTTGTCTCCATTAAGAAGACCATATGGGGATTGTGCTGCTTTAAAAAATACCGTAACCTTCTTACCGCCCGTGGACTCTCCAATCCACGGACATTCCAACTTATGCTTTTGCGTCCGGTCAACTACCCTCTTGGCAGCCGCCGATCCCATAAATTTTGGAACATTAATTTGCTCCAAATTTTCAGTCATTGCTTCTAGTAATACTTCATCACGATCCTCTTTTCCTTCTTGTTTCAATCTTTTCAGTCCATCTTCATATGCAACTTCTATACCGCACATATCAAATTCTCCTTCTGAGGATTTCCTCTTTCTCGTGCTGCTATCATCATTTCTTTGATTCTTTGTGGCCATTAGATCAATTCTTCTCCAGCTTGTCTTTTTAGCTAGATTTGAATTATTAGTCTTCTTTTTCTTGCTATCATTCAACTTCTTATCTTCCTTTACTGTAGATACTCCTTCCTGCTTCTTAATCGCCCCCCCTATCCAATCAGTTCCAAATTCCTTTTTGTACTATTTGGCAGCAAATTTGTGCCTCCTGTATAAGAGCATTGAGCCCTTACCTTCTTTGAAAAAATGTTAAATTTCATGCTCTCTTTTCCGGTTAAATTTGATTATACTTTTAAAGCCAACGTATAAGGTGGATCTTCTCTAATTTTACTTTTTTTGCAGGATTTAGCTGAAGGCAGTCTTTGAGACCATGCCTCATTCTTTTACATCCAAAGTAAAACATCGGTAATTTTTCATATTTAAAAGGAACCCACGATTTATTAACATTATCAATAAAGACAAATATACCTCACTAAAGAGGTTTCTGCACATCCAAATTAATCCTAAGCTGGCATAAGTCTCCATTAATTTCAAATCTGATTATCCCTTCAAACTTGACACCGATTGCATACAAAAGATCTTTCTTATCAAACTCAGGTAAACACGTACCTATTTTTATCCAAAATGGTGATGCAGTAAGCCGAATCTGGCCTCTTTCTACTACTGAGTTAGCCGGTCAAATAATATAATACTTTTGCAAAAAATCCATGGCCTACCCTCCATAATTGTCTTCAGATCCTCTTCCAAATCAAACACCATTAAAAATTAATTCTACCCCACCATCTAGATCTCAAATTTTTTCCTTATCTTCCATATAGTTTTCATCTGTGCCTTAAAGTTTTCTGGATTGTAAAGTTTCTCTGTCCAAATTGTACATATCAGAGTTGGTTTTGCACTTGGTACAACCATTGAACCTTTAATTGATAACTGAATAAGTTCTTCTGCTAGAAGAGAGATTTCATCCCTCCCCTCTCGATTGTCACCACCGCTTTCCTCCATCCCAAGCTGCAGCAATTACTGCTCTATCTAGACTTTAAGCAAAACACTCTTGGCGACTAATTCCTAATTTTTATTAAAATTTATATGTTTTTGTATTTTGGTTAAAATAAATATAAAACATATAAAAAAACATTGCTAATGTTCATTTCTTTTATTTAATAGTTCAAAAAACTTTAAATGGATTGAAAACAACAAATAAGACATTAGAAACACTACATAAGTCTCAAGAGTTAACAACCAAACAATATATAAGTCTTTAAAACAACAAATATTTCAGTTAATTGGTTAATTCGATTAATTATTCGGTTTCAAACTGAATTAATCGATAACCAAATTTTTAAAAAATCATTAACCGACCTCCCATCGAACTAAATTCAATCACCGACTGATTAACTGAATTAGATCAATTCGATAAATTAATTCAATTTTACTGAACTGTGAACACCCTACCACCGACAACAATGAGTATATATCATTCCCAACAATAGACCAACAATGTTGGAAAAAAACGCAATTCATTCCATCCAGATCCGAAACCTTGTCAAGATGGATGCTAAAAATAGCTTGTCGAAATTCATCAGCGGAAAAGGAGCTAACAGTCAGCAACATCAACAATAGAACTTATACCTTTAAAATAAGCCGTATGACCAACAACAGGTACAGAAAAAAAAGGGTCTCAAAGTAATCAAGAATAATAGAAGACATACCATCAATGTTAGAGCACTAATTACCATTCGGGTTTAGTAACATATGAATAGTGTTCATAAGCCACCGCTTGGAAGCTTGTGCATGGAAATACTTTGAATTAGCTTCACTATGTCGAAGCCAAAAGATTTTTGAACGTTGCTTCCAGTGTATCGTTTCTTGATTAATAAGGTGTTAATCTCAGATCAGACCTCCTGAAGGTTCATTAAGGGTACATTTGATCAATGAATCGTATCCATTTGACTCGTAAGATCTTTTAACTGACCCTTAGACCCATTAGGATCATTCGACTGCCAAGAAGACAAGCTAGTACCACAAGCTGATATCTTATGCATGATATCACCCAAACTCGTCCATTCCAACCAACCGTAACAACCTGCATAAACCATTTGTTCTCAAAACAGCAGTGATGACCTCTCCGCTCTGGAGCCACCTGAGAAGTGAAAACTTAATTGGGGAATGATCAGAATAAGAACTAACTAAATTATATAACCTGTGGAACTGAAAGATGGCCGACCAAGAATGAGTACAGAAAGCTCAATCAAGTCGTTCCCATACAAAAGAATCTGAACCCCGACCACATTCCCACGTGAATTGATATCCCGTTAAAGGTATATTTCAATAAGCCCATAGTCCATAATGGTATCCGGAAACCCATCAAACCATGCAGTCGAATAGTTACAACCACCATACTTATCAGTCATAGAAAGCATATTATTGAAGTCACCTATACAGACCCAAGGTAAAGTCAAAGTAGAAGCAAGGGACTGAAGCAAATCTCAGCTAGCAGCTTTCCTATAAGATCCAAGGAAACCATAGAAGCTATTGAGCTGCCTGTTGTTCCAATAGGGTCGGAAGCGTGTAAATTATTGTACTAAAAAATCACACAAAGTTCAATTCCCAGGGAAGAGAGGTGGATCACATGGATCTCTTAAATACCAAGTCTTTCCTTAGACAGAATATCCCTTCTATAGTAATTTAATAGCACAATTAAATACTACTATTATACCCTCAAATATTGAAAGAAAAATAGGACAAGAAAGAACACAAGAGATTTAACGAGGTTCGGTAAATTATACCTACGTCCTCGGGCACTAACACCACATGATAACTTTACTATCTCCAAAGTATTACAAACAAATAGAATTCCTTAAGAATTCTCAAATGGGAGAAGAGAGAAAACTAAGAGAGAAAGATTGGTTGGGATGAATTGAAATGAGAAATGAGAAGGCCTATTTATAGTTGAGGTTTAAGGACCAAACAATAAATAGCCCATTATTTCAAGGACCAAAAAAAAATTATCCCATGCCACTTTTTCAAAGTCAACTTTAAGGTGCTAAACTTGCACCACTTTGTATTGTTTGCCATTAATGTTGTCTCCCATTAATGTTAACAATCTCCACCTTGAAGATTTGATTAGGATAAGCACATCTTCACACACTTCCTTCAACTCCCCAAATTCGATAAAGCTATCTTTTGTAGTGCCTACAAATGCACTCTCGAGCGCCATACACCTGAAAGTGCTCAAATTCTCAGGATGTTAATCAAGTTCAAACAATGATTAAACTTGATTGTTGTTACCACCTTGGTCATCATATCTGCGGGATTGTCTGCTGTCGGAATCTTCTGAAGTAGAATTTTTCCTTTTTCAAAGACTTCCCCCACAAAGTGATATCTTACGTCGATATGCTTGGTTCTTGAATGATAGACTTGATTTTTCGCTAAATGAATAGCGCTCTGACTGTCACAATATAAACTTATGTGACTTTGAACAACTCCTAAGTCTTTCAACAATCCATTAAGCCAAATAGCCTCCTTAACAGCTTCTGTAACTGCCATATATTCTGCCTCTGTAGTAGACACAGCTACTGTAGACTGTAAGGTAGACTTCCAACTCACTGGGGCTTTCGCAAGAGTAAACAGATACCCCGTAGTTGAACGACGTTTATCTAAATCACCAGCAAAGTCGGAATCAACATATCCAACTACAAACTGACCAAGTGCTTCATCCTGTTCAAAAATTAAACCAACATCTACGATTTTTCGAAGATACCGTAGAATCCATTTCACAGCTTGCCAATGTCCTTTTCCAGGATCATGCATATACCTGCTCACAACTCCAACAGCTTGTGAAATGTTAGGCCTCGTACACACCATCGCATACATCAAACTCCCAACTGCATTAGCATATGGGACTTTCGCCATATATTCTCTTTCATCTTCAGTCTTCGGAGATAATTGAGCACTAAGTTTCAAATGAGAAGCAAGTGGAGTACTTACATGTTTTGTGTTTTCATTTACACCAAAACATTGTAATACCTTTTTCAGATATTGCTTCTGATTTAAACAGAGCTTGCCTCTCGGTCTATCTCTACTTATCTCCATGCCGAGAATCTTCTTGGCCTCACCTAGATCTTTCATCTCGAACTCTTGATTCAACTGAGCCTTCAGCTTATCTATCTCATTTTGGCTCTTCGAAGCGATTAACATATCATCAACATACAAGAGTAGATAAATGAAAGATCTGTCATGCAGCTTCTGCAAATATACACAATTGTCATATTTGCTTCTTGTGTACTTCTGCCTTCTCATAAAGCTATCAAATCGCTTGTACCACTGCCTCGGGGATTGCTTCAATCCATATAGCAATTTGTTAAGCTTACAAACCCAATTTCTACCACCAGCATCTGTGTATCCTTCTGGCTGAGTCATATAGATCTCCTCTTCTAACTCACCATGCAAGAAAGCCGTCTTAACATCAAGTTGAGCTAGCTCCAAATTCAACTGTGCTACCAAGGCCAACAAAATTCTAATGGAGGAATGCTTCACAACAGGGGAAAATACATCATTGTAGTTAATTCCCTCCTTCTGAGCGTAGCCTTTAGCTACCAATCTTGCCTTGTAGCGAATATCCTTCTTGCTAGGAGATCCATCTTTCTTTGCGAATACCCACTTGCATCCGATTGCCCTTTTACCTTTCGGTAATTGCGCCAACTCCCAAGTATTGTTCTTCCGGAGAGACTGCATTTCTTCATCCATGGCGCTTTTCCATTTATCACTTTCTAAGCTTTGCATTGCTTCTTGATAAGTGATAGGAATATCATCAACAACGGGAAGGGCGTAGGCCACCATATCAGTAAATCAAGCAGGTTTACGAATTTCTCTCCGTGGCCTTGCAACTGCAACTGGTTCTGGTGTACTTAGTGGTTCTTGGGTCAGAACCTCTTCAACCTCTTATTCCTCCATTGTGGCTGGAGAATTAGACTTATTAACTGGGCAAACCCCCATCTGCTCAAACTCCACCTGTTTTGGAGTACACTCCACCTGCTGTGGAGTATTGCTCGTCTGAATATCTTTATCTGCTACATTTTTCAATGTGGCAGATTCATCAAAGGTAACATCTCTGCTACAGATCATTTTCTTTGTGCTTAAGCACCAAAGACGAAATCCCTTCACTCCAGAAGTGATTCCCATAAAGAGAGCTTTCTTTGCCCTCGGATCTAACTTTGACTCCTTCACATGGTAATATGCAGTGGTTCCAAACACATGTAAGGAATCATAATCTGTAGCCGGTTTTCCAGACCATACCTCCATAGGAGTTTTTCTTTCTAATGCAGATGATGGCAAACGATTAACAAGATGGCCAGCGTATGTCACAGCCTCAGCCCAAAATTGCTTGCCCAACCCAGCATTGGACAACATACATCGAACTTTCTCCAGCAATGTTCAATTCATACGCTCTGCCACTCCATTCTGTTGTGGTGTATCCCTAACTGTGAAGTGTCGAACAATACCATACTCTTGGCACACATCGAAGAACGGATCACTTTTATATTCCCCTCCATTGTCCGTCCTAAGCCGCTGGATTTTCTTGCCAATCTGGTTTTCGATCATAGTTTTCCATTTAAGAAAAACTCCAAGCACTTCATCTTTAGTTTTCATGGTATACACCCAAACTCTTCTGGAAAAGTCATCAACAAAAGTAACAAAGTAGTGTTTTCCTCCCAACGAAGGTGTTTTGGAAGGCCCCCACACATCTGAGTGAATATATTCCAAAATACCTTTTGTATTTTGGATAGCAGTGCCGAATTTCACTCTCTTTTGCTTTCCCAGAACACAGTGCTCACAAAATTTTAATTTGCAAGCCTTTGCACCTTTCAACAATCCTTGCTTTGCCAGAATTTGCAAGGATTTTTCGCTGGCATGTCCCAACTTCATATGCCATAACTGCATTGAGTCCAAGTCTTTGTTACCGGAAGCTGCAGCGACTGCTTCAATAACTGTACTACCTTGGTAGTAATACAAGTTATTTTTCCTGATGCCCTTCAATATCACAAGTGCGCCAGATGTCACTTTCAAAACCCCATCTCTCATAGTAACAACTGAACCATTTGATTCCAAGGCTCCCAATGAGATGAGATTTTTCTTCAAACTGGGCACGTACCGAACATCAGTCAGAACTCTGGTTGATCCATCTTTATTCTTTAATTGGATTGAACCTATCCCAACAGTTTTACAGGCATTGTCATTGCCCATATAAACAACTCCTCCATTTAGTTCTACTAAATCAGAGAACCACTCCCGGTTAGGGGACATATGATAGGTACAACCCGAATCCAATATCCACTCATCTGAATGGAACGGCGATGATGATGCAACCAGTGATAGTTCAGAGTCACTAGATCATGCTTAGCAACACAAGTATCTACAGCAGCTTTTCCCTTATTCTTCAGCTTTGGACAATTTTTCTTCCAGTGGCCTTTCTCATGACAAAAAGCACATTCATCTTTCCCGAGTCTGGACTTTGACTTTGATCTCCCCTTTTGAGTTTTCTTCTGAGTGTATGAACGACCTCGGACTACTAAAGCTTCTGTATCTCTAATTGAGTTTTTCTGTTTGTCCTTCTTTCTCTGTTCATAACTGTATAAGGCCGCACAGACTTCGCTCAGAGATATATCACTCCTGCCATGAAGTAAAGTAGTTTCTAGGAACTCAAACTCCTCAGGAAGTGACCCCAACAGCATCAAAGCCAAATCTTCATCTTTGAATGTCTCATCCATATTCAGCAAATCAGTGACTAACTGATTAAATTTGGTGATGTGATCATTCATTGTGGTACTTGGGACGTATGTGAAGAGAAACAGTCTTTTCTTCAAGTGGAGCTTATTTTGACTGTTTTTCTTCAAAAATTTTTCTTCAAGTGCCACCCACAACTTATTTGCAGAAGTCTCCTTTGAAAAAGCATACCTCTGCTCTCGAGAAAGGCATGATCGAATTGTGCCACATGCCAACCGATTGATCGCCTTCCAATCTTTCTCCTGTACATCATCTGGTTTCTCTTCATCAATGGCAATGTCTAGACCCTGCTGAAAAAGGGCATCTAGAACCTCACTTTGCCACATACCAAAATGGCCCGTGCCATCAAAGATCTCCACGGCCAATCTTGCATTTGCAATTGTCGGTCTTGTCCACATGGACGATGTTGAAGCTCCTACACCGACCGTTTTCTCCATAATCTTTCAATATACCTAAGGAAATCTTTTCTGATGTGGAAGATCAGTTCAAACTGCAACCACAGAGCATACTACGATTAACCTTCGGCTCTGATACCACTTGTTGTTCCAATAGGGTCGGAAGCGTGTAAATTATTGTACTAAAAAATCACACAAAGTTCAATTCCCATGGAAGAGAGGTGGATCACATGGATCTCTTAAATACCAAGTCTTTCCTTAGACAGAATATCCCTTCTATAGTAATTTAATAGCACAATTAAATACTACTATTATACCCTCAAATATTGAAAGAAAAATAGGACAAGAAAGAACACAAGAGATTTAACGAGGTTCGGTAAATTATACCTACGTCCTCGGGCACTAACACCAGATGATAACTTTACTATCTCCAAAGTATTACAAACAAATAGAATTCCTTAAGAATTCTCAAATGGGAGAAGAGAGAAAACTAAGAGAGAAAGATTGGTTGGGATGAATTGAAATGAGAAATGAGAAGGCCTATTTATAGTTGAGGTTTAAGGACCAAACAATAAATAGCCCATTATCTCAAGGACCAAAAAAAATTATCCCATGCCACTTTTTCAAAGTCAACTTTAGGGTGCTAAACTTGCACCACTTTGTATTGTTTGCCATTAATGTTGTCTCCCATTAATGTTAACACTGCCAACTTCCCTAAACTACATCGTCAACAAGTACATCAATAAAATTCCTCAAACAACTAATAACAGAAATATTTAAAACAATTTTCCAAAGAAGAGCAAGCCTTCCACTACAACCCTGCTGTTCAACTCATAAAGACGAGTCGAACTGAAGGGTGATGCGAAGCTTTTCCAATTTATTATGATCTACCAGTGTCTTAGAAAGAAATAAAACATCGGGTTTATTTGAAAATACAAGGTCTTGAAGAGCCAAAACTGCTCGAGGATTGCCCACAATTCCAAGCCATGCAGGCCATTTAATTTATTATGAGGTGAAATAATATTATGACTATTTTTTTTACTATTTCAATTTAATATTATAGTTTTTTTTATTTTAATTCCATATTTGTATATTAATTTTAATATTATTATATATTATTTAATATTATTTTTTCTAATTACTTAATATTTTACTATTGAGTGTTTTCCATTTTTTAATTACTTTTAAAATATATTATTCTCTCAACTATTTATAAAAATTAATAGACTTTTATTATAAATTAGACCAATAATCATTTAATAATTAAATATATTTTCAAAATTGTAAATATATATTGTTTAATGAATTAAAAAATAAACATTTAAAATCACATGCAATATACTTTGTAATAGGCCAATTTCGGCCTGGACCCAAAACCAATAAAAATAAATAAAAATATTAAAAAAGAAGTCCAAAATAATAGTCCAAATATTACAAAACTACCCAATCTACAGACCCAATACCCAAGCCCAAAAGGGCCCAAAACCTTAACATTTGCAGCAAACCCTAGCTACTCCTTTGCGCCGCAACCAGCCTCTAGTGTCATGGGTTGCGAAGGGAAACTTGCAACCATGACGGACTTGTGCGATTTATCGCTTTTGAGGAAGGTCATTTGGCCCAATCAGACTGGTCCAGTGCTTGGAGAGATTGAAAGCCCATCTCCGGAGCTTGGCAAATATGGAAAGTAATCTTCAAAGATATGCTTGGCAAATATGGAAGGGGATCTTTAAATATATGTGATCCTAGACTTTAATGTAATATTTAGAAGATACGATTTTGTAATCTTAGATATTCGATATCTTGATAGCTTTAGATCTTAGCCATTGATGTATTTCAATCTGTACTGTTGATATTGGGAAGACTCAACTATAAATAGAGGCCTCCCCCCTTATTGTATTCATTCAGTGATTAATAGAATTTTGAGAGCATTCACTCAAACTTTTCTCTCAAGCGTTCTTATTTTTCTGTGGCTTTTGTTCATCTTTTGAGATCGTTCTTACTTCATTCTTCTGCTGTTCTTCGTGGGTTCTTTAGAGGAGTTCTATTGAATCCTCAGTTGTTACGAGATAGGCTGACTTAGGCGTTTTTTAGCGGAGAAACGCTTAAGGCCGCACGGATTGCTTGGGAAAACTCTAAGTCCATGACAGTTGGTATCCGAGCTAGTGTTCGAAGGCACTGTTGAACAATGTCAAAAGAAGTTGCTGAGAATGTTGATGGAATAGAGACTCGTGAGAGGGCTAGAAAAGCTTGCCGTTCAAGGGACATACTGTCGGCTTTGGAAGATCGAGTCGTCACTCTCGAAGAATCCGTGGGTGATGTCAAGGAGAGGGTTGATAATATCGAGGATAAGGACAACGATGGGTTGTAGTCTATGCAAGAGCAGCTCAAAGAGTATGTGTTGGATAATGTTGAAAAGTTGACGAGTAAGGATAATGCCATCAAGAATATGATGGTTGGTAAGACTGATGCCATGGAGGCCATGATAACGGCCTTGAAAGAGGAGATTACGGAGCTCAAGGGTGAACTCACAATCTACAAGGTTGCTTTGGGCAATGGAGGGTTGGCTGCTGTCACACTCAAGCCCAGTGTAGATGTTCCCAAGCCAAAGGAGTTTAAGGGAACAAGGTTCGCAAGAGAAGTGGACAATTTCCTGTGGGGAGTCGAGCAATACTTTCGTGCCAAGGGCATTACTGATGATGCCACTAAGGTAATTACTGCTGCTATGTATCTTACTGACATTGCCTTATTGTGGTGGCGTCGTAGGTCCACCGATGTGAGACATGGTGGGACAGAAATTGGAACTTGGAAGGAGTTTCAATACGAGTTCAAAGCACATTTTTATCTTGAGTATGCTAAGGATGAAGCTCAGGCAAAGTTGCATCGGCTTTCGCAACAAGGCACTGTGAGGGAGTATGTGCAGGAGTTTAGCGAACTCATGCTTCAAATTTCTGATATGGGTGAGAAAGAGGCATTCTTTTCCTTCATGGATGGGTTGAAACCATGGGCGAAGCAAGAGTTGCAACGCCGAGGAGTCCAAGAACTTACCAAGGCCATGTCTGTAGCAGAATCGTTGGCTGAATTTGGTGGGAAGAAAAACAGGCCTGAGTCCTTTAAGCCTAAGTCCCAGCCAAAGGGAAATAGTAGGGGAGACAAAGAAAGGCCCCCTAGAAATGACAACGGTAAGAAGCCTTGGGACAAAAGAAAGAGTGGGCCTATAAGGTGCTTCCATTGTGATGGCCCACACATGATTAAGGATTGTCCAAAGAAGGCTGCGCTCTCCACTGTGGAAGTAAAAGTGGAGTCCGATGTGGAGGATAACAACCTTGGTTCAATACTAGGGGGTGTTGAAGACAAGATGAGTCATGGGCTGATGTTTGCGGACATCATGGTAGCTGGCAAAAAGTTGAATGCACTTGTCGACACAGGTGTGTCTGATTTATTCATGTTCGAAGGGGCTGCTCATAAACTTGGCCTCAAGATTGAAAATGAGCCGGGTCAGATTAAGACGATGAATTCAGAAAGTGTTCCAATCAAAGGGGTTGCAAAGGGAGTAAATCTGTAATTTGGCAATTGGACCGGTAAGGCATCCATCAAGGTAATACCACTTGATGACTATGATTTTGTAGTTGGATTGAGTTTTCTTGATCAGGTTAATGCGACAATTTGTCTTTCCGGTAATTTTATGGTGATTTCGGATTCGAACCATTAATGCATGGTGAGATTGACAAGAAAGGGGAGCCTGGAAGGGAAAACATTGTCCGCAATCCAATTTGCTAAGGGAGTACGTAGAGATGAAGTCTCCTACTTAGCCACTTTGAAGATTGAGGAAACCGATAAGACCGTGGGTGAGATCCCTAAGGAAGTGGGCCAAGTACTACAATCCTTCTGAGATGTGATGCCTGCAAAGTTGCCAAAGAGTTTACCACCTAAAAAGGAGGTGGATCATAGGATCGAGTTGGTGTCCAACATGGTGCCACCATCTGGGGCCCCATATCGTATGTCCCCGCTGAAATTGGAGGAATTACGAAAACAGTTAAAGGAGCTTTTAGATGCGGGATTCATTAAGCCATCTAAATCTCCGTATGGTGCACCGGTGCTATTTCAAAAGAAACTTGATGGGTCATTACGGATGTGTATTGATTATCGGGCCCTAAACAAGATCACCGTGAGGAATAGGTACCCTATTCCCCTCATTGCAGACTTGTTCGACCAGCTTGGTAGCACGAGATGGTTTACCAAGTTGGACTTGAGGTCGGGGTACCATCAAGTTTGGATAGCCAAAGGAGACGAGCCAAAGACAGTTTGTGTGACGCGGTATGGCTTGTATGAGTTTTTGGTGATGCCCTTCAGACTCACGAATGCCCCAGCTACATTCTGCACCTTGATGAATAAGGTACTTAAACCTTTCCTTGATCGTTTCATGGTTGTTTACCTTGACGATATTGTGGTGGACAGTAAGTCACTCAACGAACATGTGGAACATTTGAGGGAAGTGTTCCAAACTTTGAGGGAAAATGAGTTGTTCGTCAAGGAGGAGAAATGCACCTTTGTTCAACGAGAGGTGCCATTTTTAGGCCACATTGTAGGAGGTGGCAAGATTCAGATGGATGAAAGCAAGGTTCGGGCCATTGTCGAGTGGGAGGGTCCAACCAAGGTGACAAAGTTGAGATCTTTCCTTGGGTTGGAAAACTACTATAGATGCTTTATCGAAGGCTACTCTAGAATTACCGCACCCTTGACGGACATGTTGAAAAAAGGTAAGGTATGGGATTAGAACCCACAGTGTGAGAGGGCCTTCAATCAATTGAAGCAAGTAATGACAAGTGAGCCCGTACTTGCATTATCGGATTACTCGAAGCCTTATGAAGTACACACGGATGCGTTAGATTATGCCATTGGGGGAGTACTGATGCAAGAGGGTCATCCCATTGCTTTTGAAAGTCGAAAGCTTAATGAGACGGAGCAGAGATATACAGTCCAAGAGAAGGAAATGACCGCTGTGGTGGATTACTTGCGCACATGGAGGCATTATTTACTAGGTTCCAGGTTCGTGGTCATTACCGATAATGTTGCCAACAGTTATTTTCTAACCCAGAAAAAGTTGTCTCCCAAACAGGCCCGTTGGCAAGTTTTTCTAGCAGAGTTCGATTTCACAATGGAATACAAGCCAGGAAGTGCCAACATGGTGGCTGATGCACTTAGCCGAAAGATGGAATTCGCGGCCATCAGTCAACCCGACGGGTCCTTATTGGAGCGCATTCGAGAATGGTTATCCCATGACCCCACAACCAAAAGCTTGATTGAGCTGGCCAAGAAGGGGAAAACAAGGAGATTTTGGCTTGATGAGGAATTATTGTACACCCATGGGCACCGCCTCTATGTGCCTCACTATGGGAAATTGCGCAAGGAAGTCATGAAAGAATGCCACGACTCATGATGGGCGGGCCATCTGAGAATGCACCGTACCTTGGCCCTTTTAGATGATCGATACTATTGGCCTCACATGGGTGAAGATGTGGAGACCTATGTGAAGACTTGTCTAGTATGCCAACAAGACAAGGTTGAGTTAAAAAGTCCCGCCGGTTTGTTACAACCCTTGCCCATTCTGGAAAGGCCATGAGAGAGTGTATCCATGGATTTTATTGTGGGTTTGCCTAAGTCTGATGGATTTGCAAGTATTCTTGTTGTGGTAGACAGGTTTTCAAAGTATGCGACGTTTATTCCTGCTACCAAGGAGTGCCACGCTGAGGAGGCAGCTCGCTTATCTCTTAGACACGTGGTAAAATATTGGGAAGTGACACTGTCTATTATCAGTGATCAAGATGGGAGATTTATGGGCCGGTTCTGGACAAAGTTGTTCAAGTCAATGGGCTCCGACTTGAACTTTTCCTCAAGCATGCATCCACAAATTGATAGGCAAACTGAATGAGTGAATGCATTGTTGGAGACATATCTTCGACACTATATGAGTGCCATGCAAAGGGATTGGCCCAAGTTGTTGTATGTGGCCCAATTTTCATACAACTTGCAGCAAAGTGGGGCAACAAATCAAAGTCCATTCGAGATAGTAACGGGCCAACAGCCACTCACACCCAACACTGTTGCGACCCGTTATACAGGACCAAATCCTATTGCGTATCGATTTGGAAAGGATTGGCAAGAAAAGAATGACTTGGCTAGGGCTTGCTTACACAAAGCAAGCAAGCGCAACAAGAAATGGGCCGATCAGAATCGAAAGGATGTGCAGTTTCAGGTGGGGGACTCAGTCCTTGCCAAACTACACTTTATGTTACGATATACGGGTTTGCACAAGGGGCTTGTGCGAAGGTATGAGAGGCCGTTTAAAGTCTTGAAGAAGGTAGGCAATGTGGCCTACAAACTTGAGTTGCCAGCAAAGCTGAAGCTCCACCCAGTGTTCCATGTAAGTATGCTCAAGCCATACCATGGGGATTAAGAGGATCCAAATCGAGGCAAGTCTGAATGAGCACCAATGGGGGTAAAGCTCTCTTATGACCGAGAAGTTGAAAACATTGAGGCAGATCGTGTGGTGAGACGAAGGTATCATCGGCCACGGCATGAATACTTGGTACGATGGAAAGGACTACCTGACAGCAAAACAAGTTGGGAACCTGCCGAGGCATTGTGGCAATTCCAAGAGAAGGTAGCTCAGTTCCATGAAGGGGACGCAACGAGGGCGTCGCTAGAACAAGTGGGGGAAAATGTCATGGGTTGCGAAGGGAAACTTGCAACCATGACGAACTTGTGCGATTTATCGCTTTTGAGGGAGGTTATTTGGCCCAATCAGACTGGTCCAGCGCTTGGAGAGATTGAAAGCCCATCTCCGGAGCTTAGTAAATATGGAAAGTAATCTTCAAAGATATGTGATCCTAGAGTTTAATGTAATCTTTAGAAGATACGATTCTGTAATCTTAGAGATTTGATATCTTGATAGCTTTAGATCTTAGCCATTGATGTATTTCGATCTGTACCGTTGATATTGGGAAGGCTCAACTATAAATAGAGGCCTCCCCCCTTATTGTATTCATTCATTGATTAATAGAATTTTGAGAGCATTCACTCAAACTTTCCTCTCAAGTGTTCTTATTTTTTTGTGGCTTTTGTTCATCTTTTGAGATCGTTCTTACTCCGTTCTTCTGCTGTTCTTTGTGGGTTCTTTAGAAGAGTTCTATTGAATCTTCAATTGTTGCGAGATAGGCTGACTTAGGCATTTTTGAGTGGAGAAACGCTTAAGGCCGTACGGATTGTTTGGGAAAACTCTAAGTCCGTGACACTAGCACCTCCAGCGCCGTACGCCACCTCCATACCCTCCACGTCTGTATGCCAGCATGCCACTCCAGCTTTTGTCCGCACCTGCAAAGCAAAGAAAATAGAACACGACAGCAAAAACTTTGTATTTTTTCTCTCTTTCGGCTGTAAAGGCCAATGAAAATGGATATAATTTTTTTTACGAATGAACACACGAAATCAAATATAGAAAAAATAGAGAAATTTAAAGGTGTTTTTTTCTCATAGTGCTTTTATTTTCATTTTATTTCGTTTATTTTTAAGAATAAACAAAGAATACAAAAAAAAATCAACTAGAGAAGGTAGTTTGTATATTTTATTTTATCTATTTTTTCTATTTTTTTCTCTTCTTTCGAAACTAAAAAAAAAAGAAAGGTTGAAATTTTTTTTACCTTTTCAGCTTGAAACAGTCAGATACGGGCTTGGGAGGCTGAAAGGAAGAAAAAAGGGAAAATTTTGATTTTCCGGCTACCATAAACGGCGGCGCCGTTGCCGGTGGCCAATCGGAGGTCTGGCCGAAGAGGGGGCTGAAAGAGAGAGGGGGAGAAAGTATTTTCTGTTTTTTTTAGAGAGGGGGTTAAAATGATTTTTTTTAAGATTTAGTGACTTATATAGGGTGTCAAAACGAAGCCGTTTTGGCCAACTCCCTTAGGCACCAAAACGACGCTATTTTGATGACCCAACCCGAGATCTGACTCGCTCCAGGCTAGGATTCGCATGTTTTTAAAAGGAAGGTCTAATTGCGCTTTTAGCCCTTCCATTTTTATTGTTTTGAAATTAAGTTTTTATTTTTTTTTTAAATTTTCACCCATTAATTTTTTCATTTCTAATTTAGTCCCTCTTGCAACCGTGCATTTTGGATGGGAGGAATAATTTCCTTTTTGGTCCCTCCTTGTTATTCGCGCATGCAAATTGGTCCTTTTCTTTTATTTTTATTTCAGATTTGCCCCGAATTTCTGTTTTGAATTCAATTTAGTCTTTTTTTAGTTATTTTGCTATTTTATTATTAAAATTAATTAATTTATTATCACTATTATTATTATTACTATTATTATTTTTACATTATTTTTACATTATTGTTGTTATTATTATTATTCCCTATTTTATTATTATTATTGTATTATTATTCTTCATTTTATTATTATTATTTTACTATTATTATTTATTATCAATATTTATTATCATTGCTATTTTTTTATTACTATTATTATTACTATTATTATTATTTTTTACCATTATTATTTTCTATTATTATTACTATTATTAGTATTATTATCATTATTATTATTATCATCATTTTTTAATCTTTTTACTTAATATTTATTTATTCATTTATCATTCTTTTTTGGCTTGTTTAATCTTATTCATTTATTTTATTCATATTTTATATTTTTGTCCTTATTATTGTCATTTACATTATCACACTCATTTTTATTCGATTATGCATATCGGTACCGTAATCCATTTTCTATTTTACTATGAAATAGTGTTACATTTTACCCGACACACTAAAATATTGTTTTAAACAAGCAATATCTCGTATTTTGAGATTCAAAAAGTCAATCCCTAACTTACGGGATTTTAATTTTCTCGATAAATCCGAACAAACAAACGTTTTAAAATTTTTAATATTCTCAGGAATTAAGAAAAGATCGTGTTCTAACTTGCGGAATATGATTTCTTCTTAAAACCGAGATAGTCAAATTTCTTTTAAAATAAATAAAATTTTTGGGGTTTATTCTCTTTTCGAAATTTTAAGACATTATGTCCTAACTTACGAGACATAATTCTTTTTCTCGACTAACATAAAATATGTTCTTTTCTCGAAAAATTTTCATGACTTTTTAACAAAGGATCGTATTTGAAATCTTTTCAAAGTTCTCAATCTTCGACACTAAGACATTAATTAATCAACTAGGTACCAATTTTGGGCGTATCGAGGGTGCTAACCCTTCCTCGTGCGTAACGGGCTCCCGAACCCGTTTTCTGGATTTTGTAGACAAAAAATCATCGTTTTAATAAATTTAAAATTTTGTTAAAATGATTGAATTATCAGGTGATCCGATCACACCTAAATAAAAAGGATTGGTGGCGACTCCCATTTTCATTTTTGTTTTCAAAATAAAGTCGACCCTTTTTTCAAAAAAATAGTTTCGACAGCTTGGCGACTCCGCTGGGGAATAAATAAGAGAGTCAAGCCGCGATTTGATTAATTCTTGTCTTATTGGTCAAAAATTGATAATTTGATTTAAAATTACAATCCTTTCATTGCATTTCGTCCGTCATTTTTGGTAATCTTTGCTTTATCGGTTCAAGTCTTAAAATGTTTTCGCATATTGCATTCCATGTCCATTTGATCTTTACCTTTTTAAGTGGGAGTGAGAAGCTAGTCCTTCGTGAGGTCTTCATCTCTGTATAGAATAGTGGATCACTTTCGGGATACATCCGTACCTATGTCTTCGTGAGATTTTCATCTCGGTATAGCCATAGGGAAATGTATTCCCCTAAACCGAACTCGGTCTATCTGAGCCTATAATGGGTGAGGGTCAAGGAATCTGCAGGTTCAAATATCCTGTCTTTAGGACCAAACTGCATGTAGCGAGCCTTAAGAGCCCACCCTAGGTAGAACCACTCAAACTCTAGTGGTCACCCAAATAGGTGCTCTGTCTTTCATATGTGTTTTGTATACTGATGTGTTTCTTTTATTTTGCTTATGATTGCATTCCATCATCATAGAAAAAATGTGTTGATTTACATTTAGTTGCTAAATAGAGAGCTTGTCGTGGAAAATAGATTTCTTGATAAATTGGAATATAATACGGCCGTTCGAATATGGTCCGAGTAAACACAACAAAAGAAGGCTGATAGTTCGGGGAGAAATATACGACTATGCTTCGCTGCCTGAGGATTCAAGCCAACAAAGATTATTTGAGAGCTGTCAATTTTCTTAAAGAAGCTAACGAGCATTGGGTCGCGGCTTGGATCAAGCAAAAAGGAAATAATCTTTTGGATAATTTGCAAGATTTGATTTTAACATCCGGATAAAAAGAAAAAGATCAATGTCTTCACTCGGAGCAAGGCAGCATATGTAATCCGCTTTATGTAAAGAAATCTGTTTTCTAAAAAAGTTGTTCTAATAGAATTGAATTCAGAATCAACACCTCTCTTTCTTTTGCATTCGTCCCATGCATCTGCATTACATTGCATCACATATATTATATTTTCACAAAAGGGCCCTAATTAAAAAAAAATCATTGTAGTAATCTGGAAACCAACGAGAGTTTACCAACTAAATATTGCTACAGTACCCGCCGCAAAACCAAAGCAATGGATCAGAGATTGGAAAGATTAGAACAAATGCAAAGAGATACGCAAGATCAATTACAAGCACAGATGCAAGAGTAATTAGCCAGAATCCAACAAGACATGAGGGAACAAATGCAAGAATCCCAAAATAGTATGATAAGCCAGTTGGCGCAATTGTTGGCTAGAGAACGCGAGAAAAGGAAGAGCAGTGTGATTAACTAGGGAACAATAATGAAGACCCTGCCTATCCTTCAAGCTTTATCCTAATAAGCACCCAAGCCCAACCAGACGCGCATCCATAAAGGGCACCCGTTACTATCAGACCCTAACAATATCAGACCGGTACCTTGGCACCAATGAACTACCCCACAGGCTCAGGTTCCAATCCAAGGGACAATCCAACCAATCCTGTAGTTCCTGATCTAGATGAAATAAGAGAAATAGAAAAAGTAAGGGTGGAACTGCCAAAACAACTCAAAGATCGGTACAGGTGGTTGGAAGAAAAACTTAAAGCAATGGAGAATGCTGATTACCATTGCGGGGTTGACGCAAAGGATTTGAGTTTGGTCTCAGATCTAGTACTTCCGCTGAAATTCAAGACTCCAAAATTTGAAAAGTATAATGGGACTAATTGTCCAGAAGCTCATATCACTATGTTCTGTCGAAAGATGACAGGATACGTCAATAATGATCAACTGTTAATCCATTACTTCCAAGACAATCTGTTCAGGTCAGTTGCCAAATGGTACAACCAACTAAGTCGTGCCAAAATCAATTCATTGAGAGACTTAGCACAAGCTTTTATGAAGTAATATAGTCATGTGGCAGACATGACACCCGACAGAATCACATTACAGAACATGGAGAAGAAGCAAAATGAGAGCTTCAAGCAATATGCCCAAAGATGAAGAGAGGTGGCAACGCAAATCTAGCCACCTCTTCTGGAGAAAGAAACCATGATGCTTTTCATCAACACTCTGAAGGCCCCATTCATTAACCATATGTTAGGAAGCGCTACGAAGAACTTCTCAGATATAGTAATGTCTGGCGAGATGATTGAAAATGTAATAAGAAGTAGGAAGATAGATGCGTGGGAAAGCGTTAAAAGATCAACCCCAAAGAACAAGAAAAATGAGGTGAATAACCTGAGCATGTATAATAAAGGGTATTCCAAATCGGTCACTGTTGGCCAGCTAAGGCCGTAACCACTAGCTACCAAGGCCCTCCAAGGCAAGAATCCAATTCGAGGCCAAATACAGAAAAGACTCAAGTTCACACCCATCCCGATAACATATAGAAAACTGTATCAGAATCTATTTGACGTACATGTTGTATCCCTGTTTACTCGGAACCCTTACAACCTCAATTCCCGAAATGGTATGATACGAATGCTCAATGCGAATACCATGCGGGAATAACAGGACACTCAATTGAGAACTGCACCACATTTAAAAAGTTAATCGAAAGGTTCATTAAGATGGACATTGTGAAATTCGATGATCCATCAGGACCTCATGTAGCAAGAAATCCGTTACCCAGTCATTCAGATCAAATGGTAAACGCGATAATTGAGAAAGGGGGAAAGAGAACCAAAACCAATGTTGCAGAAGTAAAAACCTCACTAAAATGGGTTTTGAAACAAATGATAAACATGGGATTAATCATTCAGGATTTGAAGAAGATACCCAATGGGATGAGAAGCTACTGTGAGTTCCACACGGAAGAAGGTCATGAAATCCAAGAGTGCGCTGAATTCAAAGCTTTGGTGTAAAGTCTAATGGATAACAAAGAGTTGGAATTCTTTGAAGAGGTCAGAAACCCAGAAGGAATGTTGGGAATCTAAACATTAACACCGTATATGAAGAGGGAGATGGGGAAGAGAATTTACTAGGCATCTGCCCTTACATATTTGAGAGTGTCTTGAATAATGGGATTGTGGAAGAGATCCCTGTATTTCTCAGAGCCAATTTAGAGTAATATTTAAAACACGTTTGTTGCTTTAAGCTTAGAAGTAATAAGAATCCTTTTATGAAATAGGCTTATGTCCAAAATCTTTATTTCAATAAAATCCATATTTGCTATCATTTTAAACAAATATTCTTTTATTCTATACAAACAGTTATTCTTAGATTCTTTTGTTTTTTGGATTTTCTTTCAAATATTCTTTTATTCTTTATTCATGATCATACCATACAAATTGTAACACCCTTCGCCCGTATCCCTCGCCGGAACAGGGTTCGAGGTGCTACCAGATTTAAACTCATCCATTTATATAAAACCAGACCGTAAAAAATTTTGATCAATTTTAAACTTTTCATACACACGTATATTATCCTTTAATCGGGCTTACAAGGCCCAAAATATTCATGAGGCATTATTAAATATTTACCAATATCTGAGTCTTGTATCATTTACTTACTCAACTTTACAACCCTATACATGCCATAGACTCGAAATACTAAGATTTACTTACGCCGATCGCGTAGACTTGACAATGTGATAATATCCCTGACGGCCTCCAACCCGATCTAACCTGGCAATCCTAGGGAATATGGGAAAGAAATGGGGAGTAAGCTTTACGCTTAGTAAGTTCATAAGAAAACAATAAGCAACTCATTAACAAGTTTTATCAATGTTTACAACATAATCACAAATTCACTACAAGTTGTCTTCCTAAGCAATAGTCACTAAATTATTTATAACTGGAGGTACAAAACTCCAAATCAATTACCGTTAATTTTCACTGAAAATACACTCATATTTCTTCCATCCATAAAATTTTCAGAATTTTAGGTTTGGCCAATAAATACCAGATTTTTCTTAAAGTTTCCCATGTTTCACTGTTTGACTAATCTGACCACTCTTCACTACGAATCAAATTTCTCATTGTACAGAATTCAAAATATGTTCTATTTGATTTCATTTGAAACTAGACTCATTAAGGAGTCTAAGAATATAAATTTTATCTTATAACCATTTATGTAAAAACTATAATGATTTTCTAAAAATAGAACAGGGGACCCCGAAGTCATTTGACTCTATCCCACGCCACTTCAAATATCTCATTATCAGCAATTCTTTTGCTTAAACGGTTTATTTTATAAGAAACTAGACTCATTAATCTTTAATTACATAATTTATTCAGCTTCTAACTCAACTCCAACAATTTATGGTGATTTTCCAAAATCACGTTACTGCTGCTGTCCCAAGCAGATTTATTACAAATTCACTCTTTCACACATTCTTTGCATTCACATTATTTAAACATGTATATCACCAATCAATTTCATCACATATTTATAATTTCACTCAAGCATAATCTCAATACAATACATCATGCTCAATGATTCGTACACAACCGTTCAAATTAGCAATTATAAGATGATTCCGCACATAGTCCACCCTTATCGATAATTTACGATGGTTTTGCCCTTACTCACATATATGACATAGGCATTTTCACCTATGCTTCTCATTTCACACTCATGATTCAATTCCAATCGATCTAACATGCATAAGAATATATCACATACCTGGCCAACTTAATGCATTGAACAAATTCAATTGCCGATTTAACACAAGGTCTCATAGTCTTAGACTTTTATCAAATCACCGGCATTTAGCCTGCTAGGTTTTAAACCCGATAATATTATTCACCAGCTTAAAGCTTGCTAGGCTCAAAGCCCAAATATCACCATTATAAAGTCGTCTCATAAACAATTCATATAATATAGCATGTATACCTGTTCACTTTGCTCTATTTAATCATTCAATCACAATTTATAATTTCCCTTTGAATCATTCGATATTTTGCACACTAAGTGTCATTCTCAATATCTCACACACTAAGTGCCATTCTCAATATTTCGTACACTGAGTACCATATTTGATTGCCCTGCACACTAAGTGCCACATTTTGTCGATATGTCGTCAGACATTAAAATATTCACGTATATACAATTTATACAATATTAAAGTATTAGACACAGCAATTTAACAATGCTTATTACATACGAACTTACCTGGCTAAATTGTAGAGATACCAAAGCTCAAGGGCATTTTGGTAATTTTCTCATTTTTCTCGATTTTCCACCCGATCTTGATCTAAATTAATAATTTCATTCAGTATATTAATTTAGACATTAAAACACCTCATTTCATACAATTTGGTTATTTTTGTCATTTTTACAAAATTACCCCTAAAGTTTTACTTTTATTCATTTTAGTCCCTGAGCTCAAAACATGCAAATTAACCATTTTAACCATAATTAAGCTTAGCCAAATGTTCATGGTATCAAAACAGACTGTAATTCACTTTATGGAAAAATTATAGTTTTGCCCCTAATATTTCAACTTCTTTACAATTTAGTCCCTATATCATAAAAATGCAAATTCATGAAATTGAGTAAAATTCTACTATAGACGAATATCACTAGTGTCTCTAGCAGCCCACACATTTCATTTATTTGACATTTTAACCACAAAGTTTTCACATTTATCAATTTAGCCCTTAATTGTCAATTTCACAAAAATTCACTTAACAAAAAGTGTTTGACTATCAACAAGGACTCATATTCTTCCATTAAACTTCAAAGCCCTATTATACTCATCAATGGCAAATATCAAGCTATTCAATGGTTTTGCAAAATAGTCCCCTCATTAGATAGATTAAGCAACAACGATCCCGAAAATATAAAAATAATTAAAAACGGGACTAGAAATGCCTACCATGCATTAGCTGAAAGTTGGAAGCTTCTTCCATGGCTTCTCAAGCCTTCATATTCGGCTGGTAAAAAGAGAATGAAAAAGATGACACCTTGATTCTTTTATTATATTCATTTTATTATTATTTTTAACCAATTTACAATATTAACCTTTATACACTTTATTTATTACACCAAATGCCAAGCCATCATATCCCACTATCTCTTTAATGGGCTGATTACCAAATAAGGACTTCTACTTTTAAGTTCTATATCTATTTAATACCTTTAGATTATAGAACACAACTTTTGCACTTTACACAATTTAGTCCTTTTTGTTTAATTAACTATCGAAACGATAAAATTTTTCAACGAAACTTTAATACCATCTTATTGCCATTATGTAAATATTTATAAAAATATTTACGACTCGGTTTATAGAAACAAGGTCCCGATACCTCATTTCTAAACTCACTTGACCTTAGGGTCATACCACTCGAACTTAATAAATCGCTTATAAAACAAAAATCACAATATCAAAAACATTTTTAAAATCACAATTAACTCGTAAATATTAAATATAATATTTACCAACCTACTCGTTCGGATTTGGTGGGCCCGAAACCACTGTTTCGATCAACCCTAAAAAAAATAGGCTGTTACACAAATAATTATTCTTAGATTCATTTATTTTTTGGAATATTCCTTTGTACCTACAACAGGTCTCCAGATATCAACAACATGAACGACGCTGTTGTTGACCCAGAATCTCCTTTTGAGCAAGATATGTGTCTAGAGGGATCTCAAGACTTTGAAGATGATAGAGATTGTAGCCTATCTCCTAATTTATTAATGATGGTAGAACAAGATGAGAAACAAACCCTATCTTACAAAGAGTCAATGGACATCGCGAGCCTAGGAGAAGAGAAAGAGTTAAAGATTGAAGCCTATATCACCATAGAGACAAAGCAAGACGTCATTGAGTTATTCCAAGAATTCAAAGATGTTTCCGCATATAGTATCAAGATACACCTGGGCTACTAAGACATGTAGATTCTGTTAAGGCTAAGAAAATCTTAGAAGAGGTCCATAAGGGTGTCTGAAGAACACATGCTAATGGTTTTACAATGACTAGGCAAAATGTGAGATTTGGGTACTACTAATCTACCATGGAAGGGGATCGCATCAGTTATGCTGTAAATGACAAATTTATGGAGACAATATTCATGTGCCTCATTCATTTCTTCAGACTTTCTCTATGTGGGGCATGGTTATTGGGCCAATCTCGTCAAAAGCTTCTAGCAGACATCGTCATCTTTGTGGACGTTGATTACTTCACTAAGTGGGTGAAAGTCGCTTCATATGCCAATGTCACAAAGTCGACAGTCATCAAATTAAAAAAAAAGAGGGAGATAATGTGCCGACAAGGAATGCTAGAAAAGATCATATCTAATAATGCATAATAACATGATATCAAAAGTTTGCAGTTTGACACCATATCACCCCAAAATGAATGGTGCAGTAGAGGCAGCAAAAAAAAAGATCGTGGGGAAAATGATAGAGACTTGTAAATATTGGCATAATAAGTTACCATTTACCCTCTATGCTTATCGAACGTCAGCCAAGACCTTTGCCGGGGCAATACCTTTTTCATTGGTTTATGGAATAGAAGCGGTTTTGTCCATTGAAGTCGAGATTCCTTCTCTCCAAGTTTCGATTGAGTCAAGAATCAGATGAAGTAGAATGAGTCCAGTTTCAATATGATCAAGTGAACCTGATTGAAGAAAAGAGTTTGAAAATATCCATCATAGTCAAATATATCAAAAACGAATGATACGAGTTTATGGAAAGAAGGCTTGCCCCAGAAAATTCCATGAGAAGGACTTAGTGTTGAAAAGGATCCTTCATATACAAAAGGACTTCAGAGGAAAGTAGATGCTGAATTACGAGGGACCTTATGTGGTAAAAAAGGCCTTATCTGAAAAAGCGTTGATATTGACCAAGATGGATTGCAAGGACCTTCCCAATCCTGTGAATTCAGATTCAGTCACATTTAGTATTTAAAAAAATACACATACAAAAAAACACAAAAAATGAGAAGAAAAAAAAAGAGAGGCCAAGGCAAAAACCCGCAAAGGGTGCTTTGAGACCAAAGGGGTTTTGAATTGAAAAATCGTAAAGGGCAATTCAAATAAAAAATGGGGCATATGGTAGTCTTTCTATGACTGAATTAACAATGAGGAGGTATGCTACATCTTGGGGCATCGACAAAGTACTCTAGATTTCCTAAACATATATCGACCTTAAAATGGTCCTCAAGAAGCTCGTGCAAAGAAGCTCAGGCTGCGATATCTGGGGAACCTAGTCGTCATCTTACCCATATTGAATTTGCTATCCTTGATTACTGTATTCATTTTGAGTTACGCTCCCAATCAATTTCCTTCTTATTATAGTTGTCATCTTTGATTAACTTATTCATTTCGAGTAAATTTCCTTCTTATTGCATTTGTGATCCTTGATTAATTTATTTATTTTGAGCCATGCTCCCATTCAATTCTCTTCTCGTCCATTGTTATGATCTTTTTCAAGCATTTTGCATTGAAATAATGATTAATGGACTGATAGAACTTTCACAAAAGAAGTTATGCATATTACTCTGGAGGCTTCTAAATAGTACAAGAACCTGAAACAAGACTGTTGTTTAGAACTCACCAAACTGAAAGGTTGGAAATGTTTGAGAAAGAGGAGTCTAAATAGTGACTATCTCTTCGAATTTTTTGTCAAAAATATCAGTTTAACGAAGAGACAATATATTGCATCAGTGATACAACCTCGACGAATAACGAGCAACCCAAGCATTAAAATTGGATCATTCTTGAAAAAATGACGTTCTACATTCCTGCATACATATCGAGTCATGTTACCCAGATCAATTGATTGAAGAAGCCACAAATCCAATACTCCTAAGATGCAGTGGGATGGATTGAAGATGATATAAATCCTATACCCTTGAGTTACAGTAGGATGAATGGAAGAAACTAAAAATTTTATTTCCCTGAAGTTGCAGTGGAGCAAACCAGCTGAGCAAATTGTAACTATTTCTTTGGGATTTCTGTCAAAGATATCAACTGAACAAGAAAACAGGATATTGTGTCAATGATAAGACCTTGATGAACAATGAGCAATGACAATCCAAACGTTAAGAAGGGGTCATTCTCATGACATTCTGCATTCATTCAAATATCATTCATACATATCTAGTTAAGAGCATTTGATTTATTCTAATTATGACATCCTAATCATTTGGCATAAGCACATGCCCATGAAATAGATTCTACAGGTCATGTCCTCCAGAGGACGGTGTAGCAAGATCGGTGAACCCACAAATCTCATCTCCCTGAAGTAGCAGTGGAGCAAATTGAAGCTGTAGATCTTATCTCCTTGAAGTTGCAGTGGAGTAGATCTAGTATGGCAGATCTTATCTTCCTGAAGTTGGAGTGGAGCAGATTGAAGCCACCAGCCTTATCTCCCTGAAGTTGCAGCAGAGCAGACTGAAAATAACGAATCTCATTTCCCTAAATTCAATTGAACAGATTGAAGCTACAAATTATGGCAAATCTTATCTTCCTGAAGTTGCAGTGGAGTAGATTGAAGCCACCAGCCTTATCTCCCTGAAGTTGCAGCGAAGCAGACTGAAGATAGCGAATCTCATTTCCCTGAAGTTGTAGTAGAACAGATTGAAGCTACAAGTCACAATCCTTTTCTTCCTGAAGTTGTAATGGAGTAGGAAAATACATAAATCTTATCTCCCTGAAATTGCAGTGGAGTAAGTTGAAATTACCAATTCTTACCTCATTAAAGTTCCAGCGGAGTAGATTGAAGCTACAAATCTCTTCTCCCTAAAATTACATTTGAGCAAATCGAAGCCACAGTCATTATCTCTCTAAAGTTGCAGTAGAGCAGGATAAAAATACACAAACCTTTTCTCCCTGAAGTTGCAGTGGAGCAGGTTGAAATTACCAATTCTTACCTCCTTGAAGTTCTAGCGGAGTAGATCAACTTCTTCCTGAAATTACATTGGAGTAAAACGAAACTACAAGTCTCATCTCCCTGAAGTGGCAGTGCATTAGAATGAGGCTACTTGAAGAAGAGGAGCACCAAAAAGTCAAGATTTGGCACGATCAGGCAAAATTGGCCCTTTTGAAGTCTTTACTCCATTCTCGTTACACGACAACGAGCAAAGAGGGGCAGCTGTAATGGGCCAATTCAGCCTGGACTCTAAACCAATAAAAATAAATAAAAATATTAAAAAAGAAGTCCAAAAAATAGTCCAAATATTACAAAACTACCCAATCTACAAACCCAATACCCAAGCCCAAATAACCCAACTAAACCCTAAGCCCAAAAGGGCCCAAACATTAACATTTGCAGCAAACCCTAGCTACTCATTTGCACCGCAATCAGCCTCCAGCACCTCCAGCGCCGTACGCCACCTCCGTGCTCTCCACGTCTGCGTGCCAGCATGCCACTCCAGCTTTCGTCCGCACCTGCAAACCAAAGAAAATAGAACACGACAGCAAAAACTTTGTATTTCTCTTTTTGTTTTTTTTCTCTCTTTCGACTATAAAGGCCAACGAGAATGGATGTAATTTTTTTTACGAACGAACACACGAAATCAAATACAGAAAAAACAAAGAAATTTAAAGGTGTTTTTTTCTCATTGTGCTTCTATTTGCATTTTATTTCGTTTATTTTTAAGAGAAAACAAAGAATACAAAAAAATCAACTAGAGAAGGTAGTTTGTATATTTTATTTTATCTATTTTTTTTTCTTTTTCTTCTTTCGAAACTCAAAAAAAAGAAAGGTTAATTTTTTTTTACCTTTTCTGCTTGAAACCATCAGATCCGGGCTTTGGAGGCCGAAAGGAAGAAAAAAAGGGGAAATTTTGATTTTTCGGCCACAGTCTACGGTGGCACCCTTGCCGGTGGCCAACGACCGGAGTGACGGTGGCCAATCGGAGGTCTGGCCAAAGAGGGGGCTGAAAGAGAAAGGGGGAGAGTATTTTTTCTATTTTTTTTAGAGAGGGGGGTTAAAATGATTTTTTTGAAGATTTAGTGACTTATATAGGGTGTCAAAATGACACCGTTTTGGCCAACTCCCTCAGGCACCAAAACGATATCGTTTTGATGACCTGACCCGCTCCAGGCTAGGATCCGCGTGTTTTTAAATAGAAGGGCTAATTGCTCTTTTAGCCCTTCCGCTTTTTTATTGTTTTGAAATTAGTTTTTATTTTTTAAATTTTCGCCCATTAATTTATTTCGTTTCCAATTTAGTCCTTCCTGCAACTGTGCGTTTTGGATGGGAGGAATAATTTCCTTTCTAGTCCCTCCTTGTTATTCACGCATGCAAATTGGTACTTTTCTTTTATTTTTATTTCGAATTTGCCCCGAATTTCTATTTTGAATTCAATTTAGTCCTTTTTCTAGTTATTTTGCTATTTTATTATTAAAATTAATTAATTTATTATCACTATTATTATTTTCACTATTACTATTATTATTATTATTATTATTACTATTATTATTTATATTATTGTTGTTATTATTATTATTCCTTATTTTATTATTAATGTATTATTATTATTCTTCATTTTATTATTATTTTCTATTATTACTATTTTTTTACTATTATTATTTATTATCAATATTATTATTATCATTGCTGTTTTTTTATTTTTATTACTATTATTATTACTTTTTACCATTATTATTTTCTATTATTATTACTATTATTAGTATTATTATCATTATTATTATCATTATTTTTATAATCTTTTTACTTAATATTTATTTATTCATTTATCATTCTTTTTTGGCTCGTTTTATCTTATTCGTTTATTTTTTGAAATTAGTTTTTATTTTTTAAATTTTCGCCCATTAATTTAGTTCGTTTCCAATTTAGTCCTTCCTGCAACTGTGCGTTTTGGATGGGAGGAATAATTTCCTTTCTAGTCCCTCTTTATTATTCACACATGCAAATTGGTCATTTTCTTTTATTTTTATTTCGAATTTGCCCCGAATTTCTATTTTGAATTCAATTTTGTCCTTTTTCTAGTTATTTTGCTATTTTATTATTAAAATTAATTAATTTATTATCACTATTATTATTTTCACTATTACTATTATTATTATTATTACTATTATTATTTATATTATTGTTGTTATTATTATTATAACTTATTTTATTATTAATGTATTATTATTATTCTTCATTTTATTATTATTATTTTCTATTATTACTATTTTTTTACTATTATTATTTATTATCAATATTATTATTATCATTGCTGTTTTTATTTTTATTTTTATTACTATTGTTATTACTTTTTTACCATTATTATTTTCTATTATTATTACTATTATTAGTATTCTTATCATTATTATTATCATTATTTTTATAATCTTTTTACTTAATATTTATTTATTCATTTATCATTCTTTTTTGGCTCGTTTTATCTTATTCGTTTATTTTTTGAAATTAGTTTTTATTTTTTAAATTTTCGCCCATTAATTTATTTCGTTTCCAATTTAGTCCTTCCTGCAACTGTGCGTTTTGGATGGGAGGAATAATTTCCTTTCTAGTCCCTCCTTATTATTCACGCATGCAAATTGGTCATTTTCTTTTATTTTTATTTCGAATTTGCCCCGAATTTCTATTTTGAATTCAATTTAGTCCTTTTTCTAGTTATTTTGCTATTTTATTATTAAAATTAATTAATTTATTATCACTATTATTATTTTCACTATTACTATTATTATTATTATTACTATTATTATTATTTATATTATTGTTGTTATTATTATTATTCCTTATTTTATTATTAATGTATTATTATTATTCTTCATTTTATTATTATTATTTTCTATTATTACTATTTTTTTACTATTATTATTTATTATCAATATTATTATTATCATTGCTGTTTTTATTTTTATTTTTATTACTATTGTTATTACTTTTTTACCATTATTATTTTCTATTATTATTACTATTATTATTATTATTATCATTATCATTATCATTATCATCATTTTTATAATCTTTTTACTTAATATTTATTTATTCATTTATCATTCTTTTTTGGCTAGTTTTATCTTATTCGTTTATTTTATTCATATTTTATATTTTTTCCCTTATTATTGTCATTTACATTATTGCACTCATTTTTATTCGATTATGCATATCGTTACCGTAATCCATTTTCCATTTTACTACGAAATAGTGTTACATTTTACCCGACACACTAAAATGTTGTTTTAAACAAGCAATATCTCGTCTTTTGAGATTCGAAAAGTATTATCGGTACCGTAATCCATTTTCCATTTTACTACGAAATAGTGTTACATTTTACCCGACACACTAAAATGTTGTTTTAAACAAGCAATATCTCGTATTTTGAGATTCGAAAAGTCGATCCTTAACTTGCGGGGTTTTGATTTTCTCGATAAATCCGAACAAACAAGCGTTTTAAAATTTTTAATATTTTCAGGAATTAAGAAAAGATTGTGTTCTAACTTACGGAATATGATTTCTTCTTAAAACCGAGATAGTCAAATTTCTTTCGAAATAAATAAAATTTCTGAGGTTTATTCTCTTTTCGAAATTTTAAGACATTGTATTCTAACTTACGGGACATAATTCTTTTTCTCGATTAACGTGAAATATGTTATTTTCTCAAAAAAATTTCATGACTTTTTAACAAAGGATCGTATTTTAAATCTTTTCAAAGTTCTCAATCTTCGACACTAAGACATTAATTAATCAACTAGGTACCAATTTTGGGCGCATCGAGGGTGCTAACCCTTCCTCGTGCGTAACGGACTCCCAAACCTGTTTTCTGGATTTTGTAGACCAAAAATCATCGTTTTAATAAATTTAAACTTTTGTTAAAATGATTGAATTATCAGGTGATCCGATCACACCTAAATAAAAAGGATTGGTGGCGACTCCTATTTTCATTTTCGTTTTCAAAATAAAGTTGACCCCTTTTTAAAAAAATGATTTCGACATATGTGACATTGGAACTAATAGATTTAAATTGACAAGATCATTAGCCATTGTTGTGAAAGTGATAATGTGATTTAAAAAAAAAACTTAAACATTCTACCAACATATAAATTTATTATTGGCTGAACACACGATTAACTAGATTTTCACATTACTATAATTGTGTGATCAAATAACAGTAAAAAGAACAAGTGTCATCACTTTCATAGTCATTTGGTTCAAGTAATTTAACCTTCCAATAACTAATGTAAGATTCTAGAATAACATTCTTTTGTATGGATTTCAAGGGTTACCTTGAGCTTATAAGCTTATATTCCCAATTGTTGGAAAAACTCGATTTAGAAATTGACTTTGTTGCACAGTAGAAAATTAATTTTTTTTCCTAAAATTAAGCAAATATATTATTTATAGTAATAAACTTTTTTTTTTCAAATTCGCACATGTATTTGGAATAGGCGGTCTAATTTGTTTATCGACTTGCTTAGAATGTAGGCATCGATGAACACAATAAAAACTTTATTGATGTTCTAGTGAGGAATTTCAACAACTCTCTATGGGCTAAAAACCAAAGGAAACTTTATCAAATTTAAATTTTACTTGGAAAATAAACCCCACTAAATTTTAGCAAAGTATCGAAGCTTAGTATCATGTATGTTTTTTGACTTAGCCTATGATCTCTATTTATAGAGAAAAACACAAGAATCTTAGTTAAATAAGAAGAAGCAAAATAATAATATTTTAATAGAATATACACATAGTTCCGTACTAGGAATATGTATAAGCAATGGCGCCCTTTTAGGAGCTAGGGTTGTCGCCCATCTTATGTGAGATAGGCTACTAGGTCTATCTTATTCGAACTTTTAATCAACTCATATAATTTACCCAACTCAATAACTAATTTTCTATTTAAAAAAAATATTATTTAATTAATTAAAATAAATTTAATTAATTTTTCTAATTAAATTTCTCAACTCAATTATAATTTTGTTAAATTCATCACGACTTTATCGTACTAGAATTTATAAGTAAGTAAATTTAATTATCTTGTTCAACAAAATAGCAATGACTAATTAATTTAATTTCAACTTCGAACTTCAATTATTTAATTACAATCAATTAAATAGTAGTTTGAAAAATTAATTTAATCTCTAAGCCATCTCTAACTTATTGCGAGAAAATGCATTCACTATGAATAATGATACACACGATCTATTTCTCTAATTCATCATTTTCATTATATTCATCTCGTCCATTCAAATGCAAACCGTCAAGGTTGTATTAAACTAGTGGAGGGACCAATTGGACATATATATAATCAGGACTCAAATAATTTGTAATTAAGTTTTGACTATTTGTCTATCAATTATAATGTTTATTTAGTCATGGACTCATTTCACTAAAGTACACGACTTTATCGTACTAGAATTTATAAGTAAGTAAATTTAATTATCTTGTTCAACAAAATAGCAATGACTAATTAATTTAATTTCAACTTCGAACTTCAATTATTTAATTACAATCAATTAAATAGTAGTTTGAAAAATTAATTTAATCTCTAAGCCATCTCTAACTTATTGCGAGAAAATGCATTCACTATGAATAATGATACACACGATCTATTTCTCTAATTCATCATTTTCATTATATTCATCTCGTCCATTCAAATGCAAACCGTCAAGGTTGTATTAAACTAGTGGAGGGACCAATTGGACATATATATAATTAGGACTCAAATAATTTGTAATTAAGTTTTGACTATTTGTCTATCAATTATAATGTTTATTTAGTCATGGACTCATTTCACTAAAGTACAATGACTGAGATTTCCCTTAAATCATTATGAAAACTATTCATCAAGTGCTTGTCCAATAACCTTGAGATATGTGTGTTACTCTCATAGGAATTCTTGATCTCTTTGGGTTAAATCTATTCACCCAGTGTAATCCTATTTTTTCTCATGGTAATATTACATCTTCCTTCAAGAAAAAGTAAATCATTAACACAAAATAATTAAATAATTCTACTTAGACAAATGACCCCGTAGTCACAGTACTTTTCTGTCTATCATGTAATGCCAATAAGAGGATACCATTTACCCTTTTTTAGAACTATGAGTTCCACTATTGTAAGTGAAGCTATGTCATGCAAAAGTCATGCACCTAATGTATCAACTTTTGAATCTATTATAAATTGAGCTCAAGCTTTCAATACATCAAAGCTTACAAGTTACGTACACATAGTCTGTCACTTACTCAATATTGAGGTCAGTCACATTATGAATGTCACAAGTGAATAAATCCATAAACGGATCTAGGATTTATTTTACTTAGGTCATGTCCAATGTATTTCCAGTCCAAACAATTGCATCTATGTCTTTATCTTCTGGGAGTCATCTACTCCGATACCGAAGACAAGATATCTTCCTAATTGGACTTGATAATGTTGGGATCTAGTGTTTTTAGTGTAGTATTTCTGTCTATAAGTACTTGTACTTTTTGAATAAATTGTTTAATAAAATATCCATTAGTTACATTAATATCCTTTATACATTTTCCTAAACGGGTTTTGCACGCAAATCGAAATGAAAGTAAATATTGGCTCAATGATTATCTAATGTTTAACTAATATTAAGTGGTATTACGTGGTCAGATCGTAACATTGAAAGACAATTTATATTAGTAAATAATCTAAAGATGTCCTTAGTCTAATAAAAAATGAGCAGATTCAAAGACTAATATGTTATCTATCAAGTCCAATTAGGAAGATACCTTGTCTTGGGTATCGAAGTGGTTAACTCCTATAAGATAAAGATATAAATGTGATTGACTGGATTGACAGTACATCAAACAGGAGCCAAGTAATATATATCCTAAATCTGTTTATGAATTTATTCATTTGTAACACTCATAGTGTAGAATACCTTAATCCTGAGTTAATGATGGACTATGTATGCATGCCTCGTATATTTTGTTGTAAATGAAAGTCTGAGTTCAAATAAATAAGGAATCGAAAGTCAGTACTTTGGGTATACAACTTCTACAGTATGTAGCATCATTCCACAATAGTAGATTTCATAACCCAACTAAAGGATAAATAATATCCTCTCATCGGCATTACATGATAGATGAAAAGTCAAACTTGAGCATCAATCATTTGTCTTTGTGATAAATGATTTAATTACTATTTTATGGTAATTAACTTTTCATGAAAGAAGATATACTAGTTATCATGAGATAAAATAAGATTACATTAGGAGAACGAATTTATCTCAAAGAGATTAAGAATATCCTATGAGAGTAACACACTTATGACAAGGTCATTGATGAGCACTTATTAAGTAGCTTTTGTAATGATATATAATAAATGAGAGCTCAGTCAAGATACTTTAGTGCAATGGCTTCATGACTAAATAATATTATAATTAATAGGCGAAAAGTCAAAACTTAATTATAAATTATTTGAGCCCTAATTATATATGTTCAATCAATCTCATCAATCCCTCCGCTAGCTCAAGATAACTAGAAACAAATTGCATGTAAACTAATGAATAAAAAGGAATGAAACTGATAGGATAAGAGAAATAGATAGACTTGTTAATGGGTCGGGCCACTTGGCCCAGCCTGAAGGCTTGCCTGAAATGTGGGAGGGTTTGGATAAAAATATAGTCAAGAAAAATAGGTTTGGAAAAAAAAAGGCCCGTTTAAAAAATAGACCGGGCCTCGGGTAAGGCATTTTTTTGCCCGAGCTTGACTCGGCCTAAATTCACTAAATGACAAAAAAATCTATTTTTTTGTTTTTTAATATTATTTTTTATTATTTTCTCCCTATTTTACTACCATTTTACTATTATGTTACTACTATTTTGTTGTTATTGTTTGGATATTGTAAAAAACTTATTTTGTTGTTAATTTTGTTATTATTTTAAAGACATTTGTTAATTTTATTTTTATTTTAGAGGCATTTACTTGTTAAGTTGCATCTATCTTAGTGATATTTAAGTATACATATTTTTTAAAATTTCTTTTCAATTTGTTAGGAAATATTTATTTTGATATTTTTAGTATTTTTAATGTATTACATAATTTTTAAAATTATATAAAAATTAATATGGGTGGGCCGGGTCGGGCTCGAGTTTTAACATATTTATTCGGGTTGGGCTTGGGCAAAATTTTGGGCCCATTTTTTGGCCCGGCCTAGCAAATGAGCTTAAATTTTTAATTGAGCCTGGCCCAGCTCATGCACACTTCTAGAAATAGATCACATGTATCACTATGAGCAATGAATGTATTTTCTTGCTAAGTACAATAAATGACTTAGGAATTAATTTGAATGTATTTATTTAAATTTTTATGATTCTGTAAATAAAATCTTTTATTAAGAATTGAACTGCAATTAAAAAAATAAATTTCAAGACATTTTTTATACGATAAATGTTAATCTTGTTACAGTTTGAACATATTTGATTCTTTTTAATAGTATAAGAACTAAATTAATTCATTTAATAATAAAAAGACTAATTTGATTCATTCTCTATAATATAAAAACCTCATAATACTTTAACTTAAAGTAGTCACATCCAAAGTTAAACCTAAAGTTAATGAAAATTTGTTTGTAAATCAATTAATGAATAATTTCTTCAATAAAATAAATTTTTATTTGTGTGACTATGACATATTTAGCACATTTTTAAGTAAATGTAAAATAATGATTTAAATAATGTTACATTTTTTTTATGATATAATTCTCAAATTAACCATATTCTCTCAATCTTTAAAAATGAATAATATTACTTAAAGTATTACAACAACAATATCAACTAAGCTAAAATTTAATAGACACATACGATGTTACATTTGGAAAAAAAACTAGATTATCAATCTGATTGATGATTAATCCAATTAGATTATCAATTCTGAGTTCAACAATAATTAAGTAAAAACTAAAAAATAATAAAAATTATCGACCTATCCAATTGTCAGTCATTTGGTACTACTATTCAATGTTTCAAGCAACCTACTCTAAGCCCGGAAAAAGGTCTACAAGAGAGACTACTTTAACCCAAAATGGCCGGTTTAAATTTGGGCCAACTTTATTGGCAAAACCCATAAAGGAATCTGGAATTTTCTAGCATTTTCATGTTCCGCAGTTTAAACTTCGCGATGCAAATTTCTAGAAATTTCTAGACAATTTCTTTCCTCTTTATATATATCCTAATCATTGTTTATCCTTGACATAACGAAATTCAGCAATTTTCTCAACATACGATTACTCGCTTTCGCTTAAAAATGGCAATGATTCCTACCATCTTTGGCAACAACAGGCGCAGCAGCCTCTTCGACCCGTTTTCGTTGGACTTGTGGGATCCCTCCAAGGAGTTCGATTTCCCAACGGTCACATCGTTTCCTTCACTTTCCCGAGAAAACTCCGCTTTCGTCAACACGCGCGTGGACTGGAAGGAGACACCGGAGGCACACGTGTTCAAGGCGGACCTCCCGGGGGTGAAGAAAGAGGAGGTGAAGGTGGAGATCGAAGGCGATAGGGTTCTCCAAATCAGCGGAGAGAGGCACGTGGAGAAGGAAGAGAGGAACGACACGTGGCATCGAGTGGAGCGGAGCAGCGGGAAGTTCTCGCGGAGGTTCAGGTTGCCGGAGAATGTGAGAATGGGCGACGTGAAGGCTTCCATGGAAAATGGGGTTCTTACTATTACTGTTCCTAAAGTTGAGATGAAGAAACCTGAGATCAAATTCGTTGAAATCTCTGGTTAATTGTGAAAAACGTGTTTTTGAAATCTGTGGTTTCGTTTGTTATTTTTACTTTTTGATTGATGTATCTGTTCCTTTTGGTTTGGAATAAGGTTTGATTATGTAAATCATTAATTTTAATGTCTGAGACTCCTGGTTTTTAAATTTTGTTTAGTGTTATTGTGTGAGTCAAAACATCATTGGTTCATCAGTTGAGGAGGCTATTTTTTTACTTCTTCGAGACAAGATTTCAACAGAATCTTCGTACTGCTGATTCCGAAATAGCTTCATGGTGAAACAGCAAATGATTTTAGACCCATCAATTACAGAATCATTACAAAGATCATTCTTTGTCGATAGATTAAAACCGATTATAACCCATGAATAAAGCTTATGACATGCTCAGTTGGGGTTCATTAAAGAGGTACCCAAAGCTACAAGCTTGTCGGGATAAGTGGGTAAGTTTGATTCTTGCGTGTATTAGTTTTGTCTAGTTAATGGGGATCATTGTGGCCAGGAGAGGCATTAGACAAGGAGATTCTTCTTTTGTCATAATGTACTCTCGTGCGTGTTGGAAAGGGCAGAGGAAGGAGAACAGGTTTATGTCATTAAGATGAGCAGAGATAGAATTCCTATATCGCATTTATTTTTTGCTGAGGATATATTTATCTTCTTCCGAGCAAATTTAGAAGAATGCCAGCATGTTAAAAGATCAGTATTATCCATTTTCTGGCAAGACTATTAACATGGATAAATCAGAATTGGTGGTGAGCAGAAATTGTCATACTAGATTTATGAGAATGTTTTGACAGAGCCTAGGCGTGAAGCCTGGTAAGTACATGGGTTTTAATTTTGATAAAATCAGGCATAACACTGAATTCTTCCGATGTAGAACAAACTTCAAGGATGGAAGAAAAATCTATTGTCTGCTGGTGGGTAACAATATGCCGATTTATAATTTATCATGTTCCAAAGCCCTGGATAGATTGACAAAATAACTAGAGATTTCTTTTGGAAAACGTGTCATGACTCTAGGAAATTGCATATGAAAAATTAGGAAAATGAAGATGATGAATCAGTCTCTGCTTGCGAGTCAAGCTTGGCGAATTTTCAAAGAGTCTAGCTGGCCGGAACAAAATACAATCGTAAAGAAATATTGCAAAAGGAGTCATTTTGAACCTGCGGATTATTGGATTTGGAAAAGCCTTTTGTTCGGTACGTATTTGTGCAATCAAGGGATTGATTGGTAGATATGGAGTGGTGACCAGATTATTATATTGGATGGTTCACTCCTACTAAGAAATGCTTAGACAAGAAGAGAAGAATCTGATTTGGTTGGGTTGAGAGAATGAATCTTATCACACGACTTTGGCATGACTCACTACTGACAATGTTGTCAATGATTTTGCAATGGCCTATTCATCTGGAAATTCACTACTGCTGAGGAATATTGAGTTAGTTCAGGGTGTCAATAGAGGCTTACGTATAAAGTTATTTCATTTCTTTGGAAAATTTGTATAAGCTGCTTGCTTACGAAAGAGAAATTAGGAAAAGGACTGATACCATATGCGATTTATGTAAAAATCAAACTGAGAATGCTAATCATTTGTTTCTCTCTTGCCCTTTAGCTAGAGCTGTTTGGTTAGGGTCGAATATTGGTTTGAAGGAGATTTCATTCTCCAAAATGGTTGTTCACAAAGGGAAGTCGATAATTAGGGATAATGTCGCGTGGAGCTCGAAAGATGTCCTAGAGATGGTGAGCATTCTATGGAGCATCTGGTTTCACCAGAATGGCTGTTGCTTTAAGAGTTACAAACCAAACCCAATGCAAGTGTTGAGTAAAGCTAAAAATTGTCTGTTTGCGTTTGAACCTAATGTGGAGCAAAAAGATTTGTCTTTTACTTCCAGGATAAGATCGTTTAAGTTGGATTAATATGGGGGAAAGAAATGGGACAGGTAGTTGTTATGGGTTCTTCTGCATGAAGAAAGGGAATGTTGTTACTGGTACTGCTTTCGTGCTAGCAAGAGCGGATGATACTTCAATAGTACTATGTGTTTTAATGGTTCCAAACAGACAAAACTATTTCTGCTAAGGGAGACGTTGATCCATGCAAATAATGGTGGTCTCATAGTGACGGTTCCAAATGACAAATACAAGATATTTTAAAGAAGGAAAAAGAAAGAGCTAACTGGAGACTTCAACCACTGATTAAAGATGTAAAACATTTGGGCAACATAAGCATGTCAGGGGGTCGCAATAGACTCAACAACTATTGGAATAGAGAGGTTGATAGATGGGCATCAGTACCTGCAAATTTCAGAATGAATTTTCGTTTTCCTAGTTAGATACTTATCGCTTCCTAATTTTTAAAAATATGCTGAGAAAAAGACTTGTTTGAAAAAATAGGCTGTTGTTTTTGGTTAAAAAAACTTAATTAAATTAATTACTTAAAAGTCTCGTACATTAATCCTAATATTATTCCTAACCTAGATTTATCTTCTAAATTGCTCTTGCTGGTTTGACCCTAGCTTTGTACTAAACTATACTGAGCTGCCTAACCTAATAAAAGCTTAATAGTTTTTAAAAAGTTCCAAGGAAGTCCCTGAAAGACAAAGTTTCTATTCTTCCAAATCCATCATGCTAGCAATCTGAAACAGGTTGACCATGGAACCCCGTTCCTTAGTCTCCATCCCGAGTTCTTTAAATTTGTGTTAATCCATTCGAAGCTGGTTTCTAAGAAGAATTGTGCTCGGTAGTTCCCTTGTACAAGTGATGCCAAATTTCTTTAGCAATTGGACAGTCCCTAACTACATGCAAAATATCTTCTGTTTCATAGTGGCAAACTGGGCATGATGTATTTTGTCCAATGCCCCTCTTGTAATAGCCTAAATTTTCAGTGGTGTCGGAACAGTGATTCGAGATCACTAAATCCGAAAAATGAGTAGAAAATATTTATAATTTAGTGAATATAAGTTAAGTGTGAAGTTAGGAAAATTTTTGAAATAGCGAATAGTGTACTAGAAATAAAAATTTTAAAAATTAGAATCGGAAATAAGATATCGAGAGTTTGAAAATTTTAAAACGAGCCATAAATATTTTTATAAATATTTATGGAGTGTTAATAAGTTAGTATTAAAGTTTCGTTAAGAAATTTTAAAGTTTCGATAGTTAATTGAATAAAAAGGATTAAATTATAACAAATGTAAAATTATGAAAAATGATTAAATAGCTTAAATGATAAAAGAAAGAGGGTTTAAAAGGAAAAATAGACCCAAGGTCTATTTGGGCTCGACGGCAAGAGGCATGAAATCAGTAGAAAAATTGATGAATTAAGGGAAAAATTGGAATATTGCAAAATTTACTTACTAAACCTAGGACTAAAGTGGAATTATCTAGATTTCTCATTATTTTTCTGCATTCTCATCAGCAAAAACACCATAGAAGGGTTTTCTTAAGCTGGTTTTTCATATTTTTACTGCAAGTAAGTTCAATTATTGATTATTTCTTGAAATTTTTGTGTTTTTATGACTTTTACAACTAGGTCCACTTGTTGAATTCATTAGTTTTTGATTCTATGAAAGAAATTGGAAGTTGCTACGAATATGTACTGGACGTATATGATGATTTAGCATGGAATTAGAGTTTTAAATTATTTATATGTTGATTTTATTGAAAGAATTGAATAGAAAGTGAATGTTTGGGACCTAATGGTGAAAGAGTTTGAAGTTAGGGTTTTATGTGGAAATTATGAATTTAAATAATTGTGAAATAACATATAATGTCTAGGTAAAGCATTAATTAGGAAAATTTAGCTTCATTGAGGAATTAATTGAGCAAGGACTGAATTGTATGAACTGTGAAATTTGGGGAAAAAATCGAAATCAATATTTGCACTAAAACAGTTTTGGACAGCAACAGTAGTCTAACTTTGAAAAATCACCATAAATTGTAAAAATCGAATTAGAAGATGAACAAAATATGAAATTAAAGCTTATTGAGTCTAGTTTCTTATAGAAGAAACAGTGTAAGCAATGAAATTGTAGATCATGAGATATAATAGATTTTGTGAGACAATGTCAGAATGATTTCGGGTTCCCCTATTCTGACTTTATTGAAAGAATTGAATAGAAAGTGAATGTTTGGGACCTAATGGTGAAAGAGTTTGAAGTTAGGGTTTTATGTGGAAATTATGAATTTAAATAATTGTGAAATAACATATAATGTCTAGGTAAAGCATTAATTAGGAAAATTTAGCTTCATTGAGGAATTAATTGAGCAAGGACTGAATTGTATGAACTGTGAAATTTGGGGAAAAAATCGAAATCAATATTTGCACTAAAACAGTTTTGGACAGCAACAGTAGTCTAACTTTGAAAAATCACCATAAATTGTAAAAATCGAATTAGAAGATGAACAAAATATGAAATTAAAGCTTATTGAGTCTAGTTTCTTATAGAAGAAACAGTGTAAGCAATGAAATTGTAGATCATGAGATATAATAGATTTTGTGAGACAATGTCAGAATGATTTCGGGTTCCCCTATTCTGACTTTGGAAAACCATAAAAAATTGGAGAAAAATAATTAGGGGCTTAAATTTATATTTTTAAAATCCTTAATGAGTCTATTTTTAATAGAAATAAACATGGACATCATCCAAATTCTGTACGAAGAGATACTTAATTTTTAGTGAAGAAGGGTCGGAATTGTCAGACAGCAGAACAGGGGTGACTTTAAAGAATACTTATTGGCTGGACCAAAAATTCTAAAAATTTTATGATAAGAAGATATATGAGTCTAGTTTCAAGGAAAATTAGCGGATCCTAATTTGGAATTCTGTAGCTAAAGATAAAAATAATTTAGTGACTATGATACGGATGGACAGCATTGGAATATGCATAAGTAAATAATTAAATTATAGATAATATTACTTATAAGCGGGTTGAAGATGAAGTCAATACTGATAAGTGAATAATTTTACAATGATAGATCGAGAACCCGAAGCAAGTCGAGGAAAATAAAAAGTAGCCGATTAGTCCCTGAACTTTCACAAATTTTGTAAATTGACCCAGGTAAGTTCATATGGTTGAAGTTTAATGATTATATGTTAATTTTATGAATTATATAATGTAATATGTACGATGAAATATATTTATTGATAAATAGAGAATAAAATAACAACCCAAAAATCGAATAAATGATTAAATTGAGCGGAATGTCGGATTTGAGTACTTCTGATCAGTGACAAGTGATAAGTGGTAGCCTCAGCTACACTTATCTAATCAGTGATAAGTGACAAGTGACAAGTGATAAGTGATAGCTTTAGCTACACTTATCTGATCAGTAATAAGTGGTAGCTTTAGCTACACTTATCTGCTCAGTGACAAGTGATAAATGTGATCAGTGTAAGACCGTGGCAGGACTATGACTTCAAAATGTGATAAGTGATCATACGCAAGACCATAGTTATACTATGGCAAAGTGAAAGTGAAGTACTCAATTTTCCGTAACAATTCCCTAATTTGGTTAAAGAATGATATATGACAATTGGGCCCAAAAGAATTAAAAGAAATGGATAAGTGATAGTAAGTTTATACAAGGGAACTCACCAATGGCTGTGGTTGACAGGTGAACTTAATAATTGTGTATATTGTATAAGTGTATAAATATTTGGTAAGATTTATGTTTTATGCCTACGAACTTACTAAGCTTTTATAAGCTTACATGAGTGTAATCAATGTCTCTTGTAGATTGACGTGGAAGTATACGGAGGATCGGATCAACACAAAGGATCACACTATCCAGATTATCTCCGGTAGCTTTTGTAAATTTCTTTTTGATTTATATGGCATGTATAAGGTTTGATGATTATATAAATACTAAGACTTGTTTAAGAAATATACATTAAAGTAAAGAATGATGAATATGTTAAATAGTATAATTATAATAGTAGTATAATTTGGTATCAAATTGATTGAAATGAATTGGTTGGTTGGATTAGTCTCGGTTTTAAAATTTGCAGGGAAGGTTATATATTTATAAAGGGGTTATATTAAGCAAAAAAAAAACTTTAGGATTTTGTGAAAAATTCCCTATGGTTTCGATTTAATTCTGGTTTGGTCTCGAAGTATGTTTTGGGCTTTGGAGGCCCATCTAAAGGACGCTATGACATGTTTTAGTAAATGAATAGTATTTAACTCGTATTAATGGAAAATTAATTCGGTAAACTCCGGTAATGCCTCCTACTCTATTTCAGCGATGAATACGGGTAAGGCGTGTTACATTTAGTGGTATCAGAGCCCGGTGTAGCCGGTTCTCTGAACATGTGTTATGTGTCAAGTGTTTAGAACATGCCATATAAATTTGTGATAGTGTGATGTGTATGATCCGATCTAATATTTGTCATTTTTATAGATATTCTTCGATTATAAAGATGTCAGATAGACCTGAACGCACTGAATAGGAGGAAGCTAACAGTAGAGTGCAGACTTCTAAACAAGGAACAAGTAATGATATTCCAATTTCTATGATGCGAGAGCGAGAACTTAAAAATATGATTTATGGAGTTATGAATCAGTGGTATAAGGAGATGATACAAGAAAGAAGTCAGGCTCAACCACCTCTTCCCCCTACTGCACCACCTGTGGTACCTCCGGTTGCTCCTCCACCTCCTTCAATAATTGAAACTAGTAAACGTTCTTCGATTGAAAAGCTTAGGAAGTTTGGAGCTGAGGAATTTCGAGGGAGATCAGATGATGACCCTTTAAAAGCTGAGTATTGGCTACAGAGTTTGGTAAGAATTTTTAAACAAATGGCTTGTTTTCCGGAGGATTATCTACAATGTGCCGTCTCATATTAAAAGAAGAAGCGTATAATTGGTGGGAAACTATGGAAGCTGTAGTACCTGCAGAGAAGCTTACTTGGGAATTTTTCCAGAACAAGTTTAAAAAGAAATATGTGGGGAAAAGATATTTAGACAAGAAAAAGAGAGAATTTATTGACCTACGGCAGGGAAATAAGTCAGTGGCTGAATACGAAAGAGAATTTATCTATCTCAGCAAATATGCTCGAGACATTGTACCTACTGAAGAAAAAATGTATATCAGATTTGAAGAAGGGTTAAATGATGAGATTAGAATAATGATTGGGGGTAATGAAATACGGGAGTTTGTTGTTCTGTCAGACCGTGCTCAAAAGCTCGAAGAAGTATATAACAGAAAAATGCAACGAGATCGGAAAAATAAAGTCATTTAAAAGAGGTGCTTCTAAGTCATTTTCAAATTTGCCGGTGAAGAAATCTAGAGAAGAAATTAGTCGAACTACATTAGTGCCGGGAAGATTGGGTAGAGGTAGATCAAGACAATCTGATTTCAGGGTATTTGATAGACCTGCAGCAAGTGTGAGCAGTGTTCAGAATACTCCCCGGCCTAAGTGTCAATTTTGTGGAAGACATCATTTCGGTGAATGCAGGACTAAGATGGGGGCTTGTTATAAATGTGGGGCTACTGATCATCTTATTCGAGATTGTCCCCAGCTGCAAAAAGATGAAGTGGATCAGAAAGAGATACAGAGAACCACTCCCCAAATAAGTAGACGTTCGGGCCAGAGCAGTGCTACAGGGGCTACCCGTTCGGGTATGAGAGAACCAGTTAGTCAATCAGAGAATAGAGTACCAGCACGTACCTATGCCATTTGAGCAAGGGAATAGGCTACGGTTCCTGATGTACTTGCTGGTATTTTCTATCTTTATGATGTTACTATTTATGCATTAATAGACCCTGGGTCTACTCATTCATATATTTGCACTATGCTAGCATCTGAAAAGAAATTATTTGTAGAGTCCACTAATTATGATATACAAGTCACTAATCCATTAGGTCAAAGTGTGATGGTTAATTTAATATGTCGTAATTGTCCACTGAAAGTGAAAGGCTGTGAATTCCCTACTTATTTGATGTTGTTACCCTTTCGGGAATTTGATATTATTTTTGGGATGGATTGGTTAACAAAACATGACGCTGTAGTGAACTGTCGAGAGAAACGGATTGATTTGAAAAATCAGACAGGAGAAATGATTTCGGCTGAGTTTAGAAATATGAAAGATAATGTCCGAATTATTTCAGCCTTTTCAGCTCAGAAGCTAATACGGAAGGGTAATAAAGCATATTTAGCTTATATTCTTGATACTCAGGATTCTGAATCAAAGTTGAAACAGTTGCCAATTGTTAATGAATTTGCTGATGTGTTTCCTGAGGAATTACCGGGTTTACCACCAGATCGCGAAGTTGAGTTTGTGATTGATGTGATCCCGGGAACAGCTCCAATATCCGTAACACCATACAGAATGACATCGACTGAATTAAAAGAGTTAAAGACTCAGTTGCAAGAATTGTTAGATAAGGGGTTTATTAGACCGAGTACATCTCCTTGGGGTGCACCTGTTTTGTTTGTAAAAAAGAAAGATGGCTCGTTGAGATTGTGTATAGATTACAGACAGTTAACTAAGGTTACAATCAAGAACAAATATCCTTTGCCCCGTATTGATGATTTGTTTGATCAGTTGAAAGGTGCTGCTGTGTTTTCAAAAATAGATCTTCGATCTGGGTATTATCAGCTGAAAGTTAAAAAATGTGACGTGCCAAAAACTGCCTTCAGAACTCGGTATGGTCATTACGAGTTTCTGGTAATGCCATTTGGTTTAACTAATGCTCCTGCTGCATTTATAGACTTGATGAATCGAATTTTTCAACCTTATTTGGATAGATTCGTGGTTGTATTTATTGATGATATACTGATCTATTCGAAGACCGAGCCTGATCATGCACAACACTTGAGAAGTGTGTTACAGACCTTGAGAGAGAAGCAGTTGTATGCAAAGTTCAGCAAGTGTGAATTTTGGCTACATGAGGTTGGATTTCTGGGTCATATTGTTTCAGCTAAAGGAATTCGAGTAGATCCAAGTAAAGTGTCAGCAGTGGTGAATTGGAAAACTCCAAAGAACGTAACAGAAGTGCAGAGTTTCCTAGGATTAGCGGGATACTACCGCCGATTTGTTAAAAAATTTTCAATGATTGCCTTGCCGATGACTCGATTACTTCAAAGAATGTTGAATTTGTATGGTCTGAAGAGTGCCAACAAAGTTTTGACCAGTTGAAGAAGATGTTGACAGAAGCTCCAGTGTCAACTCAGTCAGAATCAGGTATACCATATGTTGTGTATAGTGATGCATCTTTAAATGGTTTGGGTTGTGTTTTAATGCAATCAGGGAAAGTAGTGGCATATGCTTCTCGACAATTAAAACCGCACGAGAAAAATTACCCGATCACAAAATCTGGAGAACCATATGCTTCTTGACCATATGTATTGTGTTTGTTTTAAATATTTGGAGACATTATTTATATGGGGAAAAATGTTATGTATATACCGATCATAAAAGTCTGAAATATTTGATGACACAGAAAGAGCTGAACTTGAGACAGAGACGGTGGCTCGAACTATTGAAAGATTATGATATTGTTATTGATTATCACCCGGGGAAAGCTAATGTGGTCGCTGATGCACTTAGCCGAAAATCATCATTGTTTGCACTTCGAGCAATGAATGTTCATTTGTCTGTTAATGAAGATGGCTCAGTATTAGCAGAATTGAAAGCAAAATCTACATTCCTTCAAAGGATCCGTGAATTACAGAGTGATGATTCGAAACTAGTGCTGAAACGACAAACGGTTCAGGATAATTTGAGTTTAAAATATAGCGTTGATGATGGTGGTATGTTGCGTTATCGTAATAGAATTTGTGTTCCGAATAATCCAGAATTGAAAATTGATATTCTTGCTGAAGCTCATAATAGAAGTATTCTATTCATTCGGGTAGTATAAAAATGTATGGCGATTTAAAAAGAATGTACTGGTGGCTTGGTATGAAGCGAGAGATTTGTGAATTTGTTGCAAAATGTTTAATCTGTCAGGAGGTGAAAGCAGAGCATCAAGTACCAACGGGTTTATTACAACTTATTATGATTCCTGAATGGAAGTGAGAACACATTACGATGGATATTGTATCAGGATTGCCTATGACTCCGAAAAAAAAGATTCAATCTGGGTTATCGTTGATAGATTGACAAAGTCGGCACATTTTATTCCAGTCAGATCAAATTTTTCATTGGAGAAGTTAGTGGAATTGTATATTTCTGAGATTGTGAGATTACATGGAATTCCAATATCTATTATTTCGGATCGAGATCCGAGATTTACTTCGAGATTTTGGAGTAAATTACAGGAGGCTTTGGGCACTAAATTAAATTTCAGCACAGCTTTTCATCCTCAGACAGACGGGCAGTCAGAGCGAGTGATTCAGATTTTAGAAGATATGTTAAGGTGTTGTGTACTTGAGTTTGGCAGCAGCTGGGAAAGGTATTTACTTTTAGTCGAACTTGCTTATAATAATAGTTATCAAACTAGTATTAAAATGGCACAATTTGAAGCTCTGTATGGAAGAAAGTGTAGAACTCCATTATATTGGTCTGAATTAAGTGAACGGAAACTAATGGGAGTGGACTTGATTCGGGAAACCAAAGAAAAAGTCCGTATTATTCGAGATTGTTTAAAAGCTGCCTCCAATCGGCAAAAATCATATGCAGATTTAAAGAGAAGAGATATAGAGTTTAATGTGGGTGACCGTGTATTCTTGAAAGTGTCACCGTGGAAGAAAGTTTTGCGGTTCGGTAGAAAGGGAAAACTCAGCCCACGATTTATCGGGCCGTATGAAATCATTGAAAGAACCGGTCCGGTAACTTATAGATTGGTTTTGCCCCCGGAGCTTGAAAAGATTCATAACGTGTTTCATGTGTCTATGTTGAGAACTTACAAATCAGATCCATCACATGTAATCCCTCATACAGAAATAGAGCTCCAACCCGACATGACTTATTTAGAAGAACCTCTGAAAATTCTAGCTTGGGAAATTAAAGAGTTAAGGAACAAACGGGTACCGTTAGTAAAAGTGTTGTGGCATCGACATGGTGTGGAGGAGGCAACCTAGGAAACAGAGGAATCAATGAGATCACAATATCCGAACCTATTTTCAGGTAACAAATTTCGAGGACGAAATTTCTTTAGAGGGGGAGAATTGTAATAGCCTAAATTTTAAGTGGTGTCGGAACAGTGATTTGAGATCACTAAATCCGAAAAATGAGTAGAAAATATTAATAATTTAGTGAATATAAGTTAAGTGTAAAGTTAGGAAAATTTTTGAAATAGCGAATAGTGTACTAGAAATAAAAATTTTAAAAATTAGAATCGGATATGAGATATCGAGAGTTTGAAAATTTTAAAAAGAGCCATAAATATTTTTATAAATATTTATGGAGTGTTAATAAGTTAGTATTAAAGTTTCGTTAAGAAGTTTTAAAGTTTTGATAGTTAATTGAATAAAAAGGATTAAATTGTAACAAATGTAAAAATAGCTTAAATGATAAAAGAAAGAGGGTTTAAAAGGAAAATAGACCTAAGGTCTATTTGGGCTCGACGGAAAGAGGCATGAAATCAGCAGGAAAATTGATGAATTAAGGGAAAAATTAGAATATTGCAAAATTTACTTAATAAACCTAGGACTAAAGTGAAATTATCTAGATTTCTCATTATTTTTTTGCATTATCATCAGCAAAAACACCATAGAAGGGTTTTCTTAAGCTGGTTTTTCATATTTTTACTGCAAGTAAGTTCAATTCTTGATTATTTCTTGAAATTTTTGTGTTTTTATGACTTTTACAACTAGGTCCACTTGTTGAATTCATTAGTTTTTGATTCTATGAAAGAAATTGGAAGTTGCTATGAATATGTGCTGGAAGTATATGATGATTTAGCATGGAATTAGAGTTTTAAATTGTTTATATGCTGATTTTATTGAAAGAATTGAATAGAAAGTGAATGTTTGGGACGTAATGGTGAAAGAGTTTGAAGTTAGGGTTTTATGTGGAAATTATGAATTTAAATAATTTTGAAATAACATATAATGTCTAGGTAAAGTATTAATTAGGAAAATTTAGCTTAATTGAGGGATTAATTGAGCAAGGACTGAATTGTATGAACTGTGAAATTTGGGGCAAAAATCGAAATCAACATTTGCACTAAAACAGTTTTAGACAGCAGCAGTAGTCTAACTTTGAAAAATCACTATAAATTGTAGAAATCGAATTAGAAGATGAACAAAATATGAAATTAAAGCTTATTGAGTCTAGTTTCTCATAGAAGAAACGGTGTAAGTAATGGAATTGTAGATCATGAGAAATAATAGATTTTGTGAGACAATGTTAGAATGATTTCGGGTTCCCCTGTTTTGACTTTGTAAAATCATAAAAAATTGGAGAAAAATAATTATAAGCTTAAATTTATATTTTTAAAATCTTTAATGAGTCTATTTTCAATAGAAACAAACATGGACATCATCCAAATTCTGTACGAAGAGATAATTAATTTTTAGTGAAGAAGAGTCGGAATTGTCAGACAGCAGAATAGGGGTGACTTTAAGGAATACTTATTGGCTGAACCAAAAATTCTAAAAATTTTATGATAAGAAGATATATGAGTATAGTTTCAAGGAAAATTAGCAGATCCTAATTTTGAGTTCTGTAGCTAAAGATAAAAATAATTTAGTGACTATGATACGGATGGACAGCATTGGAATATACATAAGTAAATAATTAAATTATAGATAATATTACTTATAAGCGGGTTGAGATGAAGTCAATACTGATAAGTGAATAATTTTACAATGATAGATCGAGAACCCGAAGCAAGTCGAGGAAAATAAAAAGTAGCTGATTAGTCCCTGAACTTTCACAAATTTTGCAAATCGACCCAGTAAGTTCTTATGGTTGAAGTTTAATGATTATATGTTAATTTTATGAATTATATAATGTAATGTGTATGATGAAATATATTTATTGATAAATAGAGAATAAAATGACAACCCGAAAATCGAATAAATGATTAAATTGAGCGGAATGTCGGATTTGAGTACTTCTGATCAGTGACAAGTAATAAGTGGTAGCCTCAGCTACACTTATCTGATCAGTGACAAGTGATAAGTGGTAGATTTAGCTACACTTATCTAATCAGTGACAAATGATAAGTGATAAGTGGTAGCTTTAGCTACACTTATCTGATCAGTGACAAGTGATAAATGTGATCAGTGTAAGACCGTGGCAAGACTATGACTTCAAAAGGTGATAAGTGATCATACGCAAGACCATAGTTATATTATGGCAAAGTGAAAGTGAAGTACTCAATTTTCCGTAACCATTCCCTAATTTGGTTAAAGAATTATATATGACAACTGGGCCCAAGAGAATTAAAGGAAATGGATAAGTGGTAGTAAGTTTATATAAGGGAACTCACCAATGGCTGTGGTTGATAGGTGAACTTAATAATTGTGTATATTGTATAAGTGTATAAATATTTGGTAAGATTTATGTTTTATGCCTACGAACTTACTAAGCTTCTATAAGCTTACATGAGTGTCATCAATGTCTCTTGTAGATTGACGTGGAAGTATACGGAGGATCGGATCAACACAAAGGATCACACTATCCAGATTATCTCCGGTAGCTTTTGTAAATTTCTTTTTGATTTATATGGCATGTATAAAGTTTGATGATTATATAAATACTAAGACTTGTTTAAGAAATATACATTAAAGTAAAGAATGATGAATATGTTAAATAGTATAATTATAATAGTAGTATAATTTGGTATCAAATTGATTGAAATGAATTGGTTGGTTGGATTAGTCTCGGTTTTAAAATTTGCAGGGAAGGTTAGATATTTATAAAGGGGTTATATTGAGCAAAAAAAAAACTTTGGGATTTTGTGAAAAATTCCCTATGGTTTCGATTTAATTCTGGTTTGGTCTCGAAGTATGTTTTGGGCTTTGGAGGCCCATCTAAAGGACGTCATGACATGTTTTAGTAAATGAATAGTATTTAACTCGTATTAATGGAAAATTAATTCGGTAAACTCCGGTAATGCCTCCTACTCTATTTCAGCGACGAATACGGGTAAGGGGTGTTACACCTCTATACACGTTCTAGGTTAGTAAGCAGTCTATGCTTGTAAGTTAGCCACAGAAAAAATCGAACACGATGCGGTCCTTGATATTTCCAAACAGCTCTCCACCTATCATCTTGTGTGTTCCACATGTCTTTCTTCATTATTTGATATGCGCTTTTAACCGAAAATTCCGTCAGGACTTGCTAGTGGGTGTGGGGGACGAATGTGTGCGATTCTTTTGACAATATACTTCGACAACCTTTCATTAAAAGCTTCCAAGTTCCATGCTCCGTATATTGTTACCATTTCTTTAAGAAAACAGTCCATAAGTGGCCTACCCTGGGGGAATATATACGTTTTAAGTGGCCCTAATTTGGGCACCCATGGATCCACCCAGCAGTTAACCGTGGTTCTGGTCTTGACTGACCAACACAAATTTTCTTTTAATAAGGGTTAGAATTTTGCAATCCCTTTCCAAATAGTTGATCTATTCCTTCGCATGATACTTTTGAGAATTGTTTTTCTCATCCCATATTTTGTTCGTAAAATGTTGACCCAAAAAGCCGAATCTTTTGAGACAAGATTAAACCCTAACTTAAGTAAAAAAGAAGCATTCTAATCTTTTAAGTGCCAAAGGCCCAGACCCAGACATTATGAAGTTCTCCGTTTTACTCTGATTTATATATTATACTTTGTATGATCTCTATTTGAATTAGTTATACACTGAGCCTTGTAGTTTACCCCTTTTGTTTTGTCATTATTTGTTCAAGTAGCCTTTTGACTTCGGACCGGACGACGTGTGGGAGCTCAGATTGTTTTCACACTTAATGTAATTATGTGGTTTTCGTAATTGTTGTTTTGAGCTTTTGGGTCTGTAATCTGGTATTCTGTTTTTGAATCTCGCTTTGGGTTTGTTAATTCATTGGTAACTAACATTTTCAAGCATAAAACCACAAAATCACTTAAGTCGACAAAACGGATTCGGTTTTCAAATCAAGACTTTGGAAAAGGTTTTTCCATTGCAAATCAAGCAATATTTTGAGTGTTTGCAAAATACTTTTTGGAACCAGTTTTTTAACGAGTTGATGTAACCCTCTAGATTTGGTTCTAACTTTTAGGTCAAATTTGAGATGTTACACAAAAATACCTTTATATGTAATATTAGTTTAAATACATGTGAGAATAAAATTGATGTTAATAATTGCTCTAATAGAATTATACTTAAAAAAATTATTAGTATTTTAAAAAATAAAAATTCATATTCTGTTTTGATAAAAATATAAAAGAATTGAAATTTGTGACATATCAAATTGGTTCGGAGTTGAATGTAGCTTTGATTTTTTTTTGAACATTAAGTTCATTGTAGTTTTTTTTAATCATATCTACTCTTTTTGATACAATACTTAGAATTACCTATAGTCCCTCCCAACCCTTAAATAAGAGGATAATGCGCTTCAGCGCACTCGAACCTATGTTCCCCTACACTATCAACAATGCTCAATGTCAATCGAGCTAAGATTCAATCCGCACAGCTTTGATTTTTTTAGTTGAGTTCAAACATATAAATTAATATTACATTGGTTATGTATGAAGTTGGGTTGGAGGAAAAAACCGGCCGCACGTTGTCATCTCTAATATTATAGTTTAAAGACTTAATAATAATTTGGCTACTAACGTTTACATGTTTTGTCAAAATGACTCAAATTATATTTATGAGCCTTTTTTAGCCATCAACTTTTGTTCTTTTTCTCAATATGCTTTTTCTAACAAATTTAATGAATAAATTCAAGGTTTCAAATTTTCTTTTCTTTCAAAAGGTTTCAATCTTTTATACGTTTGTTTACTGAGAAATTTTTCTACTGAGTTAATTTTATTTAGATAATTATGAGTTATTTTAATTTTATTTAGATAATTATGAGTTATTTTTTAATCTAATGTATTATTTATTTATTTTATTATTTTCCACATGTAATTTTCTTATTGGGTTATCTAAGTAATAAATTATATCTCATTAAAAATATTCCACATATGAAATTCCACATCATTCAGGTTAAATTTTTTAATGGTATTTTTATTAAATCTGTTAGAAAAAGTAGATTGAAAAAAAGAACAAAAAATTGATGGCAAAAAAAGACTCAAAAATATAATTAGGACCATTTTGACAAAACATGTAAATGTTAGTAACTAAATTTGTGATTAAGACTAATTTAAAAATGTTAAAAGATCCCCACATAAATGAATCTTTAATTCTTGCCAAAGTGAGCACTTACATAAGTTTGCGGAAAGTAGTAGACAATTTTATGGCCAAAAAGTGGGTAATGATCACTGCTTAGATTCTAATCAATCTTTACCATTATCAAAGAAAATGGCTAGCATCTTCCAAATACTATGGAAATGCAATGGATTAGGGCCATTTTCTTCCAATATTCAACTTATGTTCTCATTAAACCTAGATTTTATATAGCACTAAAAGCTCTTGATGTTTTTTTTACTCTAAACTTGGATAGTGGGAACTTTGGATTCTTAGGATATTATAGTTTAATCACATTTCATAATGCAAAGGTCAATACATTAACTTATGGTTAAAGATTATATAGATCATTCTACTATAGGGTGAAATGCATTTTTGTTTTTTTTTCTTAAAAAAATGAAAATATTAGAAAAATAAATAAATTGATTTTTTTTAAAGAATTATAAAGCTGTTAACATTTTAAGATAAAAATAATTAAATGAATGTGGTATGTTTGAGTAACATAGCATGTTTATCAATTCAATATAATTTAAAATTTTGCTTGCATTCTCTGTGAAATTTAAATTAATTAAAATCATATTTATTATTTTCATATAAAAAATAAAATAAACAACCTGTAATGAACTAGCAACATTTTAAGAATATTATTTTGATATAAAAATAAAAAGGTTTTTTTTATCATTAATAAAATATAAATTTAATTGTGGAAACTATGCATATTTACTAAAATAATTTGAATATTACACTTTATAGAAAATTTAAAAATTATGGAAAATATTATTCATTTATAATTGGGAAATAAATTGGACAAATGTGTGTATAAATAATTTTAGGAAAAATATTCATTTTATAATAGTTTAATGCATTTAAGGTCTAAAGTTCTCCAAATTAAAATTCATTGAATGTAGAATGATATTTTTTTAAAAATAATTATATTTTAAAATATTAAGATTTAATAAAAAAATTTAATATTAATATTAATATTTAATACATATTTAGTATATTTAAATTTAATAATTATTTTCATACACTTTTAATTCAAATATTATAACATCTTGTATTAATTTTAAAATAATTGTAAAAATTAGATAAAATTTAAAAATAGTAATAATTGCTCATTTCATATCATATTCATTAATTAAATATAATCTTTTAAACTAAAATCATGTAATTTAATTAATTTTGCTATAGTACAGATACTTTGTACCATACGTTTACCAAAACCTAATCAGTGGATAAACCACAGCCGCCAGGTATCGCCGCCCGTCCCACCTCGAGGGGATTGCCGCGATAGCCGAAAGGGTAATAAAATAGCCTTTTAACTAGAGAAAATAAAATTCAGATTCAGCTAATATAATCAATTCAATTATGGGTTTTGGTAAGACTTTAAAATTTTAATAATAAAAGCAAAAGAAAACAGTTTCAGAAAAGCTAGGAAACGCAATGAATGAAGCCATTGTCAAATTGCCTTCTTTCTCTTTACAGAATTTTCTCAGTTAAATCATTACAGGGATCTTGCAATGATCCTTTCCTTACATGCACTCTATTTTTTTTATTCTATTAATTTTTATATTATTCATATCCACTTTACTATTTATATTTATGATTTGTGGTTATCTTTTTTCAATAATATCGTTTTCAAAGTTCGAACTTAAACCTTCTTCTTGAGAGTGCAATGTGTTACACCTAATCATTTTTGAGTAATTTATATTTTAATTTTATGATTGTTTGTTTCAATAATATTATTTTTAAAATTTAAATTTATGTTGATTCTTTAAGAAGCAATTTGACCCATTTATAATTTATAAGAATTTAATGTAATAATGATGAAATTACACTTTGACTTTTTAAAATGATAAAATTTTGATTTAATCTTTTAAAAATTATAACGATATAGACTATTAAAATGATGAAATTATATTTTTACTATTGTAAAAATATATAATTTAATTTCACGCTAAAAGAATTTTCCAACTTCACCTCTAATTACACTAAATACTTTATTAATTTATTTACATGCTATTTATATTGGAACTTATGGTCTTCGTGTGCACATAAAATTTATAATTATGAATATACATTTTGAATATGAAAGATACATCAATAGGCCTTAATGAATCTTTGAATAGAAATGTATATTCATAATTATAAAACTTATATTCATAATTAGAAATTTTATGTGAATATTTTTCTTTTAAAATTATAATAATTACTATTAAAATTTATGATTATAAATATTGAATTCAACAATTAAGTTTACTCAAATCAAATTATTTAAATAAATGAGACTCTAATTAAAAATCTAAAAAGATTCTAATTTAAGGTCAGTTTAGATGAGTGGTGCGTTTACTTACAGTTAGTGTAAAAATAACAGTGGGGTGAGATTAAATACTGTAATAATACTATAGCGTTAAACAAAAAGTAAACTAAACGCATCGCACCTAATCGTCCATCCAAATCCACCCTTAATTATTAAGTGAAAACGTGAGTAATAATAAATAATAAATAATAAATAAAAAGTAATATGAAGCTATAATTTCAATTGAGTTGGTTTCTTTGTTGAGAAGGAAAAAATATTTTGCATCCACCTCAGATTGTCTGTTATCCTTATTCAGTGTATTTTGTGGTTAGTCTCTAAGACGAAAAATGGTAATTCACAGCCATGTTATTATTGTGTCATTTCTTGTTGGTGAATCTACCAACATCCTCACTAAAAATTGATTCACTTTCCACTTCAATGCCTTGTTAAAAGTATTTTATATTAATTACCATTCTTATTACTTATTTTATAAATTAATAGATTATACGGATGTTCATGAGTTAAGTCCGATTTAAGTATGATGTAAATAAATTTTATGTTTATCCAAATTTAATTTGTAGTATGGACTTAATATTTTATTCAAGACCACTCAATATATATAATAATATAAATAGCTAATCCAAGTTTATATTAGGTTTGTCTATATTATTTTTAAATCTTTTTTAAAAAAATATTTATATCAAATTTAATTTAATATTTTTTAATTTTTTTCATTTATTGAAATCTTATATATAGTTAAATTTAATATTTTTTTAATGTTTATATTATAGTATTATAGATTTTTTTATGTGTTATCAATTACATAGTAATAACATAGTATAATACATTACAAATTTAAAAACCGGGTCAGGCCGAACTAGACTCAAGCTTTGGTTGTTTGAGCCCAAACTTGACCCATATTTTAAATGGGTTTAAATTTTTTTGTCTAAACTCATTTTTCGAATTTAACATTTTATTTTAAAACTTTTTAGATTTTAGATAGGTATTTAGAGTTGGACGGATATATCAACCCTTAAGCAAGTTTACCACTAAGTGAACTAAAAAATTACGTAATAAATTTTTTTAAACGGTAGTTATTTTGAAAGGAAACAGTAGGTTTTAAAGAGGTGGTTTTTTTATGTGACAATCATTGTAAGAACTTTTGAAACTAGAACCATAAGAACCAAAATGATTTTATTTATTAGATAAAAGAAAAAAAGAGGTTAGTAACCTTAGATTTTGTATTTAACTTACCTCATTAAAATAAAAACAACACTCAATCTTTTCCTTCTTTTTTTCTTTTCAGCTGGCAATTAAAATCTTAGCTAGGGTGAAAGAATGAATAATCTTTACTTTTAGTTTCATTTTTTATTCTTTTTTGAGAAAAATTAAAATGAACAGCAAGAGATTAGGGTTATTAAGATTAATCATGAATATATAAAAAAAGTTACAAAAATTTTCAACTAGGAATCGACAAAGCTTCTTAGGACTGATATTTATCTTAAATTTTACTTAAAAGATTCTCTATTTTTTTTAATCAATTTGGTGTGGTTAGACTCAACCCATAGTGCTTTTCTTTTTTTCAAAATAAAATAGAAAAATTTCCTTCTTAAAAGACAACCATTAAATTCATGGGTTCCAAAGAATTCTTTATGAGAGATGATTGCAAGGGATGGGCCTAAGTAGGCGATGATTGACTAGGGTTTGGATGGGGAACTAAGAAAAAGTTGACAAAACATTGAGGGGCTTATGAAAAATGGATTGGGAAATAAGAAAGAAAGTGGAAAAGGAGGAAAAAAAAGTTAGAGATTAGGGGAGAGGAAATTTAACTATATGTACTAGCAAAAAAAAAAACCTTTTTTTTTGTTCTACCACCTGTGGCCTTCTTTTTACCAGGACTTTACTGATGGATGTGTATATTCCTTTAATATAAGATGGACTTTTTATAGACGGATCTAAAATACCTATCAATATATTACACTCTATTCCAACGGTTAAAGCAATCATTGGTATAATCTCAATATATACTGACAGTTTCAGTTTCCGTCAATATAACCACTCTACTGACGGTTTTAGTTCGGCACCATATGTCTCTGTCAGTAAATGAATTTTTTTTTGTAGTGTAGGGTAAAAAAATTGGACAATCTTTACTTTCAGTTTTATGTTTTTTTGGGAGAAAAAAATTGGAATAGAAACTAAGAGATTAGGGTTATTAAAATTAATCAATTTGGATATTAGGCTTTTTTTCGGTGTTTTTGTTTATTGATTGAAAAAATTGTTCGACCATTTCACTCTAAAACTTTTAAGCTTTTTTCTTGGTTGATTTCAAGTACATATCACAAAAAAGTGAGGATAATTTTAAATTTTTTAATCTATTAATTTTTATATTTTACCATTGAGTATTTTATTATTATTATTATCATGTTTCAATACAACTTTTTTCTTGTATATTTTATAATTTAGCCATTGAAATGCTCCAATTATAATATGATTAAAAGTGAAAATATGATGCATATAAGAGAACCTTTGATATATTATTTATTTATCTCGAATGAGTTTTTAATTAGAATTTTTTTTTAAGTTATAGGTCTTGATGTAAAACTCAATGAATTTATCTATCAATAACTTAGAACGAATCTATTAGAAGATTATTGATGACCCTTTGTACTTATTTTATATCCTTATTTAATAGTGTCATTTCGTTCCAATTATATTTAATTTGCTGCAGTTGATTCTAACTTCACGAGGAAGTTGGGATTATTGAAAATATATGGTTTAATCCATTTCTCATTTTTAATTACACATTTTATAAGGGATAATATTAAGACTTTAATTAATCTTTTCACAAAAATAATATTAAAAAATAATTAATTGTGGAGAACAAATTAAGTAAAAAAAATAGGGTGTTTGTTACAGTAACTTTGAGTGCCGCATGACACATTGACAACCAACTTTTAAAAAAAATTATGACAGGAAAATTTAGAAAAAAAGCTAAAAAAGTGAAAAAAATAGCAAAAAATAAAAAAAGTGAAAAAAAAAATTGGTTTGTGATTCCAGCATCAGACAATAGCTTTTTCCTTGCATTTAAATGTTTTAATGTTTTTTCCATGCATTTTATGTCTTAATGTCTTTTCTTTACATTTAATACCGTTTCCTGCATTTGTTTAGAGAATACCATCTTTATTCTCTTTCAAAGAATAATTGGGTGGCCATCTTTATTCTCTTTCAAAGAATAATTGGGTGGTGTGGGTTGTTATTGTTGATATTGACGGTAAGGTGGTTGTGTAGCAGTGGCGAGATGGCCTAGGTGTTAGGTAGGCTCTAAGGAGGGTGGTCCTGACTTTTCTTGTCAATCATAGACTCTGTTTGACGTGAAAGATTTTTGGTTCAGGCATCAGGTTTTGTTGGTTTTATCTTGTTCTTTAGTCTGGTTCTATTTGTTTTTCGTTTCTTTATGCATGATTTTGCACGCCCTTCATGCAAAAGATAGACAAAATTGCATGGCTTAACATAAATTACCCTCTTTGACTTTTCTTGGTTATCTTTTGATAGAACTTTTCTTGTCTTTTATGGGGGTTTCTTTTGCTACGTTGAGAGTTATTGTGATTAATTTTTTTAGGTTTTCTTTTATCGAACATTAGTTATTAGATTTATTAGTAGTTTTATTGCCATCGTTTTGTTTTTTTGTTTTTTCGATATCGTGTTTTCTGCTGTTTCTTGCTAGTCGCCTCTGTTTGGGATTAGAGTGGTGGGTGGTTTGCTCCCTTATCTTTGTAACACCCCCTTACCCGAGTTCGATGTCAGAACAGGATATGAGGTGTTATCGTACTTAAATACATACATTCAAATATTTTCGGGTCATAAAATTTCGCTCAATTTTTAAAACTTTCAAACTTCCTCTTAACGACCCTAATGTAGACCTATGAGGTCCAAAACACACTGCGGACATGGTTCGGAAATGAACTAGACACTTTAGGAAAACTTTGTAAAATTTCCAAGTAGACAGGGGCACACGCCTGTGTGGAAAGGCGACACACCCGTGTGTCATCTTAACATGGCCATGTTGAAGGCCCGTGTCGCTCACACAGCCTGAACATATCAGAACACGCCCGTGTCCCTAGCCTGTGCGAATTTAATTCTTGATTCGAACCCACAGGGGTTTTTACACGGCATGACACATGCCTTTGTCTATGGCCCATGTCTCCCACACGGCCAGGACACGTTCGTGTCTCAGTCCATGTGCAAAAACCTTGACATTCTGTTTCTAACGTCAGCAACCTTTTAGGGGCACACGGCCATGGTACACGCCCGTGTACTAGGCCGTGCCCTCTACACGGTTGGACACACGGTCGTGTCTCCGCCCGTGTGGTTACTACTGGGCATACTGTTTTGTCAACTTTAAGTATAGGGGACACACGACCTTACCACACGCCCATGGGGCAAGCCGTGTGTCACACAAGGTCTAGACAAATGTTCGTGTGTCTACCCGTATGGACAAAAACAAGGCTATCTATCAAGCCTTTTTGCCTCCCTTACTTTCACCAACCTACACAACATCAAACATAACAAACCCAAGCATAAACACACATAACCAAAATAGCCACAACCATGAGAATTTTCATCAAATTCATTTAATAATAATCAATATTAGCCAACATCAATAGCCTATACAAAATGAATATCACCTCCATATGAGCCAACATTTGTGGCTAAACTAACATGACACTAAACAAAAGATCAAGTCCCTATACATGCCACACTCAAAAACATTTAAACTAGCTATTCCAAAAGCTTCAGGTGATAGTGTGATCGATGCCTTCGACGTCCCTTGATTCCCGATATTAACTTGACGGCACTATAAGAAAATGGAAAAGAGAGGGAGTAAGTATAAAGCTTAGTAAGTTGCATGTAAATAAGTAACAACATCAACCACGTATATTTAAACACATAGCATGTTATAAACCAACACAACATTATTGAGTGCACAAAGGTAGATATCACTACATACTTATACATCACAAATATAGGCCAAAGATTACAAAATCATTCCAAAATCATTTTCATAGACAAAACTTACTCATGTTATTCTTAACATTAAGGCATCATAACTAGACTCATATCTCATGAGTTTCGAATAAAAATATGTACCACTCACAACATGATTATATCATTCCATATCTTTATGATAAGCTTTAAAAATAACCCGTGAAACCATTTGGAATACTAAAGGATATCCGATAAGCCTCACACAAGAGAGTAAATTACCGATGCCATGCCCCACACATGGTCTTACACTAGCTCTCGTCTCAATGTCGATGTCATGTTCCAAAATGGTCTTACACTGGCTCTCATATTGTGGCTGACGCCATGTCCCAGACATGGTCTTACACTAGCGCACATATCAACGCTGATGCCATGTCCCAGACATGGTCTTACACTGGCGCTCATATCAACGCCAATGCCATGTCCCAGACATGGTCTTACACTAGCGCACATATCAACACCGATGCCATGTCCTCAACATGATCTTAAACTGTCTCTCATAATGTGGCCGATGTCATGTTCCAAACATGGTCTTACACTAACACACATATCACTCAAATGTCATGGCATGGATATCTAATCTATTTCTAGGTTCAACCGGGAATTTATCACGTTAAATTTCATCATACATTATTCATAAGTATATTCAACCATATTATGCAAAATCAATCATTTAAAACATAATAACAATAAAGTTGCCTTACTTATGTACAACTTACCTCGGTATACAAAAAGTGGGCGACTAGATTGAATTAGTCTGCTAGCTTGGCCTTCCCCCGGTCTAGGTTCGGATTTCGTATTTCTTGATATAAAATGATAAAATTCACTAATTTAATCACGACATCAATCAAGACATTTCATAATTCATATTTTGACAAAATAACCATTTTGCCCCTAGACTTTCACAAAATTATGATTTTACCTCTAGGCTCGTAAATCGATTTTATCAAATTTTCTCATTAACCAAGCTTAGCGGAATTCTTTTTATACCTATAGCATCTCAAAATTTGAAATATTTCACACAATTACCATCCATTTAACTAACTTCACAAAATGGTCCATTTTAGGTGTTTTTCATGAACACCACTTTACAAAAGTTGTTTACTTAACAACCATAACTCATTTTTTCTCATAAAGTTTCAGCTAACAACATAAATACTCTCATGGTAAACGTCCAAACTCTCAACCCTTTTGCAAAATAGTCCCCCCAATAGCTAGCTTATGCTACAAGGGTCCCAAAAATATAAAAATCATAAAAAATAACCATCTAAATAACTTACTTGCAAGAGGATAGCTTGGCTGAATTTTTAAGCTCCAAAAACCCTTATTTTTGTTGAGAATTTCGGTGGAGAAGAAGAACACTATAGCCTCCACTTTCTTTATTTTATTTTAGTTAAATAAGTCACCAAAAGCTCACCTAACCTTGACATTTTGATTTTCTTTGTCCCTATGGCCGGCCATCTCATTATTAAAGGCCTATTTGCTCTTTAAAGATCCCTAATTTTGGTTCTCTAGCTATTTGACACCTTTAGCTAATGAAATAAAACTTTTGTCCCTTATGCGATTTAGTCTTTTTTCGCAATTAAGTATGTATTGCTAAAATTATTTCACCAAAATTTTCATGCACTTATATAAACATGCTATAACACATAAAATAATATTAAAATAATTTCTCTGACCTCGGGTTAGTGGTTCTAAAACCACTAATAAGTTGTAATTCATACATATTTTTATCCCATGCTTAGCACATTTTACGGATGAATTTTCCTTAAAATTGGTGAATTCGATGCTCTTAATGCCTTAATTTCATGTTTTATACTTAGGTGAGCATAGGAGAGTGAAAAGAACGAGAAACAGGCCAAAAACGGAGAAAATGAGCCAACGTACGAAATCAACACGACCTGGACCTCCTCATACGAGTAGACCACACGGCCGTGTCTATTTGGAAAAATTGAAGCACGACTCAAACGGGTGGACCACATGCCCGTGCCTCTTTAACAAGCTTGACCACGGCCTGAAGTAATCGCACACGGATGTGTCCCTGTTGAGCCCAAGTTGAGTCCAACTCGGAAAAGGCCAAATTTGAGGGTTCTTAGGCATTCCAAAGCCTATAAATACACCCTAAAGGAGTAGGAAAAGGGGACACACGGATAAGGAAGCAGAGAACTGCTCAAAGAAAGCCAATTGATCCATCTCAGAAGCCGGATCCATCATCAAGACTGAAGATCTCCCCTTAATTTTCCTTCATGAGTTTTGGGTTTTTCTTTATGTTTTGTATTCATTATTCTTTTGAGATGTTTACCTTTTTAGTTATGAACTAAAACCCCTAAATACCTAAAGGGAATGAAACCTAAGACAGATCTTGTTATTATTATTTGAATTGTATGATAAATATTTGACTTGTTCTTAATTATGTGTTCTTAATTCTTGTTTTGATATTCCAGGATATTGATTCAAGTTAAGCTCTTATTCAGAGGAGGAATAGACCCTGTCTAAGAGTACATTTGTCATAATTAAGCGGAGTTGGTTGCGCGCCTAGAGATAGGGTGACAAGATTTTGTCGGATTAGGGTGAAACTTAATAAGGAGATCCATAGATCAAGTTAATGCAACCCTAGGGAGTTAATTACAAAGAGATTTCAATTATTCAACCTAGGGTTAGACGTTGTTAGTCTTGAGAGAGATAATAATATACTTAGGGATTTCTACGGATTAAGTCAAATGAATAAATCGTCTGATTCAGAGTCAAATAACAAGTGAAGTCTAGGTGGATTTTTCCTTAGGTATTGTCTCAATCAATCGAGTTTTCCAAAAGTAATTCCCCAATTCTATTTTCTGTTATTTCTTAGTTTAGTTAATTAGTTAGTTAAAACAAACCCCATTATTCTTAGGCTAGATAATAAAAAGACAGTTATTACTAGTACTTTTAGTTCTTTTGGGTTCGACAATCTGGTCTTGCTAAAATTATACTACTATTTGATAGGTACACTTGCCTTCATTGTGATAATAGTTAGTTTCAAGAACGATTCATTATAAATTTATAAAATTTATCACACAAAATCACGATCAACCACCATTCTGACTTGGCCCAAAATCGGACCGTTAAAATTCTCTCCTTTAGGGATTTTCGTCCCTGAAAATTTTACCGGTGAAAAGGTTAGGGTATTGATCTCTCATAGTCTCCTTAGGTTCCCATGTGGCTTCTTCAACCCCATATCGATGCCAAAGTACTTTCACGAGTGCTATGCTTTTATTTCTCAATTGCTTGACCTCTCGAGGTAAGATCTTAATCGGCTCTTCGCTATAAGTCATGTCTGATCGAATCTCAGCCTCTGTTGGTGAAAGAACATACGAAGGGTCAGAATGGTAATGTGCAACATCGACACATGAAAAATATTGTGGATCTTCTCCAACTCGGATGGCAAGGTTAGTCGATAATCTACCGGTCCAATTCTCTCAGTCACCTCATAAGGTCCAATAAAATGTGGACTTAATTTTCCTTTCTTACCAAATCTAAGGACTTCCTTCCACGGGAAATACTTTTAAAAACACCTTATCACCGACTTGAAACTCAATTTCTTTTTGTTTCAATTCCACGTAGGATTTCTGTCTATCCGAAGCGGCCTTCAAACAATCACGAGTTACCTTTACTTTCTCTTCGATCTCTTTGACTAAGTCGACCCCGTGAATATGATTTTCTCTAAGTTTAGTCCAAAACAAGGGCATTCGACACATACGCCCATACAAAGCCTTATAAGGCGCCATTTCCAAACTCGATTGATAGCTATTATTGTAGGCAAACTCTATCAAAGGTAAATGCTTTTCCCAACTGCCTTGAAATTCAAGAACACAACACCGCAACATGTCTTCAAGAATTTGAATTATTCTTTCCGACTGACCGTCGGTTTGCAAATGAAAAGCCATGCTAAAATTCAACTTTTTCCCCAAAGCTTCTTGTAACTTTTTCCAAAATCGCAAAGTAAACTTCGGATCTCTATCTGAAATAATCGACAAGGGCACTCCGTGAAGCCTCACAATTTCAGAAACATACAACTCGGCTACCTTGTCAAGAGAGTAGTCGATACGTACCGAAACAACGTAAGCTGATTTCGTTAGTCGATCAATTATGACCTAAACAATATCTTTCTTTTTTGGTGATGATAGTAATCCCATCACAAAATCCATGGTAATTAGATCCCATTTCCACTAAAAAACCATTACAGGCTGAAGTAAACCCGAAGGTACTTGGTGCTCGGCTTTCGTTTGCTAACAAATTAAACATTTCGACACAAACTCTGAGATGTCTCTTTTCATACCTTCTCACCAATACAATCTCTTCAAGCTATTATACATCTTGGTACTACCCGGATGGATAGACATACAACTGCTATGTGTCTCATGCAAAATTTTTCGAATAAGCTTATCGTCTTTGGGTACACAAATTCTGTCTCGAAACATTAAATAGCCATATGAACCAATCCGAAAATCTGATTCTGTACCCGTCTCGCACTGAGTTATCTTAGCTTGAAATTTTTTATCACATTTCTGAGCTTTGCAGATCTCTTGTATAAACATTGGTCTAGCTCTCAACTTTGCTAGAATCAAACCATCCTCAATTACAGACAACTAAGTGCTCATAGACCTTAAGGCAAACAATGACTTCCTACTCAAAGCATCGGCGACCACGTTTGTCTTTCCCGAGTGATAATTGATCACCGGCTCGTAACCTTTTATGAGCTCTAACCATATTCGTTGGTGAAGGTTCAAATCCTTTTGAGTCATTAAATACTTTAAACTTTTATGGTCGGTGAAAACTCGGCATCTATCGCCATAAAAGTGATATCTCAAAATCTTCAGTGTGAACACTATAGCTGCTAGCTCTAAGTCGTGTGTCGAATAATTTTTCTCATTCGGCTTCAGTTCTCTCGAGGCATCACCTTGCCTTCTTGCATGAGCACGTATCCTAATCCATTCAAGGATGCATCACTATACACTAGGAATTCTTTTTCCGGTTCCGGTTGCACTAAAATTGAGGCTTCAGTCAACAACACGTTAAGTTTCTCAAAACTCTGTTAGCATTTTTCCGTCCAATCGAACTTGACATCTTTCTATAACAACCTGGTCATCGGAGTAGAAATCATAGAGAATCCTTTAACGAATCGTCTGTTGTAGCCCGCTAAGCCTAGAAAGCTCCTAATCTTTGATACGTTTTTCGACGATTTCTACTTAACAATAGCCTAGATCTTACTCGGGTCAACTCTAATTCCATCACCCGACACAATGTGCCTTAAGAATCTGACCTCTCAGAGCTAAAACTCACTTTTACTAAACTTGGCGTACAACTGCTTATCTCTTAAAGCCTGCAAAACAGTTCTCAAATGCTCTGCGTGTTCACCCTCATCACGAGAATAGATCAATATATCATCTATAAAAACAACAATGAACTTATCCAAGTATGGGCAGAAAATATGATTTATTAAGTCCATAAACACGGCGGGAGCATTTGTTAAGCAAACGAGTATGACAAGGAACTCATAATGCCCATATCTCGTCCGAAACGTGGTTTTCGACACATCTTGCTCCTTAACTCTCAGCTGGTAATAACTGGATCTTAAGTCTATCTTAGAAAACATTGTGGCTCCTTTCAGTTGGTCAAATAGATCATCATTCCTTGGCAAATGATACCTTTTCTTCACAGTCACCTTGTTGATCTGTCTGTAATTTATACATAACCTCATCGACCCATCTTTCTCTTTCACAACAAGTACTGGAACACCCTACAAAGAATAGCTCGGTCTCGCAAAACCCTTATCCGTTAATTCTTGTAGCTAAACCTTCACTCTTTTAACTCCAACGGTGCCATTCTATACGGGGCAATCGATATAGGCCCAGTACCAGGGACTAACTCGATACCAAACTCGACTTCTCTAATTGGAGGCAATTCGGCCAACTCTTCCGGAAACACATTCAGAAATTCACATACCGCTGGCACTGACTCAATCTTCACTTCCGTCACTTGGGTATTCAACACAAACACGAGATAAGGCTCATACCTTTTTCTCATATATTTCACAGTAGTCATAGAAGAAATCAGTATAGGTAAGCTATCTGGTTCACCTGATTCAACTCGAAGAATATCCCCATTTTCACATTTCAGTTCAATGAATTTCTTCCCACAATTTATTATGACACCATGGGTAGACAACCAATCCATACCAAGGGTAATGTCAAATTCATTAAACGGTAATAACATGAGTTTAGCTGGAAAACAATGACCTCTAATTGTTAATGGACAATTTCTACATACTTGGTCAACTAATACATGGTTGACTAATGGGTTTGATACCTTTACCACAAATTTTGTAGACTCGACAGGCATATTTATGCTAGACACCAGTTTCACACAAGCATACGAATGGGTAGACCCCGGATCTATCAAAGCAACAACAAAAATATCATGAAGAGAAAAAGTACCTGTAATCACATCCGGTAACGATGCCTCTTCGCCAGCGCGAATGGCATAAGTCCTTGTAGGCGCTCTGCCATTAGACCTCACGGCGGAATCTCGAGGCGCACCTCTACTGCTAGCACCTCTTCCCGAGTTCTTATGTGGTCTACCTCTCGAAGGAGCATTACTCGCTCTCACATCTTGCCTTTTGTCTTTCTTACCCATTTCAGGACAGTTTCGAATGAAATGGTCTAACGACCTACATTTGAAATAACCTCTTTCATTCCCTTGACACTCACCAAAATGGCATCTACTGTACTGTGAAAATTCTAGTCTGTTTGGTCGAGCACTATTGACACTCGCGATATAAGTGGTTTGAGCTTTAGACGTTGTGTACTGCTTAATCTTATTTCTACTCGAGAATCCCACTGAAGCATTTGATCGGGTAGTGAACTCTTTCGATCTATTTGATAAGGACTCATGTGATTTCCCTATCTGTCTTTTCCTTGAGTCACGAGACTCAATATCAGCTTTTCTCTTTTCTTTGGTCAATTCTTCTGCCTTGCAAGCTATTTCAACCAGCATCACAAACTCCCTTAACTCTAAGATGCCAACTAATAATTAGATGTTTTCGATCAATCCGTCCTCAAATCTCTTGCACATGATGGCTTCGGTAGATAATCACTCATTGGCGTATTTGCTGAGTCTTACAGACTCATGCTCATATTTTGTTACTGTCATTTGGCCTTGCTTCAATTCTAGAAATTTCTTCATCTTCTGATCTATAAACCTCTGACTAATTTAGTTCTTTCGGAATTCCTTTTGGAAAAACTCTTATGTAATCCTTTCCCTTGGTACAACCGATACAAGGGTGTTCCACCATTGGTAGACCGAGTCTCGCAGGAGTGACACAACACACTTCATGCACTCCTCAGGTGTGCAAGAAAACTCATCAAATACCCTAATGGTATTTTCTAGCCAGAACTCCGTCCACTTTGGGTCATCATCTACTTTCGCCCTAAATTTCTTGGCTCCCTATTTCCTAATTTTGTCAACCGGAGGTTTCTCCCTTCTTAACATCTCCACCCCTTAAGCCGTTATCTAAATACCAAGAATCCATCATATGGATGTAGGCTTCTCTAGCCCATCCGCCTTCACTAAAAGTCACGGGCCCACTCTCGACTGGCACGATCCCTTCAGTGGGAGTCGGCGCATTACTTTCCACATCATCTGCCACACTCCGTCGGGATTCATTACTATATGAAAACACAATTTAAAGGTCAGGAGTCGTCACACTATCACAAAATTTATTTATGGCATGTATAGCTAGACTTGTACACTCGCTACGTTAGTTCGAGAATTGACTAAATCGTAACTCTGATACCACTAAATGTAACACCTTTTACCCGAGTTTGACATTAGAACAGGATATAAGGTGTTATCGAACTTAAACACATACATTCAAATATTTTCGAGTCATAAAATTTCGCTAAATTTTTAAAACTTTCAAACTTCCTCTTAATGACCCTAATGTAGACCTATGAGGTTCAAAACACACTTTGGAAATGGTTCGGAAATGAACTAGACACTTTAGGAAAACTTTGTAAAATTTCCAAGCAGACAGGGGCACACGCCTGTGTGGAAAGGCGACACGCCTGTGTGTCATCTTAACATGGCCATGTTGAAGGCCCGTGTGGCTCACACGACCTAAACATATCGAAACACGCCTATGTCCCTAGCCTATGTGAATTTAATTCTTAATTCGAGCCTACAAGGGTTTTTACACGGTATGGCACATGCTGGCACTCGCTTGTATCCATGGCCCGTGTCATCCACAAGGCTAGGACACGCCCGTGTCTCAGCCCATGTGCAAAAACCTTGACATTCTATTTCTGACGTCAGCAACCCTTTAGAGGCACACAGCCATGGTACACGCTTGTGTACTAGGTCGTATCCTTCACACGGTTGGATCACATAGCCGTGTCTCCGCCCGTGTGGTTACTAGTGGGCATTCTGTTTTGCCAACTTTAGGTGCAGGGGACACACGGCCTTACCTCACGGTTATGGGGCAAGCCGTGTGTCACACACTGTCTAGACACACGTATATGTGTCTACCCGTATGGACAAAAACAAGGCTATCTACCAAGCCTTTTTACCACCCTTACTTGCACCAACCTACACAACATCAACCATAACCAACCCAAGCATAAACACACATAACTAAAACAGCCACAACCATGAGAATTTTCATCAAATGCATTTAATAATAATCAATATTAGCCAACATCAATGGCCTATACAAAATGAAGATCACCTCTATATGAGTCAAAATTTGTGGCTAAACTAACATGAAACTAAACAAAAGATCAAGTCCCTATACATGCCACACTCAAAACATTTAAACTAGTTATTCTAAAAGCTTCAGGTGATATTGTGATCGATGCTTCCGACGTCCCTTGATTCCCGATATTAACTTGACGGCACTATAAGAAAATAGAAAAGAGAGGGAGTAAGCATAAAGCTTAGTAAGTTGCATGTAAATAAGTAACAACGTCAACCACGTATATTTAAACACATAGTATGTTATAAACTAACACAACATTATTGAGTGCACAAAGGTAAATATCACTGCATAATTATACATCACAAATATAAGCCAAAGATTACAAAATCATCTCAAAATCATTTTCATAGATAGAACTTACTCATGTTATTTTTACCATTAAGGTATCATAACTAGACTTATATCTCACGAGTTTCAAATAAAAACTTGTACCACTCACAACATGATTATATCATTCCATATCTTTATGATAAGCTTTAAAAATAACTCGTGAAACTATTTGGAATAATAAAGGAAATCCGATAAGCTTTACACAAGAGAGTAAATTACCGATGCCATGTCTCAGACATGGTCTTACACTGGCTTACATGTCGAGGCCGATGCCATGTCCCAAACATGGTCTTACACTAGCTCTCGTCTTAATATCGATGTCATGTTCCAAACATGGTCATACACTGGCTCTCATATTGTGGCCGACGCCATGTCCCAAACATGGTCTTACACTAGCGCACATATCAACGCCGATGCCATGTCCCAGACATGGTCTTGCACTTGCTCTCATAATATAGCCGATTCCATGTTCCAAACATGGTCTTACACTAGCATACATATCACTCAAATGTCATGGCATGGATATCCAATCTATTCCTAGGTTCAACCGGGAATTTATCATGTTAAATTTCATTATGCATTATTCATAAGTATATTTAACCATATTATGCGAAATCAATCATTCAACACATAATAACAATAAAGTTGCCTTACTTACGTACAACTTAGCTCGGTATACAAAAAGTGGGCGATTAGATTGAATTAGTCTACTAGCTTAGCCTTCCCCTAGTGTAGGTCTGAATTTCGTATTTCTTGACCTAAAATGATAAAATTCACTAATTTAATCACCACGTCAATCAAGACATTTCATAATTCATATTTTGGCAAAATGACCGTTTTGCCCCTAGACTTTCACAAAATTACGATTTTACCCCTAGGCTCGTAAATCGATTTTTATCAAATATTATCATTAACCAAGCTCAGTCGAATTATTTTTATACCTATAGCATCTCAAAATTTCAAATATTTTACACAATTACCATCCATTTAACTAACTTCACGAAATGATCCATTTTAGGTGTTTTTCATGAACACCACTTCACAGAAGTTGTTTACTTAACAACCGTAACTCATTTTATCTCATAAAGTTTCAGTTAACAACATAAATAATCTCATGGTAAACCTCCAAACTCTCAGCCCTTTTGCAAAATAGTCCCCCCAATAGTTAGCTCATGCTACAAGGGTCCCAAAAGTATAAAAATCATCAAAAATATCCATCTAAATAACTTACTTGCAAGAGGATAGCTTGGCTGAAGTTTTAAGCTCCAAAAAACCTTGTTTTTGCTGAGAAATTTTGCTAGAGAAGAAGAACACTATAGCCTTTCTTTTCTTTATTTTATTTTAGTCAAATAAGTCACCAAAAGCTCACATAACCTTGACATTTTGATTTTCTTTGTCCCTATGGCCGACCATCTCATTATTAAAGGCCTATTTGCACTTTAAAGACTCCTAATTTTGGTTCTCTAGCTATTTGACACTTTTAACTAATGAAATTAAACTTTTGTCCCTTATACGATTTAGTCCTTTTTCGCAATTAAGCATGCAATCGCTTAAATTATTTCACCAAAATTTTATGCACTCATATAAACATGCTATAACACATAAAATAGTATTAAAATAATTTTTTTGACCTCAGGTTAGTGGTTTCGAAACCACTATTCCGATTAGGCCCAAAATCGGGCCCAAAATCGGGTTGTTACAATCTTGGTAACCATGGAAGAAGATATTAGTTCTTTATTCGAAAAACTTAACTTTTCCAAGGAGGAAGTGAATAGAATGGTTAGTATGAAGGAGAACAGTAACAATATAAAAGGTTATGAACATTGGGCCATCGGTAAATTGATGACAAAGGAAAGAGTGAATAGAGAGGCAATGTATTGAGTTTTTAAATCACTATGGTACATGAAAGAGGATGTAAATTTTGTATTTCTCAAAGAAGGAGTAATACTGATGAAATTTTGCAATGAAGAAGACAAAAAGAGAATCTTAAACCTTTCCCTATGGTTGTTTCACCAATGTTTATCTAACATGGTCTCCTATAGTAAAGACAAAATAATGGAGGAGTACGAGTTTAATCTTTCACCTTTTTGGGTTAGAATCTTCAATATACCGATGGAATATATGGACAGGAGAATGGCACTGGAGGTTGGAAATGCGATAGAGAAAGTTTTAGCTATAGAATGGCGAGACAGAGGCGAAGGATGGACATAATACATGCGAATAAAATTGCAATAGATATACAAAAACCATTGCGTAGAGTTGTGCATTATATTGTTCATAAAGGGGAGGAGTTAGTTTGTGCGATCCGATATGAGTGATTGCCAAAATTCTATTATATTTGTGGCCTGATAGGTCATACGACACAAAAATGTGAGAAGAAAATGATTGAAAATAATAGTCAGAACAATGTTTTCCAATATGGTAACTGGTTAAGAGTTCCTATAGAAGCTACAAACCAAAATAATGGGTTGTGGTGGAATGGCATAGAAATGTTTAAAGAGGATGAAGAAGGTACTAGAAAGCAATACAGAAATACTAGTGTGGTTCTAGGGTCGAAGGGATTAAAAGATCAGGAGGAAACGAGACTTGTTAAGGATAGAGATGATGAATCAGAAACAAGTATACCACATGAAAAAAGAACCATGAAAATTAGACGTAAATATACAGGAAAAATAAAATAAAAAAGGAAGAGATTTAGAGGAAACAACGGGGAGTTATCTAAAGACAGCCCAAATAGATTAGTTCGCAGAAAGTTGATGAATGGCTCAACACCTTCGAAGGCGGTGGCTGGCGAACAGCCCCACCAGGATCAATGAAGTACCTCTGTTGGAATTGTCGTGGGTTGGTATTACCTACGACAACTAGAGAACTAAAGTAATTCTTAATTGCTAATAACCCTGGTATAATCTTTTTGTGTGAAACTAAAATAAATGTTATTGAATTTCAAAGGGTACAAAATAGATACAGGATGCAAAATGGACTGGTGGTGAATTCTAAGGGGAGAAATGGAGGTTTCGCGTTGATGTGGAAAGACGAAATGGACGTCACTATTCAAAGCTATTCTAAACGCCACATTTTCTCTATTGTCAAAATACGAAGAAACAGCAATATTCGGCTTACAAGTTATTATGGTCATGCTAATTCAAATGAAAGAAGGAGCTCTTGGGATATGCTTCAAAGTGTGGGAGTTGATGTCAATGAAGAGTGGGTTGTGGGTGGGGATTTTAACGCAATGTTGAATGATGTTGAGAAGAAAGGGGGCGTCGGATTGTGAGAGCTCATATGAACAACTTCCGTGATATTTTAGATGATTTGGCTCTTGTGGATATTAAACTGGATCGTGGATGGTTCAGATGGGTTAATAATAGGGAAAGGAATAGGTTGATTAAGGAGAGACTTGACCGGTTCTTAACGACTGTCTCAATGACGGAGAAGTATCCCTTTATTGCTTCAAGCATTATTAGGCAATCTCAGTCTAATCATGATGTCATTCTGTTGGATTTATACGATCGTAAGCCTAATGGCCATCCCCATGATAGCAGAATTCACTTTCGGTATGAAAAATGCTGGGCGGTGGAGAAGGAAGTCAAGAAAGTGATTAATAAAGCTTGGGAGAAAGATGGGAATAACTTTGGTAATAAGCTCGAAAAGGTGCATGATTTGCTTGGTAATTGGAAAAGAAATAAATATTGGAAAATGAAGAAATATATGTGTAAGCTAGAGAATGATATTAATAGTATTATCGAATCGCCTAACGTTAGTGACAATGTGAAGAGATTGAGGGAGTCCTGGTGCAAATTAGATTACCTGCATGTAAGGGAGGAGAGATACTGGGCTTAAAGATCGAGGGCTCAATGGCTAAATGAAGGTGATAGAAACACAAAATATTTCCATGTTAAAGCAATGGGTAGGCTAGAGAAGAATAGTATTGAGAAGATTAAAGATGAGAATGGTAACTGGATCACAGATAGTAAGGACATCTGTTATACGGCTAAAAATTATTTTTGGAATTTATTCCAGTCTAATGGTAATGATATCACATAGCTTGATTTGAGCTATATGAGTAAGTGTATTATTAGGAAGAATAACGAGTGGCTTATAAGAGAGCATAATGACAGTGAAGTTAGCCAAGCTATTAAACAGATGGACCCTAAGAAAGCTCCTGGTATTAATGGCCTATCAGGGAATTTTTTTAAGCAGCATTGCGACATTGTAGGCAATGATACAATGCGGTTTTGCTTGGATGTTTTTAATGGAAAGGGAAATACCTCCTCTTTAAATGAAACTATTATAATTTTAATCCCCAAAATTAAGGATCCTTGTGACTTTACTAATTTTCGACCAGTAAGCTTGTGCAGGTATATCTACAAAATCATTTCTAAGGTGCTGGCAAACCGATTGAAGGTAATCCTACCCGATTGCATAAGCCAAAATCAAAGTGCTTTTGTTTCGGGAAGGATGATTCATGATAATATCCTTATAGCGCATGAACTCCTTCATTATCATCAAAGTCCCCGTTACAGCTCCAACAAAGGTTGTATGATCAAGCTAGACATGAGTAAAGCTTATGACCATGTGGAATGGAACTTCATTAAAGTAGTGATGTGAAAAATGGGTTTTACAAATCAGTGGATTGACAAAATAATGGGTATTGACAAAATAATGGGTTGTGTTCGTACCGTTAAGTATTTAGTTAAGTGCAACAATGTCTTATCGGATACCATTTTGCCCGATAGGGGTCTTTGCCAAAGGGACCCCCTCTCTCCGTATTTGTTTTTATTTTGTATGGACGCATTCTTGAGAATGCTGAATCAGGTGCAAAATAAAATACATTAAGAGGTATCCGTGCTAGTGTGAATGGACCTAGGATAAATCATCTTTTCTTTGCTAATGATGCTCTTCTTTTTGTGTGTAACAAAAAGAGTGAAATTGAGTGCTTTATTAATATTCTTAGTAACTTTGCCAAAGCATCAGGTCAAGAAATAAATTTTGAAAAGTCCATAGTTGTGTTCAGCCCTAATACCCCGAGTGAACAAAAAAGAGTTTTTAGTAATCTTCTTAGAATGAAAGTTGTTGAGAAATTAGACAAATACTTGAGGCTGCCCCGTCCTATTGGTAAGAAGAAGAAAGAAGCTTTTATTGATATTACTAATAGAATTTCATGCAGGATTAATAGCTGGACAAAAAATTTCTTATTGTATGGTGGTAAAAAGATCTTGATTAAGGCTGTTCTTCAGTCTTTTCCCACTTATGCGCTCTCTATCTTCCTTGCCCCAAAGGGGGTGTCAAAGGACATTCAAACAAAACTTAGCTGTACATGGTGGTCTAGTAAGGAAAAAAGAAAATTCTGGTCTATGCTTCCTTAGAGATTTCTTTGTCAGCCGAAAGGTATGTGAGGGATAGGCATTCGGAACATAAGGTTATTCAATATCTCTCTTTTAGGGCGTCAAGTTTGAAGACTCATCAACAACAAAAAAACTCTTTGCTTCAAAATGTTGTCATCCAAATATTTTCCTGATGGAAATATTTTCAAACCCAAAAGAGTCAAAAGAACGTCTTATACATGGTCGAGCATTGCTGCTGCTACTGTGATTCTTAAATATGGCTTTGGTTGGCAAGTTGGTGATGGTAAGAGCATTAATATTAGGGATGATAAATTGGGTATTGAAGGTCTCAATGGTAGTAGCTTGGACTCAAATATGATTACACCTAGCGTGAACAGGGTTAGTGATCTTTAGATGGCTAATGGTAGATACTGGAATGTTGATAGAGTTAACTTACTGTATGGTAAATACTGGGGGTATAGAATTTGCGAGCTGCCAACGGAAAATAAAGGCCAGAAAGATTGCATGGTATGGTTCCATAATCCTCATGGGTACTCTTCATCGAAAACTACTTATTCATGGTTGCTGTTGAAAGAAATGGGGTACAGACCACATAGATTTTTTTGGAAAATCACATGGAAACTTGATGTTCTTCCCAAAATTAGCCTGGAGAGTTGGTCATGGGATCCTTCCAACCAATGCAAAAATAGCCGCTATTAGTAACATTTTTAATCAAAGTTGCCCCAGATGTGGTGTCAATTCCGAAACTTTACTGCATGCCCTTAGAGACTGTACAATATCCTGCGAAGTCCTTTCCATAGGGGGTTGGGATATGAGCAAAATTATGAAGAAGCATGATAGTTGTATCGATTGGATTGAAGACTTGATGAGAACCCTTGATAAAAAGGCCATGGCGGATCTATTCACTACGCTTTGGAATTGCTGGAACAGCAGGAACAACTTCATCTTTAAAGGTCAGAGGGATAAAGCTAAAACCATCTCGGAAAGGGCTAGCAATCTGAGTAACAATTTCCGTATCTACAATATGTTGAATCCATCATGCTTCCCCAGGTCGAGGTTAAAAAGAAATGGGAGAAACCTCCTAAAGGTGTTATTAAGATAAACTTTGATGCTATGGTTAAAGAAAATAGAATGGGATATGGGGTTATCATTAGAGATGATGATGGTTTTGTTTTAGGGGGTGGTGGCAGTTTCAGTGATGATAGAGTTTCGGTGCAAGAAGCAGAATGTATAACTTTAAAGAAAAGCATTGATGTTGCGGGCCAGCTGAATATTCACGGTGATGTGATTTTTGAAACTGACAATGCAGGGCTGGTTAACAAAATGAATAAATGTGATACGAACATAACCACTATAGGGGCTAGACTTCAAGCTTGTAAAGCATCTTTCAATTTGTTTAGTTCCACCAATTTAGTTTGGTTTTATCGGTCGTGCAATAATGTGGCCGATCTTATTTGCACTATAGTTTGTAATGAAGCTAAATCTTGACTATTCGATAAGGATTACCCAAAGGAACTCCATAATGCTGTAATTAATGATGTTACTTAATAATATGTCGTTGACCTTTGTGGTCGTCTTTTACTAAAAAAAATATTGTTTCCTGCATTTAATCCATAAAATAATAACTTTTTTTTTTGTTCCAATTTGATATCTAAAGTACATTCAAATTTTTAATTTGGTACCTAAAATATGTCTCCGTTATAATTTTTTAGCCCATTTTTTGACAGATGTTAAAAACAATTCTTATAGCCAGTCACAAAGTGCCAAATAGTATTTTTATGTAAAAAAATTTCTTTTATTAAATGTTTATACACATTAAAATATATAAAAATAAAATAAATGTATAAAATTAAAAATATATATAAAATAATTTTTTTATAAAATTATAAAAATAAAATTTACAAAAAAATATGACAATTGAAAGGAAATTAGTTAAAACTAACAATATTATTAAAAAATATAAAATATTTTTAAAAATTATAAAAAATTAAATTTTTATATAAAATTCTAAAATACATAATTCTAAAATTATAAAAAAGGTAATTAATGTTTTTTGCTATTAATTTAAATTTAATTACTTTTTTATAATATTTTTTAATTTTTATATATTATTTTGACTTTTTAAAATTTTAAATTATATATTTTATAAATATTTTATTTTTATTTTTTAAAAATATTATATATTATATATGATATTTTACATTTTTAATCAATATAATATATATAATACTAAAAAAAATAAAAAAGGACAATAGCGCCACGTGGCCAACCATTGATTTGTCAAAATCAAAAGTGTTTTAATATTTAAATATTTAATATTATAATTTATTTTTATAATATTTTTGAATTTTTATATATTATTTTGATTTTTAAAATTTAAAATTATATATTTTTAAAAAATTTTAAAAATTATATATTATATATAATTTTTTTACATTTTTAATTAATATAATATATATAATACTAAAAAAATTAAAAAAAAAAGACAATAACACCATGTGGCCGGGATTGATTAGTCAAAATCATTTTTTTAATATTCAAATATTTAATATTATAATTTTCTACTTTTTAAATTTAAATATAATGCTTTTATATTATATAAACTTAATTGCCACGCAATAATTTTTTATTGGTTAAATTTATCTAACAATTTTTTAACGTTTGTTAAAAAATGAACAAAAAATAGAGAAAATTGATACTTTAGATATTAAAATGGGATAAAAAAGTTTAGATATCAAAATGAGAAAAAAAATATACTTCAAGTGTTAAATTGTAAATTAAGCCTTACTATTATTATGAGGTATGAGATATAAACTTTAAATATTTTAAGGTAATTAATAAAAATTGAAATACTTTTTAAGTAATTATAATCATAAACGAGAAGAGCGAAAATTTACAATTGACAATGCAAAAGCCAAAAGCTGGATTTTCTAGTTTTTTTTTTCTTTTTTTTTTGGAAAAATTAGTTGGAAGGTAGAAACTTGTTGTTAGTGATGGGTAAATTAATAAAATATGTTAAAATTTTTTATATTTAAGTAAATAAGTTGTTTTTTTTATATTTATCGGGTATGTTATTTTTGGAGAGAGAAAATACATTTTATAAAATATGTTTTCACTTTATTAAAAATTATTACTTTTTCTTTTTTTGCGATTGAAAATAAAAAGTTTATAGATGTATTTTTGTTTGTATTAAATAAATATTGTTATAGTTTTAAGATATGTTTAAATTTACATTGACACCGCGAAACTCAATGACCTAAAAATTTCACCTGCTGTGTGAGGATGGAGCCATCACCCAAGAAGCCGAGATTGCATTGCAACTCAAAGTTCAATTGATGTTGATTATACAGCGATAGGTTGAAGTGTATCTAGGGCTTCAAGTTTACAAGAGTTATGTTGTCAAGGGATGAAGTATAATTGGTGGCCCTATTTGACAATGGTTATGTAGACAAAACAACGAGTTTCACCTCATCAGAGGGGGATATTTTATGAAACCCATACAGAAGTCTAAAATCATAGTCATAGCGAAAAGTACAAGGGCCTTTTAGTATATTCAACTTACTCGTTTTCTCCACTAAATTTACTGAACCTATTACATTAACCCGTGACAATTGGCGGCAACAAGGTTTATAAAGTAACTGCTACTGACTCGATTTGCATTTCATCTTTTTTGCACCACACAACAACTCATCCATGCTGGAAATCTTGTTGCCCTCAACTCTGTCACTGGTTATAGTAACGAGCTCACCGCCTTTGGTGGAGATAGATAAAAACAAATTATTTGATTATATTGGAAGGCCACTATGCTTTTTGCTATGACTATGATCTTAGACTTTTGTATGAGCTTTATAAAGCATACTCCTCTAATGAGGAGAAACTCGTTGTCGTGCCCACATAACCATTGTCAATTAGGGGTCCCAGTTATACTACATTCCTTGACATCATAACCTTCGTAAACTCGAAACTCTTGATATACTTTTCAACTCGTGACTGTATAATTAGCATCAATTGGGACCTTAAGTTGCAATGCAATCTCAGTTTCTCAGGTGATGGCTCCATCCTCATATGATGGATGGAATTTGTAAGTCACCGCGCTCCACAGCGTCACGGTAAATTCAAACATATCTTAAAACTAACAATGTCTATTTCAAATATAGACAAAAAAATCTATAAACTTTTAATTTCTAACCGCAAAAAAAAAGAAAAAAAAAGTGAAAACACGTCATATAAGGCGTGTTTTCTCTCTCCTAAAAATGTGTCATAGAAGGTGAGTTTTTATTGCCATGTTAGTGAAAATATGTCTTATGGAACAAATTTTTATTTCTCCCTCTAAAAACAACGTACCCCGATAAATATTAAAAAAAACTTATTTACTTTAATATTTAAAAAATTCAGCATATTTCACTAATTTACCCTGTTTTGCTTATGGGTAGGAAAAAAATATTTAACTTGAAAAACCAATTTGAAAAGGCTAAAAAACTCTTTAGTAAACATCTACTCCTTGCCATTTAGGCGGACGTTACCAGGTTAGTCACTTTGACAAAGTAACGCGTTGCTAGGGCTGCTCCTGAAACTCGTCCAAAGATACTTCGCCTGGAGATACCTTGCTTGGAGACATCAGACAACTACAGTACACGTGAACTTTAGTTGATCCCATCAAGATCTAGTCAAATCGACCTACAAAGATGAGACCTCTTATAACCATTGAAAGCACATGCCCAAAGCTAATCAAGGCTCATCAAGTCTACTGTCTAGGAGACAGTTGGCATGTGTGCAGCACTCGAGGAACTCATATATGATTCAAGGACCTCAAGCAAAGGGGAAATAAATAACACTATTATGCAAAATTCCTTCCTCTCCTGTTCTATCACTCACGACCTGTGTGAATTCTGACCAACCACCATTCCAACATCTTTGTATGAGTAACCCTAAATCTATCGTTTGTTGAAAATACCTTTTGCACAATAAAATCTCCTTCCACTGTAGGTTTATAATACACTTCCAGTTTCCTTGAGTTATAAGGAAGCTCTTATATAGCAGTCCACTTATTTTACTTATTGCTTTAGACTTTTCCCATTGTTTCTTAAACATTTCAAGTATTTAGGTATTTTAATTACTACTTTTTATATAATATTAGAGCAAAGAACAATAGTATGATTTGAACTCGTGACAAATAAGAATTTTAATAAGAATTTTAATGTATTCAAACAATTAGAAATTGATATATTATCAAAATAGTTTATTAATTACTCTACAAGCAAGATTAAAAAACCAACATATATATTATTTATTTTCTTTTTAAAATAACAAATGACAATTTTTTTAATCTTTACTTATGGAATTGAAAAACTCCATCATGGTATAATTATATTCAAAACAGTTTCTTGCCTGCCATTTATGTAAAGCTCATTCTTTGGATAAGCTTTTGTGCGATTTCAATATTCTCTCATATGAATAATGTGTGACCCAATCATATTTACAACACTTTTTTTTTTAAATCCGACAAAATGACTTAAAACGTTGCATAAAATTATAAAGAAAAAAGAAAGAAGCAAATTGCATCTAAAAATCTATAAACATTAAGGATTAATAAGCAATTGGTGAGAGTGGATATCTAGAAAGCTAATCCAATTCATCTCATCATCTTCTTCTCCATCAGCTATGTGGCTCCATTCAACTTGGGGATTAATCTTTTCAGTTTCTGTATTTCTTATGAACCTTCCTCGGATCCGTGGCCTGCTGTCTGCCAATGTTTTCCTACATGCATACTGTGAAAATCACACAAATTCATACATCAATATGTCTGTTTTCCAAGTACAATTATTTGACCCTTTTCAACTCATGCTTGCTTTATCTTTCTTTCTTGCAATCACAAATTATGATTTTTGGATTAAGGGCTAATGTCAAATACGTTTTTTAATGGATTTAGGATTAATTACATCAAGTACTTTTTAATTATGGTCTTAAAGCATCAATATTTAAATCAGTTAAATCTTTCCGTTAGGTTAGGCATCAAAAGTTAACTCAAGTATAACATGGAGGATATTTAAAGTATGTGGATCAAATATATTATACTTGATGTATTAGTAATTTGGATATGACATGTTAAAAAAATAATCCTCTTAAGTTTATTGACATTGCCTTTTTTTTATTAACACATTATATCCAAACTGCTCATATAGTAAGTGCAAACTGATATTTAATATCTAATGTGATGACTAAACATGTAAAAGAATTTGATTATACATACTAATACTTAATAAGATTTAATAAAAATATATTAAAGCTCATAGACCACTTTAAAATTTAAGCAATAATTTAAAGAGATTTAGTGAAATTAATTATAATGATTTTTATTTTAATTTTATTTACACTCAAAGAATAATACATTAGTGTACTTTATATCATATGCTTTAATATAAAAGAAATACTGTTAAAACAATTTGACTAAAATAGCTCACAAATCCATGGAACTATTCACAATCTCTGTTGAATTGACTCAAATATGGGGGGCTAAAAAAAAGGGTGACCAGCAATTTTGCATAAATTGAATGTGACAGACACAAGAAGCATCACACAACACCAGGGGGAAGAACCTAACAATATCATGCTTTTTAGAAATTACTAATAATAATAATGATAATGATGAGATTTAAAAACAAAATTATTATTTGTTAAATTAGTGAATAAAAATTAAAATGTTAAATTGTTTATATGTAAGCAACAAATAATTAAGGAGCAGATAAAAAAAGAGTTAAAGACCTTAATCTTCTTGTTGAAGTTCCTGAGTTTTCTTTTGGTTCTGTATCTTTGAATCCTCTGTTTCTTTTCTTCGGGACTGTAGCGGCAGGCTCTGCTCATTCCTTCAATGATTGCACTACTCTCATTTGACAATGGACTCTCTGCCTTCCTACCACTCTGCTGCACCTGCTCCTCATCATATATAATATTAAACCTTTACATTTTCTTTTTACTACAGGAGTAACTGTGACAAATATCTTATAAAAATATAATAAAATATTAAAAAATAAATATTTAGAGAAAAGAAAATTTGTGGCAATTTTTAAGTTATTTGTGAAAAAAAAACACAATGTTAAATTGTATTAACCATTTACTTCTATCGACTTAATTATAGTTTAGGTGTTAAATTATTCTAAATTTGATGTGAACATTTTAATTAAATTATAAATTTTTGTGTTAACCATTTACTTCTATCGACTTAATTGTAGTTTAGGTGTTAAAAACAAAATTATTAAAATTTACAAGGAATATTATTTTAAAATTATTAAGCTATACATATGATAATAGGTATTTAACATCCAAATTAATGGTTTTGAGGATTGAATTAAAATGTTTTAAAATCTAAATTATAGTTTAGGAAAATCTTGTGAAATTAAAAAAAAATGGTGATGATAATTTCAAATTTGGGTATGTTTTAATATCTGTAAATGATTTTAAAAATATGTTTTTTTTTATATTACCGAATGTTGATGTGCTAAAATCATATAATCATGAATCAGTGAATTTGAATGTTAATATACCAGCTAAATTCATTAATATATATTATTTTTTCTGGAAAATGAAAATAAAATAACCGTTTTGAAGGGTTTCAGCTGATAAAACTGAAACTAACCTGGTGCAGATCACCGGTACTGAAAACTCTCCTCACCGGAGCAGAATCAGAGTCAATGAAGTCGTTAAGGCTTGAGGCAAAACGACAGTGGAATTCATTCTTTGGAAGGGAATGGCTACTGAAGCTTCTAATGAAACTCGGTTTATGTGTGCAGCAACTCGCTAGCGAAGTCGGCGAGTTGAAACTCCCGCTGCTACTGCTGCCACTGTGAATCACGTCGCTCACCGACTCCACCGACTTGGCTACAGTGAGTTGAGTCTGCGGACTTAACGGAAAGTTTAAAGGCAACGACACCACGTCGGGAGACGTCAGTGAGTCGGTGAGAAACTCGGAGGAAGAGCGCGGGAATGTTGGTTGTCCGTACATAGCGAGTGAAGCGTGGTGGGACTGTTATCGGCTTAATTTTGGTTTTTTTTTTTTTTGTTTGGAGATTAAAGAAATGAAGAAAGGAAATAGAGTTATGGAGAGAGCAGAGGCTGCAGAGCAGATATTTATGAGGAGAGCCCAAGGGAACAGGATGATGACATTAAGATGACGTTATCCTTTTAAGAGCCTCCATTGACTTAATTCACTTACTAAAATTAAAGTAATCTTTAGTAAAATTTTAATGATTTATTTAACTTATCAATAGAAATGTATTTGTTATATATCTAATTTTTTTAATTGATTCGATATCTATATCATATTAATCTAAATTGTTATTTGTATTAATATACATTTAATTTTTTTACACAATAAAATTTTAACTTATTCAAAATTTGACACGCATCATCTATATGAATAAAACATAAAATATGAAAGTGAGATTGTTAAAATATTAATCTTGCAAGAAGTTACAAAAATATGTAAAATTACTTTGATTTTATATTAGTGTAAGTGAATCCGTTAAACCATAAATTTTCGATTCAATTAGTTCACATTACCTATATAACCATTATAAAACAAATCATTCTAAAAGTTCATAAAATTTTAAAAAATAAACACAAATAAATAATTGTGGAAACATGAACATTCATTTTATAAATTATAACAACAAAATCAAATATTAAATTAGCTTAAATTTTATTCAAATGCTTTTTTAGCATTTTTTTTAGTTGGGGTGACTTATTTTTTACTGGTTGAATTGATTTTGCAATGATTTAATTCTCTTTTAGTTTTACTGTACCTATTAAAATAGTTACACCGCTTCTCAATTCAATTGATTGATATGATTTGATTTGACAATTATGATTTTTGAAAAATAAATTTCTAAATATACTTTTTTCATAACTGAAATATAATTTTTTTATTATTAAGTTTAGAAATTTATTCTCTTTATTTATTTTATTTAACATTTGAAGTCCAATAGTGAAGACGGTAAAAGAAATTCAGTTAAATTGAATTATGTATATTTTTAAAATAAAAAAAATTACTCATGTAGCCAATTTTAAACATTGTGGAAGCAATATAAGCAAAAAAAAATTATTGATTTTATTTTGCTTCTCTAAAATAGTACTAAATTTTTAGAATTGACAAGCTTACAACTCAGATTCAATATTTTTATTTACTTATTTGATCTTCGTGATATTAGTCACTTGAGTAACTTTTTTATATATTCAATTTAGTAAAAATCATTTGATGGTGTACTCAATTGAACTTCAATCAATAGGATAGAGGGTTAAATTCTTGAGATTAAAAGTACAAAAACTAAATATCATATATGCAAAGAATATAGGGACGAAAAGCAGAATTAGACGAATTATGGAATATGTAAATAGACTCATAATGACAGCAAAATTTTGGTGTCACCTTTTTACTGTTATTTCAAGGTGATTAAAATCTCATTATTAAAGTAACATTTAGGTTTTTAATTTGATAAAATATTCTCAATTTAGTTTTCAAAATTTTGATCCACATTAATCGGTAATTTCTTACCCTTATAATTCATGTGATAATGTGATATTAGTGTATCATGTTATAACTTAAAAATTATATTATAACCTTTATAATAAAAATTAAATGATAATGTATCATAATGTTCATCACATAAATAAAAACTAGAAATATTATTAAAATATAGAATTAAAGGATAATGCCTTATCCTAATTTGTTATAACCTATAGCTTTTACAAGCTTCAATATATATATAAATATAATATTATTACTGAAATTATATTTAATGAGGTGAAAGTTAGAATTTTACTCCCTTTATTAAAAAAAATGAGTAAATTAGTCTTTAGATGTTAGATCAAAAGTAAATTAGTCATTCTATTAAAAATTTCATCCATTAAAAACTAATCTATGTATGTCATAATGAGGTATACGTGCCACGTGTAATTGTCTAGTTATTTTATCAACCACACTAGTTTTTAACAGTAAAAATACAAGAATTTTTTAATAGAAAGAATTAATTTTCTTTTTAATCTAACATATAGTGATTAATTTGTACTTTTTTTTAGTAAAAAGATAAAATACAGTCAATCTTGATATTCGTACAAAAACCTTCATGGTACTTTTATCTATTTAAAGAGTTGTCAACTTATATTTATTTTTAAATTTATATAATAACAATATATATCAAGTACAAATTCCAAAAATTAATAAAAACAAGATTGATAAAAGAGAAAATTTTATAAAAGAAAATAAGTAGATGTGATGAGATCATGGACCGAAATTGATGAAATATATTGGTATGTATTCTCGTATTTTTCTTTGGCTTAAATGCACCAAATTATAGTGTTTTTAAAATATTTTTGGTTTCGTTCAAAAAATAAATAAAATTTTTGGTTAAAATATTTTATCTAGAGTATAATCTGGTTACACAAATTACCCTACCGTTACCTTTTAACCAATTACATCATGTCACTTTTTTACTAAAATAAAAATTATTTTGACTTTAATTAAACTTATTACAATATGAAAATTTATTTCTATTTGTATTTTTTCCATTCTTCAACCTAGAAAAAACCGAACTCCAGATTATTTCATTTTCTTTATAATGTTGTGAGTTTCATGTTCTTCCAAAGCTGCAAAAATAGGTTGTTTCATCGATAAAGAAGAAATATCTTCTTATGAAATATTGAAGAACTTCCATAGGATTTGTCAAATTTCTGGTCTTGAATTGCAAACCAAAAGAAGAACAAAGATTTTAAGTTTTAAAGAAGTAGAATCCAAATGTCAGTGAAACCCATTTTTATATTTGGATGAAAATTCTTAAAATTGAAAAGAAAAAAAGAAAAGAAAAGGTAAACTCATTATCTAGGTTTCACTTGAAACTCAGAAGCCCAAAAACATAATTTTATTCTTTCTATTTCACATCTAAAACCACCAAGTCATAGGTTAGGAGTGGCTTGCTAGAGATGATAAGTTGTGTGAGATTATTTTCAAACCTAAACTAAGACGAAACTTAAACAAGAAGAAGATAAAGAGTTCCATTTTGTTGATACAAGGTGCAACAAAGGAGGAGATAATAGTGGTTCTATAGAGGCCGGTTCATTTAGAGAGGTGGAGAGTCAAAAAATAACAAGAGGACAGATTGATTGAGAGTGAGAGTGGAGAGTTTTGCTCAGAGTAACTTTAGGGTTTCAAAAGGTTGATCTCTTCTTTATCGTTGGAAGGTTTTTTATTGGAGAGGTCTTCTTCTCCACTAGTATGACGTGGCAAGATAAATATCCAAACCCGTCAAATGCATAAAGGATATTCATTGTCATTAAAGACGTATATCATGAGATCCATTCTGTTATGCCTTCAATCAGTACGAGGTAGTTACGCCTAAACAGACTCTTTATTGTATCAAAAGTGTGTTCACACTTGAGGATTGTTCAAACCTAGCGGATGGTCTTGATAACGAAAGGATGTCACTCCTCTAGCTTGGACGGGTGGCCAACCAGGATACTGTGTCAGGTGAGTCAAAGGGCTAGTCAATGCCATCTACCTTGCTGGCACGTGTTCAAGTAGTAGAGGGATATAACACATAACAATATAGTTTTTTTGTCAAAGCACCTGGAAGACAATTAAGTGAAACTTTCGCCTAATCTAACTGTAACATCCCGTTTTCAATGAAACCGGAACAATAGTTTCGGGACCACAAATCCGAAGTCGAAAAATTTAGTTTAATATTATTTTATGGTCTACAGTATGATAGAAATATCATATAAAAACTTCGTTAAGAAATTTTACCTTTTACATGCCTAATTTGATAAAAAGGACTAAATTCCATAAAGTGTAAAGCTTGTGTTCTAATAGCTAAAGGTATTAAATAGCTATAGAATTTTAAATTGGAGGTCCTTATATAGTAAATAGGTTATTAAAGTGCTTAATGGTTAAGCATAAGTAGTCATCATTGGAAATTTCATGAAATATTAAGGTTACTTTTGGAAATTAATGATTAAAGTTATAATAAATTAATAAAATAAACAACTATAATCTATTATCATCATCTATCACCCCAAAAAAAAATAAAAAAAGAAAAAAGAAAACCTAGCCATGGAAGCTTGAAATACTAGCAAGCTTATTTTGCTCAATTAGGCATGTATTCTTGTCCCAGAGATCGTAGTAGCTTAATCTAGCTAGCTCAGGGATTAATTTGCAAAATCGTTAAAGCATTAGAGTTTTTCCATTGATGAGTATGCTTAAATTTTGAATTTTTATGATAGAAAATGAATGGTTGTTGTTAGATAAACAACTTTTGTAAAGAGAATTTTTTTGAAAAGATGATAAATTTATGGTAAAATTTGTGAATTTTATAAAATATACGGGCTGCTATTAATAGGTATAAAAATCGGCCAGGTCTGAGTAAGGATTAAATAGTGTGAATTTCATTTTTCGAGTAAATGGACTAAATTGTAATAAATTAAGAGTAGAGGGGCAAATAATTTTTCCAAAAATATGTGTTAGACTAAATTGAATATGAATTATATTGAATTGAGTTAAATTCATTCGTATAGATCCGATTAGACCTAGTACAGAGTTAGATCGAGGCAAAAGAAAAATATCAGATTAGTTGCCTTCGTATCTACGTAAACTCGTCGAGGTAAGTTTGTGTAATTAAATTGAGTATGCATATGTATTAATTGAATTATATGTATGTGAACTGTATAATTGCCATGTATAAATACCGATCGCATATCCAACGATTACCGAGTCCCGTTTGAACCTTAAAAATTCGTAAGATATAAATAACATGTCATTAGGGTTACCGATTTGGTTTGGGTCCTATATGTGTTGCAGACACACCACAGCTCGTATGAGCTTTCCGTTATTAAGATTGCATGAGCTTTCCGATTTACAGCTCGTATGAGCTTCCCATTATCCAGCTCACATGAGATTGCCGTTTATAGCTCCTATGAGCATACATGTACATGAATTGACGGATTACAGTTAAGTACACTTTGTGTGTACTACCCGTGTATCCAACGATATACTAAATGATTCAATGGGCACAGTTCTATTACGAGATTATATGAGTTCAATATGAACTATTATTAGAATTTATAAGAAAAACATGAAATTTGATTATTTGATGAATTTAACTATGTGTGTTGGATCTTATATGTGATTTTCATGGCTAATATGTTGGTGATCATGTGTTTAGGCTTTTGGCCAAATTGGTTGAGATATGCTATGTTTACTTACCTATTTTATAGATCTATGGTAAGTTAAATTTCGTGTTATACGAACTTACTAAGCTTAAATGCTTACTCTGTGTTATTTTCCATATTTTATAGTAATTCAAAAGCTCGTATGAGTTGGAAGCTGGTCGGAACTATTTCACACTATCCATCAGTCCTTTTGGTACTTTCAGTAAAATAATTCCGGTTATAATGACATGTATAGGTTATTTTGGTCAATGTTGGTATATAGATGTTTTGTTGAGACTAGCCATTTGAATGGCTTGTGTTTGGTATATTTTGATGTGTATATAAGTGGCTTTATCATATTTGTTATGTGTTTGATATGGTAGAATGAAAGAAAGTAAAATGTGGTTTGAATATGCATACATGAATTTGGGTCATTTAGGTAAGTTGAGATACTTGTTGACATGTCTTTAAATTGTAAATTGAGGTGCCTAGGGGCATATTGGTTGCACGTGGTGATATTTCATGTTTAAGACTTGGTTTTGGCTTGTTTTGAATGCCTTGTCATGGCTTGTTGATGTCCAAATTGTTGTGTTTAGGTTGGTACCAAATTGGGTGAGAAATGTGGCTTGGAAATTGACTTATTTTCATCCACACGGGCAGAGACACGGGCGTGCGTCTCAGCTGTGTGTGACACACAGCCATGTGTCCCTTGTATCTTTTAAATTACGCAAGTCAGTATGCTCACACGGCCTAGCATACGGGCGTATGACTTGATCGTGTGACCCAAGTCAGAGAGTTACATGGGCATGGACACAAGCTGGGACACGGTTGTGTGTCCCTATTTCGAATGTCCACACGGCCTAAGACACAGGAGTGTCTCCTGGCCGTTTGTTCTCTGTAACTTTGAAAAATTTCAATGTTTTCTGAAAAATTCTTTAAATACCCGATTTAGTCCCTACTTGTTTCTAATTCGTATTTTGGGCCTTAAAGGCTTATATAAGGGTCAATATATTTGTTTTTGATTGGTTTATGATATGATTATTATATAATGTGAAATGTTTAAAATTTCTGTCTATTTGTTTTGTAAACTCCGGTAATGCTCCGTAACCTTGTTCCGGCGATGGATACGGGTTAGGGTGTTACACTAACTATTCACTTTGTCATAGAAATGCTGAATTTAAACTGCAAAATGTAAGCCTCTGCCCAACATTGATCTGACAATGGTTTTAAATCTTTCCCAGACTTGTCCCAACATTTCAGTAATATATTGTTTGAATTGAAACAAATTTTCATAAACACTCCTGACAAAGAAATAACTACACAAAATCAGTCCAAGTAGTAATAGTATCGGGTGGGAGTGCATCTAACCAAGTTTTTGCTTTTCCATCTAATGAGAACGGGATTAGTAATAACTTGATAGTGTCTGGTGGTACTCCAGCTTAAGCGACAATACTATATATATATTTCCATTTCATAAAAAGACTATAGGATCTTCTGTTCGAAGATCATTGAATGTGACATTGTTAGAAATCCACATTAGTAAAGAGGGATTTAGCTCAAAGTGTGAATTACAAATAATAGGACAAGTAATACTAGATTGCAACAAGTCAGTATAAAAAAATCCCTAGTGTTTGCATCATACTTATTGGATTTTGAGGCTAAAAAGAAATAAAGGAATGTTACCAACTTAGAATTTAAATTTCGTATCTACAATGCACAAATTTCCTAATTATTCTATTAATATGAAAAAAATTAAAATTAATAAAGTAACGTTGCCTCCCCGGTAATAGAGCCAACAATTTGACTGCCTCCGGACGTATCAACGTCCAGAGTAGAAATCCTCCACAAAAGGTATGACAAGTGACATCCGCAGATATATGAGTTAGATTGTAATATAATTACAACGGAGTAGGTAAGTACTTCGAGGATTGTACCCAAATGAGGCGAGACTAAATTAATTCTAACCTAAGCGTAAATAGATCTAAATGGTACTTTAAATGAATTATAGTACTAAGAATCAAATAAAGGGTTTGCTAAACTACCCTAAAAATAATAATAAAAGAAAGTAAAGAAATAAATTAAACACGAGAAATCAAAGAGCAAAATGTATCAAATCTGGTTACAGGTGATTAGCTCACTTTAGTAATCATAACCAACTATCATCTCGGGTTCTCTTGTTCAATCAACTAGTCGATATCCCAGTAGGATCTTTTGATTCTTCTACTAAAATACTGAGTCGGCAAGAACTACTTACCTCTCGACCTCCCGGATAGACCATATCAAATCTGGGTTAATTCCCACCTTAATGACTTTCTAGGGTTGTCAGGTCCAAGGTTTTAGGTTTTTCCTTTCCTGAATAACTGATCTGCTTAAAAACCTCTGTACAACAGTTAATTAATCATACCTCCACTAGCTAATCCTCCACATGAGGATTAGTTCCTCATGGATCTAATAAACAATAGAGACTTGACAAAGAGAATAAACATAAAGCTCAATTCAAGAGAATAGAGTTAAGAAAAAGCTTGATTTGTATTAAAATTAAGTGCAAAATCCTTACAGAGTTTGAGAGTATTTTCCAAATCTGATTTCTCCACAAAAGCAACTAACGAGAATGTAAAACCTAAGAAAAGAGAAAAAATAAAGACTAAATCTAAAGAGAAAATTATACATTATGAAAGTGTGTTTAACATGTGCTAAATGAACCTATTTATAGACTTTAGGGTGACCGTCGTCCTTAACCTTAGGTTAGCTGCCATCCTCATGCTTAACATTTGATTGTGTGGACCAAAACGCCCCTAGCTTGTAATTATTTCTCATACAAAGATGATGTCGCGACACACCAAGTCCTATGTCGCGACATCAAGGGCAGTATGCTTAACTTCAGGGTGTCTTTAGGGGTATGTCGCGACATTGAAGGCAGTATTGTAATTATTCTATTCTGCTCCCTATGTTCCGGCATCCAGTGCTTCGTGTTGCAACCTAGCGACCAATATCGAGTTAGTACACCTTCTAATGGTCTCCTACACACTCACAAAGTATATTAACTTACCTTTAGGCCTCATTTGGTCCTTAAGGTCAATAAAAGACTCAAATTACACATTTTATTAAACTTAACTAAACTTACGAAAATGTAATTAAAACTTAGCTAAAATGCTTATGTTCAAGCTCCTAAAGTGCAAAAACTAGTTTAATCTACTACACCGAATTACGACAGATCACCTATACAGCAACAAATAGAATTCCTTGAAGCATGATACGACTATTGAATACAAGTTCGACGTGGAACCAAACCCTGAATCCCTCAAATACTCTAAAACCACAAGGATGATTTCAATATTTCGAACCAAAGACCGAGAATTCCTCCGTTGAAAAAAAATGGTTAGAAAAGCAAGAAACAAGATTGGACGACAAAACGGCCAAAGTTTGTACAAGAGCCACTTGTGTTAGGTCAATGGGGACCAAGAAAGCCTCTAGAGACGACCTTCTCCTCCTAAAAGAAGAGAATATAACTATTGATGCCATTATTGATAAACTCAAGAATCTGTAACAAAACAAATGAAAATTTTAAAATTCTAAAGAATACCCAAGATTTTCAAATTTATTCTAGTCATTGGGTTGTTATTTGAATCTTCAAAGGATATTCATAAACAATACAACAAAGATTTGGGTTTTTTTTCTTAACACCCAAAAAAAACCAAAAAAAACAAGCTTTTTAATATACAAAATGAGAAGGAGATTTTGTGTAAGAATATGAACCTAATCTGCCTTTAGGAAAAAGAAAAAAGACTTTGTGTTTTGTCCCTTTTTCTTAGGCTTCTTTCATGTTTTGTTCTTTTTCTTCCTTGATCGTGTTTTCTTTTTTTCCTGTAAGAAATTCAATGCAGTTGGGGAAGAGATAGTGAAGAAGAAAGATGAATAAGACAATGTGGCAGCCAAGGTAGGAAAAAGAAAAAGGAAAGAAAAAGAAGGAAAATTTAAAAAAAAAAGGTACAAAAAGGACGACACATAGCGCCGCGCGAGTGGTCAGTGCTGCCACGCCAGTAAAAAAGTAACGATATTAGGTTCGGGTACCAATATAATGGCCGGAAAAAAGTTCGAGTATCAATTTGTTATAAAAAATTAAAATTACCAATCTAAGAGGAACGGACAAATTCAGATACCAATTTTATATTTAACCCTATCATAAAAGAAATATCATAGCAATATAGCAATAAGGTTGAAGTATACATGAATGCTTGACTCAAATCTTTTCACCATGATGAACTCATTGAAAAAAAAAACCAAAGCTTCTGGAAAGTGAAACTTGAGAGCCCATAAGAATCCCAGTGAAAGAAAGGACCCCAACAGTTGATTAACATCTTCTCTATGTAGTAGGTCCATGGGAATCATATATCACTTCAACATAGACTCTCTCATTTACCTATGATATTAGATATACGGAAAAAATTACAAACATATATAAATCAACATGTCAAAATTTATATGATATAAAACCATTAAAACGTGAAACATAATTATGATACAAAATACGACACAAATACATTAATTATCGAATTTATTGATCTCTAATTCACATAAAGAGAAACAGTGTAGGGAATAGAGAGAGGTTTTGGTCTCTCAAAAACTTATAGAATTATACTTCAAATCTCTTTAAAAATTATGAATATAATATAATATAATATAATATAATATAATAAATTTATATTTTACCCCTAAAAAACTTTTCAATTTAATTCTGACTTTATTTCTTTATTTATTTCTTCCTGCACACACATAAGAATTGATAGCAATGGGGACTATTTTATGCAGCGCACTGCTGCACTCATGTAACTAAAGAATAAATATTACTCAACATTTCGGTTGATGGTTGTTGAGTAACAACGATTTTAATAATAGTTCTGGACTAATATTTGATGTATTAATAGTTTATATAATTTTATGTACCATTAGTCAATGAAATGATAATATATTATCATGAAGATAAATATATTTAATAATGTATTATCATCTGATGCATTAACAGTGGCAACATATAGTTTAACAGTGCAAAGCTGCGCAACTTGATGAAACCATCACTTCATTTTCTCCTTTCTCTATTATTACAATTTACGCATTTATATATGTTGATACTTGCCCTTACAATTACGGTATTTACACGTGTTCATACTTTCTTCAAATGTAAAGCTACTATCCAAATGATAGGATTATTACTTGATTTAACAAAAAGAAAAATCATATTAGACATATAGTTAACTATGACAAAACTTTAAAGATGTATATAGAACTTTTAAATATCAATTATATCTATATGAAATTACTGGGCATATCTAACACAAGTTAGTGAATTTTAATTAGATTTACATAAGACCTTGTTTACTGTTTGGAACAATGGGAAGCAAAAAGAACAAAAAAAAAGTCAGTTTTTTCTTTTGAATATGAAAAAGGTTAATTTAGGAGATAAAAAAGATAATGAAAATATGGCTGTGAAGCAACACCGGGTAGTAGGTATAGGCTATTTGTAGGGAAGGTAAAATGTGTTTGGGGGGGGGGGGATCAACAGGCTGAACAGTTTCGGCCACTATAATAAGGGTGATTCCTTGACCCATATACATGTGATGTTTCTAAACCATCATGCTTCAATATATACCCTATTCATGGGTGGTCAAGTTTATAGATTGAGTGGAAAATTTTTTTTGGGTTAATAAGTTTGTAAGTTTTATTATTTTATTTTATTTTGAATTTTTTTTGATTGAATCAAGTGTGTAGAAATTGCAGGATACTTGCTTAGTAAATAAAAATTATAGTTAAAATGGTGATTGAAATTATGACCATAGTTTCAATTACGAAATCAAAACATGTACAAAAATAAAGATGAACATCAAAATTGTTTAGTAGTTCAACCTCAGCCTACGTCTGCGGAGCCTTGCCCAAAGCAATGATCCACTATCTTTTTCACAATACAACTAATAATTTAAGTCCTAACATTAGTCTAAGCTCTCATTAATTTAGTGACCTCACCATTCTACAAAGACTAGATCACTCTCCCACTAAACTTTCCCTTCTGACAACTTAGTTTTGCAATACAAGAGACTCTTGATTGCTTACAAAAATAATGCACACATAAACATTCCTGACTTGAACAAATTTATGCTTTCAATCTCTCGATATGTCTGTTTCTTTTCACCGAGGCAAAACTTAAGTTTATATGTCACTTAAGTTTTGTTTATATAAGAGTTATAGTTTAATAACTTTTCTATAAAGTAAAGCAAAAAAAACAACAACAACATAATATAATAATTCCATAAGAGTCTTGATGTAACCAAATGTCTTCAACTATAGAAAATGACTTTACTTGTTCTGCAATTAACTAGACTTAGGGCCCTTTTGGATGGGTCTCATGCTACAGTATCTAATCTCACTATGTACTGCTGTTTTTACACTAACCACAGGTAAACGCATCGCCTTTCCAAAAGGGCCCTTAATTTGCAAGAATCAATCTTCAAGTCTTCAATTTTAACTTAGTTGGTTTTCGCTCTAACTCGTACAAATATCTTAAAAATAGATAGTCCAATACTTTTGTTCTAAAATTTGTCAACTTTGAAAATAGGCAAGTTCGACAATAAAACAGTGCTTGGAGTTATGGCCACTATTTCAACCATAGAAACAACTATAGAATTTTCTTGCCTCCAAATGTGTCAATAGGGTGAAATGAAATTTGAATGTAGTCAAATCAAATAAATCTGTTAGAATTAAATTTAAAAAAATTTAAACACAACAAATTGAAATCTTTTTTGATAATATGACTAGATCCCAAGTTAAAAATATAAATTTGAGATCATATATATTTGATAACTCTTTCAAAGTAAAATAAGAAAAGAAGAAAAAGATAATTTAGTGTGATAAACTTGATTTGGTAATTTACTTGTTTAAGGCCTCAAGTTTATCTTTTTCTATGTTTTTTATAAATAATTAATAATTTAACATTTTTATATAAGTTTTAAGAATCTTATATTTTTTAATAAAATTTTGGAAATATTTTAGAAATATCCTAAAGATCTTTTGTGAGATGGACTAATTTGGTTATTTTTAAATTAATAGGGACTCAAGGAATATTTACACTAGTTTGTGTTTCGAGTTGCAAGATTCATCTCGACTCAAACTTGAAAAATCGAAATGCTTATTTGAGTTGGTTTGAAAATTTGAATACTTGAATAACTCGATTCAATTAATTAAATTGAAAATTTGTTTCACTTTTTGTTGAGGGGATTTTAACCTCTTTTGGAGAAGTTTGTGAACTATTGCCCATCAAGGATTGATGGATCCCCTCAACAAGTATGATATTGGACTCGAGGTGTCTATGTTCAGTTTTATTCTTGAAATTGTCTCTTACCTCTGCTGAGAGCTTCACCTAGGTTCATTGAGTAAGAGTGCGTTCACCTATCAATGAAATCTCAACATTTGCTCTTGGTTGGAATTGAACCCATGCCCTTATATGGCATTGTTGGGTAAGTATAAGGCATATAAAGGCATGAGTTCAAGTCTATCTCACCAATAGCAAATGTTGAGATTTCATTGGTGGGTAAAGACAATCTATTTCATGAACTTAGGCGAGGCTCTTTGTAGAGGTCAGGGATAAAACCCAAAGATAAAACGAGACATAAGCACTCCAAACCCAATACGAGACTACTAAAGAGTACATTGGTTCTTGACAAAACAATCCATTAAACACATTTATATTAATAAAACATACTTTATATTAGTATTTATATGTTATTATTTAAATCGAATTCAAAGGGGAGCCAGAAATGTGAAATGATGGCGACTTTTGAGATCATTTTATGAAAAAAGAAAAAGAAAAAAGAAAGGGAGAGTAAAGTCTTAACAAGTGGAATATATTGTATATATAGAGGGGCTTTCCTAGATAAGGTAAAATGGGTAGGTTCCTAGAGTGTTGAATATTCCCCTTAATTTGGACTGTCAACGGGAGGATTGTTTTCATCGATAAAGAAGAGAGAAGAAAAAAAGTAAACATAAATAAAATAAATAAATGAAGCAATAAAATCATTTCTACTTAGTTGTAGTGATATATGAAAGTTGCTTGACTTATATTTTCTTTCGACTTCAAAGGATTCATCAATCCAACATAATTAAAAACTGGAAAATTGTGCATATATATGAAATAGACATGGCGAAGAGTTTTGATAATTGAAACAATCAAATTATGGGCAGGACCAAAGCGTTTCTCATATCTTGTAAGGCAATTATGAGTGTTGGTGGGGGGTTGAAGAATGGTGATGGAGAAACAAGTGGCAAATGGCAGTTTTGAGATAAGGCACAGCAGATATTGAATATCTTTGTCATGCGGTATTTTAGTGCAGATCCAGAAAATAGAGATGGGTTAATGATAAATTTGCCCTTTAATATTTACATATTTTGTTAAAATGGTTTTAATTATATTTTTAAATTTTTTTATTATTAACTTTTTTTTTAAACTTTTTTTAATAGATTTTATGAAAGTACATTAAAAAAAATTAATAGGGTGATGTAGAATATTTTTAATGAGATGTAATTTATTACTTAGGTAACCCAATAAGATAATTGCATGTGAAAAATAATAAAATAAATAAATCATATATAAAACTAAAAATATTTCGCATCATCCCGATAACTTTTTTATCGGTAATTTCATCAAATCTATTTAAAAAAGTAATTTAAAAAAAAATAAAAGTTGATGGTAAAAAAAAACTCAAAAATACAATTAAGACCATTCTAACAAAACATGTAAACTTAATTACTAAATTTATGGTTAAGTGAATAAAGATTGATGCAACTTGAGTGTCTCTATCTACTCAATATCCAGTTATACTCAATCCAGTTACTTGGTTAAGAATAACAAGAGTTTCTGCCTTGTAGTGTTATATATAGTGTTAATATTAATACTAATAGTTTTAAAAGCGTTACACACGTGTATATTATCAAAATTTAATATTATTCATTAATTTAATAACATTACACATAGGCTAGATCATGAGTCGGGTTACTTGTTCAGGTTTGAAGGCTCACTTAAAAAGTGAGAGGGTTTGAGCAAAAATATAAGCCCGAAAAAAGGACTTAAAAAAAAATCTATTTTCTAAGCGGGCCGATTCTCAAGTAAGATTTTTTGGCCCAAATTTGAATTTGCCTAATTTTTTCACTGTTGTGTAGCTGCTGTTTGCTGCCATTTTGATATTGTTTTGCTATCATTTTGTTATTATATTACTATTATTTTGTTTTTATTGTTTGAATATTGTATAACTCTTGTATTATTATTAATTTTGCTACTATTTTAGAAGCATTTTCTTGCTAAATTGTAACAGTCTTAGCATTATTTAAGTATAAAATTTTTTAATTTATTTTTATTTTGTTGGAAAACGTTTATTTTTATAGTTTTAGTGTATTTGATATATTATTTTTAAAATTTATTTTTATATAAAATTAATATAAAAAAGTTTAATATGGGTAGGTTGGGCTCGAGTTTAACATTTTTAATTTAGGTCGGCTTTGAAAAAATATTAGGCCCATTTTTTAGGCTAGGTCGAGCCTGAACCTAAAAAACAGTCCTCAAATTTTAAATTGATCCGACTTGACCAGACCCATAATCAGAATTAATTACACGTGTTATTAATTATTTACAACATATCGAACTTTTTAAATAATTTTATTTAACAAAAGCGTCAAGATTTAAAAGCATATATGTTAAAAAAATTATTTTTGAGTTAACAAATTAATAAAATTTTAATCCTAAAATGTTCAACTTGATAAATAAATCTATTAAATATTGTAAGAAAAATCTTATAGTAGAATTGTAAAAATTATGGTAAGTAATTAATAAATTATTCATATGCTATCAATCATGCCCTACTATGGTATCTTTACTACAATTTTGTAGTTATTATTAAAATTTATTATTATTTATCTATGATTTGTTAATAAGTTATTTATCATATATTACAACATTATTATTATTATTATTATTATTATTATTGATGACTTGAAAGTGCTACTTGCTAAGTAATAAGCAACAAGGAGTAAAAATGATTGTAGAGGTTGGTATTTTTGTAAGCATTGCGAAAAACATAAGTAAATAGGGGAAAGTGATTTGTTTACATAGTTTCGTTTCTCTACATCTGCAGAGTCTAGCTTAATGAGAAAAATAGAATATCTTTAAATAATTACAACCAATGATCCTAAATCTATCATACCTAGTGACAACTTCTCAATCTTGTACTTTTGAAGACTAAACTTCTCACCACTAAATTCTCCCCTTGAGAACTTAATATGTAAAAGCACAACAAAATTTTTTTACAATCACAGACACACTCTCAAAAAACAATATTCCTCACTTGAACAGATAAATACTCTAAAAATCAGTACATCAACCTATACAAGTCTCTCAATTATATAGAGTTGAGATTTGCTAACATAATGAAGATCGATCACAATCCCTTCTAAACAATAGCTAAAATAGTTTACTACAATAACAACCAAGGTAAACAAGAACTGTTGGCAGCTAAGTTTTCAATGTTTCGATCCTATCCAATTTCCTTAATCCAAGTGATATGATCTCCATTGATGGGCTTGATACAATTCACGATCTTAGCTTCGCCCAAAGATATGGTTCAATAAATTGCCAATCTCCTAAATATGACAAGTTGCTGACTATCACATTGATGAAGGAAGTGGGCACTTCCTCAGGCACATCTCAACAACTCCAAATTATTTAAACAATCTTCCCCTTTTGTAATTTGTTAAACAAAACTCATAGAACACAGGAAGCTTAAATACAATTAATCATATATTCCTATTAATTTCAAAAACTTAACTTAGAAATTAATTAAGTGATTTAACCATGTTAGAACCAATTCTATCTAGCTTTAGTGTTTCAATGGATGTTCAAACAAGTTACTGAACACAAGTTGTTTAAACAACTGTTTAAACACATGTTTGAACAAAGACCTTAAGAAAACCTAGGTGTTTTGATATGATGGTATATTTGACTTGTGCTATTTCTTATGTGAATATCATAAGAAAATGAGCTTAGAGGACGTGTTATAAGTAGTCATAAAGTCGTGGTCGATATTGGAACCTTTAAAGAAGTTGTGGCTAATTTGAACTTTGTGATAAATCTTATGCTTGTCCTTTATCATGGAAGATTTATGTGTTGATTTTAAGGAGATTAATCATACATTATATTGTGATAAGATTGAATATTATTTATACAAATTTTTATGATGATAAAGTTGTGTTTATCTTGGACTATGTTGATCTACTAAAGCTGTCATATTAAGCCTATGAATAAGTAGTTGGTTCATATGTGAAGATGCATCAATTGAAAGAGTGCTATGTTGATTTACTGAAGTTATTCTTATTATTTTCATTTGTATTTTCATACTCTATTATTAGACATTCCTTCTGAGAGATTGAGCGTAAAGTGAGCTTTTGGGTGAGTGATTGTAACAAGGTGGGACTAGCTATTGTAGTTGCAATTACTTCTTTGTGTAAGGGTAGATTAGGCTTTAGAGAATAGGTGGTTGGATCAATTTTGGAATGAAGCCATTCACTAAGTGAGGCTTCGTAGAGTAGGATTTTTTCTGAACTACATTGATAAATGAGTATGTACAAATCCCTCCTTACTTTCTCTGTTTTAGGTTCTATTTAGTTTTCTATTCAAATTCATGTTGAACATATGTTTAGACAATAGTTTGTTCTAGTGCAATCTGACTAGTTCTTTTTAACCATTAATGCTAAGTTTGAAAATTGCATCAATAATCAACCAATTATAATTATAACCAAGAAAACTAATGAACAAGGAGAGAAAATATGAAATAAAAGTAATCACCATCCATTCACCAAATAAAATCCATCCATCAGGTGTAGCATAATCAAAATACCGTCCTAAAAGACCAATAAGTTCCAAAAACCAATAAAAGTTTTAAATGAAAAAAATGTCATCAGCAGAACATGCCATGGTTGAACACAACAATAGTATCTTCCCCTTCAGTAAGAGCATCTCCCTTTCAGCACCATTGCTCCCCCCTTTTAGTCAACAATATGGCCAAGCTATTCATCATCAAGAAGGGCTAAAAGATCAACATGTAGAGCCTTCTGCTTGTCCTAAATCTTTGTCATATCCTAAAAGCCAGGTTAGTAGAATCCGGTTAGCAAATCGAGGGTTAGTGAACCAGATACTGTAATTAGGTTAGATAATTAAATAATTAAGAATTTATTAAATAAAATATTAAAATAAATAGAATTAAAAATTCTAGGTTAAGAAATTAAAATTAGGTGTTCCGAAATTAATTTGGTTAAAATGGATTTTAAAAATGAGATTGGATTTGAAAATAATTTTCATATGGACTTTAATTGGAAACTAATGACCATTTTGGAAAAGGGAGGAAACTATAAGTGGTTGAACGGGAAAAAGCCCAATTTTTAAAATTTGGTTGGTTATTTAAACCACCCATCATCTCATTCCCTTCCATTTTACATCTCTTTCAAAAATTTTCCAAACACCAAATTAAAGCTTTTCTCCCAAAATTAGTTTATCCTTTTTGATTTCTAAACTCTTCAAACACAAAATATCTTTTCAAATTTGAAGATTAATCACGTTTTCATCGTAAATCCTCAAAAGATCTTCACATGTTTTAGCTCAAATTAGTTGAATCTCACATCAATTTTGCAAAATTGATGTGAGATTCTAACTTTTTATGATTAAACTAAGTGAGTTGTCATTTCAATTCGAGATTTAAATGATTTAATCAAGATTTCAAATAGATTAATTGATTTTGTGTTGATTTTTAGCTTGAAAATGGTAGATCTTGCATTACTAAGTAAAACTTTTATTTTAAGGTGATTTCTAACTCCTTTTGACCTAATTAAAAGGTATTTGATCTTAATTTAAGAAGTCCTTAAGTAATTTTGATCACATAAGCTTGATTTTTTCGAAAAATTTAGATTGGTGTAATTGGATAAAATTGGATGATATTTAAGATGTATGAAGTCAAAATCTAAGCTTAGTGATAAACCATAATATATACATATTTTTACCCCATGCTTGACATATTTTTGGAAGGTTTATCATAAGATTGAATGAATTTGATGCTCCTAATCCTTTAATTTCATGTTTTATACTCAAGAGAGCTTAGGATAGAAAAAAGAGCAAGAACCAGGCCAAAAACGGATAAAATGGACCTAATTTAGTATTTCACACGGCCTAGGCAGTTCCACACGGGTCATCCACACGCCCGTGTGTAATGACCGTGTCGACCAAAAACCAACTCAGAATCACACACGGCTTGAGCATCTTCACACAGGCGTGGCACATGGCCGTGTCCTTGTCGAACCCAAGTCTAATTCCACGAAAAAGGCTAATTTTTAGGGTTTTAAAGCATTCCAAAGTCTATATAAACACCCTAGAAGAGGATCAAAAGGGGGGACGCAGAGTAGAAAGCAGAAATACTCGAGGACAGCCATTAGAATCAACTCAGAAGTAGGATCTACTTCAAGACTGAAGATCTCCATTTAATTTCCTTAAAAGTTCTTCGGGTTTCTTTATGTTTTATTGTTTTCCCAATTTTGAGATGTTTCCCCTATCATTATGAACTAAACTCCCTAAATACCTAAGAGGGATGAAACTTAAGACATATCTTATTATTATTTGAATTATATGATAAATACTTTTCTTATTCTTAGTTATGAGTTTTAATCCTTGCTTTAATATTCCAAGATATTAATTCAAGTCTAATGTGCTTATTCAGTGGAGCAAAAGTCCCTGTTTAAGAGTAGATCTTCCATAATTAAGTGGAGTTGCATGCAATCCTTGACATAGGACGACATAAATATGTCGGATTAGAGTCAAATCTAATAAGGGAATCCATAAATCGAATTAATACGACAATAGGGGTTTTAATTAGAAAAATATTTTAATTAATCAACCTAGAGTGAGTTGTTCTTAGTCTCGAGAGAGATATTAACATAAATCATGGATTTTTACAGATTAAGTCAAGTGAATAAATTATCTAATTCTGAGGTAATAAGTGAAGTCTAGGTGGATTCTTCCTTGGGTATTGTCTTCTCCATTGGTTTTCCAACATTATTTTCCAACCTTTATCTCTGTCGTAATCTTAGTCAGTTAGAGAATTAGTCTTAGTTTAAAACATCCCTTAATTCTTAGGCTAGATAATAAAAAGATAGTAATTACTAGTACTTTTTGTCCTTGTAGATACGATATTTCCAGTCTTACCATAACTATACTACTGTTCGATAGGTGCGCTTGCTTTAGTTGAATTTTTAGTTAGTTTAGTGACCATCACTTAGAAATGAGATTTGAATGGTTGAACACCTATTTCGACAAAACTAGTTAAGTTTTTGGTATAGAAGTTAAGAAGCCTTGATCTGTGATTTTAATATGATTTAATTTTCTTTTTTACTGTACATAATTTCTTTGCAATGTGTTTGATGTGTGTGTAAAATGCCAAATTATGTGGGAGCTTTTGTAAGCAAGGGTAAAGGCAAACAAAAGCCAACTTGAGCTTTTGCCCTTGAAACAAAGGTTACAAAGGTGAGTGAACAAGTATACAACATTTAAAGACCAGTTCACAGGCTAAGGGAAACCTAGTTAAGACGTGCGAACTTGCTATGTAATTCATGCGAACCTATGCTATGTGAAACCTGCATGATACAGGAACACTGCCTTGTTAATAAGCAACCCCTTGTTAATAAGCAACCCCTTGTTAATATGCGAATCCTTGCTATATTAACCTACAAACCATGCATTGTTAATAGGTACGAACATGCTATGTTGAATGATATGTGAACCTATGTTGAATGATATGTGAACTTATGTTGAATTGTATACGAACATGCTATGTTGAATGATATATGAACCTATGTTGAATGATATGCAAACCTTGTATGTTAGCATGCGAGCCCCGTATGTGAATGCGAACCTTGCTAAGCTAGCATACAAACCATTGCCTTGTTAAAATGCGAACCTTTGCTTCACTAGTATGCGAACCCCTGCCTTGTTAATATGTGCAAATATGTTATGTAAAATATGTGAACTTTGCCATGAATGAAGTGCAAAACTATACTATATGACTGTATGTGATGTGCAAACCTATGTAGTGTGGTAGACCTATGCAATGTGACTGTATATGATGTGCAAACTCCTACCTAAAGTGCGAACCCTACCTATAGTGCTAACCCCTACCATAGTGTGAACCTTACCGTTGTGCTAGCCATACCATAGTGCGAACCTTACTAGTGTGCGAGTCATAACATTGTGCGAACCGTACCATGGTGCGAACCCCTATTGATATGCAAACTACATTGTGTTATATTATGTACCGTGTTATACTGTGAATTGTGTTATATGACGAACTATATTAATTTGGCAAATTGTTTCAAATTGGTGAAGCTGAGATAACTTGGAAAACCATATTAATAAGGTGAACTATGTTAATTTAGTGATTATTATGAATTTGGCAAACTGTGTACGGTGAGATTTTGTGTTATATTGTATGCGAAGTACGTTATTGCGTGACCTATGTTATACAAAGCATGCGAGCTAAACTGTGTGAGAAAAATGTTGTGCGAACTATGATATATGCAAATTTTGTTAAATTGAGAATTGTGCTAATGTGAACTATGAATTGTGAACTATGATGTTGTGAATTATGAATTGCAAATTATGCTATATTATGTGAGCTCTGCTTAATTATGAGCCCTATTATATTAAGTACTGTGAATGTTTTGAAATGATATGTTGGCATTGTGAACACTTGAAACCATTGGATATAGTTGGCATACCATAGGATTGTGAGTACTTACCCTTATTATGTGATAGGGCGTTGCGGCCTGAAGACAGCATTATTCACTTGAGATAGCATAGGGCTCTATGAGTCTTGGGTAAGGAGAATGTTAGCATTCATGCTACACTTATATCGGAGACAACACAGGGCTCTTTGAGTCAACAGCGAGCGTTATATGGAGATTCGTTTATCCAATGTGTGGTGATAGAGTCCACATATATGTTTCAATATCACAAGATACTAATTTATCATTATTTGAAATATATGAGTTATGATATTGTATGAAATGTTATGTTATATGAACTGTTATATTGTATGAACTATTATTTCATATGAACTGTTACTCTCTGCGAATTGCATACTTTATGTGAATTGCTTATCATCATGTGAGTTGTTATGATTTAATTCATATGAACTATTATGTTATACTATCATGCAAGTTGTGTATTGTATGGACCGTTATAGCATGCTTACTTTAACCTGATTGATGTGTCTACTTGTAGTATATTTAAGCACTCACTGAGCTTCAATAAGCTCATACTCTCTTTTAAATCGTTGCAGTGATCTAGCTTGGGAAGAGGTGGGGAAGAGAGTTATCCAAATGATCCAAAAACAAGGCTACACCTGAGTATGTTGATGTGTTCCCAACCCAAATGAGGAAGGCAATGTGGGACCAAATTATGGGATTTAGTATTAGATTTAGTTATAATTGTTGGGTTGTAATTGGACATTGTAGACTCTTCAATTGTTGATTTGAAACTTTTATTATTATTTTAGATAGATGATTAGTATTGGATTGTGATTGCTTGACGATTGACATGATTAATTGTTCAACTAGCTCGTAAGTGCAGGTAAAAGAGTTGCTCGACATCGAGGTAAGTCCTAAATGTTTTATATGTGTTTATGAAACAAACATGTGCTTAGTATGCATGAGACGTAAAATTGGACATATCACGTAAACTGTTAGTTGCCTGCAAACTAATTAAATGATAACTTTATGAAGTTGTGTATGAGGTTTTAATAGATATTCCAAAAAAAGACTTATATGTGTAATTTCACATACTATTTTCAAACCTTGTGAAATGAAGGTTTTCAACCGTTTACTACATTACAATTTAGATCTAATTATTTATTTTTAAACAAAGTGGTTTCTCAAGTCCTTACAAATAGAGCCTTTTTAAATACCTTTTTGCATGCATGTATGTTTAGCCGAAACTTTCAGAGTATTTGTTTGTTTAATACTATATTATAAATTGTTTTTTTTATTTGATGATTAGAGTAGTGCAATGAAAGCATGATTCTAGGATTTTTATATATTTAATGAATAATTGTGTGGTGTGATTGGTTGGTTGGTATGCTTTGTAGTGGTCTAAACAGAGAGTTACTTTGGTGGCTAATATGACGTTTAAAATTTGAGTTGGACCGCCTCGGTTGGGTTTGGGGCGCTACAATCTTCTTCATAACCTTGGCATTTGCTCTTAACCTGGTAACTTGCCTCTCATCTGCCTTAGTGTAGGTAGGGGTCATATCAGTTCGGTTTGATCGAGTTTTTTAAAATTTATGAAACTGCTCATCATAATTCAGTTTGACTAGGTTCAGTTCTCGATTTTTCTATTTTTATTTTTAGATTTATTTTGACAAAATGAGCTTTGTTTTATGGCTTTTGAATATTATTTGACAAAATTTCAAGGTGTTTTTCATAAAAATTTCTAAAAAGGAATCATTTTTCAAGAACTTTTAAATTATTTTCACTATTTTAAATATAAAATATTTATTTTATATCATAAAAAATAAAAAATAATTATATATTAAATAAAAAAAATAGATTTCAATTCGATTTTGGGTAACCGCAATTTTTGAACTTGCATTTCGTAAATCATCCAAATACCTCAGTTGGGGTCGGTTTTTATTGCTCAACACTAAATGTAGATGACGAAGTCATTGATCATACGTTGACGAATACTTGTGGGAACAGCCTTTGGGCCTGAAGAAGTTGGCACTTCCTGAGTGGTGCTTCCACTTGTTCAACATCCAAAGATTGAATATATGTTCAATAGTATATTAAAATACAAGTTAATATGTTATTATTAAATATTTACTAATATTGACTTATGATTTGTTATTATGTTATTTATCATATAATATTACTATTTTATTATATTTTTAAGTATGAAGTTTACCCTTTGTTATTATCATGTATTACTTGGGCAATTATATACTAGTAGTTTTTGAATGATTTATTACTAATGCATCATCGTTTTACAATTATTAATCTCTATATGAAATTTACTATATATTTGCTATTATATTTGCTATTAATTTTTATTTATAAAGAATTAAATTTAATAATTTTACCTTAAAATGGTATTCAGTATAAGAAACAATTTAATGATATATTATTTGTTACTTAACTTGCAAAATTGATACTATAATAGTGATAAGATTTGTAAATGTATAAAAATTTATTAACAATTTATGCAAAATTAGATATTTTAATGATGAAATTTATAATCATTGTATTGGCTAACATAATTTATTACTTTGTTATAAATAAATCCAATTATCAAAACTATTTAAAATCATTATTTGAAGTCTTTGATATCCATTTCATCCAAACAAGTTTAAGTATTTATTACAAACTACATTAGTAAATCAAGAAATATTAACTGAAATATTAAATATTTTTAATTCCAAAACAAAATTTTAATAAAATTTCAAACGTAAGTAATCAAATCGTAAACTTTTTAAATTTTATATGACCTAAATGTAAATTTTCAAAAATTAAGGGGCCAAAATTGTTACTTATTTTTTAGAAAATTCATTTAAAAAATAAAATCACAAAGCTAGTAGAGATTATCATATGCCATGTTAAATATTGTGATAATGGCATGTAACATGTGATATATGTTGTTATAATAAATGTCATCTGATTGTAAGTGGCTAACGACTGAGTGATAAAAAATTTCCGCCTTTAATTTTGGTGTTTAAATTGATAATTTGATTGTTGAGTGGTAAAATAAAACTTATGAATATTTGAGTGATTATATATGTAAATTAACTTTTTGCTATAAATGATATACTACTAATTTATCAATAGTTTATTACTAATATTATTCATGATACATTATCATTTTATGAGTATTAGTTTCTATAATTACGAAATAAGCTACTAATATTTGCTATTATATTTTTTATTAATTACTAATTATAAAAATATTAAACTAATAATTTATTCTAAAAAAAGTTTACAAACTTAGAATCATGCAATTTAATGATTTAATATTTATGAGTTGTCTTGAAAAATTGATAAAATTTCAATCTTAAATTGAGGATACCATAACGATGATACTTGTAAAGGAAAAAAAAAACACCTTATATAGTATGCAAAATGCTATACTTTAATGATGGAATTCATAAATATTGTGTTGGAGATAAACTTGATTAAGTAATGAATAAGTAAAATAATAAGAAAATTGAAAAGATCAGACACAAATATTTTATGTGGAAAAACTCTTTTGAAAAAAGATAAAAAACCACGAGTAAAGATAATTTCACTATAATGACAAAAACAAAGAGTACAAAAGATGAAGATAATACTAAACCTTGAAACCTAAAATAAGAACGTAAACACAAAATTCTCTAAAAACTTGTAAAGGATAATGCCTAAATGTGTAATGAATTTATTTTTCTAATGTGAAAAATAAAACCTACTTATAGGCTAAATTCATAGATCAAATAATATTAAAAGAATCTATACTAATCAGAGTTCGACTGAGACAAATAATCAGAGTTTAATTGGAAGAAGAAAATTGAGAAAATTGCATGACACGTCGCCATGTCATGACATGGAGTTCAGGTAATCAGGATGAGGTGGCGTCACGTTGACGGGACGACGATCTTTTTCTCATTGTGACGTCGGCAACTCGTCGAGACGAGGAGCTCCTCCTCGTTGCGACATCACTCTCTGTTTGTGTCCTAATTTGACCGAAAAGTAAGGCATACTCCACAAATCTCTACATTGACTCGTATTTCCATAATGCATTCTTTGCCAAAACCCGCGATCGGCCTATCTTAAACTATGCAAAATATTAACTGACTCAAAGTTGTGCTTAGAAGCTAGGAAGACTTCTAATCTTTGACTTGTGGATTGCCAAATCAAAACTGAACCGAGTCTGATTTTTACGAACACAGTGCCTTATTTTTTCAAAATTTGCTTCCAAAATATAACCTTTCTTATATGAAATGGTCATAGTTTTTTCCCTCCTATGACCAAATTGTCTCCGTTTCAAACAAGTTGACTTTGACTCATTAACAGACAAGGGACGTCCTGTTTCACCGGTCACCGTTGATCCTTCCAGAATATAAAGGTTACCAATCTTTTTACCTTTCATCAAAACAAGAGCCCCATGGGATACCTTAATGCCACTTGACTCGATGTTAGTTCTACAACCATTCAAGTCCAAATTTCCCAAAGAGATGAGATTTTTCTTTGAGTTAGGCATATGCCTAACATTTGACAATGTCTTAATTGTCCTGTCGTGTATCTTGATTTGAACAATACTAATAGCGATTACCTTATTGGGTGAATCATTCCCTATACACACAACTTCACCTTCAACTCAATTGTATGTAGAGAACCAGCCCTTATTGGGATACATGTAGAAAGAACACCCCTAATTCAAGATCCAGTTGGATGTAAGCTTGGAGTTTTCACTTGTTGGCACCAACAAGAAATCATCAACCTTTTCATCAACAAAATTAGCATCAACCAAATCTTCCCCGTTTCTCTTAGCAACCCTTTTATTTTGTAGTTTGTAACAATCTACCTTGACGTGACCTAACTTCTTACAATATCGACATCTCTTGTCTCGCTTCCTAAATGCTACCAAAACTGAGGCTTGCCTATCTGACTTGTTATTCGGACCAAAATCATTGTCGAGCTTGTCTTTACTCAACAGATAAGTCTTCACATCCTCGAACGAGAGATTATCTCTGCCATGGATCAAGATTTCCCTAAAAGACTTGTATGAAGGGGGTAAAGAGCACAATAATAGCATAGCCTGATTTTCATCATCAATCTGAACCTCAACATTTTTTAAATCATTCAAAAGAGTAATAAATTAACTTATTTGACCTCTAAGGTGCTCACTTTCGTCCATGCATAATGTGTATAAACATTGTTTCAACACCAATCGGTTAGCTAGAGACTTTGTTGCATAGAGGGTTTCTAAAATTTTTGTAAGGTGAATGTCATTTTCTCCATCAAAACCTCAAGCAACACATTATTTTTTAGATACAATTGAATCATGGATAGAAATCTTTTAACTAATCTATCTCATTCTAATTTATCCATGTCTATAGGCTTTTTCTCTGTAGAATTGTCGTCACCCAAACTTGCCAGAGATTGAAATTTGTGATGACATTGAACTTAATGATATCAAACCTTATTGTTGCCATCTTTGAACAGGTTGATTGTGGAAATCAAACTAGCTCTGATATTAGTTTGTTAGGGGATAAACCCGATTAAGTAACGAATAAGTAAAATAACAAAAAAAAATTAAAAGATTGAACACAAATATTTTACATGAAAAAAACCTTTCGAAGAGGATAAAAAAACATGGGCAATGATAATTCCACTATAACAACAAAAATGAAGAGTACAAAAGATGGAGATAAAACTAAACTTTGAAACCCGATATAATAACCCTCAAAACATAAACACAAAATTCTCTAAAAGCTTGTAAAGGCTAATATCTAAATGTACAATGGATTTATTTTTCTAAGGTGAAATATTAGCATATTTATAAGCTATATTCGTAGGTCAAATAATATTAAAATAATCTATATAATCAGAGTTCGATTGAGACAAATAATCAGAGTTTAATTGGAAGAAGAAAATCAAGAAAATTGCATGAAATGTCGTGATGTGGAGTTCGCATTGTCAGGATGAGGTGTCGTCGTCTCGTTGGGACGACGGTCTTCTTCTCATTGTGATGTTGGTAGCTCATTAGGACAAGGAGTTCCTCCTCGTTGCGACGTCAGTCTATGTTTATCTCCTAATTTGACCAAAAAGCGAAGCATACTCCACATATTGTCTAGTTTACATAATTTTTTTTTTACTTTCTTATGAATTGTTAAGTGCTATATTATTCATCACTTAGAATAACCTTTTATGTTAATATGTGAATGCAATCTTTTTTATTATATTATTTATTTATTAAATACTTATTGAATAATAATTGGTACATTGACAGTAAAATTTTTAAACTCCACAAGCAGGATCAGGGATTGAGTACAAATGTCTTATATGAGTGTAGTATAACATTAAAAAAATAAATATTTAAAAAAAGAGACATATGACAATTTTTAAGGCTGCTTGAAAAATAAAAAAAAATATACTGCCAGTGTACTAAATCCAAACTCATATTTTATTAATTTAAATATTCTAATTTAAGATTATTTAACACATTGAATAAATTGTGAATTAATATGTAAGTTAAAATAATTTGAAAAAATATATTATAATATTGTGCTAAAAAGACTAATATTTATAAATATGAAGTTTATTTTTATTAATAACTAATGCAATTTTTATAATTATAATTTTTGAAATTGATATTGTGTTGTGAATCAATTCATATCTTGTGTAACATTTTTTTGCTAATAATGATTTTAAAACATGCTATATAAACTTAATTGTGAACCACTTGTAAGTTATCATAATTTAAGCATTAAATGTTTAATACTAGTTATATATGAAAGATGATTATGTTTTCAAAATTTGTAAGAATTTCTAATAATTTATCTTTAATATTTTATGAAAAATTTTAGAAATGATATATAATCAATACATTATGCATTCGTCTACTATTATATTTGTTAGAGTTATTGTTAAAGTCAGTTAGTAGGTAGTTGCTAAAGCAATTAAGCTGTTAAAGATTCTAGTACTACAGTAGTCTCTCTCTTCTCTATAAATGCATGTACTGCCTACTCATAAAAGATCAGAAAAGTTTTATGAATACAGAAGACTTAGTTCTACAGTTTTGTCTTTAATTCAACATGGTATCATAGGTTCAGGTTATCTTCAAACTGCAGGTCTAAGCGTCTACGTTGTTCATGGCCCCACCGATTAGTCCGTCCGTGGTTCCTCTTTCTCCTCCTGTAATGGTGTCGAATCTTGCTGATAGCATAGTAGATGGTCGATTTTTCTCCACCAAGAATGTGAGTATTATTCTTGATGATTCTAATTACCTCTTATGGCGTCAACAGATTCTGTTAGCTGTTAAAACCTATCAACTTCAACGTTTTCTTGATCTGCACACGGTTCCGCTGCCTCGGATAATTCCTGGTGAAGATGGTGATCTTTAAGAAAATGTTGCGTTCTCAAGGTTCGAACAACAAGACAGTACGATTGCTTCTTGGCTCCTGTTTTCTGTCAGCCAGGCTGTGCTTCCCCATCTAATTGGCATGGACACCAATGCTCAGATCTAGAATGCTATTGTCTCTCTGTATGGTAGCAAAACTACTTCACGTCTGATGTTCAATCGGTGTGCTCTTCATTCACAACGAAAATGTGACCTGTCAGAGAGTTTCTGATGAAAGTTAAGTCCTATTGTGACAGTCTGGCAAGCTGTGGTGAAATTATCACTGATCACGAACACGTTACTGCAATTCTCAATGGCTTGCCACCTGATTATGAGTCCATTATTTCAATCATTGTCGCCAGTCAACTTCCCTACAGTGTCCAGGCAGTCACGACCATGTTAATTGATGCTGAAGCGCACCAACAGGTCACAGTGGCTGAGAGCTCTAGCTCGGCCAATCTAGTCTCCCAACATTATCCAGAGGCTGTGTTTGACAGTTCTACATATGTCTATCGCCCATCTTTTCGTGGTCACAGTGGTCGCGGTCGTGGTTGTTCCTTAGGATCACGGGTCCAGTGTCAGTTGTGTGGCAAGACAGGGAATCTGGTTGATCGGTGCTATCATTGATTTGATGCAACCTACAAGAGTGCTGGGTACAGGCCTCCACCTCAGGCAAACGTGTGTCTCTACATGCCTAATCAGACTCCCTGGGCGCCACCTTCTCTATCCCCAATGTCCATGCCTTCACCCTTAGGCTGGCCATATCAGATGGCGCCTACTACAAACTGGTCAAATCCTTTTTTGGGCGCACCTCTGCAATCTGCTCCTCCATCCCCAACTGTGCAGCCTCATGCTCTTCTGGCAACGCCTGAGACCGTAGGCGACAATGCCTGGTACCCCGATTCTAGTGCCACACATCATTTGACTCATTTAGCTGCCACTATTAGAGATAATCCTTTACATGATGGCTCAGGTAAAGTTTTTGTTGGCAACGGTAATGCTCTTCCGGTGTTATACTCTGGTCAATCCTCTTTAATTACTAAGACACGGCCATTGCATCTAAAGCCATTATTGTTTGCACGTGGCATAACTAAAAATTTACTTTCTGTATCAAAATTCACGAGGGATAATCAGGTCATGTTTGAGTTTCTACCCGCACAATGCCCAGTTCGTGACTTACGGACCAATGAAGTGCTTCTACGAGGGTCCTTACATCGTGGTCTATACAGGCTACATTTACCAGATGCTTGCATGAGAGACAAGGACAGTCACACAGCTCAGTGTCTTACAGTCAATGCTTCAGCTCCTCTATAACGCCCCGATTTTTGGGCCTGGAAGTATTAGGCCTTGAGTCTGGGTTCGGGTGGAAAACGGCCCGAATAATTTGGATGTTATTATTATTATTTTGTATGTTTAGTTTAGTAATTAAATAAATTACGAAGGGTTTATGGTGTGGGAAAAAAGGCCAAAGAGTAAATTTAATTCGAGGCAATTCCTGAATTTTAATTTTGGGAGAGAGGGTTCTGGCGATATGGGCTTTTAAAGTTGAGGTGGTAAAATAGGACACAAAAAGATCTGTGGTAAAGTGACATGTGGCGCCACCTAGGTGTTTGGGGAGTGACGTATGGATGTTTAGGGGGAGCCATAGTTCAGGTCACAAGGTAAGCGTAGTGTTACTTTTATTTTTTTTATGCATGTGCCGGGCATGTGATAGAGGTTAAGTGGAGATTCGGCTAAGGCTTTAGGAAGGTTGGGTCGTGGGTCTGAATGGCAATTAGGGTAAGCTTTATTTTCATTTTGTTTTGCCGAATTAGGGTTAGCCACCTAGAGTCTTCCTTTTCATTCTATTCTCTTCTTAGTATCTCAAAAAGCTGAAAAACGCAAAGTTAGATCTCCTGAGTGCCGAATTCTTCCTTCTCTTCTCCTCTCTTCTTCTATTTTCTTTTTCTCCTTCTTTTCTTCTTTAGCCGAAACATTCCTACTATTCTACTCATCTCCTCTTTCATTCCTATTCTTTTCTAAACCTTTATAGCCGATTGCCATAAAAGCCGAAATCTCAAAAGTTGTTTCTTGTGCCGATTTTAGCCAAAATCCTCTTATTTTCTTCATCTCTTTTGGTCAATTTTCACATCCTCTAAACCTCAATCCTTGTTGGCAATACCACTGCAAAACCACTATACCAAATCATCTTCCTCTTCACAGTTTCAAAAGCCAAAAACACTATAGTTTTTAGGGACATATAGCCGAATCTTTAGATCTCTAAGATTCGATTTTTGAAAGTATTTAAGGGCTGGATCTGCATCAGATCTGAGTAGAAACTAAAGTGGAATTGTTTTGGTTGAAAGAACCTGTGGTAGGTATTCAGATATATTCTTTATTTCGGGTTTTAGAAAAATCAAAATCCTTAAAGGCATAGGGAGGCTGTCGAATGGAGCTTAAGGCTCTAAGGGTTGTAACAATTGATTTGTTTTGGTGTTAGTGTGATCTAGAGGCTGCTGATCGAAGGCTTGGACAAGTGGAACGACTAGATCGAGATCTAGTCACTAGTTTTGGAAAAGGTAGGATCTCAAGGGTCATATGTATTGATGGCCGATTATGGTAAGTAAGTTTATGATGTTTGCCATTATACTTTGGATCTGATATGTCTAGTGACCGATTGTAGGATATCATGGGAGATTTCGATAGCAATTGTCGCAAATCAGGTGTGTAAACGACACTCACTAGTAGACTAGATCGACAAAAGCTGAAAAGCTGAAAGGCTGAAAAGTCGGTATTTCAAGAATTTGCGAGCGTGCGAACACTCGTGGGATTGTTTGTGTTGATAATTTTGGTAACTTCAATGGTAAGATTGCAAAGTGCGCAATTTCATGCACCTCGGTGAATTTGGGCTTCGATGGGCCGAAATTGGGTAATAGACTAACGGGCCCATTTCGGTAAAAACGTCCGGTAAGTATTCTGAAGACATATTAATAACTGTAATACCTCTGTAAAATTACCATAAAAAGATTGATAAAATTACTGAAATACCTCTGTAAGGTAGAATTACCGTAATACCCCTAAAGGGGTAAGTTTACGATTATGCCCCTCGAGGGTAAATAACTGTTCTTACGCTATAATCTGACTGTCTTTCTGAAGCATGCCTTGTTAATTATATATTCTCTGCATGCATGTCATACTGCATGGGGTTGGGTTTTGTTATGAAGGAAGAACTCGTTCTTGTGGCTGTGCCACATATTCTTATATAAGCAGCTTTGCTGCGGATTATAGTTAGTACCGCAACCGGTGCTAACACTGTAAGTGTAGGGATGGTGTGGGTGATTTATTCCCCACAGGAGGTGTAGGGATGGACGGAGGCAAGCGCAGGGTTGGATGGGGTTATCAAGCATTAATCATATGATATTGTTTTGTTATGGGCCAACTATATTGAAATGGGCCCAACTGTGTTAATATGGGCAAGGCCCAACATATCTTGACTTGTAATAGGGTTACGACCTAGATTGATACTGACATGGGCTAGGCCCAGTATACTTTGATACTATAAGGGGCTATGGCCCAGATTAATATTGATATGGGCTAAGGCCCAGTTAACTCTGATTTCTGAATAGGGCTTAGGCCTAGTAAAGCTTGAACTGATTTGGGCTCTAGTTGGGATACTTTACACACTGAGTTTTCCAAACTCACCCCCTTTTTCCCATCTTTGCAGGTGAGCCTTAGATCGGTGGACTTGGAGCTGGAGGGATTCAAAGTGGCCATGTGGACTGTTTAAAATAAGTGTTTATACCTTCACTTTTATTTTAGATTATTTCCTTTATGTTTTCGGGTTTTTAATTTGTAATAAGGCCGCTTTAATTATTTTTAATTATTTTTAGTATGTTTTGTTAGCTTAGATATGATATTGTTTCAATTGTTTGAAATTGAATTGCTCTAGGGCGCGTTTTTAAAAGAAATTACCTGATTTCAAAATATCGTGAAACAAGACAAAGCTTCCGTAGCGAAAACGTTTTCAAAAATTAATAAGTGCTTTCAGAGGCTTAAAACGAAATGGTTTTTCCTGAACAAACACTCAGTTAAAGTGTAGCAATGGTGGTGTGCATGTCTAGGATTGGATCCGTGGAGAGTTAGGTACTTAAGCAGTCTAATAGACTCACCTCCTCTTTTCTGGCTTCCTACCTGGTGCACAGCTTCCATTCACTTTAATTTATTACGAGGATATTTTTTAAACACTAAGAAAGACTTTAGATAAAACATGAATTTTCTAGTAACGCTTCAATATGACACGCCGGATTCAGTCGTAACGTTTGGGCCGGGTTTAGGGTGTTACATCCTCTAAGTGTGTGGCACTCTAGACTAGGTTATCCATGTAAAAGTATACTGCTTAAGGTGTTACTACATTGTAATGTGTCTGTTAAGGACAATAAAACAGATTTTTATTGTGTTGCTTGTCATCTAGGCAAAGAGTGTAAGCTGCCATTTTCTCAGTCACTCTCTCAGTATACTGCTCCTCTACAGCTTGTAATAGCTGATGTTTGGGGGCCAGCTCCCTTTCCGTCTAACGGTTTTCGGTACTATGTGGCTTTCACTTATGCATGTACTCGGTATACGTGGCTTTATTTTCTGCGCTAGAAATCTGAAGTTCTCATTGTGTTTCAATTGTTCCATAAACAAGTCGAGAGAGCCATTGGCAAGCAACTGTGTACTTTACAGACAGATAATGGGGGGAGTTTCAAGTCCTAAAACACTATCTAGCTCAGCATGGAATCACTCAGAGGTTCACCTGTCCATACACTTCAGCACAAAATGGCATAGTTAAATGAAAACACTGTCAGATTGTCGAAACTGGGTTATCCATGTTAGCTCAAGCCTTCATGCCTGTCACCTATTGGAATGAAGCTTTCAGCCATGCCGTTTACCTTATCAACAGATTACCTTCAGCCCCACTAGGTTTTATTTCTCTTTATGAAAAACTGTTTCAAACTAAACCCAGCTACATGCTCCTTAGAAGCTTTGGCTGTCTCTGTTTCCCAAACCTCAGACCATACAATAGCCATAAACTTCAATTTAGATCCACACCATGTACGTTCTTGGGCTACTCTCCAATTCACAAAAGGGTATTCCTGCCGAGCCACTGATGGTCGAGTGTACATCTCCAAACATGTTACATTCCATGAAGAAATATTTCCATTCAAAAATATCGTTACCAAACTTGTTACAGTCAAGTCTCAACCTCACACTAGTTCCAAGTTGCTTGTTTTAGCCCCTCAGAATCAGACAAATAGTCCCATGTCACCTATGCCTATCCCTACTACTCTATACACACCACATACAGCAACCCAATCAACCTTTGCTCATTCAAGCACCCTTACTTCCAATAACCATATCCTTCTACCCTCACATCCTATTACACAAAACATACATGCTATGACCACCCGAAGTAAAGCTGGAGTATTCAAGCCTAAGGTTTATCTGACTGGTGTTACACATACTGTCCCAGACAATGTCCATGAAGCCCTGACACATACAGAATGGAAGGATGCTGTTCATGCTGAGCTATGTGCGCTAGTGCACAACAACACCTGGACCATTTGTCCGTTACCCTCTCATCGACGCACCATTGGCTGCAAATGGCTGTTTAAAAATAAAAAAAAGCCGATGGCACTGTAGAGCAATACAAAGCGTGACTGGTGGCGAAGGGTTTCTCTCAACATGCAGGCACTGATTTTCAGGATACATTTAGTCCAGTGGTTCGAGCTATCACCATCAGGACTGTTCTTGCACTTGCTGTGACAAAGAGGTGGCCATTGCGTCAAGTAGATGTCAACAATGCATTTTTGAATGGGGAGCTCACTGAAGAAATCTTTATGGATCAACCACCTGGGTTTGAGATACCAGACCTCAATGGGCAGAAAATGGTGTGCAAGTTGAATAAAGCACTGTATGGACACTGATAGGCCCCCAGAGCGTGGTTTCACACACTCAAAAATTTCTTAGTCAGCAAGCTTGGATTCCAGGCCTCAAAGGCTGACCCTTCGTTGTTTATCCGCAAGTCATCAGAGTGTCACCTACTGCTAATGGCTTATGTTGATGATATAGTGATCACTGGTAGCTCATGTCAAGGCATTGATAATGTTGTGCAGCAGCTTCATGCAAAATTTGCCCTCAAAGACATGGGCCAATTACATTACTTTCTTGGCATTGAAGTTCAGACTTCATCTCACGGACTGTTGCTCAGTCAGAAAAAGTATGTGTAAGAGATACTGAAGAAGACAGAAATGGAAGGAGCAGCTACTACTCCCACTCCAATGGTAGTCACGCCTAAGTTGATGGCCACTGATGGCAGTCAGGCCCTTGCAAACAACACCCTCTATTGAAGTACTGTTGGTATGCTGCAGTACCTATGTATTACAAGACCAGATTTATCATACTGTGTGAATAAACTTAGCCAGTATATGAATGCCCCAAGTGAAAGTCATTGGCAAGCAGTCAAACGTGTTCTACGCTATCTTATTGGTACTATGGATCATGGTTTGTGGTTCTCTCACGGTCCGTTACATCTGGTCAACTATTCTGATGTTGATTGGGCCTCTTCAGTTGATGACAGGCGGTCAACTACAGGATATGTCATATTCTTGGGGTCGAATTCGATAGCCTGGTGCTCAAAGAAGCAAGCAGTGGTTTCTAGGTCATCTTTAGAAGCTGAGTATCGCAGCTTGGCAAACTGTGTATCCGAACTGCTGGGGATCAAGCAGCTGCTAGAAGAAGTTGGTACCACTGTGGAACAGACACCCATAATCTGGTGTGACAACACCTCCACTGTCTCTATGTCAGCTAATCCCACTCACCACGCCAGAGTCAAACATGTTGAAATTGATCATCATTTTGTCATAGAAAAAGTGGTCGATGGCACCATACAAGTTAACTTTGTCCCGTCAGCTCATCAAATCACTGATGTGCTTACTAAGCCAATTGCTCCCAAGCAGTTTGTCGTGCTTCGCAGCGCTTTACAAGTCACAACAAGAGATGCAGCTTTAAGACTTCAACAGATTAGAGAACCAGAAGAATGTTAGAGTTATTGTTAAAGTCAGTTAGTAGGTAGTTGCTAAAACAGTTAAGCAGTTAAAGATTCTAGTACTACAGTAGTCTCTCTCTCTTCTCTATAAATGCATGTACTGCCTACTCATAAAAGATAAGAAAAGTTTTATGAATACAGAAGACTTAGTTCTATAGTTTTGTCTTTAATTCAACAATATTATCCATAACTTTTTTTTTCAATTTTTATAAATAATAAATCTAAACTTTTTCAATTTAATAACTTAATTGTAAGTTAACCAACTTATTTTAATTAAAGCAATGAACTTTATTTTATACATTTAGTTAATTTAAATTTAAATAAATTAATAAAAAATACTTAAATATAGAGAGTATATTATTAAATTTAAATAATTATTTTATGAAGAAACCTCAGTGAATTATTTTTAATAGATTAAATGGAGTTCATATCACAATCTAAAGAAAACATACATAAAAATTGGAGAGTTAGTCGCCTGGAACCACGATCACTTGCTTAAGATTATTAGTGTTGTGAGTAGAAGTGAGTGAAATTCGATTCAATTTGAAAAAAATTTAAATTTCAAGTTAATCGAATCGAGTTATTCGAATGATTCGAGTCAATTCGAATAAGTAATTCGAGTTTTGAGTTCGAATCGAGTTAAATTTTACAATTCAAATAACTTGAATAATTCGAACAACAGATTGATGTAAATACCCTTTTGGTTCCTGTCAAATTTGAAAATGAGCAATTTAGTCTATCTTTCAACAAAAATTACAAAAAAATAAAAATATTTATAAAATTAAAAAAACTATATATTTTTAAAAAAAGTTCTAATATATATATAAAGAAAGTTAAAAAATTAAAAAAATTCTAGAATAATAATTTTGGGAACTAAATAAGTTAATTAATGATTCTAGTTTATCATACTAAAGTATTATTATTATTATTATTTTTCTTTGAAAAAGTTTTCAAATATATATGGTTTCAAATTTATGTGTTCTAAAATGGGATTAGTTATATTGTAACAAGATTTTAATTTGACATTTTTAATTTTTTAATTTAACTTGAACAATTACACTCAATTCGACTCGACTCAAATTTCATTTCACTCGACTTTATTAAAAGAAAATTCAAATTGAGTTAGGGTGATAAAATAGGACTCAACAATTTGATTAACTCAAATTTCTTTCACTTGATTCAATTAGATTCGATTCGACCGAATGCTCACCTCTACTTGTTAGAAAAGTGTCTACAACTGTCAAAATTGCAAGATTGACAAAGTAATTACTCATTATATGTTTATATTGAAAAAAATTAAACCAATATAATATCTAGTGCAAAATTTTTATTTTTAATGCATCTAACTTTATATTTTTCTTTTGTAATATAAAATGGTTATATGTCTATATTTTAGAATGTAACACCTCAAACCCGGCCTAGACATTATGGCCGAATCTGGCGATGTCACATGGAAGGGATTTTGAAAATGGAGCTAACTCGATAAAAACCTTAAGCTTATAAACCTATAATTGTTTTCATTTAATTCAAAACATATATTCAATTAGTCGAATTGCCTTAAAACGTATTATTTTAGCGGAAGCTTAAGAAGACCATCGTGTTTAAGGAAAATAGTTCCCATTTTTAGAAAAATCATGTTTTAGGTAAAAACCATCATAGTAATAAGCAAGTTAATTCCAAAAACCCATAATCAAATCAAACAGTGTAAAAGAGTCCAGAGAGTCCTAGAAAATACAACCTCTGAAATCTCAACGCCAAAACTTAAATGCGACCTTAAAACAAAATAAAACAGTAATTGTGAGTGGTCAAGGTTCGAGTCCTCTGCTATACCGATCCACCTAACTCTATGGATTACTTGTACAGAATAAACAGAAAATGGATGAGTTTACGTAAACTTAGTGTGTAACCCAGCAAAATTAGACATGCACACATGCAAAAATTCAGAACCAAACAGATACAGATTCGGGCCTAAGCCCATATCAGATTCAGACATAGATGTGCAAATCAGAATCATAAATAAGAAATCAGAATCCTACTCCCATCCTCTACACACCATCTCCAACCATTCCTACACACCATGTGGGGTTTAAAACACCCACCTAACCCTACACACCATATTGTACCAATGCGACACATAACAGATATAATGAAGCCATGTTGCTAGATAATAGACGTATATTGCCCCTCTAATATATATCATCCCATCCCCAATATCAGATACAAAAATATACAAATACATATATACAGTCAACATGCTCACATGCTTACATATAAGCGTACATAGATAATAGATATTCATATAATAGTGCAAGTAGATATGCATCAATATCCTAATCAAATCAGTATGTCCAACAATCAGATATGTCAAACAATCAGATCATTCGGTTTAGGGTTTATTCAGCCATTACTGACCCTACAATAGGCCCACAGTCGTTTGGGACGACCTGTGCAACCCTAGGGGAAAATTTAGATAAATGGGCCAACACGCCCGTGTGGCCCACACGTCTAACTTGGCCTATCCCTTATGGCCCACACAGCCACACTCGAGCCACCATACGGCTGTGTCTTGCGTACGACCTTGTCTTCGTCGATCACACGGCCTACCACACGGGAAACCACATGCCAATGTGGCGTCGACAGTGGCCAATTTCAGTTTTTTTCAAAACTTCAATTTTTGCGTTTTGGGTACACACTTGGTATTGATTCGATGCGAAAACACACCCGAGCCTTCTAGAACCTAAGAATCGACATACCAACACTCAGAATCAAACTTAATACACGATTAATTCATAATTACGAAATCAACAACAAAACCAATCACTTACTCTAACACCCCGAGCGACTACAATTCCGATTACTTACAAGGAGAGCCCCTTTCTTCCTGATTTGCTCCTGTCAAAACAAGAATAAGATTCTGAACGAAGATTCAAAACTACAAATAACAAATTTAAGAACCCCCACATGAGCAAATCATTCAAAGCTCACTTACCCACGTATGAACATCTTAACCCGAAGCTCCGAAGTTAGGAACTGAATTTTTCCCCAAACAAAGAAAAAGAAAGATGGACAAAACATAGGGAAAAGAATTGGAAAGAGAAAAAGAAGAAAAACGTCAGATATCTAAAAAGGGATTTTTAGGAAAAAGATGAGATAAACTCAAATCCCACTACACCACAATCTTAACCACCCACTACTCAGAATTCTACCCCAACAACAAACTAACTCCTTACCACTCGAACTAGCAGGCTCATTCTAATATAAAATTATAGGCAATTAAAAATAAGCCCGTTGAACAAGGACAAAGCTTAATTCCAAAAATAACAAAATTTGCTAAAAGTAAGGATTGAACTTGAGACCTCCCACACATACCCAAAACATTTAACCACTGAAGCAGATACACAATTGTGTCACATTTTCACAAAAGCATAAATATAATATTCAAGGAGTTACATAGATCATACTATTGATATTTTAGCTAGTATGTATTTTTAATTTTTAATTATTTTTTGTTCAATTATAGAGTAAATATTTGAATATTAAAATGTACTTCAAGTCTTTGTACTCTTTGTATATTTAAAATGTAGTCTTCGTACTTTTATTTTTAGAAATTTAGACCTTTTATTTTTCGAATTTAAAAATTTATATCCCATTGTTAACACCATCAAATTCTTTAGTTAATTTGTTAGTGTGACATTATGAAAAAAAACTCACTTAGTAGCCACGTGACAAAAGAAATAGCAGTGCAATAGACTTAAATTTAACAAATAATTTTAATAGTGTTAACAACTCTTAAAAGTTAAATAAGCATTTTAATAAATAATGTATTTGAGCTAATTAGTGACATTATAAAAAATTAATTAAAGTACCAAATCATGTAATAAGCATTTTAATAAATAATGTATTTGAGCTAATTAGTGACATTATAAAAAATTAATTAAAGTACCAAATCATGTCAAAAAGTTAAAGTATAAAGATTGAATCTTAAATTCGACTATTGTATAGGGATCAAAATTGAAATTTAATCATTATTATAATCTTAAATTTGAGTGTAGAATAGTAACTAAAAATAAAATTTAACCATTTTCCTATATAATGAAAACACAAAGCAAAAAGAAACTAATCCAGGTGTCTTTCCTTTTATACATAGTTTATATAGATAAAAGAACTTTTTGTAGGAAGTTGTAAAACTTCAACCCATATAAAGTTACATATGCTATTTTACTTATGATAAATTAAAAATAGTTAAACACGAAAAGATATTAAAATTGGTTGAAAATATTGTACCAACCGATTGGTATTGGTCGAAACAGTAATAATACATCGAAATATTAACTGAAATTATTTGCCGGCATGATACCGATCACCACGGTTATTCTGCTCTTTTAACAATATTTCAGACTTTATTCTTACACTCAACAACATTCACATTGAAGAATACCTGAAAATACAAACTCTTACACGCATAACTCAAGGTTTGGATGTGGAAGCATAACTTATCTATGTTGAAAATTATTTGTAAACCCGAAGCATTATGAAAAGTAGCCATCATTGAAGTCAACTTCAGTTTACTATTGTTTTAATTGGTTAAGTGGTCTAATCGTGGAGCATTATTGAAAATGAAAACAAAAGTCTCTGAAATTAGCTGATGAGTACTTTAGCTATGTATCGTAGCAAATTTAAATTTGTTGTGTGAATGATGATCGAAAATGTATTGAAAAGTAAAGGAAATGGTTGCTTTATACCATAGAAATTTGTCAATTGGTTTTGAACTTTCATAATGAAATTTGGAGTTTGATGATTATCATAACTTTTTTTTCCTAATAATAACAACAAAACAAAGCATAATTATGTTATTTTGGTGTCGTGTGTCTATCCATTTTGTACATTTGGTCACAATCAATATCTCCTTTTGCTCCACATTCCATTTTGCCTTCTATTTCATTATGATTATTTTGATTTTGATTTTCTTTTTCCTTTTCTTTTTAGATTTCTTTCCATTAAAACAGGTTACGTTGCAGAAAGTTAATTTTTATAAAAATCAAACTTGAGCTTAAGTTTAATATCAATAAAATAATATGGACCAAATAAATTAAATTTTGTGTAAAAATATTTCTTCGATATAATCGCTTCAATAAGATGGATCAAATTTTTTTTATTTTTCAGCTTAGTTTTATAATTCATGTTCAGGATTTGTGATTATTTTTTCTTATATTATCTTTAAGATTTGAATTTGCGCTCAAGTCTTCTTCTGGCAGGCTTGCTATAAAAATCGATGGATGCAAAAGATGCTTCAAGTGGAGTCCACCCCCATTGGGCTCTATTAAACTGAACACTGATGGTGGCTGTAATCTAAGGTCGGGTTTACCTACTTCGGCAGCGGTGGTGAGAGATGAGTTTGGAAACTGGATAAGTGGGATAGGAAGTGTTGGATAATTTGAGTGGAGGCGATAAAACCAAAGACTTATATGGAAATAAATAGTAGACTTCAAGGAGCCGGTGATGTATTCCAAAGAGAACTATTCCCTCTCCCCACAAAGTTGCTAGAGGGTTAAGACAAAGGTCCTTCCCAGGATACAATGAAGTTTTGAATATCCTTTGATTAGCAAAACCGAGGAATTTCCTAACTCTTATTCTAATTTCTAAAATTGAGTTGATTGTAATGTAATTTGTGAGCACCATAGTCCCTCTATTTATATGCACTCAATAAATACTATTTTGAAGAGCCACAACCCTTCATTTTGGACATACTTCTTTGAAGAAACATGTCTCATGGGAATGTATCCATTGGATGATAAATCATCACTTTTAATTTGAACAGTGCTTATGAATAATTAATTTGCAAGATGATAAATCATCACTTTTAATTTGAATAGTGCTCATGAATAATTAATTTGCAATCTATAATTTTTAACAAGAAGATATAACATCCCTTACTCGAGTTCGATGCCGGAACAGGATACGAGGTGTTATCTGATTTAAACACATACAAACATTTTCACAATACCTTAATGTCCCTACTATAGGCTTACAAGGCCTCGAACAAACTTTGGAATTGATTCGGGACTAATCTGTGCACTCTAGAAAACTTTGTAAAATTTCAAGCTGACAAGGGCACACGCCTGTGTGGAAGGGCGACATGCCTGTGTGTCTTACTCACACGGCTTGAAAATATCGGGACACGCCCGTGTCCCTAGCCCGTGCGAATTTATTTTTCAATTTGAACCTACAGGGGTTTTCACATGGCTTGGCACACGCCCGTGTCTATGACCTGTGTCCCCCACACGGCCATGACATGCCCGTGTCTCAGCCTGTGTGCTAAAACCTTGACATTCTGTTTCTAACATCAGCAAGCCCTTAAGGGCACATGGCCAAGGCACACACCCATATGTTAGGCCCTGTCATCCACACGGCTGAGACACACGGCCTTGTCTCTTCCCATATGTTTACTACCATGCATACTGACTTGAAAAATTGAGGTGCAGGGGACACACGACCGGACTACATGCTCGTGAGGTAGATCGTGTGTCACACACGGTCTAGACACACACCCGTGTGTTTGCCCGTGTGGACAAAAATAAGGCTATTTACCAAGCCTTTTTGTCACCCTTACTTGCACCAACCTACACAACATCAACCAAAACTAATCCAAGCATAGCACATATAACCAAAACCACCACAACCATGAAAAATTTACATCAAATGCATTTAATAATAATCAATATTAGCTAAAATTAATGGCATATACAAAATGAATATCACATCCATCATATGATCCAACTCTTATGGCTAAACTAACAAGACACTAAACAAAAGATTCAAGTCCCTATACATTCCAAAATCAAAATATTAAACTAGCTATACCAAAGCTTTAGGTGATAGTGTGATCGATGCCTCCGACGTCCCTGGATCCCTGATACTAGCTTGGCGGCACTATAAGAAAATGGAAAGGAGAGGGAGTAAGCATAAAGCTTAGTAAGTTGCATGTAAATAAGTAACAACATTAATCATACATGTTATAAATCAACACAACATTCTTGAGTGAACATGGGTCAATATCACTACATGCTTATATATATCACAAGCATAAACCAATGATTTCAATATCGTCCCACGATCATTTTCATAGCTAGAACTTACTTACGTCATTCTTACCATCAAGACAACATAACTAGACTCAAATCTCATAAGTTTCGAATAAGAACCTGTACCACTCACAACATGATTATATCATTCCATATCATTATTATAAGCTTTTAAAATACCCCGTAAAACCATTTGGAATACTAAAGGATATCTGAAAAGCTATACACAAGAGGGTGAATTGCCAAAGCCATGTTCCAAACATGGTCTTACACTGGCTCACATGTTGAGGTTGATGCCATGTCCCAGACATGGTCTTACACTAGCTCTCGTCTCATTGCCGATGTCATGTCCCAGACATGGTCTTACATTGGCTCTCATAAGGTGGCCGATGCCATGTCTCAGACATGGTCTTAGACTAGTGCACATATCAATACCGATGCCATGTCCCAGACATGGTCTTACACTGGCACTCATATCATCCAAATGTCATAACATAGATATCCAATCTATTCCTAGGTTCAATCGGGACTCTAGTACATTGAATTTCATCATGCATTATTCCTAAGCAATTTCAACCATGTTACGCAAAATTAATCATTCAACACATAATAATGATAAAGTTACCTTACTTACGTAAAACTTACCTCGGTATACAAAAAGTGGACGACTATTTGGATTTAGTCTACTTGCTTGGCCTTCTCCGGTCTAGGTCCGAATTTCGTATTTTTTGATCTAAAATGATAAAAATTGACTAATTTAATCATCATTTTAATCAATGCATAACATAATTCTTATTTTTTCAAAATGACCATTTTGCCCCTAAACTTTCACAAAATTACTATTTTACCTCTAGGCTCGTAAATTGATTTTTATTGAATTTTCTCACTACCCAAGCCTAACCGAATTCTTTTTATACTAGAAGCAGCCTAAAGTTCCCCTTATTTCAAACATTCACCACATAATTTATAACTTATGCAAAATGGTCATTAGTTAGGGTTTTCATGAAAACTACATCACAAAAGTTGTTTGTTTAACAACCATGATTCATTTTCTTCCATAAAAATTCAGAAAAAAACATGAAAAATCTCATGGAAAGCCCCTATACTTTTAACCATTTTGCAAAATAGTCCCCTCATTAGCTAGATTACGCTACAAGGTTCCCAAAATTACAAAAATTATCAAGAAAGGCCATCAAAATCATTTACTTGCATGGGTAAAGAGTGACTGAAATTTTGAAGCTCCAAAATCCCTATTTTTGCTGGTATTTTCAGTGGAGAGGAGAAACATGAAAGGTGATATCTTTTTCTTTTTTATTTTATTATAAATCTAGTCAATTTAGTCACCCAATTTCACCTAACTTTGACCTTACAATTTCTTTGCCCCTATGATAAGCTATTAACAGATTTGTGGTATATTTAATCAATAAAGACCTCTAATTTAATTTTCCATAGCTATTTGACATATTTAGCTAGTAGAACAAAACTTTCACACTTTATGCGATTTAGTCCTTTTTCGCAATTAAGCATGCAATCGCTAAAATTATTTCACCAAAATTTTCATGCACTCATATAATCATGCTACAATATATAAAATAATATTAAAAATAATTTATCAAACCTCGAGTTAGTGGTTTCGAAACCACTATTTTGACTAGCCCAAAATCGGGCTGTTACAAATATTGGTAGCTACAGTGTGGAGCAAGTGGAGCTTTGGACAATCTATATGGTTTTTTTATGGCATGGGATGCTCAATAGAGGGTGCCATCGTTGAAACAGATTGTGCACTCGCTATAAAAGGGATCAATGGTGATGTAACAGGTACTTGCACAGAGACTTGGTTCTTAGGATCAAGGAGTTATGTTGTTGGGATTAGAATGTAATTTTCAAGCAGATCTCAAGGGAAGTGAATTTTGCCGCTCATTCATTGGTTGGTTTGATGAAGCTCTACTCGATTGGAGTCTAAATTTTCCATAGGGCTCCGTATTTAGTTGGTATCCAGTTAAGATTGGATAGTATGCTTATGCCTTCGGTTCCCATTTCTTCCTGTTAGTTTAAAATTCCATTTTTGTTACAAAAAAAAAAATAGATACACCTAACAAATGCACTCAATACTTTTTGATCAAAATTTTTTTAATAAGACATATCAAATCTTTTGAATGTTAATTTTTGAATAATTTAATAAAATACTTCCTATTTTATTTTTTTATGTGCATTTATTTCTTTCATAATAAAAAAAATGTTGGATTTATGGTAAGGCATATTGAATTATAAATAACATTATTGAGATTTGAGACTAATCTTGAATCATGAAAGAATTAACACGTATAATGGTGTGTTGTTGAAAGCACAAAAAATAACCTATCCCAATGAAATAACAAAAAAGAATAGTATAAGGGAAGTAGGGTCAAATCCTTAGAGTATGGATTTGCGCAATTTCTTATTCTTCGAGATCCCGAGCATAGTCGTGCCCAAGAAAAAGCGGCGTACCTGGAAAAAAACAAAAAACATAATTAAAAATATGGAGGGGTTGAAATTATATAAATTGAAATTGAAATTGTAAATAGAAACATAATTAAGAAAAGAGAGTTTTTGATTGAGAGATTCCAGTCTCCAGTTATCTCAATCCTTCTTGGGTTCAATCCTAGGATTTTAAGTGATCATTCTCATGATAGAATAAGTCAGTTATAGTGGAATATGAAACCTACGACCACCAGCTCCACTTAAATTTTAGCCTTACGATTTAGAGGAACCTGACTCTAGCCAACCGTCACTTTTGTGGGACCGTCTTACACTAGATCATCACTTCTCAATGATAAACGGTACGTCATTTTTTCTCTTGGGCTCTACAACCATTGGCGCAGTAAGCTAACAAACCGATTGTGAAACCTTCCCAAAACATACAAAGCGACTGCCATTGCACAAGATGAAAATACCACTTTTGGAAGGACATGGACGGAAGTGTCAGTCCCGTAATATGGAGAAACAATGAATAGTCGTTGAGAAGGCTAAGTGCGGATTCTAAGCCTTATGAACCTTTTTTGGGGAATTTCGACAATCTTTGGCTAGATGAGTTTAGCGACTTATGCTTTTTGGGACAAAAGAAATAAGTTTAATCAAATGGAATTTTATTGAATAGTAAAAGGAACAAAAGCTAGGAGCTTTAGGGAGACAGAGTTTTTATACAAAAGATGAGCCCATATTTATGTCACTCATTCCCCTATTTATAGTACACATAAAACTTAGTTTGTTCCTATTTAAACTCTAAAAGATAAATGAAGATAAAAGTTGAAATTAAATCTAAATAATAATCCTAACAATAATCTTAATAAAATTCAAATTTAAATAGAGTCTTATGTTTATAAATCTCTTCTTTGAATTTTTGCCCCCAAGTCTTTCACACTTTGTATTTTTGGCACAACTTCTTTCCTATTTCACATGCTGGCCCATTTTATCTTTAAATTCACTATTTTTGCCCTTAAATTTCCTTTGCCTTCAATTTAGTCCCTACAAGATAAAAAATCATAAAAAATACAAATTAATAAGATCATACTCAAAATAAATATATAATTAATACATAAAAATATATCATTTCAAAGTATTATCATATAAACTATAAATAGTTATGTAGATTCCTTGATTCGGAAAAAAAATTGAGATTTCTTCTCGTGTCTAAACTTAGGCTTTTTGGATAGTGTTCTTGCTTCTTTAACTCATTACGGGCTTCAAAAATCCCACCATCAAAGGGCCCAATCAATACAAGAGATAACTTGTATAATTGTAACTAAAGATGGATAGTTCAATCATTAAAAAGAAATCTATTTTTAATATTTAATATTTTTTGTTTTCTTTTATTAAATTCTAACATGCTAATTAATTATTTAACAGAATTCTTTTATGTTTTCATTATAAATATATAATATTGATTACATAATATATACCTTATCAAAATCATATATTATACAATTAGAAAATAACTAAAGCTTCAACTATTAGCTTAGTGGCAAAAGGACTTGTAAGGAGACAATGCATTATATACTAAACAAATTGCATTCTCAGCGAACTACTGCAAAACTATAGACTAAGGAAATGTCATCTGTGTTTCAGAGCACATCAAAGATGCTCACTTGAGTTAGTTTCCCATCACAATACTGTTCTATAAAAATCCTTGTTTTTGAACTGCACGACCTCATGCAAATTACCAAAGCTCATGCAAAACCAAAATGAAAAGAAAAAAAATCAGCAACCCTTGTAGAAATTGCTTTGTTACTGAAATTTGACTCCAGGGTATTCAGTCAATCATCGACTGGCAGCGAGTGTCAGCGCGAAGCAACCGGCTTCCATCCCAATACAACATCCGGTCCCTAGACCCACCGCCATTTGCATTTTAGAGAAAAGAACAACCAGTTTTCTAATTCCGTAATATGATTCAGTACTATTTGAAACTTACCAACGAAATAAAAACCTTCCTTCCCACATGAAAAGGTGAGGCAGACCACGACCAAGCACAGTCTAAACAACAGCAAGTGCTAGGCGCTCATATAAACAAAAGGAAAAAAGAAAGTAAAGAGCTTACGAATTTCTCGCCTAGGTGTCTGTTGCAGACGCTCACCACTGCCAGGCGAAAGAGAAACCTACGAGACCTTATATTATCGGTTTCCACATTAACACTACAAATAATATCAATCAAGCTCAACGATTAATTATAATTGGAGTACTTACACAATGAAATTTAGTTCGGGGGATTGTGTTTTTGAATGAGAGAGGTATCTTACGGAGTGCGGCAAAGAATTCCATCCACCGTCCCTGCTACCTGAAATTTGATTCAGAGTAAACAAGTTTGTCATAAAAAGTTGGCAAGTTTTCTTTGCAATGACATATTACAAAGGAAATATATATGTGCTACATTGTGGTTTTGGTACCTTTATTATGTTCAAATTTGAGATCTAACCTCGATATTTTAATTTGACATAATTTGATCAACTTCTTTAATATTATCAGTTAGTTCAAATTATTCTTGTGTTGACATCAATATTTTTTTAAATATCACTTTCAACCATGCCAGTATTTTAATTAGAATGGTTAATGCTTTTTAACTATTTGGATTATAACATTCAAAACAAGCAAAGGGTTAAATTAAAATATAATACCAAAACATGTGACGTGGGATCAAATCCCAAATGTATAAGGCCGAATAACAATATTTCAAAGCTTCATAGTGCAATGATCTCCAAACAAACGTCGCATGAACACTTTCAATGCAGATAAGGTTTCCAGGATAAACATGTCACTGTTAAAACTTTAAGGCCTTTAAAAGCGCATCATTTAAAATTGAAACCTTGCAGGAACTTTTTGTTTTGAGTTTATCTTAGGCATTCTATTAAAAAAAATCCAAATGTATATTGCCCCGTAAACTTAGAGCAAGTGATCCCACGAAGAACACAATCAAGAACTGAAGTAACAGTGGTAAAACAGGAATCTTGATGAATACAATACAATACATACATTCAAGATACGTGATATTCAAAGAACAAGAAATTTGACAGAGATGAAAGGAAGAAAGAAGCAGAGTGTTGAGAGAGAGAAGAGAAAATTCACAATCATTCCATAATCGTCCCCTTACACCCTTCCCACTAGAAATAAGAATTACATAATGGCCGAGAGGTTGGTTACCACGAACTGTTATTGACAACTGTAGCCCTTCCCTCAAACTGCACCATTTCTCTTAACTAATTATGCTGTCCAAAACATAGCATTTCTAGCTACTCCATAATATAAGCAAACCATAATGTTTCACTTAAAGTCCTACTAACAAAAACGGTGCGCAACACCAATGACCACTAAAGCCAAAAGAAAACAAAAATAAACAGAAAATAACAGAAACATTTTCATGCCATAACAATATTGCCTTCCTCAAAAGATCCTTGTCCTCAAGGATCGAAAGGGGGCCATTTTTTCTGTAAGTCGTTGAACATCTCCTAAGTCGATTCCTCTGGAAAGGTATTGGCCCACTTAACTAAACCTTCGGTGATTGCATGGTCTCCTCTTCAAACCATCCTCCTTTATAGCACCCTCAATGGTTCTTTGGACAGAGCTCCACCATTGTCAACTGGTGGCAAACTGACTTGGCTTCGAGCCTTCCGTACATGTTTTTTTTTTAACTGGGATACATGAACGGTTGGGTGGATCCTTAAGTCAGGTGGTAGCTTTAACCGATGGGCCACTTTCTTAATTCGTGCTTCCACTGTGTAGGGACCAAAATACCTTGGTGAGAGTTTTTGGTTCATGACTCTCCTCATGGTCTGTTGCCGATAGGATTGCAATTTCAAATACACCAAGTCCCCTTCATTAAATTCCCAGTCATTCCTTTTTCAATCAACTATCTGTTTCATTCTACCCTGTGTTTTTTTAAGGTGGAACTTAAGCAACTGCATCGTTGCCTCTCGGTGTTGGAGACTTCTATCTACAATTTCCACATGTGAAAATCTAGCTAAGTAAAGCAAATGGTGAGGAGGTTCCTGACTGTAAAGAGCTTCATAAGGGGTGTATTGGATGGTAGTGTGATGGGTGGTATTGTACCACCACTCTGCCAAGGGCAGCCACAACAACTAGTCGCTCGGTCTTTTGCCCGTCATGCACCTAAAGTACCCTTTTAAGCATATGTTGAGGACCCCTGTTTGTCCATCGATCTGTAGATGGTAGTCAATGGGCATGTGCAAGTTAGTGCCTATCCTTTTTAAACAACTCCTACCAAAATTTGCTGGTAAAAATTCAATCTCTATCAGACACTATAGAATTAGGAAGGCCATGAAACTTATAGACCTAGTTAAGGTACTTCTGAGCAACAATTAGTGCAGTGAAAGGGTGAGTCAATGCTAGGAAATGGGCATACCTGGTCAAACTGTCCACAACTGTTAGGATGGTGTTCTTGCCTCTTGAAGTTGGCAACCCCTTTATAAAATCCATACTTACAACTGACCAAGCTCAAGCAAGAACTAGTATAGGCTCTAGAAGGCTTGGATGTGGAAATTTATTAGTCTTGCACTGCTAACATGTCACGTATTCACGCACCCACTGTTTAACATCCTTGGAAAGCCCTTTCCAATTGAAAAGTCCAGCCTTTCTGTGTCTAATAGCCTATTCCGTCGAATGGCAACCAATAGCTCCACCATGAAAATACTGAAACAAGTCTCTTCTTAGGGTGTCATTGTTTCCTACTACAATCTCTTATTTTCTTTTTAAAACTCTGCCATTTAAGAGCATTTAGGATGCAAATAGGGTTCTTGGTGAACCTTTGCAGACAACTACTATATTTTAAGATCACTTACACGAGTCTGATACCATTAAAAGGTGAGACCAGTTGGAGTTGCTAAGACATTGAAGAAACTAACCCTTTTCCTCTTGAAGCCTCCTAGATGAGGTATCTTTAACCAGGTTATGATTGCTCTTTCTATAAGTAACAATATAATCATACTCGAGCATTTTTTTCAACCCATTTCTACTGGTAGAAAGTAATAGCCTGTTTGTCAGATAGGAATCTCAGGCTTTGATGGTCTATTCTAATATTAAACCTTCTTCCAACCAAATATGAGTGCCATTTCTTTACTGCTAAAAGGAAAACAAGCATCTCCTTTTTCATAAATGGATAATGCTAGATGCTTTACCCCTAAAGCTTTTCTAAAGAAAGTAATTGGCTTGCTATGTTGTTGCAGCACAACCCCAATGCCATGACCACTGGCATCGGTATCTAGGCAAAATTCAAAATTGAAAACAAGTAGTGTAAGAACTGGTGTTGTGCACATAACTTCTTTGAGCTATAGTAAAGTATCATTGGTTGTTTTGATCCATTCCCATTTAACTTCCTTATTCAATAATGTAGTCAAGGGCTTAGCCATAGCCTTATAGTGTTAAATAAACTATCTATAGTAGCCAGACAAACCCATAAAGCCTTTCAGTTCCTTAACTGAAGTTGGTCTAAGCTAGTTTAACAAATTATCCACCTTAGTTGCATCCATAAAAACTGAACCTTTGGAAATGATGCGGCCAAATATTCTATCTGAGTGGTACCAAAAGTACACTTGCTCCTTTTGGCATACAAGTGATGCTCTCGAAGTAACTGAAGGACCTCTCTCAAATAGACTAGATGAGCAGACCAGTCCACTGAATACACTAAAAGATCATTGAAAAAGAGAAGCACCAATTCTTTAAGTAATGTTTTGAAGACTACATTCATCAAGGATTGGAAACTTAAGGGTGTATTGGTAAGGCTAAAGGGCATGACCAAAAACTCGTAATGGCCCGTATGTATCCTGAATGCAGTTTTGTATATGTCCTAATCTTTTATTCTGATATGATGATAACCAGATCTTAGGTCTAGCTTGGAAAAGAAGGTTTCCTGACCAAGCTCTGACCAAGCTCATCGAGCAACTCTTTAATCACAGGGATAGGAAACTTACCCTTGATTGTAAGCTGATTTTATTTCTTGTAGTCTACACATAAATGTCAACTCCCATCCTCATTTTTCACCATAATAATTGGTGATGAAAAATAACTGTTGTTGTTTATGATAATTCCAGTCTAAAGCATCTCATGGATTATTCTTTCCATCTCATTATTTTGGAGTGCAGGATACTTGTAAGGCCTAATCTTGACCACAACAATTTCATCCTTAAGAGGAATGTGGTGGTCCAGCATCCTATAAGGAGGTAGTCCATGAGGGACTTGAAAAATATCATCAAAGTCACCCAACAATTTGTGTAAGTCATCATTCAAGGTAGTGGCAGCAGTGAACAAGGAAGCTTGAGCACATGTAGTTAATAGCAGGGTATAGGGACCTTTGCTAAGAAAGGAGAATAACTTGCTCGACTGAGATCCAGGCATGATTTTGATAACTCTAGGTGAAATACCTTGCAGTTTATAGTGTTGCCTTTGGTAAGTAAAGTGCATTGTGAGAGTGGAGAAGTTCTAGACAATATTCCCAGAGATAAGAGCCAATAGACCCTTAGGATGAGATCACACCCTTTTAGAGGTAAAAGCATGAAGTTAGTGCTAAAATGACTGCCTCTGGATGACCAGTATACTGCTTTGCAGTGTCCTTGAGTGTGCAAAATACAACCATTAGAAATAGTAACTTTCAACTTGGTTGTATGCTCTACTATAAGACCAAGTTTCCTTACCAATTTGGTATCCACAAAATTATGGGTATTGCCTGAATCTATTAGGATGATGACAGTAGCAGTACCAATAGTAGTAATAACCCTCATAGTGTTATTTCATAGGAAGCCATTTAATGCATGCAAAGAAAGAATTGAAGTTGAAGACTGCTCCCCCTCATGTTCAGTATTGTCCAAATGCTCATTCAAGTCCAGAAATTCCTTAGATTGTGGACTTGTGACTTTCCCATCTGCATCAACTTAAGGATCTAATAAGAGTTGATACAACTATGCTTTCATACATTTATGCCCAGATGTGTACATAGTTGCAGACCAAAAGCCTAACCCCTTTTTCCTCCTGTCGTCTATATATGTCTGTGTGAAGCCTTAGTAGGCCCATTTTGTACATTTTTTGAAGTAGAGAGTCCATCAGATGAGGTAGTGGAACTGTAAAGCACATTAGCTCGAGGAGGAGGGAATAATGATGGAAACCTAGGTGTCCTCATATTCCTGTTGAAGAATATCTCTTATGATTGTTGGTCAAAATCCACTCAATTTCTCTAGCCAACAAAACCCTTTACGTAACAACCCATTTTTCAATTTTATCGAAAGCAATAGTTTTGGGGCCACAATTGCAACGAGTGAGTCCATAATATTATTTATTAATATTTATGAAAATATATTTATATATTGAATTTTGATTTGGTAAATTTTGCAAATTAAATAGTTAGTTAAAGTACAAGTGGTTTGACCCTAAAGTTAGTGGTTTTAGAAAATGAGATATTAGGACATCGTTTTTATAAATCAAGGCTGTAAATATTATTATTGAATATTTATGGAGTTATTATATATGTGAATTAAAGTTTGGTTCGAAAATTTTGGTGATTTGTTAGTTAATTAAAGTACAAAGACTAAATCGTAAAAATTATAAAAATTAATCACTATTGATTTTTACTAGCTAAAGGCTTAATTAGTAAATTTACAAGGATCTAAAATTCAAATATACCATAGTGCTAAAGTTTATAAGATTAATGCTTAATTCTTAAATAAATAAATAAATGTTAGTTTTTAAGTTAAAAGTTAAGTACATAATATTAAAAGAAAAGGAAAAGGTCATCTTCAACCCCATTTCTTTATTTCCACTATTTGAGCTTTTTAAAGGGGGGAAAATAGCCATAGTTTCAATTGAAGCTTGTGTTCCTTTCTTGTAAGTCATTTCTAACCTGTTTTTCATTATTTTTATGTTTTTGTAATCGTTGTAGCTTAATCTAACTAGCCAAAAGATTATTTCAAAAAATTGTTAAAGATTTTAAAAGTTACTATTAATGAGTTATGGAAGTTCTTGATGTTTAATGGTAGATTTGCAAGCTTGGCTGTTAAATAAGACTATTTTATAAAGTGATTTTTGTTAATTTTTAGTTTTGGGATTAAAATGAAAATATTTCAAATTTGACATAAAATTTCTATAATTTCTATAATTTGAGAGCTGTGTAAGGATGTATTTTAAATTTTATTAAAAAACGGAACTTAAATGTGAAAGATATAATTGGTTTTAGGGGCTAAATTGAATAAAATACAAAAATTTAGGGAAATTATGTAAAATAAAATTAAGTTATTATATGCCTTGAATGGGATGTTATAAGATAATTGGTACTGATAATTGGCAATGAATTATTATAGATCGAGATTTAAATTATTCAGAAGTTGATCGAGAAATAAGAGAAATTACAAATTAGTCCGTGACACTTCAATTGTCTCTAATTTTACTAGGTAAGTTCATACGGTATAGTCCTATCAATTTTGTATTGTTTATGTTGAATTGTATGGTTTGAGAGCTGCCTAGTTTCGAACACGGCAAATTCTATAGCAAATATTAGATCCCGGTACATTCACTGTATAATAATATATCATTTGTCACCATCTCATCTCATATCAAACCTGTCCAACACGCAAAATACCTATTGGCTTGCCACTTGTATCCTATCATGTGTTCATCTGGGCTTAGTACATATAACAACATAACATCATTCAATTCAGTCCTTTTTTCTCACCTTTGTACCAATTTGCCACATTTAATTGTCGATCAACTTAAATAAGAGAGCTGCATAGTTTCGAACACGGCCTATAGCACGGGCGTGTCCTTTGGACCACACGGGCGTGTGAACCCTGTAACTTAGAAAATTTTTAAAATTTCACGAAAAATTGTTAGAGTTCCTGATTAAGTCCTGATTTAATTTTAAAGCTCATATTGGGCATCGTGGGTCCATTTAAGGAACGCTATGAATAATCTCAGGAAATGAATAGTGACTGTTATGAATTATCTGTAAGTGTTCTGAAAACTCTGGTAACGCTCCGCAGTCGTGTTCTGGCAATGGATTCGGGTTTAGGGGGTGTTACATTTAGTGGTATCAAAGCTACGGTTTAACTGATTTTCGGATTTAACGTAGCAAATACGAGTTTAGCTATACATGAAATTATATAATTTGTGATAGTATAATGTCTCCTAATCATTTTAAATGTGTTTTTCATATATTAATGTCATCCAACCAAGCTAGAGCCGAATCTAAGGAAGCTGGGAGCAATGCTTTATCTTCAGTTGATACTAAAAGGCCCGTATCTAAGGGCCAAAGTGAGGAGGCAAAACAGGCCTTCTTTCAAATGATGAACGAATGGTTTACTGAGTATTTAAGAACAAACCCCGCTGTACAACGACCTCCCCCACCTGCTCTTCAACCGGTTCCTGAGATGCCACAAGGTGCGAAACCTGTTAGAATTGATAAGCCTCCGGTAGATAAAATCTGTATGCATGTGGCAGAAGAATTTAGAGCTACCGCAGATGATGATCTAGAAAGGGCTGAATTTTGGTTGGAAAATACCATCTGGGTTTTAGATGAATTATCTTGTACGCCTGCTGAATGTTTAAAATGTGTAGTGTGTTTACTGAAGGATATAGCTTATCATTGGTGGAATACCATAACTTCGGTGGTACTTACAGAAAATATTACTTGGGAATTTTCCAAACTGAATTCAGAAAGAAGTATGTTAGTCATAAATTCCTGGATCAGAAAAGAAAAAAAGAATATTTAGAGCTTAAATAGGGGAATAGGACTGTATCTGAATATGAACGAGAATTTGTTCGGTTGAGTAAGTATGCTAGAGAATGGGTTCCATCTGAAGCTGACATGTGCAAATGATTTGAAGAGGGTTTAAATAAAGATATTAAAATGTTGATTAAGATTCTTGAATTGAGGGAATTTGTGGTATTAACTGATCGGGCACATAAAGCTGAAGAATTGAGTAAAGAAAAGTAACAAACTGAAAGAGAAGCTCGGGTTTCTAGTAAAAGAATTATGAGTAAATCACAATCATCTGCTTCTAAGAAATTAAAGAACTATTATGATCGTGTTACCATCTCTACGGGATATTCTGGAAAAGAGCAAGGCTCTCAACGCTCTAACTCGAGGTTTTCATCTCCATTTGTGACCAGTGTGGGTAGTGTTGGTAATCCTAAACCGAAATGCAAACATTGTAACAAATTTCATCATGGGGAATGTCGGTTTAGAAGTAGAGGTTGTTATGGATGTGGTTCACTTGACCATTTTCTTAGAGATTGTCCGGAAAGAGTTGAAAGAGAAGTTGAGCAGGCTCTAAAGTAGAGTAATCCTGTTTCGAGGGGTAGACCACCTCGTCACCCCGGCAATGTCAGTGGTAGCCAAGGTACTATAAGAGATACAATAATTAAATATGAGGTACGAGCACCGGCAAGGATATATGCTATTCGTGCTAGAAAAGATGCTTCTGCACTAGACGTCATTACTGGTACATTTTCTCTACATGATAATGGTATTACTACTTTGATTGATCCTGGTTCCACACATTCATACATATGCACAAACTTAGTGTCAGTTAAAAATTTACTTGTTGAATTCACTGAATTTGTGGTTAAAGTTTCAAATCCCACGGGCTTGTGTGTTATGGTAGATAAAGTCTGTAAAAACTGTCCGTTGATGGTAACAGGTTATTTTTTTTTGCTGACTTGATATTATTGCCATTTAATGAATTTGATGTGATTTTGGGAATGGATTGGTTAACCCAATATGATGCAATGGTGAATTGTAAATAGAAATATATTGTATTGAAATGTCAGAGCGGTGAATTACTTCATGTTGAATCTGATAAACTGGATGGATTACCTAATGCGATTTCAGCAATATTAACACAAAAGTATGTTAGAAAGCATTATAATGCTTACATTGCATATGTACTAGATACTAAAGTATCTAAGTCGAAGATTCAGTCAATGCCGGTTGTTTGTGAATTTCCTGATGTATTGTCAAAAGAATTACTTGGTTTACCACCAAGTAGAGAAGTGGAGTTCTCTATAGATCTTGTACTGGGAACAACACCGATATCTATAGCACCTTACAGAATGGCTCTTATTGAATAAAAAGAGTTGAAAGCACAGTTACAAGAATTAATTGATCGAGGTTTTGCTCGACCTAGTTTCTCACCTTGGGGTGCATCAGTTCTGTTTGCGAAGATGAAAGATGGATCATTGAGGGTGTACATTGATTACAGACAACTCAACAAAGTTACAATAAATAACAAGTATCCATTGCCTCGTATTGATGACCTGTTTGACCAATTGAAATTTTCCACTGTATTTTCAAAGATTGATCTCTGTTTTGGCTATTATCAGTTACGGGTAAAAGATTCAGATGTACTTAAGAAAGCTTTCAGAACCAGATACAGGTACTATGAGTTTCTTGTGATGCCATTCGGTTTGAAAAATGCACCTACAATGTTTATGGATCTAATGAACAGAATTTTCAGACCATATTTAGATAGGTTTGTGGTGGTATTTATAGATGATATTTTGGTTTACTCCCGAGATGAAAATGAATATGTTGAGCGTTTGAGAATAGTGTTGCAAGCTCTGTATGAAAAGCAATTATATGCCAAATTCAGTAAATGTGAATTTTGGCTACGGGAAGTTGGTTTTCTTGGGCATATAGTATCTGCTGAAGGTGTTAGCGTGGATCCAAATAAAATTTTAGCTATTATTAACTGGAAGCCACCTAAGAATGTGTCAGAAGTCCGAAGTTTTTTGGGACTGGCTGGGTACTATTGAAGGTTTGTAAAAGGGTTCTCAATGATAGCTTCTCCGATGACCCGTCTATTGCAAAAAGGTGTGAAATTTGAGTAGTCTGATAAATGTCAACGAGGTTTGACAGATTGAAAACCTTATTGACAAAAGCACCGATGTTAGTTCAGCCTGAATCAAGTAAGGAATTTATAATTTACAGTGTTGCGTTATTGAATGGCTTAGGTTGTGTTTTGATGCAAGAAGGTAAAGTAGTAGCCTAAGCTTCAAGACAGCTAAAATCAAATGAAAGAAACTAGCCGACACATGATCTTGAATTGGCAGCCATTGTGTTTGCATTGAAAATCTGGCAGCATTGCCTGTTTGGTGAGAAATGTCACATATTCACTGATCATAAAAGTTTGAAATATTTGATGTCATAGAAAGATTTGAATTTAAGACAGTGCAGGTGGCTTGAATTACTGAAATATTATGATCTTGTTATTGATTACCATTTGAGAAAAGCCAATGTAGTTGCCGATGCTCTGAGTAGAAAATCCATGTATACTGTGCGAGTAATAAATACTCTATTGTCATTATCTGATGACGATTCAATCATAGCTAAGTTAAAAGTTAGACAACATTTTTGTAGTAGATTTCTGAAGCTCAGAAAAATGATAGTATGTTGTAAGCAAAACGAATACATAGTGAATCAAATCCTGACTCAGAATTTCAGATCAGGATTGATGGTTGTTTGTTATTCAGAGATAGAGTATGTATTGAAAAGTTCAGAACTAGAATAGAAGATTTTGAATGAAGCTAATAATGGTAAAATGTCTATTCATCATCTAAAAAAGATTTACTGGTGGCCGAAAATGAAACGGGATATTTCTGAGTTTGTATCTAAATCTTTGATATGTTAGGAAGTAAAAGCTGAACATCAGTTGCCTTCTGGTCTATTACAGCTAGTTACGATACCAGAATGGAAATGGGAAAGAATTACCATGGACTTTGTATCGGGATTACCCCTGTCTCCAAAGAAGAAAGATGCTGATTGTTGATCGGTTGACAAAGTCTGTACACTTTATTTTGATACGTATGGATTATTCTTTGGAAAGATTGGCTGAATTATATGTCTCTGAGATTGTCAGATTGCATGGAGTGCCTGTTGCCATTATTTCAGATAGAGACCCTCAGTTTACATCTCGATTCTAGAGCAAATTGCAAGAAGCTCTGGGTACTTAGTTACACTTTAGCCTTGCATTTCACCCACAGATAGATGGTCAATCTGAATGTGTTATATAGATTTTTGAAGATATGCTTCGGTGTTGTATACTTGTGTTTGAAGGTAACTGGGAAAAGTATTTACTTTTAGTTGAATTTGCTTACAATAACAGTTATTAGTCCAGCATCAAAATGACACCGTATGAAGCTTTGTATGATCGCAATGTAGAACTCCATTGTGTTGGATAGAACTCAGTGAGAAAAAGTTACATGGAGTTGACTTAGTCCATTAAATCGAGGAAAAAGTGAAAGTAATTTGAGACAGTTTGAAAGTAGTATCTAATCGTCAAAAGTCCTATGTTGATCTTAAACAAAAAGAAATATAATTTCAAGTTGGTGACAAAGTATTCTTTAAAGTACCGCCTTGGAAGAAAGTTTTCTGGTTTGATCATAAAGGAAAACTAAGTCCATGGTAAAGGAAAACTAAGTCCATGGTTCATTGGGCCATATGATATTACAGAAAGAATTGGACCTGTTGCATATCGGTTAGCCTTACCACTAGAACTTGATCGTATTCATAATATTTTTCATGCGTCTATGTTACGATGGTGTCGATTGGATCCTTCACATGTTATTTCTCCAACAAAAGTTGAGATTCAGCTTGATGTGACTTACAGTGAAGAACTGATCAAAATTCTGGCACGAGAAATAAAAGCGTTAAGAAATAAAAAAGGTAGCATTAGTCAACGCTCTTTGGCAACGACACAGTAAGAAGAGGCTACCTGGGAACTGGAGGATACTATGAAGAAGCAATACCCGAATCTTTTTACTGGTAAGATTTTCGAGGACGAAAATCCTTAAGAGGAAGAGAGTTGTGACAACCCAATTTCAGTGAAATTGGAACAGTGGTTTCGGGACCACAAATCTGAACCGAAAATAAAATTTATTTTTAATTTTATTACATGGTCCATATTATGTTACAAGTGTCATGTGCAAATTCTAATAAGAAAATTTTATTGATTATGTGTTTAATTACGGGAAGGACCAAATCGCATAAAATGTAAAAGTTAAATTCTAGTAGTTAGAAGGATTAAATAGCTATGGAATTCAAAACTTGAGGTCCTTATATGGTAATTAGACCATTAAAGAAAAGTATGTAGATATTTTTTGGTGACTCATCCATGAAAATTTAGAAAAAGGGCAAGGACTGAATTGAAAATTAAATTAAATTAATTAATTAAAAGATGATAAAAGAATTATCATTTTATTGTATGTCATCTTCATCCCCAAAATACATGGAAACCCTAGAAGACGGAGAATAAACTTTCTTGGCTTAATTGAGTAAGTTTTCTTGTCCTGTTTTTAATAAGTTTGATATTTTTGAAACCATGATAGCTTAATCTATCTATTTGGGGGATCAATTTGAAAAGTTATCAAACTATAAAATTTATGTCATGGATGAATAGGCTAAAAATTTGAAATTTATAGTAGAAAATGAAAGGTTGTTATAAACAACTTTTACAAAGTGATTTTTGATGAAAACATGATTTGGGAACTAAAATGTAAAGTTATGAAAACTGAAGAAAACTTCTGAATTTTTGTAGAATGTATGTACTGTAAATTTTACAGAAAAATTTTTGGTTAGACATGGAATAGGGACTAAATTGCATAAATTTTATTTTTTGAGCCTAGGGGCGAAATTGAAATTTATGGAAAAGTTAGGGCAAAATGGTAATTTTGCTTAGGATGTAAATTGAGTCCACTTGAATGTGAAATGTGATATGTGATAAATTGATGAATAAATTCATTTATATAAATCTGGATAACTTAAATTCAAAGCTAGATCGAGGAAAAGAGAGTTTTGGATTAGTAGATTTATATATGCGAACAAGTGTCGAGGTAAGTTCGTGTAACTTAATTGAGCTTGTAAATATGATAAATTGAATGTTTTGTTGTATGGAATTTGTTTTATATTTATGTGAGTTAATTTGAATGTTATAACATAAGAAATGATTACATGCTTGAGATTGTTTGAAAAGGGTTAAATTCCATTTGAATATTGGATTTCAATGGATAAACAAAATTTCCTTACTGAATGAGGTCCTGCATTGTTACTGACGGGATTTAGCCTGGACTAGTAATTTTGATATAATTCCTCTCGAGCATAAGTTACAATTAGGATTTAGCCTGGACTGATAATCCTAATTGAGCTCTTCTGAGCATATATTACAAAGAGTATTTAGCCTGGACTGGTAATCCTGTTATATGTTATGAGGCTCGAGAGTGTGCTTCCGGTTAAGTGCCTAATGGGTACTCCTGAATATGAATTGGCAGGTTATTAAATTGTACACCTTAAGTGTACTATTTGAATATCCATCGGAATTTCAATGATTCAACGGATAAAATGCTTGACATGATATGAGAATTATTAGACGAAATGAATGATGTCTTGAAAGAATATAGTATGATGAGCTCATCTATGCTTACTTGGTGCTTATGTGAACATTTATGTAACTAACTTATTTGATTGAGTGTATGTGTATAGGTAAATTTGCCAAATTGATGAAAAAACATGTTATTGAATGCTTAATGTCAATAAATGTAAATTGGTAAGTTTTAATTCCTGTTATATGAACTTAATAAGCATGTAATGCTTATTTAGTTTTGTTTTCCCTGTGTTATAGTACTGGGAAGCTCGCGAAGGTTGGAGATCAGTTGGAGCATCATCACACTATCCACTAGCTTATTTTGGGTATATATAGTAAAAGTCATTTTGGTATAATGGCATGTATAGGATACTTGGCCATTAGTGGCTTGAAAATGATGTTTGTAACCTAGCAATTGGAATGGCAAGTAATGGTTTATTTTGGTATTATAAAGTAGGTTATTATGATAAACACACATGTGTTATGTTAAGTGTATGTGGTCAAATGATGTTAATGCCTAGGTTAAACTAAGGTAAGATCATAAACATATGTGTATGTTATGTTATACCATATTTAGATGTAAAAATTTGCTTGAATACAATGCTTGAAATGGTTGGTATTTGGATGTAAGTTTTCGTGCAGGTCATTGGTATGATTTTGGGTGAAAAATGAAACTAGAAATGACTTTATTTTGTCCACACGAGTAGACACATGGGCGTATGTCTTGACCTTGTGTGACACACAGCTTAGTACATGGGCGTGTGTCTCAGTCGTGTGTGCGACACAGCCTGGAACACGAGCGTTTGTCTTGGACGTGTAAAACCTACACCTAAGTTTGAGAAATTAAATTAATAATATGGCCTAGCACACGGGCGTGTGGCTGGTCATGTGGCTTGAAATTAAATTTCACGAAAAGTTTTTAGAGTTCCCTATTAAGTCCCGATTTGATTTTAAAGCTCATATTGGGCCTCGAGGGTCTATTTAAGGGACGTTATGAATAATCTCAGGAAATGAATAGTGACTGTTATGAATTATCTGTAAATGTTCTAAAAACACTGGTAATGCTCCGCAACCTTGTTCCGGTGACGGATTTGGGTTTAGGGGTGTTACACTGTGTGTCACACACGGCTGAGACACACGCTCGTGTGGACGAAAATATGATATTTTCTATACAATATTTCTCACCCCATTTTGTCATCCTCCTACACCAACACTTTAACACATTCATAAGCTATTATAGGTCAATTAACCCAACTCAAAATCAAGTCCTGTACATGATATAATACCTCATATAATCAAGTATACACTCTTACTTAAATTACCAAGTTCACATATATGCATATATTATCAAATATGCTAACTTAATTCAATCATCAATATGCCAATATAATTTCTATCAATCAACCATTTCAAACACATACCAAACATATCCATCACAAGCCATTCAAATGGCTAGTTACAATTAAAGCATTTATATGCCTATATTGGCCAATTAACCTATACATGTCGTTATAACTATATTTGATTTACCGTATATATACCAAAATGGGCTGATGGATAGTGTGAGTGATCTTCGCCAAGCTTCCAATCCAACCAGCCTCCGAATTACTATAGAACTGGAGAAAATAAAATAGAGTAAGCATGAAATACTTAGTAAGTGTGTATAACATGGTAATTAACTTACCACTCATTTAAATTTAATATAAACATACAAGGCACATTCAATCAACTTGATTACGAGCCCTAACATATATCGTCATCACCTTTGTTAGTCATATATTTCATAAAAATATCAAGAAACATGTATGGGCTCAACAATAATTAGATTTCCATGTACCTATACTTTCCACATCATGTATTCATATAACATATACAAATCATATCATTGTATTTCAAGTACATTTTCATAATAATTCGTCTCGAGTTCAGATTATTTCATGTCAGAACTTTGCCCATTAAATCATTTGAAATGTCAGTATCACACGGGTAATGCGCTCAAGGTGTACAAATCTATAATTATGGATGAACATATTCATCAAACGAATTCCATGTTCATATATTTTCATCTCGTATTTCCATATATCATGTATCATCATTTTCATATATTTCAGGCAGATAAGTGTATAAATTCATTTCATGTTCATAGTTTCTCATGTCAGGATTTTGCCCGTTGAATCATTGAAAACATCGATGGATACACAGGTAGTACACTCAAAGTGTACAAATCAGAAATCCATCAATTCATATTCAGGAGTACTATTTAAAGCACATAATTGAGAAATCCTCTCTCAACCATATAACAGGAAGCTCACAAAGAGCCATTAATCGGGTAGCTCACAAAAAGCCTATCAGGAAGCTTATCTGGGCTATATAATAGGAAGCTCATAAGAGCCATAATCAGGAAGTTCACAAAGAACTTTTAACTAGGAAGCTCATGATGAGCCTTTAATTAGGAGCTCCGGATAGCCATATATCAGGAAGTTCAAGCGAGCCATATCAGGACGCTCACAAAGAGCTACATTTGTGTCTGCAATATATGCAGAATCATAATCGATCATATAACAGGACGCTCATAAAGAGCTGCGATAGTTTGCAACACATGCAAGATCACTACCGATCAAGATGCTCGTAGGAACCATATAATGGGAAGCTTGTAAGGCCTTATAACGGGATGCTCGTGAGAGTTGTGGTGTATCCGCAACACATGCAGGACCGCAACCAATTGGGAAATCCTGTATCCACCGAATTCCATTATTCAAACGAGATTTAATATTTATTGGACTTTGTTGGATATGTAACCAATTTCATATATTTGGAATTTATACAATTCACATACACAACATTTAATTCAAGCATATAAATATACACAATTTAGTTACACGAACTTACCTCGACAAATGTTCGTGTACGTAAAACTACTAATCTGACATTTTTCTCTTTTCCTTGTTCTAACTCCGAATTTGGTCTATCCGAATCTATATTTATGAATTTTAACATTAATTCATTTTCATTTCAATTCAATTCACTAAAATTACCATTTTGCCCCTAAACTTAGGCTCGAAAAATGAAATTCATGCAATTTAATCCTTATTCCAAGCCTAGCCGATTTTTACATGTAAAATTTACAGCCCATGTATTTCATAAAATTCAGAATTTTTCATGAATTTTACTTCTTTTCAATTTAGTCCCTAAATCATAATTTCATCAAAATTCCCTTTACAAAAGTTGTTTATCTATAAATAACCTTTCATTTTCTACCATAAAAATTCATAATTCATCTATGTTCATCCATGGAAAAACCCTGGTACTTGATAACTTTGCAAATTAATTCCCGAGATAGCTAGATTAAACTATTACGATCTCGAAAATATAAAAATCATCAAAAACGAGCAAGAATACTTACACAATCAAGCAAAATAAGTTGGCTTGAGCTTAGGTTTCCATGGCTAAGGTTTCTACGCTTTTAATTTGGGAAAGATGATATAAATGATGATATTTTTATTTTTTTTATCATTTATCATCTTTTATTATTTCACTTTCGAATTTCATTTATTTTATTTTATTTTCCATGGATGAATCGTTATCCTTAACCACTAAGCATTTTTAATGGATTATTTTCCATTTAAAGACCTCAAATTTTGAATTCCATAGCTATTTAATCCTTTTAGCTATTAAAACTTAACTTTTTCACTTTGTGCAATTTGGTCATTTATCAAATTAAACATGTAATCGGTAAAATTTCTTTACAAATTTTTTATACGACATTACTATCATACTATAGACCATAAAATAATATAAAAATAATTTTTCTTCTGAAATCGGATTTGTGGTCCAGAAATCACTGTTCCGATTTTACCGAAAATAGGCTGTTACATATGTTGTTCATGAGATCCATAAGGAACTAATCCTTTTATGGAGGATTAGTGAGTGGACGTGGGAGTAATTAATTTTTATGTAGGGTTTCTTAGCGGTTCAATTGGTTGGGACAGGAAGAACTTAAACCTTAAGCTTGACAACCTAGGAAGTCATCTAGGTGGGAATGAACCCAAAATTGGTATTGCCTATCCATAAACATCTTACCCTAATTTGGTCTGGACTGTAAGGTCAAGAGATAAGTAGTTCTTGTTGACTCATTTATTTAGTGGAAGATTGAGATATCCTACTAGGTTAACAACTAGTTGATTGATTAGAACCCAAAATAGGAATTAGTTATGACGAACAAAGCAAGTTAGTCTTCCATTATTAGAATTTATTAAGTCAGCAAAATGGTTTTTTTTTTCTTTTTAATGCAACTTACATATTTTTTCTTTAGTAAAATTTTCTTCACCTTATATTTTATCATAATATAATTTAATAAAATACTAATTAAATCTACTAATGTCAAAGTAATTATTTGGGTATGATCCTTATATTTTCTTCACCTTATATTTTCTTCTGTTGGGTACGATCCTCGGAGTACTCCCTACTTAGTAGCATAAACTATATTACAACCTGACTCGTATACTTGCAGAGACCGCGTAACTCTTATATTTGGCTGTAGGAATTACTTTGTAGATATTAGTATGTTTGAAGGCGGTCAAGTTATTGGCGCAATTGCCGGGGAGGCAACACTACTAAATTAATTTTAATCTTTACTTTCAATAAGAATAATTAGGAAAATTTTAAATTACATATAAAATCTTTAATTTTCACTTTCATTTACTTTTATCCTAATTTGCTAACATTTTTTTTCTTCGAAAATCCCAATACATACTCCTAAAGAGAGGAAGACATCTGTAGAGTTAGTTATTGAGATTGACATGATAGTCTCATTCAATCATGGATGAATTCGATTAGATGTGGTCTGATGATAAAGCAAACTACGATGATGAAATATATTAAGATGGAGTATATGAAGAATGGGAGATTATAGAAAATCAAAGATTGCTAATTCTAGAATTGAGCTAGCAAAGAGATGAAGTTTCAATAAACTAGTGCAATAGCAATCAAAGTTCTGACATAGATAGAAATCCTGATGAGTTCGTTGGTATCCCAAACAATATTGAATGCAAATATTGGAAAAAAGGAGGAAGAGCAATAAGCGACAACAACATTCTGTACAGGTAAAGTTTTAATTAGCCTGGCAGATGTGACTTTAAAAGAAAATAAAGAAAATACCAATGATTTTGAAGAAGAGGTTACTCTAAAGAAAGATGTTAAAGTCGAGTTAGAGCCAATAGTTGATTTGGCAATTGGACTAAAAAATGGGCCAAGCACTGAACTCATCCCTACAAAGACATTAGCTTTGCCATGACTGGAGAACGAACAAAATCAGAATGTAACAAAAGATGTATGTTTCTTAAATTTATTCAAATCATTTTATGTTACATTACCCGTTATTGAATCAACAAAGAAACTTCCAATGCAAGAAAAGATTGTAAAAGAATAATGAAGGGGCATAAGAAATTTGGAAAGGAATACCAATTTAACACCAACATATTATGTAAAGTGATAATCCTTTAATCAGGAACCCCCAAAATTTAAAGATCCCGGGAGTTTCAAAATGCTAATGAAGATAATGAACATATACCTTGATAAGGCTTTAGATGACTTAGGATCTAGTATTAATTAAATGCCCTTATCAATATACAACAAACTAGGGTTAAGGGAACTTAAAAACACCCACTTTATACTAGAACCAGCCAACAAAATTGTAGCTCAACTAAAAGGTATGTTCAAAGATGTGTTGGTTAAGAGGTGTAAATCTATGATTCTAGTTGATTCTACAACCTTAGATTTTGAGGTAAACTATGAAATACCCATTTTGCTGAGGGAACCCTTCTTAGACTCCTTTAGGTTCACTTCTGATTGGGAGAAAAATGAATTAAAAATAAAAATAAATGGTGAAATTAAAACGTCTAAAGGTGGTGGCTTACAGAATCAATGGTATAAGGAAAATTTTGGGCAAATATGCTATAAAATGCTTATAAGTGTTTCTATCAACCTTGATCTCTGAAATGTATTTTCTGTGATTGGTGCAAGACTAAAGAGTAAAGTACAAGAGCGGGATAAACGGAGAATGGTCGAATGTCATGATGGACATTGGACTAATTTTGATAGACAATCAATAAATGAATCATTCACATATAGATTTACAGAGTTGACGAGAAAATCTTGAAGTAACACCTGACAATTGAAACTAATTTAAATTTTTATAAATTTTTGTATTTTAATATACTTATCTGTAGATTAGGAAATAGTTTTATTTAAACTGTTTAAGAAATAGGTTTTTTATGAACCAAACACATTGAAAATCAAGAGGAGGGGCCAAAACAGGGTCAGTATCGTAACACGAAAACTTCGTGTCGCCACACGAATCACAGATTTGAAGAATCGAGCAATCTAGCTTGATGTCACGACATGGAACCTCCGTGCAGTGAAAAATAGTCAGTAGCCCCAAAATCTAAAAAATTTAAAGAGTGTCACTACATCGAACCCCTATGTTGCGACATCAGAAGTTTTCCACTGGTGTCGCAATAGGGAACTCCTATGTTGTGACCTGGTTGCAATTTTCTACAGGATCGACCCGACCAATTATGAACCTGCTAGTCTTAATCCTTATTTTACTTGGTTTTTAACCAAAACATACCATTCTTTTTAAAATAAAAAAACTTTTAACCTATTTCTAATCCTTATCTAACTCTAAAACATCCCAAACTTTTCAACTTTAAAAACTTCTCTTCGTTCTTAATATATTACTGCAATCTTTTTCTCTATTCTTTCGCTTTTACTTTGTGTAGGGCTAAAGTTCCACATTGACGAGGAAACATGCAAAAAAATGTCATAAGGAATCCCAAGCATTCAATCGAGAAAAGGTAGATATATGTCAACAAATGGATCTATCATGACATGAAACGCTGTATAAGCTTGAAGAAGGTTGAGGTTTCTTCTCTCACATAGTGACAACATAATGCAAAAAGGTTAGGGTTCCACTGGATGTAAATGAGTAGTTCATGAGACTGATAAATAATTAAATAGGTGATTATATGTATACCTAATACGTTGAGCTTAATCTAAAACAAATCAAAGATTGGTACCAACGAATAAAACAAAATATGGACATGTTGACATTTTTAAAAAGGAAAACAACATTAATGGCTCAGAAAGGGACTACGAGAAATGAACTCTCGAGTACTAAATGGATGATAAGATGGATACTAGAGATGGGCCCGAAGAACAAGAATTTTTACAGAAAAATGGTTTTTGAGTACTAAATTTTCCATCAAACAAATACGACCCTATGGATGGATCTAAGGATCAAGGTATAGGAGAAAACTACAGAAGTGAGGAAGATGGGGACGATGAGAAGGACAATAACACTTCGGAGCAAAATTCACAATAGGATGACAATGACAACTACTAGACGACATTCTAGTTGTAACAAACTATTAGATCTAATGCCTTAAGTGTAGTATTTTCGTCAATATACACTTGTAATTCTTTTCTGAATAGATTGGTTAATAAAAAAATTCATTGATTACATTAATATGCTTTGTATAATTTTCCTCACATCGTTTTTGTACGCAAAGAAAAATGGAAGCAAATATTGTTCATTGGTTGTCTAGTGTTTAACTACTACTAAGCGGTATTACGTGGTCAGATCGTAGTACGGAAAGACAACTTGTATTAGTAGATGAATATAAACATGTCCTTAGTCTAATAAAAAATAAGCAAACTGATTGAAGATAAATATCTCATCTATCATGTCCAATTGGGGAGATGCCTTGTCTTTGACATCGGAGCGGATAACTCCCAAAAGATAGAGACATAGATGTGACTAACTGGACTGACAGTATATCAGACAAGACCCAAGCAGAATAGATCTTGTATTCGTTTATAGGTTAATTCAGTTGTGACGTTCATAGTGTAGCATACCTAAATCTTGATTGGATGGCAGATTATGTATGCGTGACTCATACACTGTGATGTAAGTAAAAGCTTGAGTTTAGATATATAAGGAATTGAAAGTTGGGGCGTTGGGTGTACGAATTTTATAGTATGTAGCGCCATTAGCAACAGTGGAATTTGTATCCCAAAACATGGTTAAATGATATCCTCCTATTGGCATTACATGGTTGATGAAAAGTAAACGTGGTCACAGGTCGTCCGTCTTTGTGATGGATGACTTGATCACTATTTGATAGCGATTGACTTTTCATGAAGGAAGATGTAATGGTTAGCATAAGATAAAATATGATCATATTAGGAGAGAGAATATTATCCCAAAGAGATGAAAGATATTCTATTAATGTAAGACACTTATGACAAGGTCATTGGACGAGGACGTATAGTTGCCTTCGTAATGGTATGTCATTGGGGAGAGCTTAATCACGATATTATAGTGGAGTGACTTTATGACTAGATGAGTTTATAATTAATAGGTGAAAAGCCAAAACTTAATTATAAAACATTTGAGCTTTAACTGCATATGTCCAATCGTTTCTTTCGCTAGCTCATTAAAACCAGAAATGAATTGTGTGTTTGAATAGAAATGAACGGAATGAATAAAAAAAGAGAAACGAGAAACATTCAAGAATGGTAATGGTTTTCTTCGAAATGGAGAAATGGAATCATTTGGAAATGACTGTAGGTTTCCAAAAATGGAAATGGAAAATTGCAATCTTATATAGGATTACTTAAAAAATGATGGAAGCATGAATTTATGTTTTTAGACTATTTTCAAGCCCGAAAATGAAAATAAATCATTTTTTCATAGTGAAGATTTTGAGTTGTGACATATTGAACAAACTTTCTCAAAATTTTACCAGGGATAAAATCGTCAAAATTTTATAGGGGTAAAATTGGGATGAGAAAATTATTCAATATATAAACGTTAAATTTTATTTTGGGAAGATAGAAAAATTGTAATGACCCGAAATTTAGAAGTATCGAAAAAGTACATTTTCAGGTCTCCGTCCACCTCTTCTTCCTCTTTTAGGGTGTATTTATACTCTTTGGAATGCCTATGAGCCCTCAAAAGTGGCCTTTTCCAAATTGGACTCAACTTGGGCTTGGCAGGGGACACGCCCGTGTATTATTACTTCAGCCGTGCTCGAGCCTGCCAAATTGACACAGCCGTATGGTCTGCCCGTGTGAATCGTGCTTCAATTCTGCCAATTTGACACGGCCGTGTGGGCTGCCCGTATGAGGAATTCCAGGCCGTGTTGAGTTCGTACTTTGGCCCATTTTCTCTGTTTTTGGCCCGTTTCTCATTCCTTTCGCTCTCCTATGCTCTCCTAAGTATAAAACATGAAATTAAAGCATTAGGAGCATCGAATTCACCAATTCTAATGAGAAATCATCCATAAAATGCATTAAACATGGGATAAAAATATGTATAATTTACGGTTTATCAAATACCCCCACACTTAAGCATTTGCTTGTCCTAAAGCAAAATCCTCAACTCATAATCAAAATAAATTCTTCTCAACTTGCAATTCCTATCAATAATATCTCAGAATAATCCATAGGTAATCATACATTGAGAATTCAACTAAGAAGAACATAAAAGTTTCAAACATTCCAAGTTGAGTATTTAATCATGCAAACATTGGTGTTTCTCCGCATCTAAGTAATTATGTAACACCCCGAACCCGAGACCGTCACCGGAGTCGAACACGAGGTGTTAACAGACTTTTAAAAGAAAATTTCCAGACACTGCCAATCTGCGTAACAGTCGCTTTAAAAATCATATCTTGAGTTCAGAAACTCGGAATCCAGTTCCGTAAATTTTCCCTGAAACTAGACTCATATGCCCATCTACATATTTTTTCTAGAATTTTTGGTCGGGCCAATTAGTACAGTTTATTAGTCAAAGTCTCCCATGTTACCGGGATCAACTACCCTGACCTTTGTGCATTACGACTTGGATATCTCCTTGTACAGGGCTCCAATACTGATGCCGTTTGTTTCTATAGAAACTAGACTCAGAGAGGAATCTATACATATATGGATTGACTCCTAATTGTCTCTGGTTAATTTATAATGAATTTCCAAAGTCGGAACAGGAAATCCAGAAACCGTTCTGGCCCTGTCTCACGAGAACCTGAATATCTCTTAACATACTGTCCGTATGATTGTTTCGTTACTTTCCAATGAAAATAGATTCATCAAGGTTCGTTTACATAATTTATTCACTATTTAATTCCATTCCTACTATTTTTAGTGATTTTCCAAATCTACATCACTGCTGCTGTCAGCATCTACCTTTAAGGTAGACTTTACCTATTTCATGGTTTCCATGATTCAACTAGCCCTTTTTGCATAGATAGCACAATTTATGAAAGTGATTAACCATTCCCATGGCCAATCCTTGTCAAGCATATCCACACCAAATGATTATAACATTATACTCAAACACATATAAGCCATTTTCGCATGGCTATCCAAAATTTTACAAGTCCAAAGGGTCCACGACCCACAACAAACAGGTAGTCCTATACATGCCATTTCGAGGTTCAACCAAAATTGTACCAAAAGGGGGCTTTGATAGTGTGGGCGACTTTGACTTCAAGATCCCGAGTCCGATAGCTGGAGAACCAAATCTATAAAACAGAGGAGCAATGAAACGGAGTAAGCAATTTATGCTTAGTAAGTTTTGAGCAAGGAATTCCAGCACAACAAAAGTATAGCATTCATATAGTTAAACGGATAATTTCATATGCACAAATTTTCGATATCATACTTGCTTCACATTACCAACCCTTATGTACATACACAAAAGATCAACTTAGCCAAAGGCCGGTAGCTCGTTTATCAACTGAGCGAATACTTATTTGTAAGGGCTCAACTAAATTCAAGCACATACGAAACATACCTCAATGTTGGGATGTTTTTAGAGTATTAACTGAAATTTTTACAGCAAGATCATTCATTCCCAAATCACGTACCTTCGGAATTTAACCGGATATAGCTCCTCGTTCAAATGCCTTCGGGACATAGCCCGGTTATAGTAACTCGCACAAATACCTTCGGGACTTAACCCGGATTTAGTAACTCGCACAAATGCCTTCGGATCTTAGTCCGGATATGGTCACTTAGCACAAAGCCTTCGGGACTTAGCCCGGACATCATTCAAATAACCATGCACATTTAACAATAAATCATGGCACATTCGTATTTCGTTTTCGTTAGCAAAACTCAAACACAAGACATTTATCATTCTTGCAATTTCGGCTCAATAGCCACACACAAAGAGCATGATTTTGTTTGCTTAAAACATGATCTAATCAAATCTTAATTTAAGCTCTCTTACTCAAGAACTTACCTCGGGTGTTGTCGAACGATTCCGATAGCTATTCGACCACTTTTTCCTTCCCTTTATCGGATTTATTTCCCCTTTGCTCTTGAGCTTAATTAAACAAATAAATTGATTTAATCATTTGAGCATCGAAAAGAGGAACACAAGGCACTTAGCCCATATTTATACATTAGACATTAAAGTCACATATGTACGGAATCATGAATCAAACTCAACATTTTAGCTAATTTTTCCCCCTTGGCCGAATATGCATGTCTAATTTGGGGCCGATTTCAACACTTAATACATTCTACAAGTATGGTCACTTGTATTGACTAAACACCCTTTTGTTTCAAGTTCAAAACTTGGCTAATACACACATATATACACTAGTAAAGCATCCTCTCCCTTTCCATCAATTTAACACATGCATTACTCATTAATATACAAAAATTATACTCGGCCTTAGCACACAACTTGCTAGCCGGTTCTTCTCCATTTAGCAACCAATGCACATATGTGCTCACTCAAAAATGCTAAAAAGAAGATTCAAGAATCATCAATCCACCATCACATGCATCATTACAAAGCTTTACACTTAGCATGCAAATGACATCAACACAAATCCACCTTAGCCGAAACTTAACTCATCTTCATGCCTCATCACCACAACATCAAACATCAACCAAGAATGATGCATCCATGGCCGAGTGTCATTTCCATCACATAGCAAGATTTAGACCATGGGCTAGGTAGAACTCAAGCTAACAACTAAAATATGCATGCATCTCATGGAACATCACCAAACATACCTTAGCCTAGTCACATGCATGGCCGAACCTCTTCAACCTTTCTTCTTCCTTCCTCCTTAAAATTTTTGGCCAAAGATGAACCAAAGGATGAGCACTTTTTTTTTTGTTTTTCTTTCTAGTTTCGGCTAAATGGGGGGAAGAAACAACCACACACTTTTTTTTGTTTTCATCATATTCCCTTTCATTATTTAATTTCCATGCTCATTATTTTATTTTTCCTAACATACCTCACTAACATAACATGTTTGTGACATGTTTCCACTCATGATGCACTAACACAACATGTCTATGACATGTTTTGCCCATCACACTTGGTCTACCATGCTTGTCATGGCCGGCCACTACTAATAGGGGGAAATTGACATGCAAGTCCCCCCTTTTTCAACATGCACTAATAGGCCCTTATGCTTTGACCTATCACATTTCAAAATTTTCTCACATAAGTCCTATTGACTAAATTCACATGCAATCGACTAAATCGAAGCTTGAAATTTTCACACATTCATAATTACATATTCTAGACAATAAATATCACATTCAAACATTTCGGTGACTCGGTTTAGCGGTCTCGAAACCACTTCCTGACTAGGGTCAATTTTGGGTTGTCACAAATTACCTTTGATTTAGAATATCATAGAGTTTCACATCCTTACTAAAGATTCACTCAAATCACTTGAGGTGTTTAAGGACAATAAATGAAGCACTCAATAGTCAATAATGAAAAGTTATTACCATAGGCTTGCATGAAAATCAAATCTCCACCACATAATTTAATATGATACATCAATCAAAAGGTCTTTAGAGGGTTGTAACGACGCTTGGTTAGGGGGTGTGGTCACAAGCTGAAAGAAATGGTTAGAATCGAGATTGAATTGAAAGATTACCTAACTAGAAAAAGAGTTAATCTTTACTTGCGTACAACAGAGCTTCTTCTCAGAATATCTATTACAGATATGTATACATAGTTTTTTTTTAAGAACAAGTTAAGATAATATAAACTAACTATTAGGAACAAAACATAGCTAGGCAATCCATTCAACTCAAATCTTGACAAAAAATAGGGATTAATTTAGGGGATTTCAACAATAATGGGTTAAAGGTTAATATTAAGGGTAATACAAGAAATGACTTGTTAGGCTCAAGGGGGTTTACTAGGGGTTAATCGTGGAGGTAGGCTTTTCATGGCATGAGTGGGTTAATCCTAAGTGCCTTAATCATTTTGACATATCAAATCAAATGGAATGGTCTCGACATGCATAATCAAGCAAGTTCTAGAATAACAGTTCAATACTGACGCACTCAAAGCAATAATAAAGGTGAGCATGAAAGAATTAATAGATGCTCAAAAGGCTCAAAAATCTCACAAAAATGATGGCTTTTGATGTTTAGACTCGTGAATTCCAATTCAAAGTAATACCTAGACTTGGGGAAAAAACCTATAATTTTAAATTCTTAAAAATCAACTTATCATGCCTTGATTCTTTAATGTCTTAAAGTTTAAACAATAAATGCATAAATGCTTATGTTTTAATTCAATATATATCAATCAAAATCATAAATCAATTAAAATTTATCCTAAATGATATGAGAGTTTTTCAAGAGAACGAGATGATTATTCAGGGATTTTTCTAATAATGAATGAATGCCCCCCCACACTTAAGATGTACATTGCCCTCAATGTACAAAGATAGATATTAGAATATAAAAATTAGATAGGGAGAGAAGTGAAACTTCCTGTATGATGAATTCCTCGAACTAGAGTTTTGGAGTGTGATCGGTTCGAGAATGGAGGAGGATACTCCGGCGGTCGTAGAGGTTCATTAGGCCATAAGTCCTACGCCAAAAGGATATTATATCTAGTGGTAGCTATGGTCGTGTTTGAGCAGGACATGGCAGTCGTGGAGAACCTTTTCCGGTAGAGTTTTAGTTCCTATGTGATGATGAGCTTAAGAGCTCTATGTAACTATTGTAAAATCAGGAACTTTTCAGGGGATATTAGGAAGAATAATTACCCATAAAGAAATATCGAAATTAATAATTAAAAATAAAATTCTAAAATCTAACAGAAATAAAAAGTAGTTTCAATAAAAATTAAAAACATAAAATAATAAATATTTCTGAACATCTTCATTGCTGGATGGTTCGCGAGGTGGGACTGGCGATGGGATGTGGAGGTGCTGACAAATCTACTGTAGAGTAGCATCAATGTTGTCAAATCGTTAAAAATACTGCTGCTCAAATCGGTTGAGGCACTTAGAGATGTTAGCATATGAAGCCGCCGCATGAACTGGACGGGAGGGTGGTGGTGGCTGGGTCGGTGGGTCCTCGTGCTATGGGAGGACATCATCAGAAATGTCCTCGTAGGCCTCCTCCTCGGCAGATTGTGCTAGACGATATTGGGGAGGGTAGGTTCCTCGGCGCCTCTGGATCATCCTCATGCTAAGCATGCTCGAGATGCCTTGTGGAGAAATCTAGCCGATGAGGGTGAGGGATGATTCTTGGGCTGCGGTGTTGAGGAGCCCGAAGTGTTGCGCTAGTCGGGTCACGTAGGGGCCAATGGAGATGACCCATTCCGATGCCTCTCTGTTTGGTTCTGAATCGCAAAGGCGATGGAATAGGCAAGGTCGATGACGTGCCCTTGCGACATGCACCATAAGAAGTAGACGTCGTGGGTGTTGACGACGCCAGTGCTCTCTCACCTCCATGTAATTGTGTGAGCTAAAATAGCATGTAAATACCTCAAGGATGGTGGGAGAACTGATGCCTTGGAGCAGCTAGGATTGTAAGAGGCTGTGCTAGGGGCCAACGTGTGCCAGCACTTCGAGGGAGAGACATGTATGTGGCGACTAAGAGCATGTAGTTCATTCTCCTCCCTGAACTCCTCTGTATATAAGCCTAGTGCAGCACCAAACTTTGGGACGCTTAGCTGGCTGATTAATCTGCCTAGGCAAAACTAGACCATGCTGGGATCATCGTACCTCGTCATTACGGCTGAAGATGGAACGTTGAGCATAGTTCTATCGTGAGCTCGAGGTATGTTGGCTCAATAATCTCGAAGAACAGTTCCCAAGGGTCGGTGGTTAGGAGAGCCCGAATCGCATCAGCCATCTGAACTTGTTCTATGGCAGCCCAGTCGATACAGTGGCCTGCTGCTAAAGGTCGGGCCCAAAGTATTTGGAAGAGCTCTTCTTGGGGCCCTCATGGAAACTGTAGGAGAGGGTGACAAATTTTTGCGGTTGGACCCTCGAAAGATGACGCTCCTTTCCTCTTCTTCGAAGTTGGTACGACAGTTTTCTTTCCTCTTGAAGATGACATTGAAAGCCTGTAATATAAAGAACAATAATAATAGGTAAACATATTCAAAGGGGAAGTAAACTATTTTAGCCAAGACTACTAATATGAAGCAAACTCAACCACAATAATAATGAGAATGAGAATAGAAATGTAATGGGTATAAGGTTTTCCTATTCTCAATTTAACATAAATTGTATGGTAACTAACCTAGGAATGCAATTTAAATGATAGACATTGGCATGATAATAGCATGAAAATAAGCATAGTAATGTCATGGATATGAGGTGTGTCTAACAACTTGATTTAATTCGAAATGTATAATAAAGAACCTAAAATGCAAACTAAATGATAAAGTAATGAATAAAAAAGAAAACTAGTTCAAAGGTAATGGAGATTATTGTAATAATAAGCATTAATAATAAGTAAAATAGAAGTGAAAGGAGTAAACAAACGTTAAGGGAGAGAGATTGAGTTTTAAAAAATGAAGTTGGAGGTGGCACACGGGTATGGCAGGGGGCCGTGTGGAGTTGCAGCGGCTAGGGTTAGGGTTTTTGAATGGAAAAGGAAGTGAATAGTGCAAGGTATTTATAAATTTTTGGGGCACACGGCCATGGCACACGCCCGTGTTCCCCAATTTCACCTCGTGTGATTCGCGAATTTCAAATTTGGGCTTGACTGAAATTTAGTACACACCCGTGTTCCTTGGGTGTGTGGGTTCAAACAGCCGTGCCGCACAACCGTGTCTAGCTTCGTTCACTTCTCCCATGCCCGTATCTAGCTTCGTTCGCTTTTCCCACGTCCATGTGTGCAAGTCCCACGCCTGTGTTCATTTAACAGGTTCGACCACGGGTATTAGACACGGGTGTGCCGCACGCCCGTGTTGTTTTAATAGGTTCATCCACGGTTCTTCCATACAGGTGTGTCGCACACCGATGGTGTTTTGGCAGGCTTGACCACGGCCATGTCGCACGACCGTGGCATTTTATCATAGCCCGTGTTGGGGAAATATTTTGCCCTGTTTTCACACGGCCTTAAGCACGCTCGTGTTAGTGGCCGTGTCTCTGTGGAAACACCTGTATTCAAGATTTCTATTAGTAGGTTAGGAGTTAAATACCAAAATTGAAAGAAATTAATAATGTTAGTGCTCGGGTTGCCTCCCGAGAAGCGCTTATTTATAGTCTAAGCTCGACTTACCTCTTCAATGAGTGGTCGTGGTGGTTTGAAGAGTTTATACTCCTCATTCCTGCTATCAATCTCATCAAAATAAGGTTTTAATCGGGTGTTGTTTACCTTAAAAGTGCTGAACTTGGGATGACTCACCTCCACCGTACCGAATGGAAAAATACTGAGTACCGTAAGAGGGATTTCCTCAGTCGGTGTGGTAGTGACAATGTGGGGATCTGCGGCATCTAATAAGACCTTATCACCAACCTTAAGTTGATTTGGAGAGGTATCGAACTCCTTCTGGCATAATTTTGGTTTATCGTGTGTTTTTGGTTTATGTGCTCGCCATTCGTCTAGCTCCTCTATCCGTAGCCTTCGTTCTTCATGAATGTGTCATCTATCATTGTTGGAACATAGCTCATGAACTTTTTTGAAACTCAACTTCTGCAAAGTAGGTTGTGTCATATTGTCAATTTTAGTAGACTGGTGTGGACCATTACCTTCAATGTTCGATGTGATGCCAGAATTACGAGCTTGAAGGGTGATCATTTCGTCTCCCACACGAAGTGTAAGCTCACCTGTGCCAACATCAATAATTGTTTTAGTAGTTGCTAAAAAGGGCCTCCCTAAAATAAAAAAGGGTGTTATTATCCTCTTCTATGTCTAGAACAATAAAGTCAACGGGAAATATGAACTTATCTACTTTCACTAGTACATCTTCAATAATACCCCTAGGAAATATTTTAGTTTTGTCTGCCAATTGAATGCTCATCCTAGTTTGTTTAGGTTTCCCAAGACCTAGTTGCTTAAACATTTTGTAAGGTATGACGTTAATACTGGCCCCTAAATTGGCTAGTGCATGATTTATATCTAAACTACCAATTAAGCAAGGAATTGTAAAAATCCCTGGATCTTTCAATATGTGGGGTAGCTTATTCTGTAGAATAGCTGAGCAGACTGCGTTTAGCTCTACATGCGACACTTTGTCCAACTTTCGCTTATTTACAAAAGGCTCTTTAAAAATTTCATTGCATTTGGCATCTGCGATAGAGCTTCAATAAACGGTAAGTTAATATGTAATTTTTTTAAAAGTTTAAGGAATTTAATGAATTGTTCGTCTGAGCGGTCTTTCCTTGTCGCGTTAGGGTATGGGACACGAGGTTTATATTCTTCATTCACCATTTTGTTATGACTTACCTCACTTTTACCTTTGCTCACCACAGTTTCTTGCATCAATTCTGGCTCAGGCGTAATGAATCCTTCCTTATCTGGAGTAGCAATTGCGTTGAGGTGTTCCCTTGGGTTAGGTTCAGTATTACTTGGTAAGCTACCTTGTGGTCATTTGGAGATTAGTTTGGATAGCTGGCCTATCTGAGTTTCGAGTCATTGGATCGATGCTTATTGATTTTTAAGTGCTATCTCAGTGTTCTAAATACGGGTTTCTGACACTGATATGAACTTTGAGAGCATCTCTTCAAGTTTTGGCTTCTTTTCCTGTTGGTAAGGTGGTTGTTGCTAGCCCGGAGGATGTTGTGATCTTTGATTTCCTTGATCGCCCCATGAGAAATTGGGATGGTTCCTCCAACCTGCATTGTAAGTGTTACTAAATGGATTGTTTTGAGGTTGAGGATTTTTACCCATGTAGTTTAATTGCTCATTATCCATGTTGTGGCCATAAGGTTGGTATTCCGAATGGTTTGTTCCACCGCTACTTGCTTCGCACTGTATTGCTGGGTGAACCTGTGAAGAATTAAGAAAACCATCCATCTTTTTATTTAAGAGTTCTACCTGATTAGATAGCATAGTGACCGGATCGACGTTATAAATGCCGGCTGTTTTTGTTGGCTTTGTCCTTATGACTTGCCACTGATAGTTATTCAGTGACATATCTTCTATAAACTCATAGGCATCTTCTGGTGTTTTATTATTGATGGTTCCGCCCGCTGCTGCGTCAACCATTTGCCGAGTCGAAGGATTCAGACCATTGTGAAATGTTTGTACTTGGAGCCAAAGTGGTAACCCATGGTAAGGGCACCTTCTCAGAAGGTCCTTGTATCTCTCCTATGCATCGGAAAGTGTTTCTAAATCCATCTGTACAAAAGAAGAGATATCATTATGTAATTTAGCCGTTTTAGCCGGTGAAAAATATTTTAGTAAAAATTTTTCAGTCATTTGTTCCCAAGTAGTAATTGACCCTCGTGGTAATGAGTTCAACCACTGTTTATCTTTGTTCCTCAATGAAAAAGGGAATAACCAAAGACGAATGGCATTATCAGAAATGCCATTGATTTTTAATGTATTGCAAAATTCCAGAAAGTTTGCTAAGTGAGCGTTGGGATCTTCATCCTGCAAACCATCAAACTGAACAAATTGCTGTATCATCTGAATAGTGTTAGGTTTTAATTCAAAAGTATTTGCAGCTACAGTAGGTCTAACTATGCTAGATTTAGTTCCTGATAAAGAAGGTTTAGCATAATCTTACATAGTGCGTGGAGCAGGATTTTCATTAGCCGCAATTGCAGAAGGTAGCTGATTGCATTGGTTTTCAGCCATCTCTTAGGTTGGGGTTGAGTATCGTCTTCTTGCTCGTTCCCCGTGTATTTTAAGCTTCGCCTTATTTCTCTTTGGTTTCTACGAACTGTGCAATCGATTTCTTCGTCAAAAAGTAATGGTCCCGACAGGTTTCTTCTAGTCGTAAACTATGAAAACTTGCCAAGAGAAAGAAATAGTAGGTTAATAAACAATAATAATAAAATTAAATTAAATTGCAAGAAAAATAAATGGCTAAAGTAATAAAAATTGAGCGTTCCTAATATCTTAGTTCTCCGGCAACGGTGCCAAAAACTTGATCGCGTGATTTCGTGATAGGTTTTAAATATTTATAATTACTCGTTCTTGTACTAACTATTATCGCGATGTAGGCAAGTGTACCTATCGAACAGTAGTATAGTTTTAGCAAGACCGGATTGTCGAACCCAAAGGAACTAAAAGTACTAGTAACGACTGTCTTTCTATTATCTAGCCTAAGAATAAAGAGATTTTGTTTTAATTAACTAATTATCTAAACTAAGAACGCACAGAGAAAAGAATTGGGGAATTGCTTTTGGTTGAGACAATTCCTAAGGAAAAATCCACCTAGACATTACTTGTTATTCTGGCTCCGAATCGGACGATTTATTCATTCAACTTGTTCCGTAGAGATCCCTAAGTTATGTTATTATCCCTATTCAAGACTAATAACGTCTAATCCCTAGATTGAATAATCGAGACTTTTCTCTAATTAACACTCTAAGGTTGCATTAACTCGATCTATGGATCCCCTTATTAGTTTCACCCTAATCCGGTAAACTCTTGTCACCCTATTTCTAGGCACGCAATCAACTCCACTTAATTATGAAAAATGTACTCTTAGACAAGGTCTATTCCTCCTCTTATAAAAGCATGTCTTGAATCAGTATCCTAGGATATCAAAACAAGAACTAAGAACACAAAATTAAGAACAAGTTAAATATTTATCACACGATTCAGAAAATAATAACAAGATTCGTCTTAGGTTTCATTCCCCTTAGGTATTTAGGGGTTTTAGTTCATAACTAAATAAGAAAACATCTCAGAAGAATAAAGAATACAAAACATAAAGAAAACCCAAAACTCTTGAAGGGAAATTGAGGAGAGATCTTCAGTCTTGATGAAGAATCCGGTTTCTGAGATGGATCAATCGACTTCCTTGGAGTAATTCCTTACCCCCTATTCTCCGTCCCCCTTTTCTTCCTCCTTTAGGGTGTATTTATAGGCTTTGGAATGCCTATGAGCCTTCAAAAGTGGTCTTTTCCGAATTGGACTCAACTTGGGCTCGGCAGGGACACGCTAGTGTGATGCGCCCGTGTGCGATTACTTCAGGCCGTGCTCGAGCCTGCCAAATTGACACGGCTGTGTGGTCTGCCCATGTGAATTATGCTTCGATTCTGCCAATTTGACACGACCGTGTGGCTGCCCGTATGAGGAAGTCCTGGTTGTGTTGAGTTCGTACTTTGGCCCATTTTTTCTGTTTTTGGCCCGTTTCTCGTTCCTTTCGCTCTCCTATGCTCTCCTAAGTATAAAACATGAAATTAAAGCATTTGGAGCATCGAATTCACCAATTCTAATGAGAAATCATCCATAAAATGCATTAAACATGGGGTAAAAATATGTATAATTTACGGTTTATCAACACTGGGTGTCAATTATTACTTCGAATTATTCAATGAGGCACTAGGTTCAATATTGTTGTGTTTTGGTTGGATCCGTGTATCCGCCAAAGTCCGAGTCTTATTAATAGGGGTAATTAAATGAAATAACATTATGATTGATATTGGATGGTATTATATGTAAATTGAAATGAGATAGTGAATTGAAATATGCATATGAAATGCATGAATTGTGAGTTCATAAAATGGTTAGTGATATAGTGAGATGATATGTGTATACCATTAAGAAATGCTATTGAATAACAATTATGAGATTGAAGTAGTAAGAGATGAGTATTGAAAATGTTATAAATAACTGTTTATGAAATTGATTATTAGTTGAATGATTTTCATTATGTGAATTTAAATATATATAGATATAATAAATTCTTATTTATTAAGTATTCGGATTATAGAAATACCACTGAGTTTATACTCTGTGTACGGTTTGTTTCCTTGTGCAGGTTAGGGTAAAGCCAAATCGTTGAATCAGTACCAAAGTTGATCCCGAACTCAAAGTGGTGAAGTATGTTTCTTTTCGATAATGGCATGTACCTAGGATGATGTGTTTGTCATTTTGGGAAATGTTTGTAAATGATGTTGTAATATGATAATGGTTGGTTATATATGATATGTTAATGTTATCAAATGATAAGTTTTTGGTAGAAAATTAGTATTAAATTAAAGTTGATTTGAATGGTGTTTAATTAGATTGATTTGAATAACATATGTGAAGTACCTGTGAAAGTACGTTGGTTAAGTCATTAGATTAATGATTTTGATAAATTTTAGATTTATTTAAATGTGTTTTGGATTGGTTGAACATTTGGTTGTTGAGTTGCTTGTTGTTTAAGTTTGCAAGGTTGGTAAATTTGATGATTAGGGTTTATTTTGAGTCCACACGGCCTAGCACATGGGCGTGTGACTAGACCGTGTGGGACACATGGCTTACACATGGGCGCGTGGTTAGGCCGTGTGTCTTTTGCATCTTTTAAATTTAAAACAGAATGCTTAGGTATTACCACACTAGCAGAGACACGGATAAAGGTTAGGGGGTGTTACAAAAAGTAAATACATTTGGATAATATTATAGAGTACTGGGTCAAAAAGGCCCAAGAAGTACTCGTAATTGGACTTAATGTGATAGAGGCCCAAAACCCTTCATATGACATAAAGGGGGCGTCAACCCTAGTAGAAATACAAGGGTGAGTAATTCAACTCTTTCCTAGTCTAATTAGAATGTTGTTTTTCTATGTAAAATAAACATATATAACTCTACAAAGGATCTACCTCCTTATAAATAGTTAGCACCGGAAGAGTTATTTACATAACTTTTGAGAGATTGTAATTCTATCGAAAAATACAGAGAGTTTAGTCTGAACTTTTAAATATATTTTTTCAGAATAAAAATTTTATCGGTTTCTATTAAAGAAGAGAGAATTTTCGCTTTCACCTAAAAAAGAGAGAGAATTTTTTCTAGTTCTATGTTATGATTCAATTAGTTAGAGCTCACACTCGAAGCAGTTCATGGTACGAGAATAGTGTAGAAGATCGTTTGGTTGAAAGCTGAAAAACATCAATGATCCACTTAATGGAAAAACACAGGTACAATTTCGGTTAAGGTTTCTTGCGATAAATATCACAAACTGGGTTGGTTTTCAAAATTTTAATTTTTCATTGTGCAAGAAAACCGTTTTCAAATCGAAAATTTTCCAAAAATTTTTATTAGGGCCAGATTGTGCTTTATTTATGGTGTAAACTGAGACAAAATCTCTCTCTTCATCTTGTTTGATTAATATTTGATAAGATGTGACATTCTTGTAATTATTCACATGTTTAGGGGAATGTATATGAATGAATGCAATATTATACATTTTTGTTATATAATTATTAATTTTTTCCAAGGTTGTGGTTCTTATGAAATAGACTATAGACTATCATCTCTACGTAGGATTATTTTTTATATAATTCTTGTGAGTCAGAAACGGACATAGGACATAAATTTAATTTTTCCAAAAAGAAGTCCATGACGAGGAGAAGATAGAACAATGATGGTCGAAACACAATGAATGCATTGTTATGAAAAACTATGTAATTTTTGTTTTTGTATTTATTTTCTAGAAATGGAACCACGTAAACCTTGACTGGAAATTTTATTTTATTTCCCATCTCTTTATATATCTATTTAATAATTATTTATGATATAAATTGTAATGTACATGTATTAGATGATCCATAACTGATCTATTAAAGATAAGAAGTGCGGTAATGAAAATTTACATGTGGTTTATTGTTCCATTCACTTCTTAGGTTATTCAGTTACTGTGAAAAGTGTGGTAATGAGAAGGTGCATGTCTAGGATTAGATTCGACAAGGAAAGACTTGGTTTTTAAGTGGTCAAATATGACTCACCTCCCTTTCTTAGGATCCTACTTGGTGCATAACTTACATTTACTTCTTCGTTTTTTTCCCTAAAAGAAAAAATTTTGGAAAATCAATATGTTGATTTTTATGAATAAATGAATGTGTGTATTATAAAATTTCCAAAGCATGTCATGCATACATGAGATAAGCATGCCATATATTTTAGGAAAGAATGCCACATGTACTTGTCATCCATATATTGATCATACATGATTGAAATTGAAAATTAAAAACTTTTCATGTTCTTAAAATATTGAGCGCGAGGAGGTCCTTAAACAAGACCTATGACCTCCATCAATGGTCTCTTATAATGGCATGACAAGTGCACTACCCCACAGTTAGATTGCTATGTGGATTTCATTGAGGAGATTTCTTGAAAGAAAGAATAATTCTCTTGTGATCAAATGATAATTGGACTAGCTCTTGTGGTAGGTATTATTATGCGATAAGTCAGGAAATTCTATCTTTAAAAGAGGACAACTAGTCAAAGCATGCTACTTGGTGAGATTGTCCCACTATGAATCATTTGTGGTGTATGATGCGATAGATGTTGAGTTGATGGTTATAAAATCAAGATCTTCTAGTTAAGTAACTCCCTACGGAGCTATACTTAAGTGAGGATGATGGTCAAACGTTACACGATTATTAGTACATATGAATGCCTAAAGGAATTAGGTTCATGTACTAGTTGGATAGAAATCCATTTTCTTACTAGTTGATCATGATCACCCCACAGTGGCTTGATTCAATGGGTGTGGAAATTATCATTGCAATGACTTACAAATATTTTCAAGGTTTAATGTAAGACACATGCATCATTTTAATGCATATCGTAATGTTGCAAAATGTTTTCAAACATTTTCTTAATACAAATATATTAATATATGCCTTTTTATTTTCAGTTTTAAAATTACACCAACTCTTTTATTGAACATAATCACTGAAAACAATCTGAACGAAAATAACTATAAAGAATGAAAAAGGAACTTGATAATTGTCTTGAGCTATGAGAAACTTAAAATAGTTCTTGACAATAAATGCCCACCGATCACTCAAGCTGAGGCTAGAAAGCGCTAGGAAGAGTTTGATGAGATAGCTAGTTGCTATATGTTGGCAAGCGTGACCAACACTCTGTATAAGAAACTGGAGAGTTGCAAGATTGCTAAAGTGATTCTATATATGCTAGATGACATGTTCGGAGGCCACTCTACCTTGGATCGACAGTCTGCCATAAATAGCTTGATAAAATCCCAACAAAAGCCTGACACTTCGATCAAAGATCGTATGATCACTCTTATAGGCTACTTTGCCGAGGCCATGGACAATGACGTTAATTTGGACAAGAACACCCAAATTGAGATGGTGTTCAAAACTTTGTCAAAGGATTTTGCTGGTTTTCGAGCCGCATATAACATTGGCAACAAAAACCTGACTCATAAAGGAGTTATAATTTTATGAGTTGTTGTTGAATGGTGGTCAGTCGGTCCAAAGATCAGAAGCAAATATAGTTGTCACTTCTTTCTCAAAAGGGAAGGGAAGCCGTGTTAAGAAAGGCAAAGCTAAGGTTTCTGGGCCACCACAAGTGGAAAGGAAGAAAATCAGAAAGCCTAAAGACTTATCTAAGTCTAAATGCTTCTTCTGCAGTAAGAAAAGGCATTTCAAGGCAAACTGTAAAGAGTGGAAGGAATACCTAGCTACCAAGGTAAAGGTATGGCACTTTTGATTATAGAAGTTTGTTTACTAGAAGACTCAATAGACCATTGGGTCATTGATTAGGAGCCACTAATCATGTTTTTGTTTCTCTACAGGGGATCGATGAGATAAAAGATCTTAGAGATAAGAGCTTATTGTTGTGGACTGGGAATGAGACAAGTGTGGCAGTTGAAGTAGTGGGAGATGTACATTTTTATTTTGATAATTTTAGGGAGATTATTTTGAAAGACGTTTTCTATGTACCAAGTTTCAAAAGAAACTTAATTTTCGTTGCATGTTTATATAAAGACGGCTTGACAGTGACTTTTAATAATAAAATTGAAATATTTAGAAATCACAATCTTACCTGTAATGGATGAATGTCAAATAATATCTATTTTTGAAAGATGTACATACTGTTTGAAATTGAAATATCGAATAAAAGACTTAAAACTTCTCACTCTAATGAGACATGCCTTTAGCATTTGAGACTTGGTCATATTAACCAAGAAAGAATATCTAGACTTGTGAAAGATGGCATCTTAAGTTCACTTAAAGAATTTGATCTTCCATAATGTGAATCTTGCTTGAAAGATAAGATGCCTAAATGATCTTTTAATGCAAAAGGAATGAGGGCCAGAAAATCCCTAGAACTTGTGCACACTAACGTACGTGGCCCCATGAACATTAGTGAGGTGGTTGCGAATATTATGTAACCTTTCTTAATAACTATTCTAGATATGGGTATGTATACCTAATGCACTACAAGAGTGAAACCTTTGATAAATTCAAAGAGTTTCGTGTGAAAGTATAGAAACAACTAGGTTTACCCATAAAGAAACTTCAGTCGGATCGAGGTGGGAAATATTGATCTAATGAGTTTTGAGGATACCTCATAAAGAATCAGATTCTATCCCAGTTAACTGCATCGAACATTCCACAACAGAATAATGTAGTAGAAAGAAGAAATCGAATGTTGTTAGAAATGGTACGTTCGGTTTTAAATTATTCAAAGCTACCAATATCTTTTTGGGGATACATTGTACAAATGGCTTGATATACTTTGAATGATGTGCAAACTAAGGTAGCATCGAAAACCCCATACGAATTGTGACATGGCAGTAAGTTAAATCATAATCATTTTAGGATTTAGGGATGCTCGACCCACGTATTGGATAAAGATGCGAGGAAGTTGGACTCACGGAAAAAATTGTGTATGTTTGTAGGATATCCAAAGGGAACAAAGGGTGGATTTGTAACCTCTCAAACTCAGCCTAAACGTTATGGCCAGATTGTGAAAGTCGCATTGGACACCCAAGAGTGGAACTTATTCTAAAGATTGTTAAAAACCTTCAAGTACTCTCTTTTTATAAAAATGTGGTTTCTATTGTTAATTTTTTTAGAAAAATGTTCATTATATTAATCCAACCATGTTTAAATCAAATTAGCGAATTGGGCATAGTTTTTGTAAAAACGTAGTACTTGACATTGCCTTTGGAAAACACATTTTGATCAATTTTTTCGTAGTGAAAAATTACCATTACTAACCAAATTATTAAAAACTTAGCCCAATAACATGCATCCAATTTCAATGTATATAGATCCATCAGTCCACCCTAAGGACGAAAAACATGCATGCATGAAAATACCTACAGCAACAACAATCCTGAACCACAGTTTCAAGAATTTTACAGTCCAAAACTGAATAATAATAATGAGAAAATGAACTAATAATAAGATAAAAATAAAAATAAAGTAATATGAAGAAATTGTGTCTGAAATCCATCGTACATTCGCATGCCAATTTTTATCCTAAGTTCGTTCATTACCTAAGAAGTTAAGGTAATGGGGTGAGCTTAACAAGCTCAGTGTGAGACTAAACAAACAAGCATAAATCAGTCATACGAAAAATTTCACATGGAATCCAATAACATGGTTAAACATCAATAGTAGCAATTTTAGTGAACATGATCATGAAAAAAATGCACATGTGAGATTCTACCCATATCATCCGCTACACATCACGTGTTCTCCAGAACCCATCTGCCAAACTCCAATGAATGCGAGCATAGCTCAATGTGGTAAAACCAAAAATAATCAATAATGCAGTAAAACCATTGAATAATAAATATTGTGATATAATTACCAATCCCCTTAGTACTCCAAATGCAGTGCACTAAATACAAATAAATATAGACTTAACATGCTACCAGTACTCCACGGAACTCCATCATCCACAAAATATCTCATCCCAATTCATATACAATATGTTATGCAAACTCATACATAGTCATACTTCAATACTTTTCACATATAATTGACATATCTAACACGTCCTCAATAATCAAATACTTTCAGTAAATGGAAACAATGTTCCAACTTTCAAATTACCATTATGATGGTTTCTATCAATATCATTCAATTTCACATACTTTTCAAATTTCATTGTGCATGAATAACAACCTTTTCAATATACATCATAGGAAATATCTCATGTAATTATATCATGAATAAACTTAATATTTCAACAAAAAAAGCTATTCAAACAACCAACCTCATACCATATAACACAATCATGCATCACAATCCAATCAGCAACTTTGCTAACACATCAGTCTTTTAGGGCTCGAAAGGTACATCGTTTGGCCACTTACAAAATTAATTATTTGGCTATTAAGTCAATCTAATCAGCAAGCTAATTCATCAAATATAACATGATAGTTATCAATTTTGAACAAGCTTATGAGTTTAAGACCCATACCTTATCTTTCACTTTTTTACAACACTCTAGCGAATCTTGCAGTTTCTTTAATAAGTCTTAAAACGAGCCTAAACTAGAAATAATTATAAATTCAATTAATTAACCTATAAAATAGCCCCTAAACCCCCACTTAAGGGTTCAAACCAATCATTAAAATTTCAACTATTTTACTATTCCAAACTAATTAGAATTCTTGCACTACTTTGATGCTAATTGAACACGTGAATGTTTTTCAGCTTGACGGTTGATTTGGGGCATTTGGGTTAGCACCTAATACATTCACATACTAAAAAATAAGTAGCCAATATTGATTAAATTTTCAAATTTAATCAATCCTTAACCTTTTCCCAATAACTATGCCAGAACAACAAACTAGTTAACAATTAATTGCAGTTACACTTCCCGGTTTGTGAGATCCGAATAGCCAATTAATCAAGAATGTTTTCCATAATTGAAATGTGATTAAAGGATGATTAGGAGGGTTCAAGAACTCAATTTAATGCTGGAAAAATATGGGCAAGAACCAAGAAACAAGATAGCCCCCTTCATGCACCTAGGCGCACGCACCACCACCTGTGATGACCAAAATTGGGGCCGGTTTTAAAAAAAAAATTTAAAGATCCATTAAAAAGATGGAAAAATAACTTTAAAATCATTAAAATTTTCCCAAAATAAAGACCTAGAAATTTAGGTTTTTAATTGGTAAGATTAATCAAGAAATTGAAGAAAGATGACATCTTACCCAAGCTAGTTGAGAGAAATGACAATGACACTTTCTTGGCAATGTTTGGGATCGATATTGGAGTAACAGATTTTAGATTTGGGGTTGATTAGTTGGGGAAAAATTAAAAAAATATAGAAAAAGATATGGTGCACAATCTTGATGCAAAAAGAACAAAAAAGAAATGGTAAAAAGGGAGGTGTAGGCGATGACAACAATGGAGGAAATGAAAAAAAAAATTAAAATTAAAGAGAGGGAGAGGAGGAGAGGAACGGATAGAGAAATGAGGAGGAGGATTAAAGGCTTATTATTTGTGAAAAATTAATACTTATACCTTTGTTTACTAGGCTTGGATGACACATACATTAAAACAAGTGGTTTGGTTAAAAAATTAAAATATTTACATGGGAAGGGAATTGAACTTGGGGCTCCAAGTTAAATTCCGTGCCTTCACATTTAACCACTGACCACTTAACTAATTCCTTATTTTTGATATAATCCCACATTCTAATTAAGCTAAAATTTGGGATGTTATAGCTCTACCCCTTTAAACAAATTTCGTCCTAAAAAATTACTTGATTCGAAGATATGAGGATACTGAAGCCGAATCAAATCCTCTGGCTCCCAAGTAGCTTCTTTGATGCCATGATTTTTCCACAGCACTTTAACTAACAGAATTTTCTTTCGCCTTAGCAATTTGATTTCACAATTGAATATTCGAATCGGCTCCTCCTCAAACGTCAAATCTTGTCTAACCTCAATCTTCTCAACCGGTACAACACGCGAGGGATTTAATCGATATTGCATCAGCATTGATACGTGAAACATATCATGAATATGATCTAACTCAGGTGGCAACTCGAGTTAGTAGGCCACGGGCCAACCCTTTTAAGCACTCGATATATAACAATGAATCTAAGGCTTAATTTGCCCTTTTGACCAAATCTTAAGACTTTCTTCCATGGAGTGATTTTAAGGAAAACCAAATCCTTCACATTAGACTCAATGTCCTTGCGCTTCTAATTCGCATACGACTTCTTTCTATCAAAAGCGGCCGTCAATATTTCTTGAATTAATTGAGGTTTATCCTTGATTACAGTAACCAATTTTGGACCAATCAACTTCCTTTCACCCACTTCAGTCCAACATAAAAGTGAGCAACACTTACGATTCATAAGGTGCCATTTGGATACTTGATCGAAAATTGTTATTATAGGCAAATTTTCGTATTGGTAAATGCACCTCCCATTTTCCTTGGAAGTCAATTACACAAATCCTCAACATATCTTCCAATATATGAATGACCCTTTCCAACTAACATCGGATTGTGGATAGAAAGCTATACTGAAATCCAACCAAGTACCTAAGGCCTTGTGCAACTTCTTCTAGAATCGAGACGTGAATTTAGGATCTCAATCTAAAATAACTGACATTGGAAGACCATGCAATCTCACTATCTCGGAAATATAAAACTTAGCTAACCACTAGAGAGAATAATCGGTGTGAAGAGGAACAAAATGGGCTGACTTAGTCAATCTATCCACCATAACCCATATTGAATTAGTAGGTGTCAAGGGCAACCTATTAACAAAGTCCATTGTCACACTCTCCCATTTCCATTGTGAAATTTGAATCGGTTGAAGCAACCCTGGTGGAAATTGGTGCTCAGCTTTAACTTGTTAACAAGTGGATATGAATTCTTCTACTCCGCGTTTAAGACCCCACCACTAATACCTTTCCCTCAAGTCACGATACATTTTATTACTATCAGGATACATAACATAAGGGCTGCTTTGTGCTTCCTGCAGTATGGAATGTCTCAAATTCTGATCATTAGGCACAAAATACCTCCCTCTAAAGCATAAAGTTCCTTTTGAATTAACCCCAAAGTCCTCAATTGATCCATCCTTAACCTGTTTAAATCGAGGTGTTAGAGTTTCATCCAAACTTTGCTTATCATTAGTTTCCTGAAACAAGCAGGCTTTACTTGCAATTCAGCCAATAAACCCCCACCATCATATAGACTCAAACGAGTGCACATAGCCCTCATATCAAACATTACCTTTCTACTTAAGGCATCGACCACAACATTGGCCTTTTCAGGGTGATACTCGATCATACAATCATAATCTTTTAACAACTCAATCCATCTATGTTGTCTCAAATTAAGTTCGTTCTGGGTAAGGAGATATTCGAGACTGTTATGATCAATGTAAATAATACACTTCTCACCATACAGGTAATGTCTCTAAATTTTGAGAGCAAACACAATAGATGCTAACTCAAAATCATGAGTTCCCTTAAATTTATTTTCCGCTGCGTTTTCCAAACTTGTTTTTCCAACACTATGATGGCATCAAAAACTGCTCGGTACGTGACATGGAAACCTTCACCTTTTTGCATAGGGCTGTCATGAGATGAGGGAAATACATCCTCCGTTTCTACTCAATGATACATATCAGCATCGACTAATAGATCCAATAGCCCACACAAACCTATTTATTTTGCAAAATAAAGTCAAGCAGAACCATTATAAAGGAGATGACGTGAGATGCGTTTGTGTCAGGGAGATGTGAGTGCAAATAAACTGCATCCACATCTTAGCCACTGAGAACATAATGACTTGATTATATTTAACAGGTATGTTGGTATTGGCTCCTTGTGTCAAATATCGTAAAATTGCATCCATATTGATTCCCTATACAATTAAATCAAAAGAATCTATAAAATCAGAGGCATAATATATTGCATCATAAAAGAACAAATTTCTCGGGATGTTACCAAGACTTGTTTACCCTGAACAATTACATAGTGCAAATTGTCACTCGAGAGTTTACGAATTTCCCGATCCTTTAACCATCCATTATATAACTAAAAAGGTACATTTACCATTTTAGACCTTGAATTAATTACTTTATAAGTCTTTAAGTCTGTAGTCTGGTTATATTTCTAGAGTTGTGAACTTTTACAATGTAACGCCCTAAATTTTTGGGCCTAAAAGTTAAGAGATTTGAGCATAGGGGCAGTGAGGAGGCTACACATAAGTGATTAGTTGTGCACTTTAGGGACAAGAATGGGTCTGTTAGTCTCGTGGTTAAGTGGAGTGTTAGTTAAGTTCAAGGTTTTGGGTTCGAGTTGCTGTGTGCACATTTTGGGAGTCTTTTTATTCTGTTTTATTTTTAATTAGTGATAATAATTAATTTATTTTATTATATTTTATTTTTATTATTTTTTCTTTTCTTTTCCATGGTAGTTCTCTCTGCTTCTTTTTTTTTTCTTTTTGTTCTTTTTCCTTGGACTTTCAATTTGTACATTCTCTTTGCTTTTGAATCGATTTACGTACGGATTTTGAATTGTCACACCTCTGCCATCTTCGTCGTCGTTCAATTAGGTATGGGATTCAAACTTTAACTACACTATTTTATTTTGCAAAGTTTATGTGCGGTTTTTCTTGAATATGTGATAATCCAAAGGTTTTCGAGTTTTGATCATTGGAAGTGAGGAAAATACGTCATGTTGCAATGTTTTCTTGATGTGGTTAAGATTGGGGACGGTTTGGGTGGCTAAAATGGTGTTTTTAGGGCTAATTTGGGGTGGTTTCGTGACCTCTTCGGTAGCCACACGGGCGTGTGCCGTGGCACACGACTGTGTGGATTTGGGAACTAGGGTTTTCAAGCCAAATTGGGTGCCACACAGCCTGGCCACACTACTATGTGGTCGATTTGGGAATATTGTCAGAATTCACACGGCCGTGTTCCTTGGACACACGGGCGTGTGGGTTTGGGAATTAGAGTTTCAGAGATTGGCCGATTTAGGCATTTAGGGATCCCACACTAGTTGGCACACGGGCGTGGGCAGTGTCTGCCCTGTACCTTATTTTACTAAAATTAGACAATGAGTTACATGGCATATTCCCATGGCCGTCTCTCTGCTTCACACGGGTATGTGCCTCTGTCACACGGCCGTGTGCTACCCTTCACACTGGTGTTTGGACCGCCACATAGCCTAGATTGCTCCATACGGCTGGAGCACAAGGGCATGTGGCCCTATTTCGCCAAACTTTGGTTTTAGGTCAAATCTAAGTGTAATCGCAACTCTACGTGCTCCAACCCTCAACTCAGCTTTATTGAGGGTAGTTATGACTCTGATCTGGGATTGATGTGTGCATTATGTGTGTTTGGTTGTGTGCTAAGCTTTGACACTAAACTTAAGTTATGAGTGTGCACATGCGCGATTCTATAACTGATTGATTGGATATGAATGCCTGCTTCTGACTAATTACCTGAGAATGGTATTCTGATTATGTACATCTAACTGCATACATACATACATATACATAAACTATTTTGGGAGGGATTTTGAAGAAAAGGAAGATTGATTGAACTGAACTGGCAGCTGATCTGTTGGTTATTAGCCCTTAATAGCCAGAGAGCCATGGGCGGTCCCAATGTGGACTACCGCACTGCACCGTACAGTATATACGTCAGCATCATTGCGTATCATTGATTGAACTGGCAGTTTTACTATAATCTATTAGTATAGCGGATTACCGCATTGCACTGTATCGTATGTACGTTAGCTATGATACATACCATTATCTGAACTAGCAATTTAACTACAATTTACCGGTACAGTGGTTTACAGCATTGCACTGTACTGCACATCGTCAGCTTCATTGCGTATTGTTATTAAACTAAACTGGCAGTTACACTGCATAACTGTACTGCAGTTTACCGCATGGCATTGTACAGCTTACTAATAGCCCCTAATACCCAGAGGCTCGTGGGCAGTCCCAAATCCCTGAGGGTTGAGGACAATCCTGATAGCCGTCGTTACCAGGCAACCTGGGATAACATCAGTTGGAGTGCAGGGTTGGATGGGCCTTTCGAGGTCCTGTATGGAGTGATTGGTTAGATGAGCTTAAAAGATCTATCAAGGAGTGTTGGGGATGAAGAGGTGTGTTGGCTGGATGGGTGGGTTTTTCTCGTAACTCATTTGCATTCATATGCATCATATTGATTGTTTGACGGAAATGTCTGATTGACTGTTTGACTGAAAAGAACTTTTGTGGTTCTACATGCTTTGTATAATCCGATGGCATCTGACTGACTGAATATAACTAGTGACTGTTGTGAACTGTGATTACTTGTTTGAGACTTTTTTCTCAGGGTTACCATCTGATTCTGTAAGTGTGTTCCGCTTTTGAACTGCTTCTGGTTTTCTGTATCTGATTCTGTAGTTAGATAGTTTTGATCTCACACTGAGCCCAAGGAGCTCACCCTCTTTTCTATTTCCCCTTTCAGGTACAGTTCTGGATTCTGTTGATAAGCTCAGTACGCGGAGGTCTCGGACAGCTTCGACAAATTGGAATATAAATTTGTGTTTTCTAGTTTTAATCTTATATTTGGTTTTCGAATTGTAAACTTTTATAATACTGTGGTACAAATTCTATTTTGGATTTACATACGTGCAATTATTCTAGTTATTTTCAAACTATACTATAATTCTATTTGAGTTTTAAATTTCACTGCAAGGGTTCGGTTTTTACTTAATAAGGTTTAAATGTTATCAACTTATAAAGGGATTGTTTTTGTTTTTTTGAAAATTTCTCACGATCACTTCGGTTATCAATGTAGCATCTTGGATTCGGTCTAGACTTCTAGGCCGGGTTTGGGGTGTTACATACAATTTAGCCCATTTACCATAATTAACTATCAATTTGATAAAATTAAAGGATCAAACCTTAATATATTTTTATACTGACCTCATAAATATTAAAGGCCCAATTAGTACGGACTTTCGAGTGATACTTCCTTATGGCGTATTTAGCCAACTCGAGTCTCAAAAATAGCATAAAGTTAATAAAAACAATTTATTGATTTATTAATAGTAAAACTAAAAATCAACAAAAAACATATAAAAAAACATACATTTCTCAAGAATAAGTTCTTCAACTATAGTGGAGAACGTAATTTAATGTATCAAATTACGGTAAATCATAAAGCCATTTCTATTTTTTTTTAAAAGCTACGTTCTACATGTTTTATAAAGAAATTATACTTCTAAAAATAGTTTGTAAAATATAGTATTGTTTTTTAATAAAATAATAATAAAAATACAAATCAATTTGAAAAAAAATTAAAAAATAAAGAAAGATGCTTTTTAAATTTTCATATGTGGGAATTAATTTGTTTTGTATAAAATTGTTTTCTTATGATTTTTAGAAGTAATTTTTTTCTCGGTTTTTTTGTAAGAGTCGTGTGAATTTATTATTTATGCTTCAATTTGTCAATGATTATTTATTGAAAGGTTGATTAGATTCATTACTTGAATTTCTTGGGGTTTATATGTCAAAGTGTTTAATTAGACACTTATCCATCGATTTTCGATCTATTTCTGCATTTTAATCTATCATTTCTTTATCTATTTATTGTTTTGAATATTTATCTTTTGTTCTTAAATTTGTTCTTTTAGTTATTTTTTTGTTTATTTTTTTATTTTTCTAAATCTATTTGGTTTTTTTTCTTTTTAGGTAAGATTCAAAACTTTTTTTCTTTTGTCAAGTAATTTGAATACAATCTTAATCTAATTTCCTATCAATTAGTTTAAAACCATTACCTCATTATTTATTTTATGTTATTTTTAAACACACCTTTATATTATAAATAATAATTTTCAGACGCATACAATTTCTAATTTCTATAAATACACCACACCCGTTTACATTCAATTATCTATAAATATACTCTGCTTACGTTTAACATAAATAAATGTGTATGTTACATTTAATTTAAATAAATGGCATTCTTATAAAATTTTGTTTTGATTGTTTGTATTAATTTAATATTTTTTTATATATTTAAATAAATTTATATTTAAATAGTTAAATTTTTAGCACTATTTATTTTTTTTAAAAAATTATCTATATTGTATTTTTAGGGTTAAATTAATCAAATATGTATTAAAAAACATATGTTGAAAGCAATTTCTGTTGCTTTTTAAAAGCGAAGTTGCATATTTTTTATAAAAAATTATAATTTTAAAAATAAATTTTTTAATATTGTATTTTATTTTAATAAAAATGCAAATAAACTTTTTAAATAAACTATATTTGAAAAAGAAACAGATTTTTAAAAGAAAAATAAAGGAAGAAGCTCTTTTAAAATTTTTTAAAGATTTTTGGATCTAATTTAGGTTTTTTTTTGTTATAAATAGATGATTTTTCTTAAAAAACTATAAATATAAATATAAAAACATTAATTATAAAAGAATATTAAATAATTTCATATAAAAACGTAATTTATAAAAGCAGAACCAATCTATCTGCTTTCTTGTTGTTTGTATAAAACCATGAACTAAAACCATTCCCATTTCTCCTTTCAGAAAATTGAAAGTCACATCCAAGAACCATTTTGTTGCTTTCTTCTCCCTTTAGCAATGGGTGTTTCTTGGATTCCAATGGCCGTCAGATATGGATTGAATACTCGAAATCGTTTCTTCTTATGCCGCAATTGCAGAAACCACCTCCTCACCTTGGACAACGTCATCATTACTGTAATAACTCTCTCTCTTTCACTCTTATGAATATATAAAGATTTTTCTTTTACTACTGGAACTGCAGTTCTTGGTTTTGTTATTCATGGGATTGCTTGTTCTTGATTTTTTTGTTTTACAAGCCAAGAATGATTGGGAGGAAGCACATTACTTAAAAGATTTTTTATCTTGAACACCTTATAAAGATTCAAAATGTTCGTGTGAGGTTTATTTACAGAATCATTGTATGAGCAGAGGCTACTTTGTTCCAATCCTTTGTTTTTTCTTCTTCCTACAGATACAACTAAAGAGATAGATACAACTATACGTACATTATATAAATATATATTATCTTTATAAGTTGTCATCTTACTTTGAAACAAACTTTTCAGGTAGCAGGGAGGGTGAATAGATTTCTCTGCCACAATGCGTAAGATACTTGTCTCATTACATTCCATCGTGTAATAAAGTAGAATAAACACCATCCGATTATGCTGTTCTTTAATAAGATTAACTTATTTATTTATCTTGTTGTTTTCAGTTTACGCTTGATGGTGATAGGCGTCTCCATCGATTAATGCAAAGAAGTTATGTACTTCATGTATATTGGCTTTGAAACGCTGAATCATATTCCGAAATTAGAATGAGAATGGGGCGGTTGCATGCAGGGACCGGTTACTGTATTGGGATGGAACCAGGTGATTGATGCACCACTCCTCGGAGAAAGGCGACTGAATTATCCAACTCTAGGTTCACTAAGGATGCAAACTTTTCTACGGGTCTGGTTTTGTTTTTCATTTGAGGATGCATGGTTGGTTTTGTACTTTATTTGGTTCCTTGAATACTCATCAAAATATTATACTGTTATTATAATTGTTGTCGACTTAGGTGGTTTTCAGGGATTTTACTTTAAAAAACAATCTTTAAAAACATTGTTTTTTAGTATATAAATTGCATGCAGGTTTTTTTTTTTTTTCATAGTGGCATTATTCAACTTAGCCCTCTTTATACATATTTACTAAACAAAATAGACCAGAAAAAAATGAACAATTTATATACTAAACAAATGTAAAACAATGTTTTTAAAGTACATTAAAGATGTTCACTTGAATCAGTTTCCCTCCACAAAATGTTGGCTTTGGCAGCAAAATTAATGGAAACTACCCAAGCTGACAACAATTATAATACCATTTAATATTTTGATGAGTATTCAACCAACCAAAGAAAGTACAAAACCAACAATGAGTCCTGAAATGAAAAACAAAACTAGATGCAGTAGAAAAGTATGCATCCTTAGTGAACTTAAGGATTGGCTCGACTATTAGTTAAAGCAGTTAGTTAGGAGGAATTCAGTTAAGTTGTTGTCAATGTAAACCGTTTACTTTCTGTTAATGCATCAGCTGGAAGTTAGTTAGGATCAAGTTGTTAGACTAAGTTCTTGGTTGATACGTTATCCAAACTCTTGTGTAAATAACTGAGCTCGGTCCTATTAGGATTATTAGAGTTCAAATCAATAAAAGAAGTAGATCCTGTTTTCTTTAGATGAGTTTTCTTTGTAGTAGATTTAAACATGATATCAGTACCAACTCTTTTTTGGCTAAATAGAGAGGTTTTCTTTGTTTCTTGGTGGTGATCATCTTTCTTGGTTCAATATTTTGAAGACCAGCCTTGATGGTTCCAGAAGTAGATTCTGGTCATGGTGGACATTCTTCCTCGAATGCAAGTGATCGACTTCACACTCCTAATTCAGATTCAGTGGCAAGTTCATGTCGATTGGTAAAAGAACTCAAAAATTTCCCAAAAGCGTATGAGTCAAATTGTAATATAGTATTTGTATGATGGGGTACCGAAAATACACCGAGGATCGTACCCAAGGAAGATTGAATTAAATATAAAATTATTTCTACATGCAATAGGTCTAAACATTAATCACCAAAAATCATATTACAATAAATCAAAATATTGAAATTATTACTACGAAAAAAATAAAATAACTAAAAGAAAATAAATCAACGAAGAAAATCTCAATTAATAGGCATCCGTTCAGGGGTTGTAAATAACTTCAGAACTCTAGTTTATTTTAGCGAATTAGTTATTAACTAACTAGTATTACCTTTTCGGCTCTACTAATTAATTAATTGACCAGTGCTCATGACTTTACTTTCTTGATCGGGATAAACTACCTTTTACTTGGCAAACTTATCTATTGACCTCGTTTAACTTAAATTACTTCCAAGGGACGTCAATCCTATTGAGTTTAAATACACATAAATTTATATCAACTAATTCTATTAGGAAAATCTCGTTCTTTCATTAATCACTTCCACATCTACTCGTTAATCTCCCTAAAAGATCTAGCCACTTGTCGCTCAATAACTATCTTTTTCACAATTGAATTAATCATGCAGAACACAAATTAAAGTAAAAGAGAAAGAGATAGAAAATTGTCTGTTTGATGAACTGAATGTACTTAGATCTGCCAAATCCTTTAATAGTAATCGAGATCTCATCGTTTGCAAACATGAAGTGAAAAAAATTACTAAAATAATTAATAACGAAGACTTGGACTTAAATAGAATCCAAGTCAAAGAACAAGAAATAAAATTGCTTTTAAAAAGAAAATAAAACTAAAGTAAAATCCTAATCTACTAACTAAAACCTTAAAAACGGCTTGGCAAAAGCTCCCCAACTTTAACCTATGCTTAACTATTTATAGGAAATATTAGCATCCCAATTAGGTCAAGTTAATGCGACAATAGGGATTTTAATTAGAAAGAGATTTCAATTAATCAACCTATAGTTAGTTGCCCTTACTTTCGAAAGAGATATTAGCATAATTTATGGATTTCTACGGATCAAGGCATCAAATGAAAAAATCGTTTAAATTAGATTAATAATAATAGAAGAAGTCTAGGTGGATTCCTTCCTGGGTATTGTCTCTCTATTTGGTTATCTTTCGATTATTTCCTGATTTTTTCTCTGTTACGTTCTTAGTTAAATTAGTTAAATAATTTTAGATTAAAGCTCATCACTCCAAATTTTTTGCTAAATAATAAGAAAACGGTAATTATTAATACTTTTGGTCCTCGTGGATACGATACCTCTACTCACCGTAGCTATACTATTGTTCGATAGGTTCGCTTGCCTTAGTCGTATTTTTTGTTAGTACAAAAAACAAACATCAAGCTTAAGCCTCAGAGCGTCTTTAAGAACACTGTGTTATCTAAATGAGTCACAGACTTCTAGAGAAAAGTACTATATGTAGTTTTGGATCTTCAGTAGGTAGTCCACCGAACTATCCTACTATTTGCAACATTTGGAACATTACTAGTTTCAGTTCAAACTGCTGAGCCTATATTGTTGGTCTAACTATCCCTGCATTCAAATCATCCAACATGGGAACAATATGCTTTCGAATTGCTATTTCTCGGTCATCTATCATATGTCCAATGGGAAGATTAGCATCTCGACCATTTGGATTTTCGTTAAGATCATGACCATTTGGATTGACATTGGACCAAGATCATTCCTATTTCTAGCCATATTTATTAGTTCTTTTCGCCTTCTTTGCAAAGTTTTGTCAATCTGTGGATCAAAAAGATATTTTGTGTTAGCAGGAATGCCTATTCTCATGCACCGACGGGAAACCTATAAAAATTAAATCAAACTAAACTAAATAAAACTAATAAGTATATAACCAAACCAAATTTCATCAAATTTCCAATCCCTATCAACGACGCCAAAAACCTGTCGCGTGTAAAATGATATGCAATTTGTGCAAGTATAAACATCGGTTCAACTAATAAAGTGATGAGTGAGTATTGTTCCCATGAGGATCGAATTGAGGCACAAAGTTGGTCAAGTTATTTTAATAAAGTCGGGTTAATGATATAGCAAAACGATTGAATGAAATGTTATGGTAAAACTACGGTAAATAATATACAATGATGAGTAATATATGGAATTAGTAAATAACTGGAAATGTTATGGTAAAGGTGATAGTAGGAATGTAATGGAAAATATGAGAGTGATATGCAAATATTTTATAAATAAATAACTACTAAATATGTTGTGGCAAAATACTTCGGCAAAGAGTAAAGATATAGTGTCTACGATATTTATGCAGTAGATTGGGATTATTCAGAATCAACATTCACTATTGATAATACCATGGAAAAATATTGATTAACTTACTTTGTAGAAGAGTCTTAAGTGGTCTGTTTCTTTTGGGGTAAAACCTCAAGTTACTGTCCCTGCTCATACAAGGTCTTACTACAGCAGCCTGTGTAATTCTTTCAGTATGACGCAAGCATCATTCAAATGCTTGCTCATGCCATCAATATTAGTTAAATTAGCCTAACCTTTTCCTTATTAAATTAACTTAACAAGAATAATATGCCATCGACTATTCCTAAGGATTGCACTTAAACAATTCAATGGGCAGTAATATACTCAGATTTATACTATGAAAATTAAAAATAATTAAGTGTCATCAAAATAATCCCAAGCCGATAAGATTTAACTCATTAGTTGGGAAATAAAATTCCAAACCATCACCATCATTTACAACCAAATCAATTCACAAGAGAACACGATGGAAATAATGGAAGAACATCGGGAAAATAGCTTCTCTGGTCCAAAATTCAGTAGCACAGTGCCCTGTGTTAGCCGAGAGGATGACTTCCTTTTTCAATCGAACTCTCTTACTCTTGCCTTAAGATCTCCCCGTCTTATTGTTCTCTGTCCTCTTGAGGTCTCATTCATTGGCCTTTTATAAGCAAGTGTATTGGGGTTTAGCCAATAGCCTAAGATTATCTTTTCTCTTTTTAAATTCTATTTTGGTTTAAAAATCCCTTCCTTTTGGGTAGGTGGTTACCAGATCATTATCTCATGATCTTTTTCCTCTTTTTAAATTCCTTTTCTCTAAGATAAGACCACCAACTCAAGATTTATCTCCTCCTTCTTTTAGGCAAATTGCTTTAGTACAAGTAGAGCTGGCTAAAACTGGTACGCGTTGACTGTTGAGACAGTCATCTTTCAAGAATCGCGAATTGCCACGGCATACAAGTCGGCAAACTATTCACCCTTTTGCCCTGAAAAACCTTTACTCCTTTATTTCTTATTCCACATCCTACACTTGTAAGTCCACCAATCACAACCCTTCCACAAGCAATTAAAAGTAACCAATAACATTTAAACAGAGTCCAAGCTCCTAATGTAATGGTTAAGGAAAAATACTAATGAAATGTCCTAAGGTGCAACTAAATGTACTTAAGTACATGTAATTAACTAGGTCTAAAGGCATGAAACATATCTCTTTTCAAGAGTTATCAACAATACACCCCCAAACCTAAATGATGGATTGTTCTCAATGCATGTAAAGATATGTAACAGGAAACAAAAATATACACATGTACAGAAAATGTAATGGAAAAAGAAATAAAATGCATGAGGTAGTTACTTCATTCGGCCCTGCAAGCGGATTTACGGGCACTAACTTTATACAACAACTTCCTCTTCATGGGGGTCATTTTGTTCCCCTCCTTATTAGTTTCCATGATTTCATTAATAAGAAGATCGATGTCACAGTTTTGTGCAGTCGTGGAAGCTAGTGGGGTGGGTGGTACAGGGTCCTTACCTTTCGTGGTGGTAGGAGTGGCAGTGGCCGTTTCATCTTTCTCTTCTTTTTCATGATTCTTAAGATTTAATAATGTTGTCTTTTCAGGCTCTTCAGCAATAGTTTCCCCTTTAGCAGCAGGGGTTCCCAAATTTGCAGATTCGGCTCTGGCAGCAGGAGTTTGAGCTAGCTCATCTATAGCTTTAGGAATTAAGAGCAAAGAGGTGAAGATGTAACACCCCTAACCCGTATCCGTCACCGAAATAGGGTTGCGGAGCATTACCGGACTTATTTCATAAATAATCCATACAATTCACATACAATTTCCATTTCCAAATATAAATCATTCATAATCAATCACATTGTCCCTAATACAAGCCTACGAGGCCCAAATCATGCATTAGAAGTGGTTCGGGAGTAAACTAATAACTCAGGAAATTTTTGGAATACTTAGAAAATTTTACAAAATACAGGGGACACATGCCCATGTGGCCCAACCGTGTGTCTCACACGGCCAAAGACACGCCTGTGTGGACATTCGAAATGGGATCACATGGCCGTGTCCCAGCTCATGCCGACCCTGTGTAACTCTCTGACTTGGGTCACACGGCCAACCACATGCCCGTATGTCTAGCCCGTGTGCCCTTCAAAATGGCCTCACATGCCCGTGTGTTGGGTTGTGTGGAGCATACTAACTTGATTTTTAATTAAACACCAGGGGACACAAGGCCGTGTCACCTGACCGTATGTCACACACGGCTGAGACACACGCCCGTGTAGACAAAAATAGGCTATTACCAAGCCGTCTTTCCCACCCAAATTGTAATCACCTACACTAAACTAAAAGGCATATAACATGGCATAAATAGGCATTCAAACCCATCTCAATCAAGCCTAATTCATGCTATTTCCATACCAAAAAATATATGACTCATTAAATCATATTTTACCAATTCAAAACAAACCAAATCCACATTCTCAAATCATCAAGATGGTCACTTCCAATTATGCATCACTTTACCTAAAACCACAAGCATAAAGTTCTCAAATTCAATCATTTGATACTCCAAATACAAATTCACAACAAGCATATAAATGACAATTATACACAACATATCAAAAGGCCTTTTTCACATATATACATCACCAAACATGACAAAATAAACCACTTTATATGGCCATACACATAACAAACATTTATCATTTACAACCTAACTCAAATGGCTAAGTCCATTACAAAACTGTATACCAAAATGACCATAACTCCTATACATGCCATATAATCAAATACATAAGTTCAAAAGTACCAAAGTGATAGCTTGATAATGTGATAAGATCTCTGATGACTCCCAAACTTTGAACAAGCATTGATAATCACTATAAAACACGAAAAAATAAACAGAGTAAGCTATAAAGCATAGTAAGTTCATATAGTAATAAACTCAACTTACCATACATACATGATAAACCATAATATATACATATTTTTAACCCATGCTTGGCATATTTATGAATGATTTTTTCCTTGGTTTTAGTGAATTTGATGCTCCTAATCCTTTAATGTCATATTTTATACTCAGGAGAGCTTAGAATAGCAACAAGAACAAGAAACGGGCCAAAAACGGACCAAATGGGCATAAATCAGTGTTTCTCACGGCCTAGGCACTCCCACACGGGTAAACCACATACCTGTGTGAGGCACACAGGTAGTGCACATGCCCGTGTGTCATGGTCATGTCGACTAGAAACAAACTTAGAATTACACACGGTTTGAGCATTTGCACACGGGCATGGCACACGGCCGTGGCCCTATCGAGCCCAAGTCTAGTTCTACTCGAAAAATGCCACTTTTGAGGGTTTGGAAGCATTCTAAAGCCTATATAAACACCCTAGAAGAGGATTAAAGGGACATGTAGAGTAGAAGGCAGAAAATACCAAAGGAAAGCCATCGAAATCACCTCGGAGGCAGGATCTACATCAAGACTGAAGACTTCCACTCAATCTCCTAGAAGTTCTTTAGGGTTCTTTATGTTTTGTTGTTTTCCAAACTTTGAGATGTTTTCCATTATTATTATGAGCTAAACTCCCTAAATACCTAAGGAAGATGAAACCTAAGACTGATCTTATTATTATTTGAGTTTTATGATAAATACTTATTCTTAGTCTTAATTGTGAGTTCTAAATTCTTATTTTAATATTCCAGGGTATTAATTCAGGTTTTGATGTGCTTATTCAGTGGAGCAAAAGTCCATGTTTAAGAGTAGATCATTCATAATTAAGTAGAGTTGCATGCAATCCTAAAAATAGGACGACATAAATCTGCCGGATTAGAGTCAAATCTAATAAGAGAATTCATAGATCGAGTTAATGCGACAATAGAGGTTTTAATTAGAAAGAGATTTCAATTAATCAACCTATAGTCAGTTGTTTTTAGTCTCGAAAGGGATATTAACATAAATCAGGGATTTCTACGAATTAAGTCAAGTGAATAAATCTTCTAATTCAAAAGTAAAAAAGTAAAGTCTAGGTGGATTCTTCCTTGGGTAGTGTCTTTTCCATCGATTTTCTAAAAAGTATTTTCCAACCTTAATCTCTGTCGTAATCTTAGTTAATTAGATAATTAGTTTTAGATAAAACCTTCTCTTAATTTTTAGGCTAAATAATAAAAAGATAATAATTACTAGTACTTTTAGTCCTCATGGATACAATATTTTCGGTCTCACCATAACTATACTACTGTTCGATAGGTGCGCTTGCCTTAAGTCAAATTTTTAGTTAGTTTAGCGATCATCAAGTTTTTAGCACCGTTGTCGGGGACTAAAATATTAGGAATGCTTAATTTTTATTACTTTAGCCATTTTTTTATTTCAATTTAATTTTATTTTTAATTTTGCTTAAATTACTAAATTTTCTTTTATTTACTTCTAGCATATTTTTATAGTTTATGACTAAAAGAAACTAATCAGGACCTCTACTTTTTGATAGTGAGATCGAAAGCATAGCTCGCAGAAATCGAAGAGAAATAAGGCGAAGCCTACGATACATAGAGGAAGGGTAAGAGGACGATATTCAAACCACAACCAAAGAGATGGCTGATAATCAAAATAATCTGTTACCTTCTATGGTTGCTGCAAACCCAGTAAATCAGGATCCTGCTCCTTGTACTATGTATGATTATGCTAAACCTACTTTAACAGGAACTAAATCGAGTATAGTTAGGCTTGCTGTTGTTGCAAATAATTTTGAATTGAAACCTAACACAATTTAAATGATACAACAGTTTGTTCAGTTTGATGGTTTGAAGGACGAGGATCCAAACACTCATTTAGAAAATTTTCTGGAATTCTGCAACACTTTTAGGATCAATGGCATTTCTGACGATGCCATTCGCCTTCGGTTGTTCCCATTCTTATTGAGGAACAAAGTTAAACAGTGGTTAAACTCGTTACCACGAGGGTCAATCACTACTTGGGAACAAATGACCGAAAAATTTTTACTTAAACTTTTTCCACCAGCTAAAATGGCTAAATTAAGGAATGTTATCTCTTCTTTTGTGCAGATGGATTTAGAAACTCTTTATGATGCATGGGAGAGATACAATGACCTATTGAGAAGGTGCCCTCACCATGGGTTACCTCTATGGTTGTAGGTTCAGACTTTTTACAATGGTGTGAAACCCTCAACAAGGAAACTTATCGACGTAGCCGTCGGTGGAACGTTAAACAATAAAACACCTAAAGAGGCTTACAAATTTATTAAAGAGATGTCACTGAATAACTATCAGTGGCAAGTCATGAGAACAAAGCCGACGAAAGCTGCTGGTGTTTTCAACCTCGACTCGGTTACGATGTTATCTAACCAGGTAGAACTTTTAAATAAAAAGATTAACGGTTTGTATGGGTCTACTCAGGTACATCCAGTGATGAGGTGTGATCAAGTGGAGGAGGAGTACACAACACAGATTATCCATCCTTCAACCCTAGCACCGAGGAGGAACAAGTCCACTATATGGGTAATAATAATTCTAGACCTCAAAATAATCCGTATAGTAACACTTACAATGCAGGTTGGAGGAAGCATCCCAATTTCTCTTGGGGTAGTCCAGGAAATCAAAGACCACAACATCCTCCAGGTTTTCAATAACCACCTTACCAGCAGGAAAAGAAGCCGAACTTGAGGAGATGCTAACAAAATTTATCGCAGTATCCGAAACATGTTTTCAAAACACCGAGACAGCTCTTAAAAATCAGCAAGAATCAAATAGGCCAGAACTGAGGCAAGGATCTGTGGTAAATAAAGGTAAAGATGAGGTGGACCACAGTAAGCAAAAACCGGTAGGTAGAGAATATAAACCTCGTGTGCCATACCCCTGTGTGACAAGGAAAGACCACTCAGACAAACAATTTGGTAAATTCCTTAAATTATTAAAGAAATTATATATTAACTTACCATTTATTGAAACTCTCTCGCAGATGCCAAACGCGATTAAATTTTTAAAAGAGATTTTAGCAAATAAGCAGAAGTTGGATGATGCGTCGCATGTGGAGTTGAACGCAATTTCCTCAGCCATTCTACAGAATAGACTACCCAACAAGTTGAAGGATCCAGGGAGTTTTACGATTCCTTGCTTAATTGGTAGTTTAAATGTTAACAATGCTTTGGCTGATTTAGGGAGTTTTACGATTTCCTAGAGGTATTATTGAAGATGTACTTGTCAAAATTGATAAATTTATATTCCCAATTGATTTTGTTGCTCTAGACATGGAAGAGGATTGTAACGTGCCTTTAATTTTAGGAAGACCCTTTTTAGTAACTGTTAAAACTATCATTGATGTTGGCACAGGTGAATTAATACTTCGTGTAGGTGATGACATAATTAAGCTTCAAACTCATGATTCTGCAAAAATATCTAGTAATCGAGATGATTGTTTAAGTTCTATTCACTTGAATAATGTTGAAACTCAAACTCCTTTGCAGGACTTCCCTAGGAAGAATGTGATGGAGCCTCATTCTAATCCATGTAACAAAAACAGAGTGACTCACAAAGAACGAAGTCTTCAGATCGACGAACTAGACAAATGGAAAAAAAATGTCAAGGAGAAACCAAAAGCACACGATGAATTAAAGCGACACCTCGATAAGTGTGAGGATGAAACAATGAAATTTAAGGTTGAGGATAAAGTATTGTTAGATGAACAAGACCCCTAAATTGCTACTTCAGAGCTTAATACAAATGGAGCGACTCCCTTTACAGTACTGAATATTTTCCCATACAGTATAGTCGAGGTAAATCATTCTCAATTCAGCACCTTTAAGGTAAATATTACTCAACTTAAACTTTATGTGGATAGTAGAATTGATAGTGAGAAAGAGGAGTCTCGACTCTATGATCCGCTGTAATCACAAAAAATTGAGGTAAGTCGAGCTTAGACTTTAAATAAGCGCTTCTCGAGAAGCAACCCGAGCACTAACACCACTAACTAGTTTATTTTAGCTATTTTTACTGTTTTTGTATAGGTACAGTGACCCACACGGCCTGGACACACGGGTGTGTCCTTGGCCGTATGGAAACAGGGCTAAAAATTCCCCAAATATCGAGCCACATGGCCATGAATTCGACCCACACGGTCGTGCGACACGGCCATATGAAGCACACGGCGTGTCCTAGGCCGTGTGAAAATTGGAGCTAAATTTTCAAATTTTAAATAAGTCAGGGACTCACACGGGCAAGACACACGGGCGTGTGAAGCACCACACGAGTGTGGGAGAAGTGAAGGACATGGAACACAACCGTGCGACACGACCATATCACCACACGGCCTAGACACACAAGCGTGTCTCCAGGCCGTGTGACGATCAGGCATTCAACTTTCGCGACAAACATTGGCTAAACTCGAGCCACATGGGCGTGTGACATGGCCATGTGGCCTAACACAGTCTCACACGGCCGTGCCCCTTTAAAACCCCCCAAACCCTAATTTTTATTTTCTTCTTCTTCTTTCCCAAAACCTCCCAACCCTAGCCACCGACTGTCACCAGCATTCCCACCGGTAGCTACCACCGCTTGCTCCAAGATCCAAACCAACCATATCCTCACCCTCAACCCCCTCCTTCCCCTATCCCCCGCGCACACCCTTTCCCCTTCCTTTTTTCTTCCATTTCACCCTCAACTTCCTTTGCGCCGCACGGCCTAGCACCCACGCCCGTGCCCTCCCCGTTTACCACCGTTGACCACCATACACCCCATCAGTTGGCCATTCCACCATTTTTATTCCTTTCTTTATTTTATTTATTTTTATTCTTAAATTTTATTTTTCACTTTATTTCTATTTTGTTTTTTATTTATTTTTGTTTACTTTCTTTCATTTATGTTTATTATTTTGATTTGGAGTTGGTTTTGCTAATTTTTATGTTCATGAATACTAGTTTAGGTTAGTTCTTATTATTTTAACTATATTGCTACTATTATTCCCTTTTATTTCATTCTTAATACTCCATGTTTAGTTCATTATTTTAGTCATATCTTTCTCTTGCTAATGCGTTTAGTATATTGACTTATTACTCATATTCTAATGTTCGTTGCATCGTCCTTTTAGATTCTTTTTCATTTAAGTTTTCACTTTAGAATTTTGCACGTTTTTAATATTCGAATATATGGTTTTGGGAATGGATTACTATAACGGGTTCTTTGGATTCTATGTCAATGCTAAATTTTTTACTCATTGATCCTTTTTTCTAATTTTGTAGGCTTATAATGACAAACACACGAGGCAGGAAAATTATTGTTCCCACTTTGAAAAAGTGGAAGGGTCCTGGCACAACCTCCTCGAGTGCCTCGGCTGAAGCCCGTCACCTGCTACTTCGGTTCTTCTCCAGCCCACAGGACGACTTGTTTCAGCTTCTACGAGTACGACCATTGGGAGTGGGCCGATGTATTGACTGGGTCGCTTTGGAGCAGGTCTAACTTTCTCACCTTGTTTGCTTCCATCTCGATACTACGCCATGGGATTGGTTCTTTTCAATCATCGAGCCCATATATTCAGAGCTGACCTTGGAATTTTGCACTACGTTCCATCTACAGCACGTGATGAATACACATGATGAGGCTGGTACTATCATTTTTAGACTTGGTGGACTAGTCAGGCATATGAGTGTACCCGAGTTTGGAGCTGCTTTAGGCCTCTACACGGAAGAGTTCATGGCTTCAGAGATTTTTCTACAGCTTCACTGTCATATACACTATTCGCCATCTTGCTATTGGACCGACCCTACAGCGAGCACGGTTCCCCATGACGCAAGTCGCTCGAAGACGACTTCTCTTCCTCTAGCATTACGCTACATTCATGCCATTTTGGCTCATACTTTGACTAGGAGGAGAGAGAGCACTGGAGTAGTTAGCACCACCGACACGTACTTCCTGTGGAGCATGGCGACTGGCCATGTATTTAACTTGGCATATTTTATCGGTCTCACCTTTTGCCACTAAGCGGATTGCCATAGGAGGGGCCCCATCTGCCCTAGCCCTTACATAACTTGCCTCGCTCGACATTTTGGCCTCTTCGACACTCCAGAGATGTCATCAACACTCACATTAGTCGGTCAGATGTCTCATCAGGGAATTTCCAGCATGATCCACATGAGGATGATAGAGTGGCACCGTGGAGTCGACCCCCCTCAGTACAGACTCATCCACCCTGCTGACCAGGATGAGCCGAAGGACATTACTGACGATGTCCCTCCCCCTCACGAGGACTCAACCCCACCACCACCACCACCCTGTCACCGACCTCCTGCTGCCACTTTGACAAATTTATCCGAGCGATTCACTCGCTTTGAGTAGCAGTGCTTTGAGTGGTTCGACAGCATCGATGCCACTCTTCGACAGATTTGCCACCACCTCCACATCTCTCCTTCGGCAACATCGACCCACGAGGCATCTGAGGATGAGGACCTTTGAGTTCCTATATTTTACTATTATTTTTATTTTTATTTTATTTTATCTCTTATTTATTTTTGAAGACTTATGTTTTATATTTTAAACTCTCCTTATCTTTATGATTCTTATCGACTTATCCCTTAATTCTCTTCCACAATGGTGTTTATTTTCTTATTAGAAACTCAGAATCATGCCTTTTATTTTCCTTATCTACAATTCTCGCTCCCGCTACTCCAAAGATCTCATCCAAATATTTAAGGCAGTTTCGCTTCTCTCCCTCTCTTTTGATATTATACTTATATTCTTATTATTTATCTTTGTACATTGAGAACAATGTACATCTTAAGTGTGGGGAGGTTATTTATGTGATTATCAGAAATCCCTAAATTTTTATCTTGTTCTTAAATAATTTTCTCATATCATTATTAGAGTAAAATTTTGATTGATTTATGATTTTTATTGATGTGTTTTTAAATTAAATCATAGGTAACTATGCAACGATTGTTTAAACTTTAAGACATTAGAGAATCAAGTATGATAAGTTGAAATTTTTGAGAAGTAAAATTGTTCGGTTGTTTCCCTGAATTGAGGTATTATCTTGAAGTTTTGAATTTATGGGATTGATATCAAATACCCATAATTTTCATGAGATTTTGAGTCTTTTAGAGCATATATCTTTCTTACTTGCTAATTTTATTGGTTATGAGTGTGTCAACTTTGATTTGTTATTCTAGAACTTGCATTGATTATACATGTCGAGACCACACCTTTGATTTGATATACTAAAATGATAAAGGCACCTAGGTTTTAACCCATTTACTCCATAAAAAGCCTACCCTCATAATTAACCCTTAGTGAACCCCTTTGAACTTAACAAACTATATTTTTTAAAAAAAATTTACCCTAAATTTTAATCCCTATATCATACTTTTTTATTCGTTGAGAATTTTTCCTATATTATTGATTCCCTTTTTGTCGAGATTTGATTTGATTAATTGTCTAACTATGTTCATACATACATACATACATACATACATACATACATACATACATACATACATACATACACACACACACACATACATACATACATACATACATACATACATACATACATACATACATACATACATACATACATACATACATACATACATACATACATACATTCATTCATTTATACATACATACATACATACATACATACATACATACATACATACATATTGGTAGTAATTCTTTGTTTTTAAGCTTAAGTATTTAATTCTATATTCTGAGAAGTAGCTCATGTTTATTCAATTGATGTTAGGTATTTTTCCAGTTAGGTAATTTATCAATTTAATCTCGATTCTAACTGTCTTTTTCAGCCTGTATCCATACTTTTAACCCAAAGCCCCGTTACAACCCTTCAAAGACCTTTTGGTTTGTGTATCATCTCATTTATAGTGGTGGAGATTTGATTTTCATGCAAGTATATGGTAATAACTTTTCATGTTTGACTAATGAGTGCTTAATCATTAAACCTTAAACACATTGAGTGATTTGAGTGAACCTCTAGTGTGGATGTCAACCATTGTCAATTTGGAATTAAAGATAATTACTTAGATAAAGGGGGATGCCTATCATTTTATGATTAAAATGCTCAACTTTGACTATTTGAAGCTTTAATGTTCTTTTAGTTAAATTTTCAATGTATGACTACTTGTGGATTATTTCGAAACATTATAAATGAGAATTATAAGTTGAGAAGAATTTATTTTAATTGTGAGTTGAAGATTTTGCTTGAGGACAAGGAAATGCTTAAGTGTGGGGATATTTGATAAACCATAATATATACAAATTTTTACCCTATGCTTGGCATATTTATGAATGATTTTTCCTTGGTTTTAGTGAATTTGATGCTCCTAATCCTTTAATTTCATATTTTATACTTAGGAGAGCTTAGAATAGCAACAAGAGCAAGAAACGGGCCAAAAAGGGACCAAATGAGAATAAATCAATGTTTCACACAGTCTAGGCACTCCCACACGGGTAAACGACGTGCCCGTATGAGGCACACGGGTAGTACACACGCCCGTGTGTCATGGCCGTGTTGACTAAAAACCAACTCAGAATTACACACGGTTTGAGCACTTACACACGGATGTGGCACACAGTCGTGTCCCTGTCGAGCCCAAGTCTAGTTCTACTCGAAAAAGGCCACTTTTGAGTGTTTGGAAGCATTCTAAAGCCTATATAAAACACCCTAGAAGAGGATTAAAGGGACACGGAGAGTAGAAGGCAGAAAATAGCCTTCGGAATCACCTCAGAGGCAGGATCTACATCAAGACTGAAGACATTCACTCAATCTCCTAGGAGTTCTTTGGGTTTCTTTATGTTTTGCTGTTTTCCAAACTTTGAGATGTTTTCCATTATTATTATGAACTAAACTCCCTAAATACCTAAGGGAGATGAAACCTAAGACGAATCTTATTATAATTTGAGTTTTATGAAAAATACTTGTTCTTAGTCTTAATTGTGAGTTCTAAATTCTTGTTTTAATATTCCAGGGTATTAATTTAGGTTTTGATGTGCTTATTCAGTGGAGCAGAAGTCCCTGTTTAAGAGTAGATCATTCATAATTAAGCAGAGTTGCATGCAATCCTAGAAATAGGACTACATAAATTTACCGGATTAGAGTCAAATCTAATAAGGGAATTCATAGATCGAGTTAATGTAACAATAGGGGTTTTAATTAGAAAGAGATTTCAATTAATCAACCTAGAGTCAGTTGTTTTTAGTCTCGAAAAGGATATTAATATAAATCAGGGATTTCTACGAATTAAGTCAAGTGAATAAATCGTCTAATTCAAAAGCAATAAGTAAAGCCTAGGTGGATTCTTCCTTGGGTATTGTCTTCTCCATCGATTTTCTAAGAAGTATTTTCCAACCTTAATCTCTGTCGTAATCTTAGTTAATTAGATAATTAGTTTTAGATAAAACCTTATCTTAATTTTTAGGCTAAATAATAAAAAGATAATAATTGCTAGTACTTTTAGTCCTCATGGATACGATATTTCCGGTCTCACCATAACTATACTACTGTTCGATAGGTGCGCTTGCCTTAAGTAGAATTTTTAGTTAGTTTAGCGATCATCAATACACAATTTAAGCAATTAAACATATCTTAATATAACTCATAATGATCCACAAACCTATCACATATTCATTCACAAGGTTAGATATGAAATTCAGAAGTTTTTTTGGTTCAATGCTTGTACGGTTCATGTACAATCTCTTACCCATCCATATCTTTGATATACCCGTTGAACCAATTGGAATAATATCGGATACTCGGGAATCTCGCACCCTAAGTGCCAATTTATATAGCCGAAGCTATCTCAATCTCATATAATGCTCACTCTCGAGCTATCAATTGGTCTGCTCACACAAGCTGATGGTCATGACGTAGCTACACAGTGCTGTTGACACAAGCTGATGAGAATCTGCAACACATGCCGGATAACTCAGCCACCAGTAGGACATACAGACCAGCACCCAAATCACATAACCCCTAATGACATGTCATTCATATCCAAATCTATTCCTAAGGTTCAACCGGGATTTCACATTGTCGAAGCTTCGTCAAACATATCCGTAAAGTCGTATTCACAATAAATTCAATAATAAAGCATTTAAAACACAATTATGCTAATGCTTATTAACATACGAACTTACCCGATTGCAAAAAAGACGAAATGTTTTGACTAGTCCAATACTTTATTTTTCCTCGATCTAGATCCAAACTTTGTTTTTCTTGATCTATATAATATCAAATTTAACTCATTCAATCATCAATCTATTGAATTTAGCCCAAAAATCACATTATGGAAAAATTACATATTTGCCCCTAATATTTCAACATCTTTACAATTTAGTCCTTATCTCATAAAAATAAAAATTCATGCAATTACATCCTTATCCATGCTAGAAAATTTCTCTTATTATCATAGCAGCCCATATTTTTCATTTATTTCACATTTCTACCACAATTTATACATTTCTCAATTTAATCCCTAATTGACAATTTTACCAAAAATCACTTTACAAATGTTGTTTATCTAATAACAACCATACATTTTCCATCATCAAACATAAAAATACACATACATCCATCAATGGAAAAACCCTAAACCTTTAAAAATTTTGCAAATTAGTCCTTGGGCTAACTAGATTAAGTTACAACGATCACAAAAACATAGAAATCATTAAAAACGGGAAAAAATACATACCAAATTAGCAAGGTGAAGTTGCAAGAATTTGAAAGCTTAAAAATGGCTTCTCAATCCCTAGCATTCGATTGGAGAATATGATAATAGATGATTTTTTTTTATTTTTTTTAACTTTAATTATTAAATACCAAAATTAACCTTTAAAATTTAATAATATTTCAACAAAACCTATCTCATAAATGTCCACTAACACATTAATGGTCTAATTACCACATAAGGACCTCCAATTTAAAGTTCTATAGCTATTAACACCTTTAGCTAATAGAACATAACTTTTACACTTTACGCGATTTAGTCCTTTTTATCAAATTGAACATTCAAATGATAAAATTTCTTAACAAAATCTTCATACATTCATATTATCATGCTGTAGACACTAAAATAATAATAAAATAAATATTTTGACCACAGATTTGTGGTCCCAAAACCACTGTTCTGATTTGACTAAAAACGGGCTGTTACAGAGAAAGGCAAGGAATTTTGTCTCCGGAAATCTAGAAAAACTACTAATTAATCGAAGATAAAAATAGAAATGAAACAAAATTAAATAATTAATGATAACATATAATAAAAGTGAAATGAAAGTAAAGCAATTAAAGAAAGGAAAAATAAAAACAAAACTGCTAACTCAAACATCTCGGAGGTTAATGGATTGCTTGTCACGATCCACATGAGCACCCTATTAATGCTTCAAGCGTTGTCCATTAACTTTGAATGTGACCCCCGTTTTCAGGTCTTTGATACTAACAGCTCCATGTGAGCATACTTAAACTACATCAAAGGGACCTGACCAGTTAGATTTTAATTTACCAGGGAACAATCTGAGCGTCGAGTTGAACAACAATACCTGTTGCCCTAGTTTAAATTACCTTGGCATAATTCTGTTATCATGCCAATGATTGGTCTTCTCCTTATACAGTTTAACATTTTCATAAGCATGTGCCCTAAATTTTTCCATTTCATTTAGTTTTAACAACTTTTTTATGGTTAGTAGCGACCCAATCCATGTTCAGCTTTTTAATCGCCCAAAATGCTTTATGCTTGAGCTTAATAGATAGGTTACATGGATTTCCATAAACAAAATTGAATAATGACATCCGCAATGGTGTTTTAAATATAGTATGATAGGCCCACAAAGCTAAATCCACTTTGGAGGACCAATCCTTTCGAGTAAGGTTCATCACCTTTTCCAGAATTTGCTTAATTTCTTTGTTAGAAACCTCAACTTCTCCATTTGTTTGGGGATGATATTCCATGGTAATCTTATGTTTCACCCCATACAGATGCAAGGCATTAGCCACTAGCTTGCAATAAAAATGAAATCTTTCATCACTAATAATGACTCTAAGCGTACTGAATCTTGTGGAAATATTCTTATGCAAGAACTTAATTACTGAATTTGCATCATTAGTAGGAAGTGTAACAACTTCGACCCATTTAAAGAAATAGTCCATTACTAACAGTATGTACGAGTTGCCCACTGATGGTAGAAATGGACCCATAAAGTCTATTCTCCATACATCAAACAACTCAATCTCCAGAATATTTTGCAACGGCATTTCGAGTCTCCTAGATAGATTTTCTGTCCTCTGACAATGGTCAGACAACTGATAGAACTCATCAGCATCCTTGAACATACTCGACCAATAAAATATTGACTGAAAAACTTTGGCAACAGTTCTCATTCCTCTAAAGTGTCCTCTGTAAGGAGCTGAATGACAATGCAGCAGAATGTTATATATTTCATCATTAGGGGCACCCTTCCTAATTATCTGATCAGCACAATGCTTAAATAGGAAGGGTTCATCCCAATAATAATGCTTGGCCTCATTAAGAAATTTTCGTCTTCTTTGGCTATTGAGATCAAGTGGCATCAAATCACTTACTAAAAAGTTCACTATATTGGCATACCAAGGTAACGCCATGGCAACCAACAACTACTCATTTGGAAAGTCTTCTTTAACAAATTTGCCATTGTTATCTTTATTTCCAGATTCTAACCTTAACAAGTGATCAACCACTTGAATTTCAATCCCCTTTCGACCTCTAAGTCTCAACTCTAACTCTTGTAATAAAAGTATCCACCGAATCAATCTTGGTCTGAAATATTTCTTACTTAGCAAATACTTAATAGCCAAGTGATTTGTGTAGATTGTGACCTTGGTACCAACTAGAAAAGAGTGAAATTTATCGAATATGAAAACCACAACCAATAACTTCTTTTCAATGGTGGTGTAGTTAAGTTGTGCATCCGTCAAGGTTCTGCTTGCATAATATATTGCACGTAGTACTTTGTCTTTCCTTTGCCCTAACACTGCTCCTAGAGCATAATGTTGGCATCACACATGATTTCAAAGGCAAAGTCCACTCAGGAGCTATTACAATTGGTGCTACTCCCAATCGTTTCTTCAACTCTTCGAAAGCAATCAAACAAGGTTCATCAAAATTGAAAGGTCTATTTTCCTCCAGTAAGGTGCACAAGGGTTTGAATATCTTCTAGAAATCCTTAATGAACCTTCTCTAAAATCTCGCATGACCTAGAAAACTTTTAATACCCTTAACACTCATTAGAGGTGGCAATTTTTTTTATTTCTTCAATTTTTGCTCTGTCCACTTCAATCCCTCGCTACGATATCCTATGCCCTAGAACAATTCTTTTACAAACCATGAAGTGGCATTTTTCCTAGTTCAAAACAAGATTTTCTTATTCACAATGGCACAAAACCAATTCCAAATTTTTAAGAAATCCTCAAAATCATTGCCAAACATAGAGAAATCTTCCATGAAGGCTTCAAGGAAGTTTTCCACCAAGTCCGAGAATATAGCTATCATACAATGCTGAAAAATTGTCGGGGCATTACATAACCCTAATGGCATCCGTCTAAATGTAAAAGTTCTATATGGACACGTGAATGTGGTCTTCTCTTTTTCATTAGGAGTTATGGAAAAGACCCCTCCCAAGAGGATAAAAAACCACGAGCAAAGATAATTTTAGTAAAACGGCAAAAACGAAGAGTACAAAAGATGGAGATAAAACTAAACCCTAAAATCCAAAATAAGAACCCTCAAAACGTAAACACAAAATTCTCTGAAAGCTTTTTAAAGCTAATACCTAAATGTGTTATGGGTTATCTTTCTAAGGTAGAAAAAATATCTATTTATAAGCTAAATTTGTAGGTCAAATAATATTAAAATAACCTATACTAATTAGAGTTTAAATAGGAAACTAATATTAAAATAACCTACACGAATTAGAGTTTAAGTGGGAAACTAAAAACAGAGTTTAACTAGGAAGAAAAGATGAAAAATGCGAGGAATAACTCCATATCATTCAGTCATAAACCAAGCTACCATTTCTACCTCAATCTATGTTATTCTACGTGCCAAACATATAATTATATATCATTTCTTACTCTAGCATAAAATTTAATGAAAACCAAGTATGTACCAAATCATAAAGGCAACGCATCACACAAAATGGCTATGTCATACTTGCCAAGTAGAAGATACTTTCACATGCTAAAGTACACACCAAGACGCTTATATACATGCCACAACCTTAGACTTTTAAATGATAACATAACTATCGATTTGGTGATAGTGTGAGTTTTGGGACGATTCGACTTAACAAGTTCTACAAGGTAACGATTTACAATGAAAGGAAAATGATCGCGTGATTTCGTGATAGGTTTTAAATATTTATAATTACTCATTCTTGAGCTAACTATTATCGCGATGTAGGCAAGTGTGCCTATCGAAGAGTAGTATAGATTTAGCAAGACTGGATTGTCAAACCCAAAGGAACTAAAAGTACTAGTAATGACTGTCTTTTTATTATCTAGCCTAAGAATAATGGGTTTTTGTTTTAATTAACTAATTATCTAAACTAAGAACGCATAGAGAAAAGAATTGAGGAATTACTTTTGGGAAAAAATCGATTGACTTAAGACAATACCAAAGGAAAAATCCACCTAGACTTTACTTGTTATTCTGGCTCCGAATCAGACGATTTATTCATTCAACTTGTTCCGTAAAGATCCCTAAGTTATGTTATTGTCCCTATTTAAGACTAATAACGTCTAATCCCTAGATTGAATAACCAAGACTTTTCTCTAATTAACACTCTAGGGTTGCATTAACTCGATCTATGGATCCCCTCATTAGGTTTCACCCTAATCTGGCAAAATCTTGTCACCCTATTTCTATGCGCGCAATCAACTCCGCTTAATTATGACAAATGTACTCTTAGACAGGGTCTATTCCTCCTCTAAATAAGAGCATGTCTTGAATCAATATCCTGGGATATCAAAATAAGAATTAAGAACACATAATTAAGAACAAGTTAAATATTTATCATACGATTCAGAAAATAATAACAAGATTCGTCTTAGGTTTCATTCTCCTTAGGTATTTAGGGGTTTTAGTTCATAACTAAATAAGAAAACATCTCAGAAGAATAAAGAATACAAAACATAAAGAAAACCCAAAACTCCTAAAGGGAAATTGAGGAGAGATCTTCAGTCTTGATGATGAATCCGACTTCTGAGACGGTGTATTTATAGGGTGTATTTATAGGCTTTCGAATGCCTAAAAACCTTCAAAATTGGCCTTTTCTGAATTGGACTTAACTTGGGCTCGGTAGGGACACACCCGTGTGCGATTACTTCAGGCCATGCTCGAGCCTATTAGAATGGCACGAGTGTGTGCTATACCCGTGTGAGTCATGCTTCGATTCTACCAGATTGACACGACCATGTGGTCTGCCCGTGTGAGGAAGTCCAGGCCGTGTTAAGTTTGTACTTTGGCCCATTTTCTCTGTTTTTGGCCCATTTCTCGTTCCTTTTGCTTTTCTATGCTCTCCTAAGTATGAAACACGAAATTAAAGTATTAGGAGCATCGAATTCACCAATTCTAATGGAATATCATCCATAAAATGCGTTAAACATGGGGTAAAAATATGTATAAATTACGGTTTATCAAATACCCCCACACTTAAGCATTTGCTTGTCCTCAAGGAAAATTCTCAACTCATAATCAAAATAAATTCTTCTCAACTTATAATTTCTATCGATAGTATCTCAGAATAATCCATAGGTAATCATACATTGAGAATTCAACTAAAACATAAAAGTTTCAAACATTCCAAGTTGAGTATTTAATCATGCAAACATAGGTGTCTTTCCGCATCTAAGTAATTACCTTTGATTCAGAATATCACAGAGTTTCACATCCTCACTAAAGATTCACTCAAATCACTTGAGGTGTTTAAGGATAATAAATGAATCACTCAATAGTCAATAATGAAAAGTCATTACCATAGGCTTGCATGAAAATCAAATCTCCACCACTATAATTTAATATGATACATCAATCAAAAGGTCTTTAGAGGGTTGTAATGAGGCTTGGTTAAGGGGGTGTGGTCACAAGCTGGAAGAAAGGGTTAGAATCGAGATTGAATTGAAAAATTACCTAACTAGAAAAAGAGTTAATCATTACTTGCATACAACAGAGCTTCTTCTCAGAATATGCAATTACAGATATGAATACATAGTTTTTTTTTGTTTTTTTTTATTTTTTTAAGAACAAGTTAAATATTTAGGCTAACTATTAAAAACAAAACATAGCTAAGCAATCCATTCAACTCAAATCTTGACAAAAATAGGGATTAAATTAGGGGATTTCAACAATAATAGGTTAAGGGTTAATATTGAGGTCAATACAAGGAATGGCTTGTTAGGCTAAAGGGGATTTACTAGGGGTTAATCGTGGATGTAGGCTTTTCATTGCATGAGTGGGTTAATCCTAAGTGCCTTAATCATTTTGACATATCAAATCAAATGGTGTGGTCTCGACATGCATAATCAAGCAAGTTCTAGAAGAACAGTTCAATACTGACGCACTCAAAGCAATAATAAAAGTGAGCATGAAAGAATTAATAGATGCTGAAAAGGCTCAAAAATCTCACAAAACTTATGGCTTATTGATTTTTAAACTCGTGAATTCTAGTTCAAAGTAATTCCTAGACTTAGGGAAACAATCTATAATTTTAAATTCTTAAAAATCAACTTAGCATGCTTGATTCTCTAATGTCTTAAAGTTTAAACAATCAATGCATAAATGCCTATGTTTTAGTTCAAGATATATCAATCAAAATCATAAATCAATTAAAATTTATCCTAAATATGATATGAGAGCTTTTCAAGAGAACAAGACAATCATTAACAAATACCCCCCACACTTAAGATGTACATTGCCCTCAATGTACAAAGATAGATATTATAACATAAAAATAAGATAGGGGGAGAAGTGAAACTTCATGTATGATGAATTCCTCGAACTAGAGTTTTGGAGAGTGATCGGTTCGAGAGTGGAGGAGGATACTCAGGCGGTCGGGTTCATTAGTCCATAAGTCCTGTGCCAAAAGGATATTATCTCTAGTGGTAGCTATGGTCGTGGGCGAGCAGGACATGGCAGTCATGGAGAACCTTTCCCGGTGGAGTTTTAGTTCCTATGCGATGATGAGCTTAAGAGCTCTATATAATTGTGATAAAATCAGGAACTTGTTAGGGGATATTAGGAAGAATAATTAGTCATAAAGAAAAACCAAAATTGAAAATTAAAAATAAAAATAAAAAGTAGTTTTAATAAAAATTAAAAACATAAAATAATAAATAAATGTTTTTAAACATCTTTATCGCTAGATGGTTCGCGAGGTAGGACTGGTGATGAGATGTGGAGGTGCTGACAAATCTGCTGTAGAGTAGCATCAATGTTGTCAAATTATTGATAACACTCCTACTCGAATCAGGTGACGCGCTCAGAGATGTCAGCATATGAAGCCGCCGCATGAACTGGACAAGAGGGTGGTGGTGGCTGAGTCGGTGGGTCCTCGTGCTGTGCGGGGACATCATCAAGAATGTCCTCGTAGGCCTCCTCATCGGTAGATTGAGTGAGACAATATTAGGGAGGGTAGGTTCCTCGGTGCCTCTCGATCATCCTCATGTTAAGCATGCTCGAGATGTCTTGTGGAGACATCTGGCTGATGAGGGTAAGGGATGATTCTTGGGCTGGGGTATTGAAGAGCCCGAAGTGTCGCGCCAGTCGAGTCACGTAGGGGCCAATGGAGATGACCCCTCTCCAGTGTCTCTCCGTTTGGTGGCGTATGGCAAAGGCAATGAAGTAAACGAGGTCGATGACATGGCCGTTGGACATACACCACAAGTAATAGACGTCGTGGGTAGTGACGACGCCGGTGCTGTCCCTCCGTCCTGTCAAAGTGTGAGATAAGATAGAATGGAGGTACCTTAGGGACGGAGGGATGGATGATGCCTTGGTGCGACTGGGGTCGTAGGTGGCCGAACGTGGCACGAGGGCGTTCCAACACTTGGAAGGAGAATAATGGATGTGGCGGTTGAGTGTATCAAGATCGTTCTCCTCTCAGAATTCCTCTGTGTAAAGTCTTAGTGCTGCACCAAACTCTAGGATGCTCAATTGGCGTACTAGACCGCCAAGTCTAAATTAGATTGTGCCTAGATCATCATGGTTGGTCATGACGGTTTGAAGATGAAATGTCGAGCACAGTTCCATTGTGAGCTCGAGGTACGTCGGCTCAATGATCTCAAAGAATTGCTCCCAAGGGTCGGTGGTAAGAAGAACCCGGATCGCGTCAGCCAACTAGACTTGTTCGACAACAGCCTAGTTGATACAATGGCCCGCTGCTAAAGGTCGGGCCCGTAGTATTTGAAATAGTTTTTCTTGGGGCCCGTTGGGGAATTGGAGGAAAGGGTGACGAATTTTCACGGTAGGACCCGAAGAAGATGACGTTCCCTTCCTTTTTTTTGAAACGGGGACAACGGATTTCTTTCCTCGTGAAAACGACATCGTATACCTATAATTTGTAAAGAAGAATAATAGTAAATACATGAATTTGGAAAGCCATGAATTTAAACTACTAATTTCAGCCAAAATATGAACCAAACTCAACCAACAAAATTCTTTTTGATAGCAAAATTTTGTGACATTGTAAGGGCATGAGGATGGGCAAAATAATGGCATGTGAATGACAAAGGAATGAAGCTTTCCTAACAAGCTACATTAACAAAAAATGCATGATAAATAATCTAATAATGCGGGAAATAATGAACAAAATGAACATAGTATAATAAAAATAACAATTATTTTAAGAATAAGCATGAAAAATAAGTAGAATGAGGTGAAAAGAGTGAACAAACGCTAAGGGAAAGAGATTGGGCGTAAAAAATGGAGTAAGGAGCAGCGAACGGGCGTGGCAAGGAGGCCGTGTGGGCTTGCAGCGACTAGGGTTAGGGTTTTTGAGTTGGGAAGATAATGAATAGTGCAGCCTATTTATAGATTTTCAGACACACGGCCATGGGACACGCCCATGTGCCCCAATTTCAGCCTGTGTATTTCACGTTTTTCCTATTTTGACGCGTCAGAAATTCGACACACGCCCATGTGCCTCAGGCGTGTTGGTGAATGCGGCCGTGTCACATAACCGTGTCTAGCTTCGTTCGCTTCTCCCACGCCCGTGTATGCAAGCCCTACGCCCGCGTTAATTTAACAGGTTCGACCACGGGTGTTAGATACTGGCGTGTCTCACGCCGTGCTATTTTAACAGGTTCACCCATGGTTCTTCTACATGGGCGTGTCGCACGCCCGTGTTGTTTTGGCAGGCTCGACCACGGCCATATCGCACGGTCGTAGCGTTTAATCGCAGCCCGTGTTGGGAAAATCTTTTGCCCTGTTTTCACACGGCCTTAAGCACGCCCGTGTGCTTGGTCGTGTCTCTGCGGAAACACCTGTATTCAAGATTTCTATTAGTAAATTAGGAGTTAAATACTAAAATTGAAAGAAATTACTATTGTTAGTGCTCGGGTTGCCTCCCGAGAAGTGCTTATTAATAGTCTAAGCTCGACTTACCTCTTCGTTGAATAATCATGGTGGGTTGAGGAGTTTATTCTCCTCATTCCTGCTATCAATCTCATCAAAATAGGGTTTTAATCGGGTGTTGTTTACCTTAAAAGTGCCGAACTTGGGATGACTTACCTCTATCGTACCGAATGGAAAAATACTGAGTACCATAAGAGGGATTTCCTCATTCAGTGTGGTAGTGACAATGTGCGGATCCGCGGCATCTAATAAGACCTTATCACCAACCTTAAGTTGATTTGGAGAGGTATCAGGCTCGTTTTGGCTTACTTTTAGTTTGTCGGGTGTTCTTAGTTTGTGCGTCCGCCATTCATCGAGTTCCTCAATTTGTAATCTTCGATCTTAATGAACAGGTCCTCTACTATTTCTTGAGAATGACTCGTGTGCTTTCTTCAGACTCATTTTTTGCAAAGTAGGTTGCACCATAGTGTTAGGTTTAGCAGAATGGTTTAAATGATCACCTTCAATTCCTGATGTGTTACCAGAATTGCGAGCTTGAAGGGTGATTGTTCCGTCTCCCACTTGGAGTGTGAGTTCACCTGTGCTGACATCAATGATGGTTTTAGCAATTTCTAAAAAAGGCCTTCCTAGAATTAAGGGAGTGTTGCTATCCTCTTCTATGTCTAGAACAATAAAGTCAACGGGAAATATAAATTTATCGATTTTAACTAGCACATCTTCAATAATACCTCTAGGGAATCTTATAGTTTTATCTACTAATTGAATGCTCATCTGAGTCTGTTTAGGTTTTCCGAGACCTAGTTGCTTAAACATTTTGTAAGGCATGATGTTGTTACTAGCCCCTAGATCAGCCAATGCATAATTAATGTCTAAACTACCAATTAAGCAAGGAATTGTAAAACTCCTTGGATGTTTTAGTTTGTTGGGTAGTTTATTTTGGAGAATGGCCGAGCAAACTGCATTCAGCTCCACATACGACGCCACGTCTAACTTCTGCTTATTTACTAAAAGCTCCTTTAAAAATTTCATTGTGTTTGGCATTTGCGATAGAGCTTCAATAAACGGTAAGTTAATATGTAATTTTTTTAAGAGTTTAAGGAATTTACCAAATTGTTCATCTGAGCGGTCTTTCCTTGTCGCGTTGGGGTATGGCATACGAGGTTTATATTCGATAGTCACTGGTTTGTTTTTATTATAATCTACATCACCTTGACGTTTGCTTACCACAGTTTTGTGCCTCGGTTCTGGTTCAGGCTCAATGACTCCTTCGTCATCTTGAATATTAATTGCGTTGAGCTGTTCCCTTGGGTTAGATTCGGTATTACTTGGCAAACTACCTTGTGGTCGTTCAGAGATTAGTTTAGAAAGCTGGCCTATCTGAGTTTCGAGCCCTTGGATTGAAGCTTGTTGATTCTTAAGTGCTATCTCGGTGTTCTGAAAATGGGTTTCTGACACTGATATGAACTTTGAGAGCATCTTTTCAAGATTTGGCTTCTTTTCCTGTTGGTAGGGTGGTTGTTGGTAGCCCGGCGGATGTTGTGGTCTTTGATTTCCTTGACCGCCCCACGAGAAATTGGGGTGGTTCCTCCAACCTGCATTATAAGTGTTACTATATGGATTGTTTTGAGGTCGAGGATTATTACCCATGTAGTTTAATTGCTCGTTATCCATGTTGTGGCCATAAGGTTGGTATTTCGAATTGTTTATTCCACCGCTACTTGCTTCGCACTGCATTACTGGGTGAACCTGTGAAGAATTAAGAAAACCATCAATCTTTTTATTTAAGAGTTCTACCTGATTAGAGAGCACGATGACCGAATCGATGTTATAAACGCCGGCTGTTTTCGTTGGCTTTGTCCTCATGACTTGCCACTGATAGTTATTCAGTGACATCTCCTCAATAAACTCATAGGCATCTTTTGGTGTCTTATTGTTGATGGTTCCGCCAGCAGTTGCGTCAACCATTTGCTGAGTCGAAGGATTCAGACCATTGTGGAATGTTTGAACTTGGAGCCAAAGCAGTAACCCATGATGAGGGCACCTTCTCAATCAGTCCTTGTATCTCTCCCATGCATCATAGAGGGTTTCTAAATCCATCTGCAAAAAAGAAGAGATATCATTACGTAATTTAACCGTTTTAGCCGACGGAAAATATTTTAGTAAAAATTTTTCGGTCATTTGTCCCAAGTAGTAATTGACCCTGGTGGTAACGAGTTCAACCACTGTTTAGCTTTGTTCCTTAATGAAAAGGGAAACAACTGAAGACGTATGGCATCATCAGAAACGCCATTAATTTTAAATGTATCGCAGAATTCTAGAAAGTTTGCTAAGTGAGCGTTGGGATCTTCATCCTGCAAACCATCAAACTGAACAAATTACTGTATCATCTGAATAGTGTTAGGTTTTAATTCAAAATTATTTGCATTGATAAACCGTAAATTATACATATTTTTACCCAATGTTTAATGCATTTTATGGATGATCTCTCATTAGAATTGGTGAATTCAATGCTCCTAATACTTTAATTTCATGTTTTATATTTAGGAGAGCATAGGAGAGCGAAAGGAACGAGAAACATGCCAAAAACGGAGAAAATAGGCCAAAGTACGAAATCAACACAGCCTGGACATCCTCACAAGGCAGACCACATGGCCGTGTCAATCTGGCAGAATTGGAGCATGACTCACACGGGTACAGCAAACGCCCGTGCCATTCTAACAGGCTCGAACACAGCCTGAAGTAATCGCACACGGGCGTGTCCCTACCAAGCCCAAGTTAAGTCCAATTTGGAGAAGGCCACTTTTGAGGGCTTCTAGGCATTCCAAAGCCTATAAATACACCCTAGAAGAGGAGAAAAAGAGAAAGGGAGAATAAGGGGGTAAGAAATGACTCCAAGGAAGCCGATTGATCCATCTCAGAAGCCGGATTCATCATCAAGACTGAAGATCGCTCCTCAATTTCCCTTCAAGAGTTTTGGGTTTTCTTTATGTTTGTATTCTTTATTCTTCTGAGATGTTTTCTTATTTAGTTATGAACTAAAACCCCTAAATACCTAAGGGGAATGAAACCTAAGACGAATCTTGTTATTATTTTCTGAATCGTATGATAAATATTTAACTTGTTCTTAATTATGTGTTCTTAATTCTTGTTTTGATATCCTAGGATACTGATTCAAGACATGCTCTTATTCAGAGGAGGAATAGACCCTGTCTAAGAGTACTTTTGTCATAATTAAGTGGAGTTGATTGCGCGCCTAGAAATCGGGTGACAAGATTTTGCCAGATTAGGGTGAAACCTAATAAAGGGATCCATAGATCGAGTTAATGCAACCCTAGAGTGTTAATTAGAGAAAAGTCTCAGTTATGCAATCTAGGGATTAGACATTATTAGTCTTGAATAGGGATAATAACATAACTTAGGGATCTCTACAGAATAAGTTGAATGAATAAATTGTCCGATTCGGAGATAGAATAACAAGTAAAGTCTAGGTGGATTTTTCCTTAGGTATTGTCTCAAGTCAATCGATTTTGCCAAAAGCAATTCCCCAATTCTTTTCTCTGTGCGTTATTAGTTTAGATAATTAGTTAATTAAAACAAAAACCCCTTTTATTCTTAGGCTAGATAATAAAAAGGCAGTCATTACTAGTACTTTTAGTTCTTTTGGGTTCGACAATCCGGTCTGGCTAAAACTATACTACTGTTTGATAGGTACACTTGCCTACATGGCGATAATAGTTAGTTCAAGAACGAGTAATTATAAATATTTAAAAACAATCACGAAACCTCGCGATCAAGTTTTTGGCGCCGTTTCCGGGGAACTAAAATATTAGGAACACTCAATTTTTATTACTTTAGCAATTTATTTTTCTTGCAATTTAATTTAATTTAATTTAATTATTATTACTAATTAACTTCTTTTTTCCTTCTCTTGGCAGGTTTTCATAGTTTATGACTAGAAGAAACCCGTCGGGACCATTACTTTTTAACGAAGAAATCGATTGCACAGTTCGTAGAAACCAAAGAGAAATAAGGCGAAGCTTAAGATACATGGAGAACGAGCAAGAAGACGATACTCAACCCTCAACCAAAAAGATGGCTAAAAACCAAGGCAATCAGCTACCTCCTGCAATTGCGGCTAATCAAAATCCTGCTCCACGTATTATGTATGACTATGCTAAACCTTCTTTAACAAGAACTGAGTCAAGTATAGTTAGACATGCTATTGCTGCGAATAATTTTGAACTGAAACCTAACACAATTTAGATGATACAGCAGTTTGTTCAATTTGATGGTTTGCAGGATGAGGATCCCAACACTCACTTGGCGAATTTTTCTGGAGTTTTACGACACTTTCAAATTTAATGGCGTTTCTGATGATGCCATTCGCCTTCGGTTATTCCCTTTTTCACTAAGAAACAAAGTTAAACAGTGGTTGAACTAGTTACCACTAGGGTCCATCACTACTTGGGAACAAATGACCGAAAAATTTCTACTAAAATAATTTCTTCTGACGAAAACGGCTAAGTTACGTAAGGATATCTCTTCTTTTGTGCAGATGGACTTAGAAACACTTTACGATGCATGGGAGAGATACAAGGATCTATTGCGAAGGTGTCCTCACCATGGGTTACCTCTATGGCTGCAAGTTCAAACATTTTACAATGGTGTGAATCCTTCAACAAGACAGATGATTGACGCAGCTGCTGGAAGAACCATTAACAACAAAACACCTAAAGAGGTTTATGAATTCATTGAAGAAATGTCATTGAATAACTATCAGTGGAAAGTCATGAGGACTAAGCCAACAAAAACAGCAGTGTTTATAATGTCGACTCAGTTACTATGTTGTCAAATCAGGTAGAACTTCTCAATAAAAAGATTGATGGTTTACTTGGTTCTACACAGGTACATCCAGTAATGAGGTGTGACTCAAGTGGAGGAGGTGTGCATACAGAATATCAATCCTTCAATCTTACAACCAAAGAGGAACAAGTGAACTATATGGGTAACAATAACTTTCAATCTCAAAATAACCCATACAGTAATACTTATAATGCAGGTTGGAGGAACCACTCAAATTTCTCTTGGGGTGCTCAAGGGAATCAAAAGCCAGAAAATCCTCAGGGTTTTCGGCAGCCACCTTATCAACAAGAGAAGAAACAAAACTTTGAAGAGATGCTCTCTAAATTCATCTCAGTATCAGAAACTCGTTTCCAAAATACCGAGACAGCACTTAAGAATCAACAAGCATCGATCCAAGGGCTCGAAACTCAGATAGGCCAGCTATCCAAACTAACCTCTGAATGACCATAACATAGCTTACCAAGTAATACTGAACCTAATCCAAGGGAACACCTCAGCACAATTAGTACTCAAGATAAGGAAGGATTCATTGTGCCTGAGCCAGAATTGATGCAAGAAACTGTGGTGAGCAAAGGTAAAAGTGAGGTAAGTCATAACAAAACAGTGAATGAAGAATATAGACCTCGTGCCCCATACCTTAACATGACAAGGAAAGATTGCTTAGACGAAAAATTCGGTAAATTCCTCAAAATTTTGAAAAAAATACATATTAACTTACCGTTTATTGAAACTTTGTTGCAGATGCCAAATGTAATGAAATTTTTAAAAGAACTTTTAGTAAATAAGCGAAAGTTGGACGAAGCATTGCATGTGGTGCTAAACGCAGTCTACTAAGCTATTCTACAGAATAAGCTACCCCACAAATTGAAAGATCCAGAGGTTTTTACAATTCCATGCTTAATTGGTAGTTTAAATATAAGTCATGCATTAGCTGATTTAGGGGCTAGCATTAACGTCATGCCTTACAAAATGATTAAGCAACTAGGTCTTGGGAAACCTAAACAAATTAGGATGAGCATTCAATTTGTAGATAAAACTATAAGATTCCCCAGGGGTATTATTGAGGATGTACTAGTGAAAGTAGATAAGTTCATATTTCCCGTTGATTTCGTTGTTCTAGACATAGAGGAGGATAATAACACCCCTTTGATTTTAGGAAGGCCTTTTTTAGCAACTGCTAAAACAATTATTGATGTTGGCACAGGTGAGCTTACACGTCGTGTGGGAGACGAAACGATCACCCTTCAAGCTCGTAATTCTGGCATCACATCGAACATTGAAGGTAATAGTCCACACCAATCTACTAAAACTGACAATATGACTTTGCAGAAATTGAGCTTCAAAGAAGTTCACGAGCCATGTTCCAGAAATGATAGAAGACACATTCATGAAGAACGAAGGCTACGGATAGAGGAGCTAGACGAATGGTAAGCACATAAACCGAGAACACACGACAAACAAAAATTATGCCAGAATGAGTTCGATACCTCCCCAAATTTACTTAAGGTTGGTGATAAAGTCTTATTAGATGCCGCAGATCCTCACATTGTCACTACTACACCAAATGAGGAAATCCCTCTTACAGTACTCAGTATTTTTCCATTCGGTACGGTAGAGGTGAATCATCCCAAGTTCAGCACTTTTAAGGCAAACAACACCCGATTAAACCCTTATTTTGATGAGATTGATAGCAAGAATGAGGAGTATAAACTCCTCAAATCACCGTGACCATTCAATGAAGAGGTGAGTCGAGCTTAGATTATAAATAAGCACTTCTCAAAAAGCAACCCGAGTATTAACATTATTAATTTCTTTAAATTTTGGTATTTAACTCCTAACCTACTAATAGAGATCTTGAATACAGGTGTTTCCACAGAGACACGGCCAAGAACACGGGCGTGCTTAAGGCCGTGTGAAAACAGGCAAAAGATTTCCCCAACACGGGCTATGATAAAACACCACAGCCGTGCGACATGGCCATGGACGAGCCTGCCAAAACAACACGGGCGTGCGACACGCCCGTGTGGAAGACCTGTGGTTGAAACTGAGAAACTAGCACGGGTGTATGACACGCCCGTGTCTAACACCTGTGGTCGAACCTGTTGAAATAACACGGGCGTGGGGATTGAACACAGGGGCATGGGAGAAGCGAACGAAACTAGACACGGTCATACGACACGGGCGTGTGAACCTACACGCACAAGGAACACGGGCGTGTACTAAATGTCAGACGCGCCCAAATTTGATATTCGCGAATCACACGGGCTGAAATTGGGGAACATGAGTGTGTGACATAGCTGTGTGGCCCAAAATCTATAAATACCCTGCACCATTCACTTTCTTCTCCATTCAAAAACCCTAACCCTAGCTGCTGCAACTCCACATAGCCCCCCTGCCACACCCGTGTGCCGCCTCTAACTTCGTTTTTAAAGCTCAAACTCTCTCCCTTAGCGTTTGATTACTCTTTTCACTTCTATTTTACTCATTTTTAATGCTTATTATTGCCATAAACTCCATTAATTTTGAACTAATTTTCATATTTTTTCATTACTTTATCATTTAGTTTTCATTTTTAGGTTCTTTATTATACATTTCGAATTAAATCAAGTTGTTAGACACACCTCATATCCATGACATTACAATGCTTATTTTCATGCTATTATCATGCCAATGTCTATCATTTAAATTGCATTCCTAGGTTAGTTACCATACAATTTATGTTAAATTGAGACTAGGAAAACCTTATACCTATTACATTTCTATTCTCATTTTCATTATTATTGTGGTTGAGTTTGCTTCATATTAGTAGTCTTGGCTGAAATAGTTTACTTCCCCTTCGAATATGTTTACCTATTATTATTATTCTTTATATTACAAGCCTTCAATGTCATCTTCAAGAGGAAAGAAAATCACCGTACCAGCCTTGAAGAAGACGAATGGAGCATCATCCTCCGCGGGTCCAACCGCAAAAATTCGTCACCCTCTCCTACAGTTTCCACAAGGGCCCCAAGAAGAGCTCTTCCAAATATTTCGGGCCCGACCTTTAGCAGCAGGCCGCTGCATCGACTGGGTTGCCGTAGAACAAGTCTAGCTGGCTGATGTGATTCAGGCTCTCTTAACCACCGATCCGTAAGAACTGTTCATCGGGATTATCGACCCGACATACCTCGAGCTCACGATGGAACTCTGCTCAATATTCTATCTCCAGACCGTAATGACAAGGTACGATGATCCCGACACGGTCCAGTTTTGCCTAGGCGGATTAATCCACCAGCTAAACGTCCCAGAGTTTGGTGCTGCACTAGGCCTATATACAGAGGAGTTCAGGGAGGAGAATGAACTACATGCTCTCAGTCGCCACATACATTTCTCTCCCTCGAAGTGCTGGCACACTTTGGCCCATAGCACGGCCTCGTACAATCCTAGCCGCTCCAAGGCATCAGTTCTCCCACCATCCTTGAGGTACTTACACATTATTTTAGCTCACACGATTACAGGAAGGCGAGAGACCACTGGCGTCATCAACACCCACGACGTCTACTTCTTATGGTGCATGTCGCAAGGACACGTCATCGACCTTGCCTATTTCATCGCCCTTGCGATTTAGCACCAGACGGAGCGGTATTGGAATGGGGTCATCTCCATTGGCCCTTACGTGACTAGGTTGGCGCAACACTTTAGGCTCCTCAACACCACGGCCCAATAATCATCCCTCACCCTCATCGGCTAGATGTCTCCACAAGGCATCTCGAGCATGTTTAGCATGAGGATGATCAAGAGGCACCAAGGAACCTACCCTCCCTAGTATCGTCTCGCCCAATCTACCGAGAAGGAGGCCTACGAGGACATTCCTGATGATGTCCCCCCACAGCACGAGGACCCATCGACCCAACCACCACCACCCTCTCGTCCAGTTCATGGGGCGGTTTCATATGCTAACATCTCTGAGCACCTCACCCGATTCGAGCAGCAGTATTTTTAGCGATTTGACAACATTGATGCTACTCTACAACAGATTTGTCAGCACCTCCACCTCTCATCATCAGTCCCACCTCGTGAACCATCCGACGATGAAGATGTTTAGAAATATTTATTTATTATTTTATGTTTTTAATTTTTATTGAAACTACTTTTTATTTTTGTTATATTTTAGAATTTTATTTTTAATTATTAATTTCAGTTATTTCTTTTTGAGTACTTATTCTTCCTAATATTCCCTAAAAAGTTCCTAATATTATCACAGTTATATAAAGCTCTTAAGCTCATCATCACATAGGAACTAAAACTCCACCGGGAAAGGTTCTCCATGACTACCATGTCCTGCTTGACCACGACCATAGCTACCACTAGATATAATATTCTTTTGGTGCAGGACTTCTGGACTAATGAACCTCTACGACCGCCGGAGTATCCTCCTCCACTCTCGAACCAATTACTCTCTAAAACTCTAGTTCGAGGAATTCATTAAAAAGGAAGTTTCACTTCTCTCCCTATCTTATTTTTATACTCTAATATCTATCTTTGTACGTTGAGGGCAATGTACATCTTAAGTGTAAGGGGTATTTATTTCATTATCAGAAAAATCCCTGAATGATTACCTTATTCTCTTGAAAAAGCTCTCATATCATATTTAGGATAAATTTTAATTGATTAATGATTTTGATTAATATATCTTGAATTAAAACATAGGCACTTATGCATTGATTGTTTAAACTTTAAGACATTAAAGAATCAAGCATGATAAGTTGATTTTTAAGAATTTAAAATTATAGGCTATTTCCCCAAGTCTAGGTATTACTTTGAATTGGAATTCACGAGTCTAAACATCAAAAAGCCATAATTTTTGTGAGATTTTTTAGCCTTTGAGCATCTATTCATCCTTTCATGCTCACTTTTATTATTGCTTTGAGTGCGTCAGTATTGAACTGTTATTCTAGAACTTGCTTGATTATGCATGTCGAGACCACACCATTTGATTTGATATATCAAAACGATTAAGGTACTGAGGATTAACCCATTCATGCCATGAAAAGCCTACCTCCACGATTAACCCCTAGTAAACCCCCTTGAGCCTAACAAGCCATTCCTTGTATTAACCTTAATATTAACCCTTAACCCATTATTGTTGAAATCCCTTAAATTAATCTCTATTTTTGTCGAGATTTGAATTGAATAAATTGTTTAGCTATGTCTTGTTATTAATAGCTAGTATATGTTATGTAACTTGTTCTTAAAAAAAATACTATGTATGCATATTTGTAATTTCATATTCTAAGAGAAGCTCTGTTGTACGCAAGTGAAGATTAACTTTTTTTCTAGTTAGGCAATTTTTCAATTCAATCTCGATTCTAAACCTTTCTTTCAAGTTGTGACACACCCCCTAACCAAGCCTCATTACAACCCTCTAAAGACCATTTGATTGATGTATCATCTTAAATTATAGTGGTGGAGATTTGATTTTCAAGCAAGCCTATGGTAATGACTTTTCATCATTGACTATTGAGTGCTTCATTTATTTTCCTTAAACACCTCAAATGATTTGAGTGAACCTTTAGTGAGGATGTGAAACTCTGTGATATTCTGAATCAAAGGTAATTACTTAGACGAAGGGAAGCACCTAAGTTTGCATGACTAAATACTCAACTTGGAATGTTTGAAACTTTTATGTTCTTTTAGTTGAATTCTCAATGTATGGTTACTTATGGATTAATGTGAGATATTATGGATAGAAATTATAAGTTGAGAAGAATTTATTTTGATTATGAGTTGAGAATTTTGCTTGAGGACAAGCAAATGCTTAAGTGTGGGGGTATTTGATAAACCGTAAATTATACATATTTTTACCCCATGTTTAAAGAATTTTATGGATGATTTCTCATTAGAATTGGCGAATTTGATGCTCCTAATGCTTTAATTTCATGTTTTATCTTTAGGAGAGCATAGGAGAGCGAAAGGAACGAGAAACAGGCCAAAAACAGAGAAAATAAGCCAAAGTACGAAATCAACATGGCCTGGACCTCCTCACACAGGCAGACTACACGGCCGTGTCAATCTGGCAGAATTGGAGCACAACTCACACGGGCATAGCACATGCCCGTGCCATTCTAACAGGCTCGAACACGGCCTAAAGTAATCGCACACGGGCGTGTCACACGGGCTTGTCCCTACCGAGCCCAAGTTAAGTCTAATTCGAAAAAGGCTACCTTTGAGGGCTTCTAGGCATTCCAAAGCCTATATATACACCCTAGAAGAGGATAAAAGAGAGAGTGAGAATAGAGGGGTAAGAAATTATTCCAAGGAAGCCGATTGATCCATCTCAGAAGTCGGATTCATCATCAAGACTGAATATCGCTCCTCAATTTCCCTTTAGGAGTTTTGGGTTTTCTTTATGTTTTGTATTTTTTATTCTTCTGAGATGTTTTCTTATTTAGTTATGAACTAAAACCCCTAAATACCTAAGGGGAATGAAACCTAAGACGAATCTTGTTATTATTTTCTGAATCGTATGATAAATATTTAACTTGTTCTTAATTATGTGGTCTTAATTCTTGTTTTGACATCCCGGGATACTGATTCAAGACATGCTCTTATTCAGAGGAGGAATAGACCCTGTCTAAGAGTAGTTTTGTCATAATTAACTGGAGTTGATTGTGCGCCTAGAAATAGGTGACAAGATTTTACCGGATTAGGGTGAAACCTAATAAGCGGATCTATAGATCGAGTTAATGCAACCCTAGAGTGTTAATTAAAGAAAAGTCTCGGTTATCCAATTTAGGGATTAGACATTATTAGTCTTGAATAGGGATAATAACATAACTTAGGGATCTCTACGGAATAAGTTGAATGAATAAATCGTTCGATTCGGAGCCAGAATAACAAGTAAAGTCTATGTAGATTTTCCTTAGGTATTGTCTCAAGTCAATCGATTTTCCCAAAAGCAATTCCCCAATTCTTTTCTCTGTGCGTTCTTAGTTTAGATAATTAGTTAATTAAAACAAAAACCCCTTTTATTCTTAGGCTAGATAATAAAAGACAGTCATTACTGGTACTTTTAGTTCCTTTGTGTTTGACAATGCGGTCTTGCTAAAACTATACTATTGTTCGATAGGTACACTTGCCTACATCGCATAATAGTTAGTTCAAGAACGAGTAATTATACATATTTAAAACCTATTACGAAACCTCGCGATCATGCAGCTACAGTAGGTCTAAAACTGCCAATAATACTTAGGAGAACGAAAGGAATGAGAAACGGGCCAAAAATAGAGAAAATGGGCCAAAGTATGAACTTAACACGGCCTGGACTTCCTCACATGGGTAGACCACACGGCTGTGTCAATCTGGCAGAATCGAAGCACGACTCACACGGGTATAGCACATGCCCGTGCCATTCTAACAGGCTCAAACACAACCCAAAGTAATCGCACACGGGCGTGTCCCTACCTAGCCCAAGTTAAGTCCAGTTTGGAAAAGGCCAATTTTGAGGGTTTTTAGGCATTCCAAAGCCTATAAATACACCCTAGAGGAGGAGGAAAAAAGGGACGGAGAAGTGGGAGTAAGGAATTACTCCAAGGAAGCAGATTGATCCATCTCAGAAGCAGGATTCATCATAAAGACTGAAGATCTCTCCTCAATTTCCCTTCAGGAGTTTTGGGTTTTCTTTATGTTTTGTATTCTTTATTCTTTTGAGATGTTTTCTTATTTAGTTATGAACTAAAATCCCTAAATACCTAAGGGGAATGAAACCTAAGACGAATCTTGTTATTATTTTCTGAATCGTATGATAAATATTTAACTTATTCTTAATTATGTGTTCTTAATTCTTGTTTTGATATCCCAGGTTACTGATTCAAGGCATGCTCTTATTTAGAGGAGAAATAGACCCTGTCTAATAGTACATTTGTAATAATTAAGCGGAGTTGATTGCGCGCCTAGAAATAGGGTGACAAGATTTTGCCGGATTAAGGTGAAACCTAATAAGGGGATCCATAGATCAATTTAATGCAACCGTAGAGTGTTAATTAGAGAAAAGTCTCGGTTATTTAATCTAGGGATTAGACGTTATTAGTCTTGAATAGGGATAAAACATAACTTAGGGATCTCTACGGAACAAATCATCCGATTCAGAACCAGGATAACAAGTAAAGTCTAGGTGGATTTTTCCTCAGGTATTGTCTTAAGTCAATCGATTTTTCTCAAAAGCAATTCCCCAATTCTTTTTTCTATGCATTCTTAATTTAGATAATTAGTTAATTAAAATAAAACCCCATTATTCTTAGGCTAGATAATGAAAAGACAGTCATTACTAGTACTTTTAGTTCCTTTGGGTTCGACAATCCGATCTTGCTAAAACTATACTACTATTCGATAGGTACACTTGCTCGCAATAATAGTTAGTTCAAGAACGAGAAATTATAATTATTTAAAACCTATCACGAAATCACGCGATCAAGTTTTTGGCGCCATTGCCGGGGAACTAAGATATTAGGAATGCTTAATTTTTATTACTTTAGCCATTTATTTTTCTTGCAATTTAATTTAATTTAATTATTATTTATTATTTATTAACCTACTCTTTCTTTCTCTTGGCAGGTTTTCATAGTTTATGACTAGAAGAAACCCGTTAGGGCCACTATTTTTTGACGAAGAAATCGACCGTACAGTTCGTAGAAACTAAAGAGAAATAAGGCGAAGCTTAAGATACACGAGAACGAGCAAGCAGATGATACTCAACCCCCAACCGAAGAGATGGCTGAAAACCAAGGCAATCAGCTACCTCCTGCAATTGCGGTTAATCAAAATCCTACTCCATGCACTATGTATGATTATGCTAAACCTTCTTTAACAGGAACTGAATCTAGCATAGTTAGAGCTGCTGTAGCTGCATGATCGTGAGGTTTCGTGATAGGTTTTAAATATTTATAATTACTCGTTCTTGAACTAATTATTATTGCGATGTAGGCAAGTGTACCTATCGAATAGTAGTATAGTTTTAGCAAGACCGGATTGTCGAACCCAAAGGAACTAAAAGTACTAGTAATGATTGTCTTTTTATTATCTAGCCTAAGAATAATGGGGTTTTGTTTTAATTAACTAATTATCTAAACTAAGAATGCTTAGAGAAAAGAATTGGGGAATTGCTTTTGGGAAAAATCGATTGACTTAAGACAATACCTAAGGAAAAATCCACCGAGACTTTACTTGTTATTCTGGCTCCGAATCGGATGATTTGTTCCGTAGAGATCCCTAAGTTATGTTATTATCCCTATTCAAGACTAATAACGTCTAATCTCTAGATTGAATAACCGAGACTTTTCTCTAATTAACACTCTAGGGTTGCATTAACTTGATCTATGGATCCCCTTATTAGGTTTCACCTTAATCCGGCAAAATCTTGTTACCCTATTTCTAGGCGCGCAATCAACTCCGCTTAATTATTACAAATGTACTCTTAGATAGGGTCTATTTCTCCTCTAAATAAGAGCATGTCTTGAATCAGTATCCTGGGATATCAAAACAAGAATTAAGAACACATAATTAAGAATAAGTTAAATATTTATCATACGATTCAGAAAATAATAACAAGATTCGTCTTAGGTTTCATTCCCCTTAGGTATTTAGGGATTTTAGTTCATAACTAAATAAGAAAACATCTCAGAAGAATAAAGAATACAAAACATAAAGAAAGCCCAAAACTCCTGAAGGGAAATTGAGAAGAGATCTTCAGTCTTTATGATGAATCCGGCTTCTGAGATGGATCAATCGGCTTCCTTGGAATAATTCTTTACTCCCACTTCTCCGTCCCTTTTTTTCTCCTCCTCTAGGGTGTATTTATAGGCTTTGGAATGCCTAAAAACCCTCAAAATTGGCCTTTTCCAAATTGGACTTCACTTGGGCTCGGTAGGGACACGCCCGTGTGCGATTACTTTGGGCTGTGTTTGAGCCTGTTGAATGGCACGAGTATGTGCTATACCCGTGTGAGTCGTGCTTCGATTTTGCCAGATTGATACAGCCGTGTGGTCTACCCGTGTGAGGAAGTCCGGGCCGTGTTAAGTTTGTACTTTGGCCCATTTTCTCTGTTTTTGGCCCGTTTCTCATTCCTTTCGCTCTCCTATGCTCTCCTAAGTATAAAACATGAAATTAAAGCATCAGGAGCATCGAATTCACCAATTCTAATGGAAAATCATCCATAAAATGTGTTAAACATGGGGTGAAAATATGTATAAATTATGGTTTTTCAGAAAACAAACAAGATAAGCATGTAGGATTCTTAGTAAGCTGACATGTATAGAGCAAGACTTACCTTATTTTTATATAAACATTATAAGCTACCTTAGCATGGCATACCATTGGCTAGACATGACAAATCAAAACACCAACAAGGTGATTTCTTATAAACACATTCAACCAAGGAATAACGCAATTACATACCTATCAAATCCATTACTTCAATTGATTTCTCATGATCAATTCATTCAATGGTTTTCAATTTGGATATCAAGTTTATTCCATTCGAATTCAATTTTTCAATTTCCTATAAACTGTTTCACTCGATGAACCCTAGTAAATAAACTTGGATACTCAGGTAACTTGCCACACCAGTTGCTCATTTGAGCTAAGTACATTTATACATATGATTACCTATTCGGCTAAACCATTAACACAACGCATCAGACTACTCGTCTGAGTTAAATTTAGTTCACTTAAACACCAAAAATCTGTAATAAATGTTGAATTTCATTAACATCAGCAATAAATCTCATACAAGTGCACACAACACCATATTGGCATGTCAACCATATCCTAATCCTCTACTAAGTTCGTACAGGCTTCTTTTACACATATAACGTCACATTTCAATTCAGTCCAATTCTAGCCTTGCATATCAATCCACAACTAATAAATCTATAATCAAATATACATATCAAATCAAATACATAAAATCCTAAAATAATAAATACCATATGAACTTACCTATTCAAAACACCAAATAAGTTGATTCTTCAGGGACTAATAAACAATTTTAGCTTTTCCGTGATGATGCGATCATTGAGAGCACCAAAAATATCCTATTTTCTACAAAATAATGAAAAAGAACAGTAAATGGGAAGTAGGGTCGAATCCTCAGGGACTGGATCACACGAATGCTTGTGAATTTTATGGAACCCGATTTTGGTATGGCTGGTTATATCGTGGATTGGCTCCATAACTTAAGTTAGGGTGGTCCCTCCATCCTGGGTTGTACGTGTTAGCGTAAGGGTCGTATCACCTTTATGGTGGCCCAGGGAAATTTCCCACAGCATTTAAATGAGCCATAGTATCATCATACAAACTGGGACATGCATCAATTGTATGTTCTGGTGTAGCACATATTCTGCATACTCGGGCTGGTTTGGCTTTTTTTGCAACAAGAGAACTCACAATATTAGTAAGTCTATCAACTTTATCTTCTAAGGTTGAATTACTTAGCTGGTGAACCCTTCTAGGGGGTTTAAGATTGGCTCGGAATTGCTGAGTATTTACAGTCATGGTGGAGATCAAGTCTCTTGCTTGTTGAGGAGTCATGTTGACCAATGCTCCTCCACTAGCGGCGTCTACCATATTCATCTCCATGGGTTTCAGGCCTTCATAAAAGTATTGGAGGAGAGACTGCTCTGTTATACCATGTTGTGGGTAACTTGCACACAACTTCTTAAATCGCTCCCAATAATCGTAAAGAGACTCTGATTCTTTTTGTCTTATTCCAACGATCTCTCTTCTTAACTCAGCAGCTCGTGATGCTGGAAAAAACTTATTGAGAAATAAACGAGAAAGATCAGCCCAAGTTGTAATAGATCTAGGAGGTAAGTAAAATAGCCATTCCCTAGTTGAATCTGCTAGGGAGAAAGGAAAAGCATGCAATTTGATTTTATCCTCAGTTACCTTCTGAGGCTTCATACTAACGCAAACCATATGGAACTATTTTAAATGTTTGTGGGGATTTTTGTTTTGCAACCCACGAAAAGTTGGCAGTAGCTGGTTTAAGCCTGACTTTAATTCAAAATCAGTATCCATAGTAGGATATGCAATGCATAGTGGCGGCTGTTCTGCCAGAGCTTCGGCCAGTTGCCGAATTGTTTGAGCCATATGTTAAGGTGCTAGATTAGGGTTTTCGTTAACCCTAGCGTTAAATACCTCTTCTGGTGAATCGACTTCTACTTTTTCACTTTCAAATGTTTGGGTAGGATTTTCGTTAACCCTAGACTCTGCTTCGTCGTCGATTTTGATTTCTGGCGGTGGATTACTTTGAGTCCCAACCATCGTTGACTGCTTTTTCCTTAGCTTTGTTTCCTTACAATTAGCTCTCGCAGCAATCTTCGAATCAAACGCAAGAGTACCTGGAGCAGATTTGGTCATAAGAAACAAAAAAACAAGATTAGTACGTTACCGATCCTCGATAACGGCGCCAAAATTTGATGCGGTTGTTGAGAGCACAAAAAATATCCTATTTCCTACAAAATAATGAAAAAGAATAGTAAAGGGGAAGTAGGGTCGAATCCTCAGGAATCGAATCGCAAAAATGCTTGTTTCTTGAAATCTTAGGCAGAATTGTGCCCAAGAAAACCTGTGTTCCTGAAAAAAAACAGAATTAAAAGTTTTGATCTGAAAGAATAAAATAAAAATAGAATTGAAAGTTAAATTGAAATTGAAAAAATAAATTGCGAAAATAAAAATGGAAAATATAAAAATAAACAGAGTTTGGGAAGAGAGAGAGTTTCTTATGTGGTGAGATTCCAGCCTCCGATTGTCTCAATTCGCCTTGGGTCCAATACTTGGCCTTTAAGTGATCCTTCTCAAGCAGAGTAAGCTAGTTATAGTGGAAGAGGTCCCCTACGACCACCAGCTCTAAGAATTTAGACTTAAGATTTGGTGAAACCTAACTCTAGCCAATAATCGCTTTTGTGGGACTATCTTCTACTAGATCATCACTTCCCAACGGGGAATACCACGCCATTTTGTCTCTTGGACTCGTCAACCTTCGACGCAGAAAGCCAACGAACCGACAGTGCAACCTTCCCAAAATGTACAAAGTGGTCGTTCCTTGCACCAGTTGAAAAGATCACCTATTAAGGGACATGGACGGAAGAGTCAGCCCCGTAATACAGAGACGCAATGAATACCCTGTTGAGAAGGCTAAGCGCGGATTCTAAGCCTCATAAACCTTTTTGGGGAATTTCGACAACCTTCGGCTAGATTAAATTTAGTGGCTCATGGTTTTTGGAGAAAATCAAATAAAAATAATAGAAAGAGAATTTTTATTGAAACAAAATTTGAGAAGAAAAAAAGACTAGATTTATGGGGGAGAGAGTGTTTACAGCAAAAGATGGACAAAATTTGTGTCATTTCATCCCCTATTTATAGTACTGAGAAACCTAGTCTATTCCTAATTAAATTCTAAAAGATAAATACAAATAATAAAGATAATTAAAGATAATTAAAGATAAATAAATATAAATCCTAAATTTAAATCTAAATAATTATCCTAATATAATTAAACATTAAATAGAGTCTTGTGCTATTAAATCTCTTCTTTTGCACTTTTGCCCTTATGCCTTCCATGCTTGCATTTTTGGCACCACATTTTTCCCTATGTTGCATGTTGGCCCATTATATCTTCATATTTGCACTTTTTTGCCTTTAAATTCCCTTTTGCCTCAAATTTAGTCCCTAAAAGATAAAAGATCATAAAATAATCCAAATTAGTAGGATCGTACTGAAAATAAACATGCAATTAGCACATAAAATATGTCGTTCTAAAGTATTATCAAATTCTCCCTTACTTTGCCCATGCTTGCCCTCAAGTATGGTTCGTGTCCACTGTGAAAATTAAATCTTGCCATGAAAGAAATACTACTCCAAAGTTTTCTAAAAATTAGTCAAAATGCATATGAAAAATAAAGAGAACTCTTAGCTTTCTTTAAGTAAAATTGATAAAGTATTCCAATTAACACACACAAAAATTAAGATCGACTCGGATTATTTCATGAAAATTAGGTAATTTACTAAACCTATCAAGACACCCTATTCGTTTCTACCTATAGTCCCCACACTTTATTAATATGTCTTTTTTTTCTTTTTTCTTTTCTTTAATTTAATTTAATTTTTTTATTTTTACTTAGGGATATATTGAACCTTTTGACGCGAAGAGAGATGAAAACCAAGCACCCTACCCCGGTTACTTAGCCCAACATACTCCTAATTTTTATTTTCTTAAGAACATATCGAACCTTTTGACGCGAAGAGAGATGATAGCAAAGCACCTCACCCCGGTTACTCAGCCCAGCATATTCTTAAAAATTAATTTTGGTTAACAGAGTTTTACCTAACATGTCACACATCCTTTTGACGCGAAATAGGATGACAATCCAAGCACCCTACCCTAGTTCATCAGCTAGTCACGTCTTAAGCTGCACTCATAACCATGAAAACATTATTATTAAACAAAATTTTAATTTTGGAGGACTTAGGAGCAACAATCAAGTGTCAAAAATAAGTTTCAGCAACCACCTTAATAGTCATGAACATATTTTAAGCATGCAATTGTATTAAGTGTCCTCTCTGTATTTAGAAAATCAAATTTACTAAAAGCAAAATAGGGTTAACTCTATTAATCATAATTATTTTAACATAATATAAATAAAACAGTGGAGATGAAATTAATTATAGCAAAATCATAATTTATCAAAAGACAAAAATGATGCTTGTAAGTCAAACAGTAGGCAATTCTTGGTAAAAAAACTTGGGTATGAAAAGAGGCAGAATATACTTAAAAAAAATAAATGGGCAAAAACGAGCACAAGCAAAAAGAATAGATAAAATGACAGTAATAACGAGGAATGTCTCCCCTTACTTAAAGCACATTGTCTTCGATGTGAAAGTAAAAGGAAAACAAATAGGCAAAAAAGAAAAGTTTAGAAAAATTTCCCATGTAGTTATCGTCATGTCGTCGGCCAAATCGACGCGTTGGGGTGCCAAAAATTGGCACCGACAGCTATTGACGGTGAAGGATGGTTCGGCGGTGGCTCGGCTTCGGGTTCTCACCATGGTGTTGGAGGAAGCGACGGTAAAGAGGGTAGAAAGAAGGTGCAGTTGCTGGTAAGGGTTTGGGTAAAAAATAGGATAAGTTTTTAGGGCTTGGGGGTGCATAGGTAGAATGTTTGGCTGCAGGTTTTTGGTAGTCATCGACAGGTATGCGCTTGTTTAACGTCGCTAGCTTGACGCCTCAACTTGTATTGGGGTTGTTCTAGCTAAATTCTTTCGTTCGTATGGGTTTGGAAATTATCCTTTTTTTATCACATCCACCATATTTGGGTTTAATTGTCCTTGCACCTATTTCTTTGGTTTCATATTTTCCTTGAAGGGGTTGATCCCTTTTAAGTCGGCAATGGTCTCATCATTCTCCAAAAATGTGAATTTGAGATGCTTGGGAAGTGGTTTTAATTTCGAATCTGGTGCCTGCACAACAGAAGGTAGAAGTTTAGTATCCATAGGAGCCAATAATTTATTAACAGATTCAAAATCATCAAATATCATTTTAGATTTATCTCCATAAGATGACTCAAAAGTTTTTTCTACTGATGATTCAATTATGTCGACACGGTTTACGTCCAAGATTTCACTTAGGTGACTAATAGTGCCATAAACATTAAACTTCACAATCTCCCGTCAAACTCCATCATGAGGGTTTCGCTTCGTACGTCAATATTAGTATTTGCAGTATTAAGGAAAAGGCGCCCCAACAAGATGTCTGAAGACCTAGGAGTGTTATCCTGCTCCATTTTTATTATATAGAAATCTGCAGGGAAGATAAGCCCATTGACTTTGACAAATACATCCTCGAGGACTCCTTCGGGATGCACAATGGACTTGTCTGCCAACTGAATGATAACACCTGTCTTTATCAAAAAACCCGCGTTCAGTGATTCATAAATAGAAAAAAGGCATGACATTTATGGAGGCCCCTAAATCACACATAGCCTTCTTAATTCCTAAATGGCCTATTTTGCATGGCATTGCAAACATCCCCCTATCTTTACATTTTGCTGGCATTTTCCACTGTAACACTGCAGGTACATTCTCACCAACACTTACTTTTTCATTACCTGTTAATTTTCGTATGTTGGTGCAGAGTTCTTTAAGAAACTTGACATACCGTAAAATTTGTCTAATGGCATCCAACAGTGGTATATTGATCTCGACATTTCTGAATGTTTCGAGGATCTCATTTCTTCTTTGCCTTTTCGACACTGATTTAATCGTCCTGGAAATGGAGGTTTGATTTTCGGAAATAGAGGTTTCACTCGGACCTGTTCATCTTTTTCGGGATTTTCTTGGGTGTTTTCTTAGGCATTTTCTCGGCCAAGATTTCTGCCAGGAATTGGTTTCAGTACCTTTCCACTTCGCACTGCATATTCATGTTCTCTTGGATTAGGTTCTGCTTGTGATGGCAGCTTCCCTTGAGAGTTCAATTTCTTAATTGATATGGTCAATTCTCTTATAGATGCCTCGGTTTTCTGTTGAAAATCAAGCATATTAGCTGCTAATTTATTGACCAAAGTTTCTAGAGAATTACCTAAATCTTGTAACTATTGTGGAACCTGATTTTAGTATGGCTGGTTATATCGTGGATTGGCTCTATAACTTAAGTTAGGGTGGTCCCTCCATCCTGGGTTGTACGTGTTAGCGTAAGCGCCGTATCGCCTTTGTGGTGGCCTAGGGAAATTTCTCACAGCATCTAAATGAGCCATAGTATCATCATACAAACTAGGACATGCATCAGTTGTATGTTCAGGTTTAGCACATATTCCGCATACTCGGGCCGGTTTGGCTTTTTCTGCAACAAGAGAACTCACAATATTAGTAAGTCTATCAACTTTATCTTCTAAGGTTGAATTACTTAGCTGGTGAACCCTTCTAGGGGGTTCAGGATTGGCTTGGAATTACTGATTATTTGCAGCCATCGTGGAGATCAAGTCCCTTGCTTGTTGAGGAGTCATGTTGACCAACGCTTCTCTACTAGCGGCGTCTACCATATTCATCTCCATGGGTTTCAGCCCTTCATAAAGTATTGAGGAAAGATTGCTTTGTTATACCATGTTGTGGGAAACTTGCATACAACTTCTTAAATTGCTCCCAATAGTCGTAAAGAGACTCTGATTCTTTTTGTCTTATTCTAAAGATCTTTCTTCTTAACTCAGCTGCTCGTGATGCTAGAAAAAAACCTGTTGAGAAATAAACAAGAAAGATCAGGCCAAGTTTTAATAGATCCAAGAGGTAAGTAAAATAGTCATTCCCTAGCTAAATCTGCTAGGGAGAAAGGAAAAACACGCAATTTGATTTGATCTTCAGTTACCCCCTGAGGTTTCATACTCTTTTAAATGTTTGCGGGGATTTTCATTTTGGAACCCACAAAAAGTTGGCGGTAGCTGGATTAAGCCTGACTTAATTCAAAATCAATATCCATAGTAGGATACACAATGCATAGTGGCAACTGTTCTACCGGAGCTTCGGCCAATTGCTGAATTGTTTGAGCCATAGGTTGAGGTGCTAGATTAGGGTTTACATTAACCCTAGCATTAAGTACTTCTTCTAGTGAATCGACTTTTACTTTTTCACTTTCAAATGTTTGGGTAGGGTTTTCGTTTACCCTAGACTCTGCTTCGTTGTTGATTCTGATTTCTGGCGGTGGATTACTTTGAGTCCCAACCATCGCTGACTGCTTTTTCCTTAGCTTTGTTTCCTTGCGATTAGCTCTCGCAGTCTTTTCAACCTCTGAATCAAACGAAAGAGTACCTGGAGCAGATCTGGTTATAAGAAACAAAAAACAAGATTAGTACGTTACCGATCCCCTACAACGATGCAAAAATTTGATGCGGTCGTTGAGAGCACCAAAAATATCCTATTTCCTACAAAATAATGAAAAATAACAGTAAAGGGGAAGTAGGGTCAAATCCCCAGGGACTGGATCGTACGAATGTTTGTTTCTTGCATTCCTGAAAAAATAAAAAAAATAGAATTAAAAGTTTTGAATTGGAAGAATAAAATAAAAATAGAATTGAAAGTTGAATTGAAATTGCGAAAAGTAAAATGAAAAATATAAAAATAAACAGAGTTTAGGAAGAGAGAGAGTTTCTTATGTGGTGAGATTCCAGCCTCCGATTATTTCGATTCATCTTGGGTCCAATCCTTGGCCTTTAAGTGATCCTTTTCAAGCAGAATAAGTCAGTTTAGTGGAAGAGGACGCCTACGACCACCAGCTCCAAGAATTTAGACTTAAGATTTGGCGAAACCTGACTCTAGCCAATAATCTCTTTTGTAGGACTATCTTCTGCTAGATCATCACTTCCCAACGGCGAATACTATGCCATTTTGTCTCTTGGACTCGTCAACCTTTGACGCAGAAAGCCAACGAACCTACTGTACAACCTTCCCAAAATGTACAAAGCGGTCGTTCCTTGCACTAGTTGAAAAGATCACCTATTAAGGGATATGGACGGAAGCGTCAGCCCCGTAATGCGAAGAAGCGATGAATACCCTGTTGAGAAGGCTAAGCGCGAATTCTAAGCCTCATGAACCTTTTTGGGGAATTTCGACAACCTTTAGCTAGATTAAATTTAATGGTTCATGGTTTTTGGGGAAAATCAAATAAAAATAATGGAAAGAAAATTTTTATTGAAAGAAAATTTATAAAGAATAAAAGACTAGATTTATGGGGGAGAGAGTGTTTACAGCAAAAGATGGACAAAATTTGTGTCACCTCATCCTCTATTTATAGTACTAAGAAACCTAGCCTATTCCTAATTAAATTCTAAAAGATAAATACAAATAAATAAAGATAAATAAATATAAATCCTAAATTTAAATCTAAATAATTATCCTAATATAATTAAACATTAAAGAGAGTCTTGTGCTATTAAATCTCTTCTTTTGCACTTTTGCCCTTATGCCTTCCATGCTTGCATTTTTGGCACCACCTTTTTCCTTATGTTGCATGTTGGCCCATTATATCTTCAAATTTGCACTTTTTGCCTTTAAATTTCCTTTTGCCTCTAATTTAGTCCCTAAAAGATAAAAGATCATAAAATAATCCAAATTAGTAGGATCATACTCAAAATAAACATGCAATTAGCACATAAAATATGTCGTTCTAAAGTATTATCACTCGATTACTTTCGCTTTGTTCCAATTCTTGATCTATACAATTATTTTATACAATCCATCGATACGAAACTTTTTCATATTATGTCATGACATGAATAAACCTATATGACCTTATTTTTTATACCCCTAAAATTTTATATTTATTTCAATTTAGTCCCTAAATTCAAAAATAGTCATAACTTCAAATTTTGAACCTAAATTTAAAATCAGATTTCACATATATACATTAGGGACTCTCTATACATTTTATTTAATTTGGTCTCTATATACGAAACTAACAATTTTAACAGTTTGACAAGCTTAAAATATAGTCCTTTTCATAATCTAAACTTAAAATCTATCAATTTCAAGCTAATTATTCAAGAAATCAAAAATTACAACTTTCAAAAACTTTAACAATTTTACAAGTTGGTACATGGGCTAGCTAAATCAAGTTTCCATGACCTCAAATCTATAAAAATTACAAAAAAAAAAAAACTTGAATTTGCTTACTTATTAGATGGTTGAATGTTATAGCTTCAAAAATGGATTTTCCTTAGGTTTTCTATGTTTGGACAGTTGGGAGAAAATGAAGAAGATGGAATACTCCACTAACATATGTCTTATATACTTTGATTAGACATTAATTAATCTAAATTAATTAAATCAACTTAACTTAATTAACATAATAAGCTTTTAAATTTCCAATACTGGAGAAAACCATCATCACACACTATATCCTAATGAAAAATGGTTTATTTATCATTTTGAACCTTCGACTAGTTGCAATTTAAGTTGCTAAGTCTTTGGTCAATTAAAAATTTATAGCGATTGGAATTTCACAATTTAGTCACTATACCTAAATTAAGTATCTAATTGAAAATTTTGATAAACCAAACATCAAATATTATTTTATACCAATTCCAGAAATATTCATATTTAATACTTACGGACTCAGTTTACAAAAATGAGATTTTGAAATCGCATTTTTCGATATCACTAAAAATCAGGCTGTTACAGGTAATTAATATTATTATAAGAGTATTTTCATCCTTTCATATTTTTATATAATCTTCAAATAAAAGGACAGAAAGACATTATTTGGGAATCAAATAAGTTCATACAAAAAACACTTTCCACTCCACTACTTATCATTTGTTGATATATGTTAATAAATATAAAATATTTTTGTTTACCCAAAATCTGGCCTTAATAATATTGTTAATTGAGTTAGTGTTACAAGTCAGCTCGACGCTAACTCATGATTGATGACAACACCATGATAAACACTCGTAGTGCATTTAGTATTGTTAATATGATCTATTTATGTCAAGGTCACGACTTACCTCTATCGAAGTCTTGACATTATGCTTTTGCCCTTAATGGTGCGATATGAATCCCTCAATGTCATGTCATCACTCTTGAATTATGTAAATTTTACGTTTTAGTCCCTCATTCGTCGTTGTATTAGTATGGAAGCTTTCATAATCTTATTTAAACATGAAATTGAATAAATAATGTATTTTAATTAAGTTTTGGAAACCTATTTGCTTGTACGAATTGTCGAGTAGATATTTAAATGAAATCGAAGTTGCTTTAGTAACAAATGTGACATCTCACATTTTAGATTTGGCAACCGAATCACGTGTGAGATGTATTTTTTATTAATAAATTTTGTTTTTACAAATTCTTTGGATGGGAATTGATAAATATAATTTTAATGAATTGCAACAAAAAGTTATTTTCTTAAAAATTATATTAACCAACCTATAATCATATAATTATGTTATCTTAATTTTATAATAAACTGGTATGAATTCCTCACTTCGCGTTAGGTTGATTATTTATTTGTGTCAAATTATAGATTACAAATTTGAAGGTTAAATTATACTTTAGTCCTACTTTTAGTTTTAGAAAATTTGACTTTCTACTATTTAAATTTAAAATTTAGGTTCAAATTGTTACCACAATTAAAATTTTTCTATTAAATTCATCGATGTGATATTTTAAAATAAAAAAAATAACATTGAAAATGTTCATATGAAATTTTTTTTCTTAAAAACTTTCATTTGAACTCAATATGATAATATATATATTTGAATGTTGTTCTTAAAAAAAATTGTCATCAGCATTTTGGTTGAAATAATTAATAATATTAAATATTTAGACTAACTAATGACATAAAAGTAGAAATATAAAATTATGCCAAAAAATAAAGTACATTGATTAAATATCAAGTTTCAGCATAATATAAGGCTAAAACTAAAAAAATAGTAAGACAAACCTAAAAGAAATAAAAAAGCTACATATCATTGTCTAAAATCTTTAAGGCATTCAAATTATATATAATCAAATAATATTTTAATTAAAAAATTAATGATATTAACTATTGCACTATTTAATAACTTTTTTATTAATTATTGGACTAATTAATAATATTATAAAAATGCAACACCAATTACATTAGAAATTGGGCCCATATGATACAGTTAAATGTCCTCTTTAAACATTAAACTCAATTGATACCACTTTTACTTTCTTTTTTGGTACTAATTGATGACATATTGTTTGGACTTCAATTTTTGCTAAATTGAGGAACTCAGTAAACCCGACTGATGTTTTCAAACTGTCCAAAGAAGCAAAAACGAAAAATGCAGGTAAGCTAACATATACTAAATAAATTGCTATTGTCGAAACTATTTTTAAAAAAAAAAAACGAGATTCGACTTTGGTTTTGAAAATGAAAACGAAAAAAAGGGAGTCGCCACCAATCCTTTTGTTTAGGTGTGAATGGATCACCTAATATTTTGATCGTTTTAATAAAATGTTTTATTAATTAAAACAACGATGTCGAAACCATTTTTTAAAGGGATGTTTGAAAAATGGGGATCGACTTTTGAAAAACGAAAACGGGAATCGCCACTAACTTTTTTAGGTGTGATTGGATCACCTTATAAAACGTTTTGGTCTACGAAAATTAAGAAAACAGGTTCGGGAGTCGGTTACATACGAGGAAGGGTTAGCACCCTCGCAACGCCCAAAATTGGTACCAAATTGAATAGTTTTCTATCTTAATGTCAAAAATTTGAAAGGATTTTAAAAATAGGATCCCTTTTTTAAAACCGGAATTATTTAAGTTGAAAAATCAAGATTCCTTAGCTCCGAAAGAATACAAACATCACATCCAGCATGATAGGACACGATATTCTTAAACTCTCGTAACTGAAATCATTTCGTGATTTACAAAATCTATTTAGAAGGATACTTTAGGCATTTAGACAAACAGGAAATCGCAACCCAGCATGTTAGGGCACTATTTCCCGAATTCCTAAATACGAAAAACATTGTCTTATTTTAGAAAACTTTTGGATAAAATATGACAATTAAATGAAATATTTTTTTAAAATAATGATTTGAAAAAAATAATTAACTAAGAGTAACACTAAAAAATTATTTAAAAAGGAAAGAGTTGGATATAATACTAAAATTATTTAAAAAAATTAAAATATATAAAAAAAGAGGAAAACATGGATTAAATCAAAATAAAAAGGGTTGAAAAACGAAGATGAACAAAGAATAAAATAAGAACAAACCGTAGAAAATAAGAACGTAAGAGGGAGAGAAATTTGAGTGAAAGCTCTCAAAAATTTTTATTGTTTCCCAAAACTCTAGTGTGTTTACAATGAAGGGAGAGGCCTCTATTTATAGTTGAACCTCCTCAAATCCAACGGTACAGATTAGTTACATCAACAGTTAAGATTAAAAGGTATCTACAAATTAAATCTCTAAGATTACAAAATCATATCTTCTAAGATTGCACATCATATCTAAGATTATATCATATCTAAGATTACATATCATATCTAAGATTGCAATCATATCTAAGATTGAATCATATCTAAGATTGCATATCATATTTAAGATTGCATATCATTGAAGATTATATTTCCATATGAGTCAAGCTTGTAGATGGACCGTAAATCTTTTCAAGTAATGGACCATTCCGATCGGGCCAAATTATATTTGTAATTCTGGACTGAACTTGGGCTTCGTTTTTTTTGGGGTTTATTATTTTTGTTTTTGGACTTATTTCTGGGCCCAAGCAAAATTGAGTGTCTACAAACGATTTTGGTCTATGAAATTTGAGAAAATGGGTTCGGGAGTCGGTTGCGTATGAGGAAGGATTAACACCCTCGTAACACCCAAAATTGGTACCTAATTGATTAATTAATATATTGATGTCGAAAGTTGAAAGATTTTAAAATAAATTTTAAAATATGATCCCTTTTTATGAATGTTTGGATGTTTTGAAACGGATGTTAAGATTCTCTTGTTTCGAAGAAATAAAATATCACATCCAGCACGTAGGACATGACATTTCAAACCTTCGATACCAAAATCATCTCATGAATTCCAAAACTCATGCATTGAAATTTTTTAAAAGGATATTCGGTTGTTTGGTCAAACGGTAAGTTGAAACCCAGCACGTAGGGCACGTTTTCTCAGATTCCCAAACGCTGAACATTGTCTTGTTTTAGAATTTAGAAAACATGAGTGAAATTCTAAAGGAATATTCAATTATTTGAACAAACAGGAAATTGCAACCCAGCACGATAGGGCACGATTCCCCGAATTTCAAAACTTCGAACGTTGCCTTCGTTTTAAGGAATTTTTAAACATGAGTGAAATTCCAAAGGAATATGCGATCATTTTGAACAAACGAGAAATTGAAACCCAGCACGATAGGGCACGATTCCTTGAATTTCTAAACATCAAACATCGCTTTTGTTTTAAGGTTTAGAAAACGCAAACGAAATTTTAAAGGAAAATTCGATTATTTAAACAAATGAAAGATCGAAACCCAACACATTAGGGCACGATCTATCGAAATGCTAAACACCAAACTTCGCCTTTTCTTTATAAAGTCGACCCCAAAATACATTAATTTGACTTGAAATGAAATGGAATCATGATGTTAGATTAATATGTAGAAGATTACAATGCAACAATTGCGAATGAAGGGCGAAATCATAAACATGAGACAATATATATGGATAGCGAACTCTATTGATGAATGAGAATAGTATAAAAATAAATAAATAAATAAAAACGTACAAAATAACATCAAGCTCACATCCAAACATTAACTATCAAAATAGTGAAAACTAAAAATATAACTAAAGAAACAAATCAAAATAAAAACCTTAACAAGTATTCAAATCTAGATAAAAAAAATTAAGGTAGCAACACAAAAGACTAATGAACAATATGAAATAATATGAAAACAACAACAAAAAAACACATAAAACATACATCATTTAAATATCAACGTAAATAATCAAAGACTAATGAATTAAAATAATATAAAAATAAATAATATAACAAGGTTTAAAATAAATGATAAATGAAACCAATTAAAGCATAAAATAAAAAGTTTAAAATAAATAATATATAAAAAAAGGTTTAAAATAATAATATATGAAAGGGTTCAAAATAAGCAATATATATAAATTTTAAAATAAAGTATAAATCAATTTGAAATAAATAGTTTATAAAGCAAATTTCAAATAAATAATATGTTAAATAAATTAAGATAAATAATACACAAAGTAAAATAAAAAAGGGACCCTTTCGAATACATATAAAAGAGCTTAAAATAAATAATGTATAAATGAGAAAATTAAAATAAATAATATACAAAAATAGTTTAAACAAAAACATATATAAAGATAGTCCAAAGTAACATATGTATATATAAGTTTAAGATAAGGAGTATAAAAAATATTTAAAATAAGTAAAGTATAGAAAATTCAAAATAAATAATGACAATTGGAATTTAAAACGATTAACACGCAAACTAGTTTAACTAAATACCATATAAGAAATTTTAAAATACCCATTATATATAAAATGATTTAAAATAAAAATTTTCAAAATGAATAATATGTATAGTAGTTAAAAATGAATAATAGTTTAAAAATAAAATAAATAATAATAAAACCATTTAATATATGAGGAAAAAGGTTTAATAATGAAAAAATGACAGATTTGCGAAAATAAATTTGAATCAAACAGATTTAGGACTAAATTAAGACATAGATGAAATTAAAAATGAAAACTGCAAATAAAATAAGCAAAGAGGGACCAAAATGAAAGGTCGCAAATGGGAGGAGGACCAAACGAGAAATATTCCCGTGTCCACAAAACGACACCGTTCCAATGTCCAATCTTCAGATGGTCAGAGGACCAGATTGAAACAAATAGAAAATTATGCGGCAAGATTTAAGAAAAATAAAAGAAACAAGCAAGGGCCAGATCGCTCTATGTCACAAAAGCGGAGGGCCTTGCGCGCAAATAGCCCAATTAGTAGAAACACGCGGATCCCATAGAAGGCGGTCGGGTCGCGATCGGGTCCTCCTGAACGGCGCCGTTTAGGCGCTGGTGATTCTGGTGCAAAACGGCACCGTTTCACCCTTGTATATAAACCATTTTTTTTATTTTTCATTCTGATGTTTTTTTTTCTAAAAACTTTAAAAGCTCCCCCCTTTTCTTTGCTAGGGTTTCGAAACCCTAGCTTTTGCGCTGCCATCGTCTGTCCACCGCTCCTCTACCATGGACGGTGGTTGGAGTTTGGCAAATCAGGGCCTTTAGCCCTTGTTTTAGCCCCATTTGAAAGCTAGGCATACTTAGCCCACAATTGAAAGAAGAAAGCTTTCCCCTTGTCCCCTTTTGATTCGGTTTTGAAGACGGAGAGAACTCCGACGACGTAACTGTGAGGCGGTTCAGGTAAGTTTCTTCCTTCTTCCTTTTTGTTTTCGTTTACATATATAAATAAAATATAAAGTAATCAATAAAAAAGCAAAAAATGAACAAGAACTTAAACGAAAGTAAAAAAAACCTTTGAAGCTTTTCTCTGTTTTTTTGTTTTCGATTTCTTTGAAAATAAGTTCGTGTAATACAATATTTTTTAGTGTTTTCAAAAAAAACCCCCGCGTATACATTTCTGTTCTTTGGCTATATAGCCAAATTACAAGTCGCTATCACTGCTCCCTTTTTGCTGTTTCTCTACTGTTGCGTTTTGTCTTGGTTCTCTGCTCATTTTCTGTCTTCTTTTTTTGTTTGTTTGTAGGTGTTACAGAGGCGATGAGACGGAGAAAAGGTTGCTGCTTTGAACGTGCTGACCAGGCACGTGAGGAGCGGAGGCTGAAAGGGGAGGGAACCCTAGGGTTCCTCCGAAAATGTTAAACGTTTTTGGGCTGGGCTTGGGGTTTTAGTTTGTTGGGCTAAATTGGGTTTGTGAATTTGGTAGGATTTGGGTTTGATTTTAATTTGTTGGGCCAGGCAAATTTGGGCCACTACAGCTGCCCCTCTTTACTCCTTATCATGTAATGAGAATGGAGCAAAGACCTTAAGAGGGCCAAATTTGCCTAGACCTGCCGAGTCTCGACTTCTTTTGGCGCTTCTTTTCTTCAAGTAGCTTCAATATGCTCTATTGCAACTTCGAGGAGATAAGTCTTGCTATTTTAACCTGCTCCACTGCAACTTCAGGAAGATGAGGTTTGTAATTTCGACCTACTCCACTACAACTTCAGAGAAATAAGATCTGTGATTTATAGCTTCAATCTGTTCCATTGCAACTTCAGAGAAATAAGGTTTGCTATGATCTGCTCTACTGCAACTTCAGAGATAATACTTGTAATTTCAACCTGCTCCACTGCAACTTCAGAGAGATAAGGTCTGCTATCTTCAGTCTACTCCACTGCAACTTCAGGAAGATAAGACTTGTAACTTCAACTTGCCCCACTGCAACTTCAGGGGGATAAGGTTTGCTATCTTTAGTCTACTCCACTGTACCTTTAGGGGGATAAGGTTTATAGCTTTAACTCTGCTCTACTGTAATTTCGGAGAGATAAGATTTGCTATCTTCAGTGTACTCTACTGCAACTTCAGAGAGACAAGATCTATAATCTTCAGCCTACTCCACTACAACTTAGGGAGATAGGATGGTGGCTTAAATCTGCTTCACTGCAACTTCAGAAAGACAAGATTTGCCGTATTCGATCTGCTCCACTGCAACTTCAGTGAGGCAAGATCTACAATCTTTAACCTACTCCACTACTTCTTAGGGAGATAGGATGGTGGCTTAAATCTACTTCACTGCAACTTCAGAAAGACAAGATCTGTCGTCTTTGATCTGCTCCACTGCAACTTCAGGGAGGCAAGATCTACAATGTTTAACCTACTCCACTACTGCTTAGGGAGATAGGATGGTGGCTTAAATCCGCTTCACTGTAACTTCAGGAAGACAAGATTCGCCATCTTCGATCTGCTCTACTGCAACTTCAGGGAGACAGGATCTATAATCTTCAGCCTACTCCACTACTGCTTAGGGAGATAGGATGGTGGCTTAAATCTACTTCACTGCAACTTCAAGAAGACAAGATTCGCCGTCTTCGATCTGCTCCACTGCAACTTCAGGGAGGCAAGATTTTCAATCTTTAACCTACTCCACTACTGCTTAGGGAGATAGGATGGTGGCTTAAATCTGCTTCACTGCAACTTCAGGAAGACAAGATCTGCCGTCTTCGATCTGCTTCACTGTAACTTCAGGGAGGCAAGATTTGTAGAATTGGTTTCATGTATCTATGATTAGGATGCTATGATCAAAATGAATCAAATGCTCCTAACTAGATGTGATGCTTATGTCAAATAATTAGGATGCTATGATCGAAATGAATCAAATGCTTCTAACTAGATGTGTTATGAATGATATATGAATGCAGAAATGAAAATGATCCATTTTTTAAAAGGCTTAAGGTATCATTTCTCGTTGTTCATCAGGACATTATCTCTGACGTATTACGCGGCTATCTTGTTCAGCTGGTACTCTTAACAGAAAAGTTAAAGAAACAATCATATTTTGCTCTGCAAGCTTGCCCCGCTATAATTTCAGACTCCCTTCCACTGTAACTTCTGGGGACATAAAGTTTGTACCTCCCACTGCAACTTCAGAGGAATAAGGTTCACTATCTATCTTGCTGCAACTTGAAGGTATAGGATTTGTATTATATTCAATCAATTTGATCTATCACACCATTCCCTGGGTGTAATGACCTACTGTATATGCTCAATGTTTGCATGAATGCAGAATATCATTATTCTTTTCTCGAGAATGATCCCCTTTTACACTTAGATTGACATTGCTCATTATTTATTGAGGTTGTATCATCGACGAAATATCTTGCCTCTTCATTCAGCTGATATCTTTGACAGAAAATTCGAAGATATAGTCGCAATTTAGACTCTTTTTCCTCAAACATTTTCAACCCTTAGGCTTGGTGAGTTCTAAATGATGGTCATGTTTCAGGTTCTTGTACTATTTAGAAGCCTCCAGAGTAATATGCATAACTTCTTTTGTGAAAGTTTTATTAGTCCATTAATCATTATTTCAATGCAAAATGCTTGAAAAAGATCATAACAAATGGACAAGAAGGAGATTAATTGAGAGCATGGCTCGACACAAATAAGTTAATCAATGATAGAAAATGCAATTAAGAATGAAATTTATTGGGACGTATCTTGAAAAGAATAAGGTAATCAAAGATAGCCAATTCAAAATGGGTAAAATGGAAAACTAGGTGCCCCAGATATCGCAGCTTGAGCTTCTCTGTACCAACTTCTTGAGGACCTTTTTGAGCTTAATATGTGTTTAGGGGATCCGAAGTACTTTGTCGATGCCCCAAGACGTAACATACTTCTTCTTTGTTATTTCAAACATAGCAAGACTGCTGCATGCCCCATTTTGATTCAAATTTGAGCCGCCCTTTTTTGGTTTTCAACTCAAATCCCCTTTGGTCTCGAGGTGCCCTTTGTGGGTCTTCACCTTGGCCTCTCCCTTTTTTTTTAATTCTCAAAGTGCCCTTTGCGGGTTTTCGCCTTGGCCTCTCACTTTCTAGGTGAAATACTTCTTAACGAAATTTGAATTCACCGACTTGGGCAAATCTTTGCCATCTATTTCGGTCAATGTTAATGCCCCTTCAAAACAAGCCTTCTTTATTACATAAGGTCTTTCTCAGTTTGGCATCCACTTTTCTCTGAAGTCCTTTTGTATAGGAAGGATCTTTTCCAATATCAAGTTCTCTTCGTGGAATTCTCCAAGATAAACCTCTTTATTGTAAGCTCGCATCAGTCATTTCTGGTGCACTGGACCTCGAAAAATAGCTTTCAACTCTCTCTCTTCAAATTCAACTGATCCTATTAGGATTGGGTCCATTCTGCCTTATCCAACTTCAGCTCTGACAAGACTCGGAGAAAAGGAATCTTGTCTTCAAAATCGTTTTTTATCTTATTGACTAATGAAATATGCTGCCCCGGCAAAGGTCTTGGCCAATGTTCGATGAGCATAGAGGATAAATGGTGACTTCTCATGCCAATCTTTACAAGTCTCAGTCATCTTCCCCATGATCTTTAGTTTGTTGTTGGTTTTTTTTTGCCTTTACCTTTGCTGCACTGCAATATAGCGCCTAATCTTTGAACAGATTGCAAACTTTTGATATTGTGTAGTTGTGTTAGACATGATATTTTTTGGCATTCTTTATTGGCAACCCTTTTTTTTGGAATTTGATGACTGTCGACTTAGTGACATTGGCATATGAAACAACTTTCACCCTTTTTACGGAGTAATCGACGACCCCAAAGACGAATCAGTATCGATTAGAAGCTTTCAAAGAGATCGGCCAATAACCTCCATGCCCCACATAGAGAAAGTCTACGAAGAAATGAAGGGGCACATGAATCTTGTCTCCATAAATTTAGCATTTACGACATAACTGATACAATTCCCTTCTACGTTAGACCAGTAGAATCTGAATCTCATGGTTAGCCTGGCTATTAGTATGTGTCTTTCTGACACTCTTAGGGACCTCTTTTAACTGCATCTGTAGGTTTTAGTAGCCTAGGTATATCTTGATATGGGCACTTTGTTTTGTCTTTACAGTGACGCAAACTTCGATCCTTACCTTTTCTCTTCTGTTAGGCCTACTGTTCATTGACTCCTCGTAAGGTAGGATCTGTTTTCACCTTACTCTACCATCATTAACAAATCAGGAGATACGTTACAATCTCTGTTATCTTCTAAGTCCTGAGATCCCTCAAGACACATATCTCACTCAAAAAGAGATTCTGGGTCAGTAGCAAAGCCGTTCATGTCGTTGATATCTGGGGACCTATTGAAGATAGATGCCAAAGAATAAATGATTCTAAGGATGATTATTTGTATGGTATGATCATGAATAAAAGAATCTAAGAATAATTGTTTGTACGGTATGAAATTGAAAGAATAAAAGAATATTTACTCAAAATGATAACAAACATGCATTTTATTGAAATAAAGATTTTGGATATAAGCCTATTTCACAAAAGGATTCTTATTACTTCTAGGTTCAAAGCAACAAGCGTATTTTGAATGTTACTCTAGATTAGCTCTAAAAATACAAGGGTCTCTTCCACAGTCTCATGGTTCAAAACACTCCCAAGTATGTAAGGGCATATGCTCGTAGAATTCTATTCCCGGGTTCCCTCTTCTGATACGTCATTAATGTTCAGATTCCCCAATATCAGGTCTTGTTTTAGAGCCCTGAGCTCAATGTACTCTTAGATCTCATGCCCTTATCCATCATGGAACTCAGATTTCCCCCTTTAACAGACGGGTTGGGTAACAATTTTTTTTTGCACCAGAGGGATCATAGAATTTTACGATGCCCAAATTGATGAGTCTTTTGATCATGTTTTTAAAAAGTGACGCAGTTCTCGATCGAATGCCCTGTAATTCCCGCATGGTATTCACACTGGCCGCTTGCATCGTACCATTTAGGGTATGGAGGTTGTATTGGTTCTACATAAAAAAGGGACACAATATGTGCGTCAAACAAAATTGAGTACAACTCCCTATACGTGATTGGGATGGACGCGAACTGTGGTTTTTTCAAGTTCAGTCTTGGATTGGGTTCTTGCCTTGGGGAGACCTGATGGCTGGTAGTTCCATCCTTGACTGGCTTACTATAATCGGCTCCGATCGGCCCTTGTTATACCTACTCGCATCATTCACTTCATTTTTCTTCTTCTCCGGGGCCTTTAAAGTCCCCTCTCCCCTTTCCTTCATTTCTGCCAAAACAACTGGTTTGGCTCGATCATCTTCTGGGTTAAAACCTGAACCCATCGGGAAGTTCAACAGTTTCGAGGTATTAGCCTGATATTGGGGTCCAATAATGACGGGTACCCCTTGTATGTCTGGTTGGGTCAGGACACTTATTGGGGTAAAAATTCGGAAATAAATGATGTCTTCATTATCATCCTCGTTATTGACCACTGGGCCACTCTTTTTTTCAAATTCTTCAGCCAGTAACTGGGTTAACTGGCCTATCATATTTCTTTGGAGTTCTAGCATTTGTTCTCGCATATCTTATTGAATTTTGATCAATTGCTCTTGCATCTGTATTTGCCTTTGCTCTATTCTCTCCAACCTTTGGTCCATATGTTTAGTCGGTTCTGAAATAATTTTACCTAATTAGGGTCCTTTTGGGAAAATCTAATGCAAATGATGTAATGCAATGCAAATGCATGGGTTGAATGCAAAAGAAAGAAAGGCGTTAATTCTGAATTCAATTCCACTAGAACAACTTTTCTAGAAAACAAATTCCCTTACATAAAACGGATTAAATATGCGGCCTTTCTCTCATATTCCAAGCGAAGACACCTATCTTCCTCTTCATAACCAGATGTTATGGTTGAGTCTTGCGAATTCTCCAAAAGATGTCTCTATTAACTTCTTTTTACTTGATCTAGGCCGCTACTCATTGATCACTTATCCCCGCGATACTCGTCAGCTCTTTTTAAGAAAGTCAAGACGTGACGGCTCTCGAATAATCTTTGTCTGCTTGAATCCTCGAGCAATGGAACAAAGTTTTGTATTGCTCCATTACATATGCAGCCTTGCCCTCATATTCCAAGCGAAGACACCTGTCCTCCTCTTAATATTTGGATGTTACAGTCGAGTCTTGTGAATTTTCCAAAAGATGTCTCTATTATTTCCTTTCTGCTCGATCTGGACTGCGGCCCATTACTCACTTCTCCCCGCAATGCTCGTTAGCTTCTTTAAGACATGACGACTCTTGAATAATCTTTGTTAGCTTGAACCCTCGGGCAATGAAGCAAAGTCGTATATTTATTCATGGACTATCAACCTTCCTTTATTGTGTTTACTTGGACCATATTTAGACAACCGTGTTATAATCCACTTTATCAAGAAATTCATTTTCTTATGACAAACTATTCTATTTAGCAATCAAATATGAATCAACACCTCCTTTCTATGATAATGTAATGCAATGCAGTTATAAACAAAACAAAAAACAAAACACGTTAGTAGAGGAGAAATAAATAACAAATAAAGCACCTATTCGGGTGGCCACTAGGGGTTCAGAGTAGCTCTACCTAGGGTAAGCTCCTAGGCCTCTCTATATGTGGCTTGGTTCTAGAGTAAGGGTACTCGAACCAGTAGATTCCTTGATCCTCACCCATTATAGGCTCATATGGATCGAGTTCGGTTCACAGGAATACATTTCCCTATGACCATGTGGAGATGAAAATCTTACGAAATCATAGGTACGGATGTATCCCGGAAGCAATTGGCTAGCCCATACGGAGGTGAAAACCTCACGAAAGCATAGTTTCTTACTCGCACTTAGAAAGGTAAGATTGACCGACCATGCAATGCAATATGCAGACAGATGCCTAACCAACACAACAATTATAAACCGCAATAATAAGGATCGTAACAAGGACGAATAAAAATGCAATGAAAGGATCTCTTTACGATGAAAATGTAATGTGATCAAAGCAAAACCAAACGCATCAACATAGATTTAATAAACAAAATAGAGCACATATCCGGGTGACCACTAGGATTTGGCATGGCTCTACCTAGGATGGGCTCTTGGGGCTTATTATATGTAGTTTGGTTCTAGAGTAAGGGTACTCGAACTAGCAGATTCCTCGATCCTCACCCATTATAGGCTCATATAGACCGAGTTCAGTTCAGGGGAATACATTTCCCTATGGCTACACGGAGATGAAAATCTCACAAAGACATGGGTACGGATCTATCCCGAAAGCAATCCACTATCCTACACAGGGGTGAAAACCTTACTAAGGAATAGTTTCTCACTCCCACTTAAGAAGTGTGACCACAACGATCATGCAATGCAATGTGCAAGGATATATAAATAAAAAAACTCGAAGCAATAAAGAAAATAGGAACAAAATGATGAAAACTATAAGAAAAACGGATGAAATGCAATGAAGGGATCGTAAGTTTAAAATGAATTTTTAATTTTCGACAAAGGAAAAAAATTAATCAATTTATGGCTTGACTCTCAAGTTCCCAGTGGAGTCGCCAAGCTGTCGAAACCATTTTTTTTTAAAAAAATGGGGAACAACTTTGGTTTTGAAAATGAAAACGAAAAAAAGGGAGTCGTCACCAATCCTTTTTTTTAGGTGTGAATGGATCACCTAATATTTTGATCGTTTTAATAAAATATTTTATTAATTAAAAAATGATTTTGGTCTACGAAATTTGAGAAAATGGGTTCGGGAGTCGGTTATGTATGAGGAAGGATTAGCACCCTCGTAACGCCCAAAATTGGTACCTAATTGATTAATTAATGTCTTGATGTCGAAAGTTGAAAGATTTTAAAATAAATTTTAAAATATGCTCCCTTTTTATGAATATTTGGATGTTTTGAAATGGATATTAAGATTCTCTTGTTTCGAAGAAATAAAATATCACATCCAGCACGTAGGACACGACATTTCAAACCTTCGATACCAAAATCATCTCATGATTTCCAAAACTCATGCATTGAAATTTTTTAAAAGGATATTCGGTTGTTTGGTCAAACGGTAAATCGAAATCCAGCACGTAGGGCACGTTTTCTCGGATTCCTAAACGTTGAACATTGTCTTGTTTTAGAATTTAGAAAACATGAGTGATATTCTAAAGGAATATTCGATTATTTGAACAAACGGGAAATTGCAACCCAGCACGATAGGGCACGATTCCCCAAATTTCCAAACTTTGAACGTTGCCTTCGTTTTAAGGAATTTTTAAAACATAAGTGAAATTCCAAAGGAATATTCGATCATTTTGAACAAACGAGAAATTGCAACCCAGCACGATAGGGCACGATTCCTCGAATTTCTAAACATTAAACATCACTTTTGTTTTAAGGTTTAGAAAGCAGGGACGAAATTTTAAAGGAAAATTCGATTATTTAAACAAATGAAAGATCGAAACCCAACACATTAGAGCACGATCTATCGAATTGCTAAACACCAAACTTCGCATTTGTTTTATAAAGTCGACCCTAAAATACATTAATTTGACTTGAAATGAAATGGAATCATGATTTTAGATTATTATGTAGAAGATTACAATGCAACAATTGCGAATGAAGGACGAAATCATAAACATGAGACAATATATATGGATAGCGAACTCTATTGATGAATGAGAATAGTATAAAAATAAATAAACAAATAAAAACGTACAAAATAACATCAAGCTCACATCCAAACATTAACTATCAAAATAGTGAAAACTAAAAATATAACTAGAGAAACAAATCAAAATAAAAACCTTAACAAGTATTCAAATCTAGATAAAAAAATTAAGGTAGCAACACAAAAGGCTAATGGACAATATGAAATAATATGAAAACAACAACAAAAAAACACATATAACATACATCATTTAAATATCAACGTAAATAATCAAAGACCAATGAATTAAAATAATATAAAAATAAAAAATATAACAAGGTTTAAAATAAATGATAAATGAAACCAATTAAAGTGTAAAATAAAAAGTTTAAAATAAATAATATATAAAAAAAGGTTTAAAATAATAATATATGAAACAGTTCAGAATAAGCAATATATATAAATTTTAAAATAAAGTATAAATCAATTTGAAATAAATAGTTTATAAAGCAAATTTCAAATAAATAATATGTTAAATAAATTAAGATAAATAATACACAAAGTAAAATAAAAAAAGGGACCCTTTCAAATACATATAAAAGAGCTTAAAATAAATAATGTATAAATGAGAAAATTAAAATAAATAATATACAAAAACAGTTTAAACAAAAACATATATAAATATAGTCCAAAGTAACATATGTATATATAAGTTTAAAATAAGTAGTATAAAAATATTTTAAAATAAGTAAAGTATAGAAAATTCAAAATAAATAATGACAATTGGAATTTAAAACGATTAACATGCAAACTAGTATAACTAAATACCATATAAGAAATTTTAAAATAACCATTATATATAAAATGATTTAAAATAAAAATTTTCAAAATAAATAATATGTATAGTAGTTAAAAATGAATAATATATAAATTTTTAGAATGAATAATAGTTTAAAAATAAAATAAATAATAAAACCATTTAATATATGAGGAAAAAGGTTTAATAATGAAAAAATGACAGATTTGCGAAAATAAATTTGAATCAAATAGATTTAGGACTAAATTAAGACATAGATGAAATTAAAAATGAAAACTGCAAATAAAATAAGCAAAGAGGGACCAAAATGAAAGGTCGCGAATGGGAGGAGGACCAAACGAGAAATATTCCCGTGTCCACAAAACGACACCGTTCCAATGTCCAATCTTCAGATGGTCAGAGGACCAGATTGAAACAAACGGAGAATTATGCAGCAAGATTTAAGAAAAATAAAAGAAACAAGTAAGGGCCAGATCGTACTACGTCACAAAAGCGGTGGGGCCTCGCGCGCAAATAGCCCAATTAGCAGAAACACACGTATCCCATAAAAGGCGGGTCGGTCGCGATCGGGTCCTCTTAAACGGCGCCATTTAGGCGCTGGTGATTCTGGTGCAAAACGGCACCGTTTCACCCCTGAATATAAACCATTTATTTTTTTTTTATTTTTCATTCTGCTTTTTTTTTTCTAAAAACTTTAAAAGCTCTCCCCCTTTTCTCTGCTAGGGTTTCGAAACCCTAGCTTTTACGCCGCCATCGTCTGTCCACCGCTTCTCCGCCATGGACGATGGTCGGAGTTTGGCAAATCAGGGCCTTTAGCCCTTGTTTTAGCCCCCATTTGAAAGCTAGGCATACTTAGCCCACGATTGGAAGAAGAAAGCTTTCCCCTTGTCCCCTTTTGATTCGGTTTTGAAGACGGAGAGAACTTTGATGACGTAACTGTGAGGCGATTTAGGTAAGTTTCTTCCTTCTTTCTTTTTGTTTTCGTTTACATATATAAATAAAATATAAAGTAATCAATAAAAAAGCAAAAACGAACAAGAACTTAAACGAAATTAAAAAAAACCTTTGAAACTTTTCTCTGTTTTTTTGTTTTTGATTTCTATGAAAATAAGTTCGTGTAATACAATATTTTTAGTGTTTTCAACCCCCCCCCCCCCCCCCCCCGCGTATACATTTCTGTTCTTTGGCTATATAGCTTAATTACAAGTCGCTATCACTGCTCCCTTTTTGCTATTTCTCTACTGTTGCGTTTTGCCTTGGTTCTTTGCTCCTTTTCTATCTTCTTTTTGTTTGTTTTGCAGGTGTTGCAGAGGCGATGAGACGGGGTAAAGGTTGCTGCTTTGGTGGTCAGGCCTCGAGCGTTGAACGTGCTGACCAGGCACGTGGGGAGCGGCGGCTGAAAGGGGAGGGAACCCTAGGGTTCCTCCGAAAATGTTAAACATTTTTGGGCTAGGCTGGGCTTAGGGTTTTAGTTTGTTGGGCTAAATTGGGTTTGTGAATTGGGTAGGATTTGGGTTTGATTTTAATTTGTTGGGCCGGACAAATTTGGGCCTCTACAGCTATCTTAATCAACTTAATCAGGAAAAGTATACTTCATTGGAACAAAACCTCCTAATCATTGAGCTTCTCGTACCTAATAGCAGGCGAGCAAAATTCATTTTGATTCAAAATAATCGAAAAATAATTGATTGTATTAAGAGTTGTATAACCCGAATACTTGTTAAATAAAATAAAGTGGTAAAACTAGGGGATCTGTGTAGGGCTTAATCCTAAACCATGTGGTGCAAGTAAAATCCGTATAAAACTACACTTCTTCTATTTGATATTTATTAGAATAAAGTTTTTTAACCTTTAAATAGATGTAGTCACAACTCCTTTTCTATCATTTGATTTTCAACATTAGTAAATTTCTCCTTCTTTGCCCATGGTTATTTCTCCTCCTTTACCCGTAATTTTTTCCTAAAAGAGTTTCCACATAAAATCCGTATCTTTTATTCTTTTTATTGCTTTTACCATCGTTATATTACCATTATCAATGTTAGTTTTAACGTACTAGGGGAGACTTGAAAATAAGGAGATGGATTACCCACAGCGTAACCCCCTAGGCTTAATGCAACTTCTACATTTGAATTTCTAGACTTGATGGAAAAAACATGGAATGGGCTGAGATTGATGGAATCCCAAAACACATTTAATTTCCCATTGGTGTAAATGAGTATTGTGCTAAAGTTAGTGACCCCAAACGTGAAATTCTAGAATGGTGATATTTTTGTTTAGAAAATGCATGCATGGTACCAACTGTTAAAAGAAGAAAAGAAGAAATAATGCAGTCAAAATGAGCATATTATATACTAAATTGCACTCTTAATAAGCTTTTCACTCCAACTGCCTACACAACTTTTATAACAAAGACAGACAAATAAACAAGATCAAATGAGCTACTATATGCTAAGGAAATATCGACTATGTTTAAGAGGACATCAAAATAAGCTGAGTGGAATTAGTTTCCCTGCAAAAATAGTTGGTTTTGGCTATATAATCCAACGGCAATTATACTACCAATGTCACATTTACAATATTTCGATGATTATTCAAAAAGCTAAAATGAAAAGGAAAAGCAGCACAGCAGCAGTTGCTTTCCTTGTAGAAATCGCATTCAAGCAGTGCCATTTTGGGTGGGCCCAGGATGCAACCGACTCCCATCCCAAGACAGCAACTCGTCCCTGGAGCCACATCCATTTTCATTCAAATATATATATATATATTCTAATTTGATTATAGTGGCTTTATTTTGGATATATTTTTGCTTTTGAAGGGGGAAAAAGAACTTACGGATGAAGTAAATAACGTCGCTCCGCTGTAGTATACTGAAAACAGTAAACGCAAGATGAAAATGTATATTTGTTCTTTTTATTAAAGGTATAAAGGCATACACAGAAAAATGTAAACAACTTACAAATCTCTCGCCAATGTGTCTGTGGCAATCATTGCAACGGACATTCAGCACTGCTACATCATCGAGATACCGCCAAGTCCGTACAGGATCTATCCCCACATTGACACTATAAATATCAATCAAGCGCAAAGATTAAATTGTAATTATTTTTCTTTATTACTCAATGGAATTAATGTAGTTTGTGTTCTTGAATGACTAAGTATCTTACACATTTTCGCAGAGATATCCAGGCACCGTCCCAGTTACCTAAGAAATTTATTCAAGTTTGTAAATGTGCATGTATTCTTGCAGGAACACTTAATTTTACATGGTAAGTAATAATCTTGCACCTCAATTTCAAGTTAAAAGATTAAAACTTATTAAGGGAATACATATACAAGAAACCAACATTTGATATAGTATCAAGAAATCAAGAAGGTAAGTTTTCATACATAACGAATCAAGTTGTTCTTGGTGACGATGTGGTTTCTGCAATGGCGGCGTAAGTAGAAACTATTTTGATCCTTCATTTCATATCTAACGTTATCTGGAGAATCCACAAACGACATAATGAGAATGGATTGTTCTGCTGAGTCCAAGAATCAAACACCCAAAGTTATGTTATGAAGAAGATGAGAGTTGAGAGAGAAGGATAGTAAGGAAATGGAAAAAATCAAAAGCAACAAGACGCACTGAGGTTTCTTGCTGGTGGGTTATTTACTTACCAGCAGTAATTAACTTCCCAAATGGATATAATAAGGTTCTTCTTGGGATGGAAGTGAATGCAATTGAGAGGGGAAGCATAAATGAGAATGAATGATTCCTTGGGTTATATATAAAAACAAAATGAAAGCAGATAGATACATAGCTTGTTTTTCAGTTCTAACTGATAAGGGTTTTATAAACAGCAGCTAAAATTGGTTTCTATTAGGACCTTGGGAGGTTTGGGGTGTAGGATATGGGCTGGTTCCAAGACCTACTCTGAAGAAAAAGGGCTTAAATACGTCCCGGGGCACATTGGCTATGAAGTTTACTATTGTATACAACATTCTTGAATATGAACCAACTTTCGAGCTTAACAAATAACCAATCACTGAATAAGTCTACTGCTAAACAAAGGTGTTTGTGAAGATTTCCTGCTACTTTGTAATTTGTTAATAATAAATTGGATTTGAGAAGGGCTGGATTTCACATGACATTTGAATGATGATTAAAGCAAATTTGGCTGGTATAAGTATAAAAAGCCTGTGCTACTGATTTTTCAAGTTTTAGACAGTACAGTAACCTTCGTAAATTTACAACACTTAAAAAGACAATTTTTTCCTTAGGTTATAGGAAAACCTGTACTTTGCTTGGCATTATTTATTTGTACATTTTTCCTTAGATTATAATAAACAAAGTATGAAAGAGTTGTATGGTACAAATATCATTGGGACCTCTTTGTACTGAAACTTTTTAAATGTTTGATGTTACAATACAAGTTCCTCACTTCATTCTTTTAACTCCACAAGGATAACCAAAGCAATTCATAAACAAATGCCAAAACCAATATAAGATCACATATCCATACCATATAAATGATTTATGCAATTCATCACTGGTATTAGAATAGATTAAACAATTACGAATTTAACTATTCTAATTGACAAAGTAACCATTTTAAACTATCAAATATCGACCGAATATTTAATAAATCTAAGTTGTTGTAATTAAAACAGGAGATGCATGAATAATAAAGGACAAAGAAGAATTATAGAGAAAATAAATCTCACAAATTTATTAAATCAAACTTCGATAAAACTTTTGACTAGAAAAGGGAATTTAGTAAGCCATAAAATCAAAAGAAGGCAAAAATAAACAAAAATCGCTATTCAGTCCTCAAATGGCCAAAAGTCGTAACTCCTTCAGAAAATAGAGTATTTGTAGGTTTTTTTTTTACCTCAATTACATTGCAAAAACTTGATTTATGTCATAAATCCCATGAAAAAACCAAAACACTCTTGAAACACGACCAAAACGTGAAAATTCAAATCGAAACGGGGTGACTTGACGTTGGGGCGTCAAAATTGGCACAAGGGTGTACATGTTTTGGCACAGGGGCACCAACGTAACTCATTCCTTTCTCGCATTGGGACATCAGTTGTGGTGGGGGTGTCGGATTACTATGTAGTGGCTCCAAACTCCTTGTTTTTAGATACGCTTTGCCTCAATTCTTCATCTAATCTTCTGATGGACTTAAAACCTGGGCCTCAAACTTTTGTACACCGATTTCAAGTTCGACAACACTTAATGAAAATTTGACTATCAAAAGTGCATAAAATAATGGAAATTCATTGAAAAGATAAATAAATGCAAATGAGACTTGAAACCAGAAATCAAAACTAATGTGGAATATTTTACCTAAGATTCATGAAAAACGCTAAATGTTTGGTTCTAAAATGTGTAAAAGGTGGGGACTTATTAATAAATAAATCAATTTCTAATTTTTGTTTTGGAAAATGGAATTAAGTTTTACTTTAACAACCCCTTTCCAAAATAGAGGATTAAAAGAAGAAATTGTTTTAGAATAAGTTAATGAATTGTTTTATCACAAAATAAGTGTGAAAAGTCATTTCTAATAGATTTTTCAGTTCCAAGTCTTTTAAGCCTTCTCAAACCCTCATAACCACAACCATTTTGTATAATAGGTGCATGAGAAACATGATTAATTTTTAAAGAAAAATTATGTTAAAAAATTCAATATTTTTTATCTCAAGTATATTATTATCATTATCAAACACATCACTATTTATAACAAGATATCACATACCAAAAACTGAGTTAGAAAAAATTGGGTTAGTGAAACCAAGAATGGTTACATCTTGATTTTGTTTAGGATTGTGAAAATTTTATTAAGTAAATTGACATGTTTTAGTGGATAAGTGTTTTGAATGTGTGCTTGAGGTTTTATGTTCAAATATCTCTCATGGAATTTTTTTCATCCTTATCCTTATCTCTATCTTTGCATATTTGACTTCAATTTAATTCCTGTGCATGTTTTGGTAAAAATGAGCCTATTGGTGTAGTGGTAAGGCTTTAATTTATTTTTTGGTCTTGTGTTCAAATCTCTGTGTATGCAAAGTGGAAAATTATTTTTGTTTTAAAATTTCGAGAAAAATCTGATGTGGATAGTGATAGGAGTTAATGGGGTAGTTGTAAAAAATAGTGGTCAGGGATTTCTCCTAAATTTACTCCATCAACCGTCCATCTTTCCATTCTCCCTTCACTCATCACTTTTTTTTTGTATCAATTTCACGTTTTTTATTCTTTCTCTGTTAAATTCTTCTTCTGTCGCCATCCCTATCTCATTTGGTTTCTTTCTTTGATATTCTTTCTTGTTCCTGTTACTCTCGATTTTGTCGCCTCTTTGCCAATTAATCTATGACGACTGTGTGTGGTAAGTATTTCGGAGTTAAATTTGTAAATTCGTTGTGGGTAATTCTTCATATGTTTGCTTTTAGTGTTTTCTATCATTGTGATGTTGAGGTTAATGGTTATTTTGTGATGTTGGTTAGCTGGGGAACGTGAATTTTTGGATCTACATGTGAATTAAACTTCTATTGATTGTTGTTTTGCAAGAGGTAAGAAATGAAAGTGTTAATTAAAGGCCGGTTTCGTTAGTTCGTAATAATGGATTGGTTGCGTTCGAATTAGTGGATGGATTTAGTGCAAAACTTGCTTATTAATTCTTTTTGGAATGGTGATTTAGTTACTGAAATTTTCACGGTTGCATTCGAATCGACAAATAACCAAGTGTGTAACGAAAAACCCGAAAAACAGTGAACAATGAAAACTCGGAACGCATTTGGTCAATGTCACGCGACTGTGTGCCAGATCGTGTGGACCACACGGTATGGGATTTTTGGACCAGTGGGTCATACGAACGTGTGTTAGGTCAAGTGGGTCACATGAGCTGGTCATTTGGGCCATGTGGGCCACAGATCGTGTGTACCCATTTTTTGAAAATTTTTACTTTGGCCCGTTTGACATAGAAATTTGCAATTAAACTTTCCGTGGGGTTTGTTTGGCTAAAATAATACTCAAAATGTGACATCTGTTAATATGTGTCAATATGCGATATGGTTAATGTATGTGAAAAATGTATGTACAATCTGTGTTCTGATAACTTTGAAAGTATAATTACGTGTAAAAAAACATGTATGACATCTATGTGTAAAATAATTATTAGTATAAGCAATATGATATGTTATGATCCGTAAGTTATGTTTACGTATGCATGACATACCATTCATGTGATATGTACGTATGATATTATGATTATACATGTGCATTGGGGTTGATTTTGATATGATGGAGGAAGTTTTTTTTTGGCAGTATTACTGCAATTCTAGCAATTAAACTGCAATATCTTTCTGGCAGCACAGCTGCACTAGTATGAGTAGCATACCACTACGACGCGGTGTGATTGGATGGATGGACTCTTGTAGTCTTACTTGGTGTGATTGATTGGACAGAGTTGGTTTGTAGCGAATAGGGGTAGGATTTTTTCTGATCTACTATGATATTTGTATACGTGTACATTATAAGTAAAATTATACGTTGATATTTACATTTGTGCATGTTATAAGTAAAAATTTTGTTTGTGGGCCGAGTCACACATTGGGCTTCTAGCTCACTCGTTTGTTTAATATGTTTCAAGTGATCTTCAATATTAGGACCGGATGACGTGCAGGAGCTCGAATTATTTTGACAGTTAATTAAATACGGTGATTTACATTAGTAATTTATCTGGACTTTTGGGACTCTAATATGTTTTTGGGCTTTGCTTTGGTTTTTGTTTTATTCATCAGTATTTGATATTTTTAAACGTAAAAACTGAAAAAAATCACATGGGTTAACAAACTAAAATTCAGATTTCAAAACTAAAACATTGAAAGTTTTCTGCTGCATAAATAAGTAATCACCTAAGTGTTTTTCTGTAAACAAATAATTTTTTTAACAAATTTTAGCTTTAATTGGAAATGGTTTGCCCAAAATTGATACTTTCAAAGCAAGCGAATTTGAATTCAAATTCTGGATTTGAAATAAGTGTTTTTGGACTTAAGTTTTTCCTAAACATTTGTAAGAGTTTTGCCAAATTTTATACTTTCGTAACGCACAACTAGGTTGATTTTTAATTAGTATTTCACACGAGTCAATGTAAATCCTTTAGATTCAGCCATAACATCTAGGTCGGGTTTGGGGTGTTACATTTAGTGGTATTAAAGCTAGATTGAAAAACTCGGGCTGTGTTTTGATTTTAAAATTTTTATGCATAATGTGTTTTCAAAGTTATAATTTTTAGGAAAATTTTTGAAAATCTGATGTGGGTGAATTTACACAAAAATTTACTAAAGTTTTGAAAATATGAATCCGAGCCTCGGACGCCGATCTAAGTAAGTAAGTATACTTCAACTAACTATACTTTAGTTACTTTTACTTTAGTATTTTAGTAAAACTATTAGATTTAGAGACTGCAAAATAAGATATCTCTACCTTAAGATAAGTATATCAACTAAACTTTAGACTTAGAGTTTAAACATAAACCAAAACTAAACTTTGGGACTTCTAAACTATCGAAAAGTAAGATGAGTTTCTGTGGTATATGCGGTCGTGGTGTGCGAGAATGTGGTGGACGTGTCAAATGGCTCACGTTGAATCCTCTTCTCCGAGTAATGTACCTTATTTAGAAATTAGCAATACTGTTGAGACGCCCATTTCTGAGGGTAGTAACCGAGAAGCTGGAGATGATGTTGTGTCTTAGGATATGTTTAGAGATTTGAAAAGGGCCACTGATGCCTAACCTGTATCTGTGAGTCGAGGGTCTGTGGTCGAATGACTTCGGTCGAATAAGACTAAGTTAGCGGAAATGAATAAGGTACAAAATAAGAGGAGTAGTGGTCCTGTTGATTTGAATCTGTGACCTAGGAAACAGATAGAATAGTGTTGAGGCAGTTGTGAGATAGGTCAAGTTCTGATTTGTGCTTATTGTAATAGGTGCCATCCGGGTGAATGTTGGAGGAAATATGAGCGTTTTTTAGATGTGGATCCATTGAGCATCGTGTTAAGGATTGTTCACAACATTGTCTTAGTCGGATGCAAGCTTCGGTTTAGAGAGTAAATCAGAGGCTGGTTTGTGCAACTAGGCATTGAGAGGACCGAAATGTATCTGGCAACAGTACAGGTACATTTTCGATCTATGTTAATTGTACCCTGCAGTGATTAAATGTTTGGTTGTACTTAAGTGTTTGATTGTCATTGAAGTTTCTGAGATTTTGAGATTGTGGAATAGTTAGTGATTTTTCTATAAAGAGTTTCTTGAGATAATCTGAGTTATTGAATAGAAAGATCACTAGAAATATTGTCTGAAAAGGGAGTGGAATATAGTTTGGATTTCATTGAAATTAGAGTTACGTAGTGATAGCATGGTGGTCAGTTTGGAATGAGGAATTTTAGATTTGTGTGGTTAAGTGAATGGTCTGACAGCGGGAATTTTGGGGACAAATTTTTTTTAAAGAAGGGAAAGTTGTCACATCCTAAAATTGGGTTAGAAGAAATTGGATTAGTGAAACCAATAGTGGTTACATCTTCATTTTTGATTTAGGATTGTGAAAATGTTGTCAAGTAAATTGATCTATTTCAATGGATAAGTGCTTTGAATGTGTGCTTGAGGTCTTGTGTTCAAATCTCTCATTTTGGAATTTTTTTATTTTTGTCCCTATCTCTATCTTTGCATATTTAGCTTAAATTTAATTCCCGCACAAATTTTGGCATGAATGGGTCTACTGGTTTAGTGGTAAGTCTTTTGCTTACCCTTTGGTCTTGTATTCAAATCTATACTTATGTAAAGTGGAAAATATTTTTTGTTTTAAAACTCTAGGAAAAATCTGATGTGGATAATGTTAGGAGTTAGTGGGGTAGTTGTAAAAAAAATAGTGATGAGGGATTTTTTCCTAAATTTACTCCCTCAACTGTCCTTCTCTCCACTCTCCATTCATTTCTTACTTTTTTTGTATCAATTTCACGTTTTTCTTCCTTTGTTGCATTCTTCTTCTTTCACCCTCCCCATTTCATTTGATTTATCTCCTTGATCTTCCTTCTTGTTCATGTTATTCTCGATTTTTTTGCCTCTTTGCCAATTAATCTGTCACGGCTGTGCGTGTTAAGTATTTCAGAGTTAGATTTGTAAGTTCGTCATGGGTAATTCTTCATATGTTTGCTTTGAGTGCTTTCTGCCATTGTGACGTTGAGGTCAATGGTTATTTTGTAATGTTGGTTAGGTGGGGAACATGATCCGCCTATGAGTTAAACTTATATTGGCTACTGTTTTACAAGAGGTAAGTGATGAAAATTTTAATTAAGGGCTAGTTTCGTTAGTTGTAATAATGGATTAGTTGCATTAGAATTAGTGGACGGATTTAGTGTGAAACTTGCTTATTAATTCTTTTTGGAATGTCGGTTTAGGTACTGGAATTTTCACGGTTACGTTCGCATCGAGAAATGACTAGGTGTGTAACCAAAACTCGAAAAAACAACGAATGGCGAAAAGCCAAAATGTATTTTGTCAACGTCACACGACTGTGTGCCAAACCATCTGAGACAAACAGTAGTGTGCTAGATCGTGTGGGCCCATTTTTTGAAAATTTTCAATTAGGCCCATTTGACTCAGAATTTCATAATTAAACTTTCTGTGGGGTTCGTTTGGCTAACATAAGACTCAAAATATGTCATTTGTTAATATGTGTCAGTATGTGATATGGTTAAGGTATGTGAAAAATGTATGTATGATCTATGTGCTGATAACTTAGAAAGCATAATTACGTGTAAAAAACATGTATGAAATCTATATGTAAAATATATGTTAGTATAAGCAATATGATGTGTTATGATCCGTAAGTTATGTTTAAGCATGCATGGCATACCATTAATGTAATGCCCCAAATTTTGAATGTTTTTCTGTTAAAGTCTACCAGTAATTAGTCTCTGTGTTTGTGGTTAAGTGCTCTGTTTATCTGTTTGAGATCGGGGCTCGAATCTTCCTTCTGGAATTTTGTACTGTTGTTATGGTTTAACCCCTATCCTTGGACTATTTATTTAAGTTTAATTTTGTGTAAATTTGTGTCAACAATGAGCCTGTCGGTTCAATATTTAAGCTTATGTATACCCTTTGGTCTTGTGTTCGAGTCTCTGCAAAATCAATGAGAAAATATTTTTATGTTACTGTATTAAATTAGTTTGTTTTAAAGTAATTAAATTTTTATTTTTCTAAAATTTCTTTTCACGTTCCTATTTTCTTCCTACCGCTTCTTTTTCCTTCTCCATTATTTTTTCGTTCTTTTTCATTTTTATTTTGATCTTATTTTGTTGATCTTACGGTTGAACTATCAAGGAAATTGTGTTGTTTTGGTTTGATTGAAGGGTTAGCAACATAAGTCTTGTTGTGAATTTATGATAATGTGCACTTTTGGTCATTGCTTGTCGAAACTGAATTTTCTTGCTTGTTCATTCAAATTCCCTTTTAAAGTGTTCGATTGGTTTTTCCTTTTTAGGTGAAGCTCTTGAGAGTAGTGTTCCTCCAACAAATTAGGTTCGAGTAATAGTTGTTCGTGTTCCAGTAAGTGTATATTGGCAATCATCTATATTTTGAAAAGACAAAGATATGGGTATCAAAATGTTGGTACTAGAAATCTGAGATTTAAGGCACCAAAAGTGGGATTGAGATTTGGCATGAGATATTTGCAAGATTTTTGGTCCCTAATTGTATAGTGACTTTGCAAGTTGGTCCCTGAACCTCAACTTTAAATAGGCCTAACCATTTCTCATTTGAATCATCCCACATTTGTTGTTCTCTACCTAAGGCATTGTTCTCTCTCCCTATTTGTAAATTTTCACTTGTATTTTGGAGTGAAATATATTTGGTAGTGCCCGAGGATGTAGGCAAAATTTGCTGAGCCTCGTTAAAATTCTGGTGTTCTTTATTGTTTAATTTGCATATTTTGTGAGTGTGATTGTAGTGATTTATTGTGCTATTAAATTATGATAGAAGGATATTCTGGCTAGAAAAGACCTGGTACTTAAGCGATCCTTGTGATCCACCTCTCTTTCCTGGGAACTGAACTTAGTGTGATTTTTTAGTACAATAATTTTACTTTTTTACACGCTTTCGTACGAAAATTGGTATTAGTGCTAGATTCGTACTTAAGGAATACGATCATTTATAATACTATTTGCATATAAGGTATTGTTCATCCACAGAACTATTCATATTGACAGTATTGTTCACATATGCACTAGTTAGAATTGAGGAGAAAAATGGCAAAGGCATCGTCATCAGCAAAGACTACTGTGACCAATGTAAAATTTAAAGTAGAGAAATTTGATGGTACCAATAATTTTGGTATGTGGCAATGTGAGATCCTTGATGTCATATGTTAGCAAGAGCTGGATATAGCCCTTAAAGAAAAACCTGACAAAATGGATGAGAATGAGTGGGCCTAGATCAATAGACAGGCGTGTGGTACAATAAACCTATGTTTGCCCAAAAAGCAGAAGTACTCTGTCATGAGGGAGACATCAGAGAAGAATTTGTAGGATACACTGGAGGAAAAGTTTCTAACGAAAAGTCTTGAAAATAGGCTTTATATGAAAAAGAAGCTTTATCGATTCACGTATGCACTCGGTATGTTGATGAATGACCATTTAAACTCATTCAATAAAATTTTAGCAGACTTGCTAAATTTGGATGAGAAATTTGAAGATGAAGACAAGGAATTATTGTTGTTGAATTCTCTTCCTAATGAATATGATCATCTTACCACCATATTGCTTTATGGGAAGTATACAATCACATTTGATGCAGTCTATAGTGTATTGTATAGATCTGAGACTCGAAAGAAAGATAAAAAGGATCACAAAGATACAACTGCAGAAGTCTTAACAGTAAGAGGTCGTTCACATAGCAGCAAACCTGGTAGAAGGGGAAAGTCCAAATGGAGACCTGCCAAAGATGAGTGTGCTTTTTGTTGTAAGAAAGGGCATTAGAAAAATAATTATCCTAAGTTACAAAAAGGTGAGGTTATTTCTGATGCATGTGTAGTGGAGTATGATGAGAAGTCGGGCTTTAGATTGGTTGACATGGCAATGGCATGTCATACAGATGAGTGGATTTTGGATTCGGGATGTACTTACCATATGTGTCCTAATAAGGATTGGTTTTCTAGTCTTAAAGAACTAGAAGGTGGAGTTATTTTTATGGGCAATGACAGCGCTTGTAAGTCAATGGGAGTAGGTACAATCCAATTGAAGAATCATGACGGCTCAATCCAAGTACCTAGCTTGAAGAAAAATCTCATCTCATTAGGGGTCCTAGAATCTAAAGGGCTCACAATCCTTTGAGAGATGGATTACTAAAGGTAGTAGCTGGGGTATTGACGTTGATGAAAGGTACAAGAAGGAATAACTTGTACTATTTAAATGGAAGTACAGTTATTGGATCAACATCAACAGTTTCTGTGAAAGATGTAGATTCAGAGGCTACCAGGTTATGGCATATACAATTAGGACATGCTGGTGAAAAAGCTTCGCAGAATTTGGCGAAGCAAGGCTTGTTGAAAGTTGTAAATTCTTGCAAATTGGAAATCTATGAACATTGTGTTTTAGGCAAGCAGACGAGGGTAAAATTTGGCTCAACAATTCACAATACGAAAGGAATTTTGGACTACATTCACAGTGATGTGTGGGGGCCTACCAAAATGGCTTCTTTGGGAGGTATGCATTATTTTGTTACTTTTGTTGATGATTATTCAAGGAAAGTATGGGTGTATCTAATGAAAAGAAAAAGTGAAGTATTGGATGCATTTCTGAAATGGAAGAAGATGGTGGAGACTCAGACTGGTCGAAAGGTCAAACGACTTCGATCAGATAATGGTACGGAGTACAAAAATAATCCATTTCTACAAGTATGTCGAGATGAGGGCATTGTCCGACACTTTACTGTTTGGGATACACCACAGTAGAATAGGGTGGCAGAACGTATGAATCGAACTATACTAGAGAAAGTTCGATGTATGTTGTCCAATGCTGGATTGGGCAAGGAATTTTGGGCTGAGGCAGTTACATATGCATGCCATCTAATTAACCGTTTGTCATCAGTTGCAATAAATGGAAAAACTGATTACGATTCTTTACATGTTTTTGGTTCCACTGTATATTATCATGTAAAAAAATCTAAGTTAGACCCAAGAGCAAAGAAAACATTATTTTTGGGTATAACTGGTGGACTAAAATGATATCGTCTCTGGTGTCCTGATACAAGGAAGATTGTTTTCAGTAGAGATGTGACTTTTGATGAATCAACCATGATGAAAAATAAGGATTCACAAAAGGATGACAAAACCAGTAGTACTCTACAGCAGGTGGAACTTGAAAAGGTTAATGATGATCCACCTAATATTGGAGGGAAAAATAATGAAGAAGTTCCAACCTAAGTACTTCTACAGTGACAAGATTCAATTGCATATAAGAGGCCAAGAACAGAGATTCATATGCCTGCTCGCTTTGATGATATGGTAGCCTATGCACTTTCAATTGCAGATGATGATGTTCCTTCTACTTACACAGAAGTAAGAAGTAACCCTGATGGTGTAAAGTGGAAGCAAGCTATGAATGAAGAAATGCAGCCTTTTCGTAAAAATAGTACTTGGGAGTTGGTGACACTGCCCAAAGGAAAGAAGCCAATTGGATGCAAATGGGTATATGTAAAGAAGAAAGGATTTCCTGGTAAAAATGAAATTTGATACAAGGCTAAATTGGTAACAAAAGGTTACGCTCAGAAAGAATGAATAGACTACAATGAAGTGTTTTCTCCAGTTGTGAAGCATTCATTTATTCAGATTTTGATAGCCTTGGTTGCACAATATGATCTTGAGCTAGTTCAGCTCGATGTGAAGATCGCATTTTTACACGGTGATTTGGAAGAGGAAATCTATATGACTCAGTGGATTCAAGGTTGCTGATAAAGAAAATTGGGTTTGCAATGACAAAGTCACTTTATGGATTGAAATAATCTCCGAAGCAGTGGTACAAGAGATTTGATCAGTTCATGAAAGGGAAAAGATACACAAGAAATAAATTTGATCATTGCGTGTATTTTCAAAAGCTACAAGAAGGAATTTCCATATACTTGCTCTTATATGTTGGTGATATGTTGATAGCATCTAAGAGTAAAGTTGAAATTGAGAGATTGAAGACTCAACTCAACCTTGAGTTTGAGATAAAAGATCTAGGTGAAGCTAAGAAGATTCTTGGCATGGAAATATGTAGAGATAGAGCTCATGGAAGAGTTATCTTGTCTCAGAAGCAATATTTGAAGAAAGTACTACAACGGTTTGGCATGAACAAGCAGACAAAACCTGTAAGTACCCCGTTCGCTTCTCATTTCAAGCTTTCTGCACAACTCTCTCCTTTAAAGAATACCGAACAAGAATACATGTTACAAGTTTCATATTCTAATGCAGTAGGAAGCTTGATGTATGCAATGGTGTGTACAAGATCCAACATTTCACAGGCAGTTAGTATAGTGAGCAGGTATAATCATAATCCTGGAAAAGGACATTGCAAGCTTTGAAATGGATTCTACGGTATATTTAGAAGACCATGGATGTTGGATTATTGTTCAAGTAGGATAATACACTTGGTAAAGGTGTTATTGGGTACATTGATTCTGACTATACCGGTGATTTGGATAAAAGAAGATCAACCACTGGTTATGTATTTACACTTGCTAGAGAACCAATAAGTTGGAAGTCTACACTGCAGTCTACAGTTGCGTTGTCAACCACAGAAGCCGAAAACATGGCTGTAAAGGAAGCTATTTGGTTACAAGGTATGGTTAAATCCTTGTGATTGGTTCAGGAGCATATTAATGTGTATTGTGATAGTCAAAGAGCTATTCATTTAGCAAAGAATCAAGTCTATCATGCACGTACAAAGCATATTGACGTACGATTCCATTTTGTGCGGGAAATTATTGATGAGGGGAAAATTCATCTTCAGAAGATTAAGACTGCAGATAATCCTACAGATATGATGTCCAAGGTGGTAACAACAACCAAGTTCGAATATTGTTTGAACTTGATCAATATCTCTCAAGTTTAACAGTTGAAGAAGGCACTATCAAGTATTTTTGACAAAGGCAGAAAGAATTGAGTGAAGATAAGATTATCCTAATCAAATCTTCAAGGTGGAAATTATTGGCAATCATCCATATTTTGGAAAGACAAAGTTATGGGTATCAAAATGTTGGTACTAGAAATCTGAGATTTAAGGCACCAAAAGTGGGATTGAGATTTGGCATGAGATATTTGCAAGATTTTGGTCCCTAATTGTATAGTGACTTTGCAAGTTGGTCCCTAAACCTCAACTATAAATAGGCCTAACCATTTCTCATTTGAATCATCTCACATTTTTTATTCTCTACCTAAGGTATTGCTCTCTCTCCCTATTTGTAAATTTTCACTTGTATTTTGGAGTGAAATATATTTGGTAGTGCCCGAGGACGTAGGCAAAATTTGCTAAGCCTCATTAAAATTCCAGTGTTCTTTATTGTTTAATTTGCATATTTTGTGAGTGTGATTGTAGTGATTTATTATGCTATTAAATTACGATAGAGGGATATTCTGCCTAGGAAAGACCTGGTACTTAAGTGATCCTTGTGATCCACCTCTCTTTCCTGGGAATTGAACTTAGTGTGATTTTCTAGTACAATAATTTTACTCTTTTACACGTTTTTGCACAATAGTATACAATTTGATTTAGAGTTTTTGTATCGATGCTTTTCGATGTAGTTTGGTTTGATTGTTAATTGGTGTGAATTGATTCGTTTAAACCGCTTATTTGGTCATTTGTATGACGTTTCTAGACTCTGGAATCTATGTGGTTGTTTTTGTATCGAAATTGTATCAGGTGTGTAACACAAACCCAATTTCTGCAAATTTCGAACACCAAAAAACATGGTTGTCTGTCATGTGGTAGGCCGTGTGTGTTACACGACTATGTGCCAAGACGTGTAACTCGCTATTTTTGAATTAGGGTCACATAGGTTAGAGACACGAGAGGGTGTCCAGACTGTGTAACTCACTGTGAATTATGGTCACACAAGCCAGTGACACAAGCATGTGTCCAGGTCGTGTAGCTCACTGTTTGCGAATTAGTGTCACATAGGCCAAATACACAAGTGTGTGAGATATATTTTGAGATTGGAGTCACACAGGCGTGTGCTTGGCCATGTGTCAGGTCGTGTATCTCACTACTTTGAGCCACACAGCTATGTGCCAAGCTGTGTGTGGCATTAAAAGGGCCATAGAGGCATTTGCCAGGCCGTGTAGACCACACGAGCCAGACACCAAGGCCATGTGAATCCACATAGGCATGTAGGCCATAATACTAAAATTCTCCTTAGGGTCATAAGCGTCATTCGATTTGAACGTAGGCCTTCCATAAGGTCCGTATAATTCGAATTAGACTGTATAACTGATTTCCAATATTCTGAGGCTGAACAATCGATTATCTGTTTGTATAATCGATTCAATAACTATTAAATGATAATGATATGTATCATTCATATCTGATATTTGTAATCTACATTTGTATTGGATGGGAATAATATAAAAAAAGAAGTGTTGCCAGTTTAATGATCTGCCAAATTGAGTGGCTAAGCCACGAATCTGTATTTGGTTTTGGTGATTTATCACATACAGATCTGGCAGCTACTCTGTAATTATTCTGAAATGTGTCATACCGACACTAATTGGTGTGTAGGGCTAGATGGGTACTTGATACCCTATATGGTGTGTTGGGATGGTCGAAGATAGTGTGTAATGGATGGGGTAGGAAATTGCATCTGATTCTGATCTATTCTGCATCTGCATCTAATTTGTTTTGCATTTTATCTGAACTGTTACAATAATACTGGGTATCATATGTTTCTAGTTATGTATCTGAAATGGAAAATTTATTATATTAATTATGTTGATGTCTTGTCTTTACATCGGTTACACACATTGAGTTATAAACTTTTTCTATTTGTTAACTGAATTGTAGGTAACCCATAGACTTAGGCGGTTCGACGCTGCAATAGCTCGGTCATCTCTTTACAGCTTACTTAAAGTTTTATATGGATTTATCATTTTAGATGTTTATTTCGGATTTTCATTTATACTTTGGATTTTTACATTGGTTTGATTTTATAAATAGTTTTGACTGTTAAACTTTAAATAGTTAAGGTTGGTTTTCAATTTATGGTTTGATGTAACCTCTAGACTTAGTCTCAAAGTCTAGGCTGAGTATAGGGTGTTACAATTATGTGATATGTACGTATGATATTTTGATTATGCATGTGCATTGGGGTGGGTTTTAATATGATGAAAAAAGTGTTTCTTGGCAGTATTACTGCAATTATGGCAGTTAAACTACAATATTTTTCTGGCAACTCAGCTGCACTATTATGAGTGGCATACCACCACAACCCGGTGTGATTGGATGGATAGACTCTTGTAGTCCTATTTGGTGTGATTGGTTGGACGAAGTTGGTGTGTAGTGGATGAGGGTAGGATTTTTTCTGATCTAATATGACATTCTGATATGATATTTTTATGTGTACATTATAAGTACTACGTTGATATTTACATTTGTACATGTTATAAGTAAAAATTCTATTAGTGGGTCGAGTCACGCACTAGGTTTTTAGCTCACTCGTTTTTTTAATACATTTCAGATGATCTTTAATCTTAGGACCAAACGGCGTGCGAGAGCTCAGATTATTTTCTCAGCTAATTAAATATGGTGATTTACATTAGTAATTTATTTGGACTTTTGGGATTGTAATCCACTTTTGGGCTTTGCTTTGATTTTTGTTTTATTCGTCAGTATTTGATATTTTTAAACATAAAAACTGAAAAAAAATCGCACGGCTTAACAAACTAAAATTCGAATTTCAAAAATAAAATATTTGAAGTTTTCCACTGCACAAATAAGTAATCACCAAGTTTTTTTTAAAATAAAAAAAATAGCTTTTAACAAATGTTAACATTAATTGGAAACGATTTGCCCAAAATTAATGCTTTCAAAGTAAATGAATTTGAATTCAAATTTTAGGTTTGAAATAAGTGTTTCTGGACTTAAGTTTTTCCTAAATATTTGTGAGAGTTCTGCCAAATTTTATGCTTTCAAAACGCACAACTATATTGATTTTTAATTAGTTTTTCAAACAAGTCAATGTAACTCCTCCAAATTTGACCATAATTTCTAGGTCAGGTTTGAAGTGTTACACAATAAATATATATGCAACACTAAATGCAACGTAGTTGATGACATGCAATCAAAATTCATATTTCTTTTTTTAAGATCAAAAGACATAATCTTGAGATACCCCACATTTTCATGCATTTTATGTTAAAAAAATTTCAAAACATAAGGTGTGTTATATTTTCATATAAGGAATCTAATTACAAAAACCTAAAGCATCACATGCAAGGGAAAGAATCAACCAGTTTGAATTGAACTAAACTTACTAACTCAAGCCTCATGCACATATGTCCATCCTCTTACTTTAGCTTTTATAAACCCAAAGTAAAATAATACCATATAAACATCATTTTCATAGATTTATTTAAAAGATATAGGATTTGTACATAAAATTCCCAATAATTATTTAGGTCAACGAAGAAGTTAAAATATTGTCTGACACATGATTTATCACTTTTATTTGAAGTTGGTGAGCCTCTTTTACTACAATGCTGCCTTGGAAACTTTTTGTTCACTGAGGCAATGCTCTTTGTATGGAACTATTGGGTTTTTGGAGGAGCAGAGGAAGAAATACAGGACACAAGGCAAGGCAGCAAGATGCAAAAAAAAAATTTACTTGCTCACAAATGGGCAGAAGGGAGCTTATGGCTGATAGCTCATTTTGCTCAATTTTTCAATAAGAAAAACAATACATTTATAGTTAAATACATCATCAAATACTACCTACTACCACTAAGTAGCCTAGGAACTTGATAAACATTACTTGTACACATAAACAAGCCACCTAAACTAGTTATTCAACACATAAACATATTAAGCTGTCATCAGCTTGTTCATTTTCAACTAGTTTGATTACAATGAAACTAAACAAAAACCTTACTGTTATAGCAAGCATACATGCTACAACATGTTTACAAGCTGTATGCACTTCATCCAGAAATATTATAGCAGCATGGTAGGCTAATTTTCAACACTCCTCATTGGACTCCATGCTGTGAGTACCAATCATTCATCAAGTTTTTTGAGCTTGGCAGTCCTTAGATGCTTTATTTCAAGCTGAACCTGCACAAGCACTTCATTTTCAACTTATCTTCCACCTTGGCCTCATTATCAACAAAATCTGACTCATACAATTGACTATCCAATCTTTTGTGCCAAATATTTGTTCTTCAAATGTAGTCTTCTCCTCCTTCATAGCATTGGTTGGTAACTTGTCTTGTTCCCTTGTTCATTACTGTCCTATTTCTTCTTGCATATACAGTTTGCGAGTATAGTCAGCTTGCCTTCAGTCTGCCATTTTGGCTTGCACTTTTCTGCTCGCACTAGGCTGAGCTTGCACATTTGACAAGTTCGCATTTTTTCTTACTTCTTTAACAGGTGTCTTCAACTCTAATCGCACTAGGCTGAGCTTGCACCTTTGATAGGCTCACATTTTTTCTTATTGTTTTCAACGGGTGTCTTCAACAGACTAGCAACTATACAGGGCTCGCTTGTACATTGGAAAGCTTACATACTTTCCTTGAAACTCCTCATTCAGCCTATTCAAGCTTGTTTTGGAGTCTCATAGGGTTGAGCTATTGCTGTCTTCTACAAGCAGTCTTAAATGACATGCTTTAGAAGCTTCTTTCTTTTTAATGAGCAGCAGAAGTGACCCTCAAAGACTTAGGCTCATGATACCAATTTTTGGGTTTTTGGAGGAGTAGAGGAAGAAATACAGGACACAAGACAAGGCAGCAAAAAAAATAATTTTTACTTGCTCATAAATGTGCAGCAAGGGAGCTTATGGCTGATAGCTCATTTTGCTCAATTTTTTTAATAAGAAAAACAATACATTTATAGTCAAATACATCACTAAATACTACCTAATACCACTAAGTGGCTTAGAAACTTGATAAACATTGCTTGTACACATAAACAAGCCACCTAAACTAGTCATTCAACACCTAAACATATCAAGCTGTCATCAGCTTGTTCATTTTCAACTAGTTTGATTACAATGAAACTAAACAAAAACCTTGCTATTACAGTTTACAAGCTGTATGCACTTCATCCAGAAATATTATAGCAGCATGGTAGGTCAATTTTCTATAGGCACAAATGTGTCACAGTACACAACTTGATCTACACAATGTTAAGGCACCCCAATTAGAAGTAATTAAGCAAACAATATTTGATTCATGGAACCAATGAAGAAACTCTTTAACATTTGACAGTGTCATCAGCCCTAAAAACATCTTTTTTTCTACTACTAGTTCAATATATGACACTGACATTTACCTATGGACACCAAATATAGGGTGAGTGTCGGATTCATATATTTAGAGGACTATACCTTCAAACGCATGTTTGAATATGTTTTAGACTGTTGGGGATCGACTCGCGAGTAAATATAATTTTACTATAATGACAAGAACGAAGAGTACAAAAGACAGAAATAAAAACTAAACCTTGAAACCAAACAAAAAAAACCCCCCAAAACGTGAACGCAAAATTCTCCAAAAGTGTTATGAGTTCTAATCTTTTAATGGGTGTAGTTTCTAATGTTGTAAAATAGCCTATTTATAGGCTAGGTCAAATAATAATAAAATAATCTAGACTAATTCGAGTTCGACTGAAACAAATAAATAGAATTTAACTAAAAGATTATCTCTCAAATTTGATTAAAATATGAGACATACTCAACGCAGACGTATATGTCGAACAGGAATACCTTAACGAAAATAAAGAATTCGATTAGCATAATCGATTAAATACGCTAATTGAGGCAAGCTTTTCAGAATGCTAACAAGGTAGAACAATTTCTTCATACACCATAAACAGCTAATTTAAACTGAGTTATAATGTAAATGAGCGATTGAAAGCCTAAAACGTGGATTGACATTATCCACAAGTAGCATTCTCAAGTCTGGATGATTTCTGGAAAAGCAAATTTCAAGCTTCAAATCAAGCAGCCATTTCAGAGTTAGATCCGTGCTATTCTTTTCTACAAGCAAACACATTAAAAAATAAGCTTCTTTATAAAGTGAAGGATAAATGCTTATTTTTTTTAATGTGCCATGGAGTTTGTTCTCACTCTTTAGCCTACTGCAGGCAGTGAAGAATCCGTTTTTCGGTGTTAAGCCACTGCTTCAGTCGCTTATAAAGCTGGCTAAAAGCTTAAAACCCTACCACCATTGTAGTTAGAGCTTTGGATGTTGAAGTAATTGATGAACTGAAAGAGCTGTTACTTGATCATAGGCATAAAACTAGAAGTTGACATAGTCTATGAGGTCGCCATAGCTTTTCAACAAGGCATTGTAATGGCTTTGAACGTCATCATCAAATGGCGCTATGGAAGCGAAAGAGATGGCATGTCATATGGCAAAGGAAAACCTTGAAAATGAAAAGGGCAATGAGTAGCTTAAAAAACTCAATTGCTACTGTGATGTAGGCTTTGAGTTGAAGAATTAGTATCCTAAAAAGGTTACTATATAGGCATTAGAATACAAAATAAAATGGTGTATTATTATTGTAATTTTTTATTCTCAACTTTCTTATAAGATTCTTAGAAATTAGAAAGATATATTAATTACAAATGAAGAGAAAAAAAGATCTTTGAAAGCAACTCAATGTACTCTACATTTGGATGTTTATAATTGATGGAAGAAACATGAAATTTGGTGGAATTCCAAAACAGATTAAATTTTCCATTGCTCTTATATGAAATGGGTGGAAACCCAAAACAAAAAATGCACACATATCATTATAGTGCATGGTAAAATGAGCAATCATACACTGAACTTCTATAAGAAAGAAAGCCAAAACAAAACGAGGACAAATGAGCCCACTATATACCAAAGAAATATCAACCAAGTTTTAGAGAACATAAAAAAGGCTCATTTGAATTAGTTTGCCTTCACAAATTCATTGGTTTTAGCTATAAAAACCTTGTCTGTACATAATCTCATGCAAACTACCAAAGCCAACAGTAATTTTACTAACAATCTCACATCACAGTATTTTGATGACTATTCAGAGAACCCTAAAAAGTAGTAAACTAAATATGAAAAATAGAACCAGCAACAGTTGTTTCTTCCTTGTAAGAATTGCATTCTTAATGAACTCTGATTTAAGGGGTTTTTTCATCTTCGACTGGCTGATTTGTGTGAGCATAACGCAACTGGTTTCCATTCCAACATAGTGTCTGATTCCTACAGACACCACCATTTTCATTCAAAAACTAGCTTTCGAATTTCATTGTCTTAGCTTCATTTTAGAATACTATTTTGTTCGTGATAGGGAAAAAAATACTTACGGATAAAGTAAATAATTTCCTTCGTGTATACCATGGACAAGCTGATCGCGGTCGAGTTGAAAACAGTATGATTAAGGGGCATCCGGATAGTGTTTGTAAACAATCATCCAAAAAAACAACGAAACAAAACAAAACAGAGTCATACAATAAAGAAAATGTAAAACACATACAAGTCTCTCGCCAAGGGTTTTGTTGCATCCTTTACAACGGAAAAAAACCATAGGTAGATCATTGAAATACCAACCAGACGGTCTTGGATCGGTGTTCACATTGACACTGTAAATATCAATCAACCACAAAGATTAAATTGTAATTTGGGTGATTGTGTACTTGATTACAGAAAGAAATGTATTTTGGGTGATTGCGTACTTGATTACAAAAAAGAAATGTATTTTGGGTGATTGTGTACTTCTATGAAGAGGTATCTTACGCATCGCGGCAGAGAATTGCATTTCCCTTCACCCCATAAACTTGGACAATTGATTTAAAAGTTTAAGCATTCTTTGAACACTACATAATGTTACATTGAAACAATAATCTTATATTGCATAATTTCTTTTTTGTTTTCTATTAAATATATGCTCGTAAAACTAAAAAAAGTCCAACCAAGAACACAATCAAGAACTGAAGTACCAGTAGAAAAACAAGAATCTCGATATATATATGTAATATTGTTGGTGTTTTGGGACACTTTATCCGGAGGAAGTATAAAGCTTAGTCTGGAACTTAAGCAACAACGTAATAAATCCGGATGAAGAATGAAGAAAACTTGAAGTTAAAGTTTGGTGATTTTGAGCTTGAAAAACATAATAGAATAGAAAGCAAAGAAAAGAGAGAGTATTTTGGATGAAATTCTAATTAATTTTCATTACTTGAATGAAGGCTAAAAGCCAATACATATACCAGACACAAGCTGGTAAAAAATGAACAAATTTCACCTCAATAAACACCTACTTCCACTAAGCAACATTGAAACTTGTAAAACATTGTTTGTACACAAAGATAAACTGATTTATCAGTCCATCAGTACCTAATTACATCAAAAACAATGTCAACTTAGTTCAAATCTAACTAAATTACAAAACAATATTTAAGGTACCTAAACAGAATGAAATACAATAGTAGTAATGTACTTCAGCATCTGTATGCATACTTCATGTGCTGAAGGTATAGCTTGATTTGCTTCTCTATACTTCATCCGCATAACTTGTGCTACATAGTCAGCTCATTGCTGCTTCATGTGTTGTATGCATACTTCATCTGGTAATAATATAGCAGCTTGATATTCCAGCTTGATCTTCAACACTTCATCCACATGACTTGTGTTGCTTGGTCTGCTCCTTGGTTGCTTCTTATGCTATGTGCAGGCCAACTCCAACACTCCTTCTTGGCTTGCATGCTGTATAGTTCTGACTGATCCTTTTACAACCAGCCTTGCTTTGAGTTTGTTCGAGCTACCATCAGCATTTTGCTTGGCTCGAAACACTCTCTTCGGTCCAATAACCTTCATGTTTGTTAGTCTCTCAACTAGCTGCCAGGTCTGATTCTTCTTAATCATACTGATTTCATCAACCATAGCCTGTTTCCAGCCTTGTTGAGCTTCAACCTTTTCAAAGCAGCTTGGTTCAACTGCAACCACTTGAGCTTTTTCATAAATCTCAGCCAATGGTCTAATGCCTCTAACTGGTTCATCCTAAATGTCCATTTCAGGACCATTTTGATTAGCTTCAACTTGATCTTTTACAAGATCTTTAGTAGCAGCCTTTGGCTCATTCTTGTCCAAATTCTTAAACTGTAATGAATGGCGATAATCACTAGTCGCTGTGACAATCACGACCAACAAGATACTTGCGACAATCCCAAGTCCATCATGAGTTCCCTTTGGCCATCCTTCTATTATTATTCCAACTATCAATAACACCAAAGCACACACACCAAGGATCATGAGAGTCGTATCTTGAAGAGCTTTGTGACAGCCCTAATTTGGCCCTAGTCGAAAAGTGGTTTCGGGATCACAAAACCGAGTCACAAAAATAATTAAATGTTATATTCTATGTTATTTATATGTGAAAGTGCATGTGTGAAAATTTCATGCTTTGATTTTGTCATTTGAGAGTAAAATTATGAAATAGGACCTATGTGAAAATTTTTGAAAATGCTATAGGCTAAATTGTAGTGGCCAAATAATTTGTAGTGCAAAATAGGAGGATTTTCATTTCAAACCCCCCATTTTTACATGTAGTGGCCGGCCAAGGTGATGGGTATTAGATAAAATATGCATTTTAGCATTATGATAGCTAAAATGGATGGTGGGCATGATAAGCTTTTGTGTAAAAATTTTTATTGAAGTTATGGCTTAGTTATGGCACAAATTAATATATCATTTATGTGTCATAAAATGTTGGGGAATAAGAATAACAAAAAAAAGATGGAAAGAACAAAGTTTTGTTCATTCTTGGTTCTTCATAGCCGAAAATAGGAGAGCAAGAGGGGGGAGATCTCTTGAATATTCGGTCACTTGGGGAAGAAAAATCCAAGGTAAGTTCATGGTACTTTACTTCTATTTTGATGTTCATGGGTTCTTCTTGATTCTACCTTAACTCATGAAGCATATTTTGGTTTTTGGTTGTGTTGTGAGCATTTGATCATGAATTTAAACTGAAGGAAATGGTTGTTGTTTCGTGTTCTTATAATGAAAAATGGAAGATAGGTGAAGTTGAGCCAAAACAAATGAGCATGCATGTGCCTTAGATGCTAAGGGAAAAATCGGCTATCATGTTTGTGCTTTAAAATGATAAAATGGAGATTATGCTTAAGTAAAATCATAGATATGTGATGATTGATTGGTGATATACATGTTTAAATAACATGCATGCAAGGTTTGTGTGAAGGAGTGATTTGGTAATAAATCTGCTTGGGACAGCAGCAGCAACGTGACTTTGGAAAATCACCATAAATTGTGGGAGATGAGTTAGAAGCTGAATAAATTATAGAATTAAATCTTAATAAGTCTAGTTTCTTATAAAATAAACCGTGTAAGCAAAGGAATTGCCGATAATGAGATATTTGAAGTGATGTGGGATAGGATCAGAATGACTTCTAGATCCTATGTTCTGTCTTTATAAAATCATTATAAATTGTAACAAAATGGTAATAAGATGTAATTTATATGGTTAGACTCCTTAATGAGTCTAGTTTCAAATGAAATAAACTAGATCATATTTTTAATTCTGTACAATGAGAAATTTGATTTGTAGTGAAGAGTGGTCAGATTAGTCAAATAGCGAAACAATGGAAACTTTAAGAAAAATCTGGTATTGATTGGCCAAACCAAAAATTCTGAAAATTTTATGGATAGAATATATATGAGTCTATTTTCAGGGAAAATTAATGGAAATTAATTTGGAGTTTCGTAGCTCTAGTTATAAATGATTTAGTGACTGTTGCTCTGGAAGACAGCTTGTAGTGAAATTATGATTATGTGGTAAACATTGACAAAAATTTGTTAATGAGTTGCTTATTGATTTCTTATAAGCTTACTATGATCTGTATGTGTGAAAGTCGAATATATATATATATTCTGAAAGTGATGCTTGAATAGTCGAATAATGACTAAGTTTAAAATTGTTGAATTTAAGCTCAAGAGCATAGAGGGGCAAATTCGGATAAGGGGAAAAGAGAAAGTAATCGAATAGCCGTTGTAATTGTTCGGCAACATTCAAGGTAAGTTCTTAAGTGTTTAGGCTTGATTCCTTTTTATATGCCTAAGAGTTAAATTAATATGGTAAAGGGAATGTAAATTTTATTTAGTTAATGTGCCGAATATGTAATGATTTAAGGCTATAAGCCGATTATGGCTATTATGCCTAAGTTGAATTGGATTTGGAAATTTGATGCACTAAATGAGTGTTACAATGAGTAAACTATGCCATATATGTGCTAGTGGAGATATCACGATTGTGATTATTGAATATCTAAAGGAAACCATGATGTGTATACAATTATTATATTTAGTCCGTTGTGGTAGCCGAAGGTGGCTTGGTACTAAAGTGATTAAATGTGAACTTCAATGAGGTAACTGTTAGTGATCGATGATATAAGTTATGCATTATAATATATATTCGGGTTTCAAACCTAGCAGACGTAATGCCAGTGAAATGACATCGGACTTAAAGGTCTAGCAGGCTTATGGCCGGTGATGAAATCAGGTTATTACCTAGCAGGCAAATTGCCGATAAACTATTAAAAGTGTGGTGCTATAAGACTATGGGCTAATACGATATGTGGATTCGTTCTGTATAGTAAATTATTCAGGTACGAACAACCTAATTAAGTACATGCAAATTAAATGAATTTGATGATTGATGTGAATCGAACGTATAAGAAATGGTTTCATGTTTATGTTCAACTATGAGACCTTGTGTTAAATCGACAATCGAATTTGTTCAAATACATTAAGTTGGTCAGGTATGCGATATGTACTTATGCATGTTAAATCGATTGGAATTGAATCACAAATGTGAATTGAAAAGCATAGGTAAAAATGCCTATATGTGAGTAAAGGTAAAACCATCGTAAATTATCGATAAGGATGGGCTATGTGCAGAACCATCTTATAATTGCTAATTTGAAAGCTTGTGTACGAATCAATGAGCAATATGTACATATTAGATGAATTGTGACCTTTTGGTTCTACCTGAATTAAGTCGTGCGATAAATAATTTATGTATATGACTTATAGTCGAATGGTCACTATGGGTTAAGTTTGAATGGTGAAATGGATATGTGATATTTACGTATGACTTTTGAACTGAAATGTAAATGATGGTGTTCATAAGGAGCTTATATCCGAATGTAGCAAATGACTACTAATGTGATATGTTGAATGAGAGGTGTTAAAATATGATTAAATATGCATGATATTCGACGTATATCCGGGTTAAATCCCGCAGGCTTCGTACTAGTAATATATCCGGGTTAAATCCTGCAGGCTTCGTGCTGGTATTATATCCGGGTTAAATCTCGCAGGTTTCGTGTTGGTAATATATCCGGGTTAAATCCCGCAGGCTTCGTGCTGGTATTATATCCGGGTTAAATCTCGCAGGCCTAGTGCTGGTATTATATTTGGGCCTTTGAGCCTAGCAGACTGTAATGCCGGTGAAATGATATGTTATGTGAATTCGGTGTTCCTTGTAAGATAGGGATTTAGCCGAATGTTAAAGATGAAATGATAGTGTATTGTATCATGCTTATATGGCCTAATGGCAAGTATAACATGTTGGTAAATATGTAATGTGCTTTTATAATCGAATGATAAGTTTGAAAAGAATGTGAATGAAATGTTATGCATAAGCTATCAAATGCTAAGTGTGAAAATGAGATGAAAGAAAAGTGTTTGAGATGTATAATAATATACGTTCGAATGATGTTAGTACTTAATTGATATGAATATGTTATATGGAACTTGTTGATTTGATTATTCGGGCCCCGAGCCTAGCAGGCGAAATGCCGGTGATTTGAGAAAAATCTAAGACTAAGGTATCTCGTATTAGATTGAAAAATGAATACATTCAATACGTTAAGTGGGCCAGGTAGACATTATGTACTCATATGTGAGTTTGATTTGCAGTGAATCATAAGTGTGCATTGTGATACATACGTGAATAAATGTTATAACTATATCTATGGTCATGATACACCGGGTTAGGGTGTGAAAGTATGTGAAAGTATTTGATTTAATTATGTTATACGAATTCAGATTAAGTGTGATAAGAATGCTGAACGTGCATTATGTGTTTGTGTGTATTTGGCCAGATGGCAATATACCTAGAATATGGCCTCCTAAGAAATTGAAAAACCGAAGTATAATTGCATTTATTTGTTTACATTGCTTAAGACTTACTAAGCTTATGAAAGCTTACTCCGTTGTTACATTCCTCTGTTTTATAGATTGTTGACTTCAGTTACCTGCTCGGGTTGGAGTTCGCCAGAGATATTATCACACTGTCGAGCTCATGCTATTGGTGTAAGTAAATCCTAGTATTTCGAGTCTATGGCATGTATAGGGTTTTAATGTTGAGTATGTGATATTATAATTTAGCCAAAGGTGTTGGCTAGTGATGTTTTAGGCCTCGTAAGCCCATATATGGGACAGATTGCATATGAAAAGAAAAGTTTTAAATTGATTGAAATTTTTCGGCACGATTTTTGTGTGATTGATTGAGTTTAAGTCGGGTAACACCTCGAACCCTATTCCGGTGAGGGATACGGGTGAGGGGTGTTACAAGCTTCCCAAACAAATACCAAGAGCCCCTTAGCTTCAACCTCAACAAACTTATTGACGTCATACACATCTTTTCTTTTATTCAATAAACCGAAATTGGAACTTAACTCATCGATGGTCGATGTAGAGAGCTTTTCAGCTATTCCATCCACTCCATCATGAATCTTTTGTTTCTTTACTTCATGACCTTCCACAATCTTTTGTTTCTTTTCAGCTAACTCCTTGTGCCATAAATTAACTGTGTCAGTAGCACTAGTATATGCTTTCTTTTCCAATTGATTCATGTTCAACACAAAGCATCTTTCAGTCATAGCCACTGTGACTAATTCTTGACTGAGTGGATCTTTAATAATGCAAGAGTTATTCTTAAAAATAAGTGAATAACCCTTTTCAATTAACTGGCCAACACTAAGCAGGTTTTGGTCTATGTCAGGCACAAAAAGTACATCAGAAATTACTTTGTTACCTGAACAAGTGTTGAGCACCATATTTCCCTTGCCTTTGGCTTCAATCAAGTTCCCATTGCCAATCATGATCTTTAAGGTAAAGCTTCTATCTAGGTCCTTGAATAGCTTTTCATTAGCTGCTATATGGTGTGCGCAGCCACTATCCACTAGCCAGTCCTTTTTTACTTTGCTTGAGGCTGCAAAGCATAAGGCAGTGAAGATATGCTCCTCCTGAGCTAGAAATTCCTCAACAGCCTGAGCTTGCATTTACTGTTGAGCTTGTGCCTTCCCTTTGCTCTTACATACCTTTTCAATATGGCCAAAATGTTTGTAGCTTCTGCACTGGACGTCTGGCCTATACCAACATACTTCACCCAGATGACTTACCCTTCTGCAGTATGGACAGGGTGGATATATTTTTTTACGATCTGATCTAGGCTTGCTTGACCAGGATTCATTTCCTTTGTATGTAGAGGAGCTTGAGGCTGGTCTACTTTTGGCTTAGAAGGCACCTTCTTGATGCTCTTCCTTTCAGCTGGCTCTCCTTTGCTCTTGTGCATAAAGAGCATTGATCAGCTCAGTCAAGGAGATGCTAGTCAAGTCCCTTGAATCTTCCAGGGATGATATATTTGCCTCATACCTCTCTAGTAAGGTTGAGTTATTTTATGCTCTGATACCAATTACAAAACTATGTTTGAGTGCGGAAGATGGATATTTTATTAAAAGAAAAGGAAAGATTTTTACAAGGAAAGGTTGTTTACAGAGAGAATGCTAAAGTAAAAGGAAAGATTTCTAAACTATTTTTCGATGCCTTGTTTAGGCTCTTTACATTGCTATTTATAGTAAATTTTCTAAACTCTATTTGATTTTTCTTCAATCCCGCACAGTGTTTCTGATAAGGATGAATTTATTGTTGCCTCCACGTATGTTGTCAGTTGTCTTTGTCATATCTTCGTTCGTACATAGATGCCTTGAATTTTTGTTTATTGCCAATCTTGAAAATCAGCTTGAAAGTCTTCTTGACTTTCCACGTGGTCTTTGTTTTGTCTTTATCCTTCTTGGATGTTGTCCAGGTTCCATGTTTCTATTTCATCCAGGTGTAAAGATTCTGGTGATAGTCTTGGTAAATTCCAAGTCTCCCACGTGTTCTTGATTTCTTCAATTATTTCTGAAGGGAAATCGTCTATTTCCATATCTGCTATTTTCTTTAACAGTTGTATGGATTCTTCATCTCTTGATTTCTGAATCATGCTGTTTTTATCAGCTACTATTCTTCTTCCATCGGTAGATAGTTTGTATGTTTGATCTTGAAGTACATGTCGAGCTGTTGACATTAAATCAATTCCGGCTTGGATTTGAAAATATTTTGGATTATTGTAACACTTGTCAATGGTTTTGGTCAAGTGTTTTTTATCTTCTTTGGCTGCTGATAAATAAGGACTATCAAACATTCGTTGAATAATCCATATTTGATATGGTTGATAGAATCGCTCTTTTTCAGCAATTCCAATAAGACTACTTATTTGGATATAAAAATAGTAATAAAAATAATCTTGATATACTAAAAGTGATAATATAGCTTTTATAATAGCAGGAAAATTTTATAATAAGTGAAAAGAAAAGTTTTGTACTACAATTTCTCTAACGAAACCCCTTTCAATACTGTTTATATCAAAGGGTTCATGATCTAATCTGAATTTTATAGTAGGAATTTCTTCCCCTATATCATTTAGATAAACATATGATTGTAAAAAGTATTCAGAAAAGACTTTTTTATTTTGAGTCTGCTGGTTGCAGATAATTTTATTGATTTTTTCAAAAATTTCTGGTGGTAGTATTTTCCTAGCTTTATTATATAAACATATTCTAAACATTTTATTCATAATGGGACTATTTGTTCCTTTATGAATAAAGTATTGAAATATATCAATAAGATTATTTATCTCATTGATATTTGTATACTCTATTTCGAGTTCTTGCCAATCTCTGTATAAAACAGCTTTTAATAATAATTCATGTGATTCATTTTCTTTAGTTGTTTTTTCAACTAGAAATTGTGAAAACTTTGTAAGAGCTCGTCTAAAATTTGCTCTTTGTTCTAAAATATGGGTTTTCCATATTTCATTAATATATTTATAAATTTCACTTGGTAATCCTGGATTATAAAAATCTTTTATTTCTGGAATTTGTTGTTGTTTCAACAAATTTTCTGCTCCTTTTATAACTTCAGAATAACTAGCTTGATATACTGAATTCGGATCTTGAGACCAAGGAGATTGAATTATTCTTTTTGAAGGGTATTCGTTTACCATTCTTGATGCATATGATGAAGGAGATCCAGTTGGTTGTCTTACCATTGGATAAGGAACATAATATCCTTGATTAGGATAGAATCCTGTTAATATAGGAGTAAATCCCTGATTGGGAGTCAATCCTTGATTGGTAGTAAATCCTTGATTAGGATTTATCTGCTTTCCTTTGTTGGGTTTTTTATGGACAGTAGTCCATTCCCCGACTTGTTCTAGAGGTTTTTTACCTCTATCCATAAGGCCTACTAAGATAATCAGCACTAATATTATCAGTACCTTTGACATATAAAACTTCAAAATTGAAACTACATAAATCATTGTACCATCTAATTCTTCTTGGTACACATTCTAGACTATTATTAGTCAGAAATTGTTTGACTGCCTGGTTGTCAGTCAGATGCTAAATATATGAGAAAGGTTTTTATTGCCTTTTTAATAGCTAATAATTCTTTTTCATATATAGCATAATTAACTTCATTTGATTTAAATTTTCCAGAACTATATCCACATATTAGTTCTTTGTTTTTTTGCTGTTTTAGCTTTTAAAATACATCCCCAATAATTTTCTGATGCATCGGTTTCTAAAATTAATCTATCACCTTGTTTTGGTAAATAGACTTTTGGGGTATAATTTATTTCTAATTTTATATTTTTAATAATTTCTGAGTCTTCTTTAGACCAGCTAAAAGTTTTATCCTTTTTTAATTTTTCATATAAATCACCTATTTTTTTAGATAAGTTAGGAAAGAAGTTTCTTCCATAATTAACTATTCCTAAAAATTGTTGACGTTGTTTTTGGTTTTTTATTTCTTCTGGAAATTTTTTTATTTTTACTATAATATGATCTTGTAGTTTAAGACCATCAGCAGATAGATTTAAACCTAAAAATTTTATTTCTGTTTTTTCTAATTCTATTTTCTTAGGGCTCAAAATAATTCCATATTTTATGAATTCTTGAGAGATAATATTTAAATGTTTTCTATGTTTTTCCAGTGTTTCTAAAAATATTAATATATCGTCTATATAAACTACACAAAATTTTTTATATTTATTAAATATAGAATCTATCCATCTTTGGAAGATTTGAGGTGCATTACATAACCCAAATGGCATTACTCTCCATTGATAATGACCATTAGGTGTACTGAAGGCTGTTAATGGTTTAGATTCATCAGTTAGCATTATTTGCCAAAATCCTGATTTACAATAGAATTTACTGAAGTATTTTGCATGTTTAGCTTGATTAATCAAAACATCTTTTCGTGGAATAAAATATCCATCAAAAATAGTATTTTGATTTAGTCTTTTATAATTAATTACCATTCTAGCTTTTCCTCTTTTTATTTCAGCATGGTTTCTTACCATAAAGGCTGGACTTGAGTGTGGACAATTAGTTTTTTCTATTAATCCTTTTTCCAATAATTCTTTGATTTGTATATCAAATTCATCTATGTCTTGTTTAGTATAGATCATAGGTTTGATTCTAATTATTTTATTAGGATTCTTTAATTTTATTTCACAATATCTTGGACTATTTTCCCATAATTTTAATGGTTCTTCACTAAAATTATTTTCTAGAATTTTAAACAACCAATGATTTGTTTCTAGTTGTTTAATTTGTTCTTTTCTTATTGGTCTAAATCCTTTATCACATACAAATTTATGGTTTTCTATTAAAGGTATTTCTACAGAAGTTTTTTCTGTTGATAATATTACTAAATTTCTATCTATAGAAAACGGTAGATGATGATATATAAAATTATTTCCTAATTATATGTCTCCATGCATTTCAGGAAAAGGAAAACACAATATTTTAGGAATTACAAATCTTACATTATTTATGTAAATTGGTATATTTCTAGCTTTAAATTGGATTATGGTTTCTTTACCATCAATTCCTATAGCTCTGATTGGGTTTTTCATTAATTCCCATTTTTCTACAGGAATGGCATTTTCTCTACAACTACTTGTGGTAGCTCCAGTATCTAATAAAGCATGCAAAGAATATGTTTTATAGTCTCTAAATTGAAGTGTAATTTCTATATATGTATAATATTTCCTAGGTTGGAAATTTGAAGATATAATAATATCATTTTTCCTTATTTTCATTTGTTGAATAATAGTAGTAGATTGTATTTCTTCCATTCTAGTATTTTTAGAATTTCTACTAGGTTCAGTAGGGAAAATAGGTATTTGAACTGTTTTCATATCTATTGGTGTTGTCGAATTTGTACTAATATTATCTTCTTCTTCCTCTATTTGAGAATTAGAAGGTAAAACTAAATTATCATTTGTATTTGTTATAACATTATTTTTAAAATATAGTCTATCTCCAGATGACATATATTCTATAGTACTTACAGGTTTTGAAGTACTAGTACCACTTATTCTATCAATCATCCAATCTTTTGGTATTGACAGATCTTTTAGATGTAGTAATTTTGGTTGTATCTCTGTAGTAAATTTATTGGGTTCAAATAACTCAATTATTTTATTATTAATTTCTTTAATTTCTACTTCTGCCGTGTTGGTATATTCATTAATAGAAGTCCAACTTATTGCTAGATCTTCTGCTAAATCACTTATTTCAGAATTTTTTGTCTGAATTCTTAAACATAAACACTCTTCTATTAGAGGGTCTATAATAGATATAAAATAGTTTGGTTTAACCTTAAATCCTATTACACCAGTATGTAAATTAGACTGTATTCCTCCAATAAGTGCTTTTATTGGGTTTTCAAATCTTTTATCTAATAAAACTGCTATGATAGGTATATCATGTCCTTTTCTAAATAAAGCTCTAATTGTTATCATAATTATACCTAAATGTATATATCTAACTTGAGGGTATTTCTTTTTAATCCTCTTAATTTTTTCTTTAGTAAATAATAGAATTTCTGTTAATCCTCTTCTAGTATCCTTAGCGACTGTGTTGCCACTAATCTTTTCTATATGTCTTTGACTCCATATTTTAAACTTAGATATTTTATATATTTCTTCTTTAGAAATGTGATTTTTATTTATTTTTTCTATCATTTCATCGGAAAAATCTTTTTCTTCTCCAATCAAATTTCCTAATTTTATGTCTTGTTGTTCAGACTTAGGAATTTCTTCTAATTGATTTTTAGAACTACTTCCTACATTAAACATAAATATATATTCTTCTTCATCTAAATCAGAATCTGTTTCTGATATTAGCTCATATAATATTCTTCAGGATTTATTTCCTCTTCATAACAAATTTCTAAATCTTGTTCTTCAAGACTTTTAATCATCTTTTTAGCACTTTTTCCTTTATTAGGACAGTTTGGTGATATATGGCCTTCTTCATCACAAATAACACATTTACATATCTATTTTTTTTATTTTTTAGAAGTTTTTTACTAACAATTTTTATTTTTTATTATTATTACCAGTATATTTTTTATTTCCTGGTTTCCACCTAATAAATTTATATTTTCTATTTTTCTTTCTATATTTTTTATAAGTATTAGGACGTGTTGTTTTACATCCAAATTCCCATTCATTTTCTAGAATTTTTGTACAATGACTATAAGTTAATTTATTTTTTACTTGTTTAGCCGCTTTTAGTTTGTAGACAATGTAGAGTTATTCTTTCTCTTGCAAAATTAATTCTATTTCCTATAGAATCTATATTTTCTTTTGTTATTCCTGACTCTTTACTATGTTTATCTAAATAAGACACATATTTTTTTTATACATATCACATCCCATGGCGGGGGTAATTTATGAAAATATTGACTTTTCCAAAATTCCATATTTTCATTTTTTAATTTTTGATATTCATGAAGAAATTTTTTAGAAAATTCTTCTAGATATCTAATATCACATAATTTAATTTTTGACAAGGTATAACTAGCTATACTATCTTGATCTTTTTTATCAAAATAACCACAAAATTCTGTTTTTAGAATATTTGTTAATCCTTTTAAAAGATCTTTAGGAGTACCTATTTGATTAATTAGTTGTCCTTTTTGGACTTTTCCTACTTCTGATTCTTCCCAACGTCTTAAGAATTGTAAAACATCTCCTTGAAAAGTTCCTACAAAATAATTTAAAAATTTTTCTTTTGACCAAGAACCGTTGTTGTTTACAACTATTGTAATTGACTGTGCCCAATCATCTATGGTTTTTTCATAGTCTGATATTGAAATATTAGTCAAATCTAAATATATTCCACCTTGAGCCACATTTCTTTTATTTAAATCATCTATCCTATGTGGTATAGGTATAGTTTGACTTGGTTGTTGATTAGAAGATTCGCCTGTATATTCAGTTTTAACTTCATTAGTAGCTATATTTTCGGTTTGATTACCAAAAATTCTTGTTGTATTTTCAACTATCTCAAAGTCTTTATTTAAAGCTCTCAGATAATCATCTTTTTGAATATCTGATTCTAATTTTCTTTTACCATAAGGATCTGTTTGATCAGTATCCATAGGTTCGGGGACTTCTATATTTTCATCCTCATCTGTTGAAGTATTTTCTTCATCAAATTTATAACTAGTTACATTTAAATCTTCTTGATTATCAGAATTACTAGAACTACTACTTTCTGTAGTATCATAATTTAACATATAATGATAATTAAACTGAGTAAATAGATCTTTATGTTTTTCATAAAGTTCTTCTATTAATTTTAAGTATTCTATTCTTTCATTTTTATCAGTACTTTTAGTAAATTTGACTTAATTTCCAATGTTCTATTAATTTTTTATAAGATTGGAAATCATATTTTTGTTGAGTAATATTTTTTCTTCTCTGTTTTTCAGATTTTTTATTTCTATTAATAGTAGAAGATGACTCTTCTGAAGAAGTTTCTTCTTCTTCATCTGATAAAGTTAAAATTATATTACTATTACCATAATATAATGGACCTAAATCTATATCTGATTCCATATTATTATTATTATTATTAACCTGATCTAATTTATTATTGACTTCTGATAAAATTTCTTTAGATTTGTTGTTCAAATCTAATTCTTTAATATCTCCCATGTAATTTACTTTTTCTTCTATATTACTGACTTTATTATATATTTTATTATAATATATAGAGGTTATATCCATTAAACTATTAAATCCTTTACTAAGGGCCGAAATATTATTTTCTTGTTTAGAATCTATATGCATAATATGATTGCAGGTTTTATCTTTATATAAACAATCTGTCTCTTCCATGTTACTTATCTTTGGTACCTAAAACCGTCTGTTATATTATTTTGTCTTAACACACAAAGGCCTATCGTCTCTCACCTAGACTTAAAAAGGCAAAAGTTAGACAAAATAACAGATATATGGGTTTCAAGATAAATAACCACGAAATTAACTGGATTGTAAATTAAAGATAAGAACTTACAATAAGTATTATGATATGAATTCCTCCAAGAACCGTAACTCCAGGGGCCTCTGATACCAATTACAAAACAATGTTTGAGTGCGGAAGATGGATATTTTATTAAAAGAAAAGGAAAGATTTTTACAAGGAAAGGTTGTTTACAGAAAGAATACTGAAACTATCCTTACCTCACTAAACTGTTCTCCAAGCAATCTTATGCTATTTACCACAGCCATAATCCTATCTGAATACTGTTTGATAGTTTTTTCCTCTTTCATCTTCAAGTTCTCGAACTCCCTTCTCAGATTCAACAACAACTGCTGTTTTATCCTCTCAGTACCTTGGAACTCCTCCTTGAGCTTGTCACCGGCTTGCTTTGGAGTCTCACAAGCCATAATCCTTGTGAAGATCATATCTGACACACTATTTTGGATGTAAGACATGGCCTTGTATCTTTTAGTTCTTTCATCAGAGTGTTGTCTGATTTGAGCCATTGTTGGGTTGGCTCTTAGAGGTGCTGGTTCAACATCTGAGTTGATAACCTTCCATAGGCCGAATGCCTGTAGGTAGGTCTTCATTTTAACCACCCATATGTGATAGCCTTCTCCATTGAACACTGGTGGTGCAGCTGGTTAGAAGCCTGATGTAGCCATTGTTTTAAAGGTTGAAATATGACAGGTCCACTAAGAAATGAGTTCTGGTACCAATTGTTGGTGTTTTGGGACACTTTATCCGGAGGAAGTATGAAGCTTAGTCTGGAACTTAAGCAACAATGTAATAAATCAGGATGAAGAATGAAGAAAACTTGAAGTTAAAGTCTGGTGATTTTGAGCTTGAAAAATAGAATAGAATTGAAAACAAAGAAAAGAGAGAGTATTTTGGATGAAATTATAATGAATTTTCATTACTTGAATGAAGGCTAAAAGCCAATACATATACCAGACACAAGCTGGTCAAAAATGAACAAATTTCACCTAAACAAACACCTACTTCCACCAAGCAACATTGAAACTTCTAAAACATTATTTGTACCCAAAGATAAATTGATTTATCAGTCCATCAGTACCTAATTACATCAAAAACAATGTCAACTTAGTTCAAATCTGACTAAATTAAAAAAAAATATTTAAGGTAACTAAACAGAATGAAATACGATAGCAGTAATGTACTTCAGCATCTGCATGCATACTTCATGTGCTGAAGGTATGGCTTGATTTGCTTCTTTATACTTCATCTGCATAACTTACGCTACATAGTCAGCTCATTGCTACTTCATGTGTTGTATGCATACTTCATCCGGTAATAATATAGCAGCTTGATATTCCAGCTTGATCTTCAACACTTCATCCACATGACTTGTGTTGCTTGGTCTGCTCCTTGGTTACTTCTTATGCTATATGCAAGCCAACTCCAACAAATATATAGGGAGAGAGAGAGAGAGAGAGAGAATTGAAACACGTTGAATACGGTGGTCCAACAGCTGATATGGTTTTTATAATGCCGGCATAAGAAGAAATTAGTTTGTTTATTCACTGGATACCTAATGGCATTTTGAGACGTCGCTATTGGAATTGAAGAAGGAGCATGAGGAGATGATGACGATCCACTATTTTGACCATTTTGATCATTCATTGATTGAGCTGAATATAATAAGCTTCTTGGGATAGAAGGGAATGGAATTGCAAGGGAAATGGGAATGAATGCTTCCACTTCTTTTATATATCGTTTTATACAAAGAAAATGAAAGCAGCTACATACATAGTTTCTTATTTAGCTATAACTTTCAATACTAAAAGGGATCGCACGGCAAAGCGCCAGCTAAAACCATATATAAAAATAATATATTTTATGATTAAAAACTGAGTTCAAGTTATTCAGTTATGCGAAAAGCGTTTCTCTTAGAGTCATCTGCAGACCAAACAAATATGCCATGAAGTTTGTTCTCACTCTTGAGCCTAGTGCAGGTGGTAAAGAATCAGTTTTCCGGTGTCAAGCCACTGCTCCCATTGCTCATAAAGCTGGCTAAAACCTTACCATAATTATAGTTAGAGCTTTGGGTGTTGAAGTAATTGATGAATTGAGAGACCGTTGTTCCTTGATCATAGGTATCAAACTGAAAGTTGGCATAGTCTTTGAGGTCACCATAGCTTTTCCACAAAGCCTTGTAATGGTTTTGAACATCATCAAATGGAGCTATGGAAGCAAAAGAGATGACTCCATTATTCTTGAGGGTTTTTTATAAGTTTCCCAATGTACCCAGAAAAAGTGTCAATGATAGCATTGAAGTGTTCATAGTCAATATCAATCCCATCCAAGTTGTACTTAGGGGTGAAGCCAGAATAAATTTTTAGGGGGTCGAATGAAATTTTAATTTTTTTTATAGTCTATATATTTATAATTTTTAAAGGATTAAATCAAATTTTTATAATTTTAGGGGGGCCAAAGTACAATTTTACCTTTACTAATTTAAAATTTTAAAAAAAATTCAAGGGCCTAAATATAAATTTTTCATTTTAGGGGGGACAGGGCCACTGCCCCCTATATCCGCCTCTGGTTGTACTCTTTTGATGATGTTGTGAGTGAAGAAACCGCATTGGAAACCCAAGTTGTATATCTACTTATTAGCGACTATTTTATTAAACAAATTTGTTTGTTAAAATACAAATATACAAAGACGAAAATACTACACTAAGTACATTAAATCCAACAGAATCAATGTAGAATTTTCTTTTTTATAGAATTTGATATTCTGGAAACAATTTAATTTTGGGCATTAAACACTAACACATCTTGTCATGGCACAAAGCTCTTTTTCTTAAACATGACATTATGACATAGTTTGCTTTTCTCTTTTTTATAGTTTGACATTTTAATATGCTAGAAATATGAATTTCTCCAATTCAAGCAATTAGAACAACCTAATGTCTCTAGTCAAATTGGTGTCAAGATTCAAACTTCTTAATTGCTTAGTATACCTTTCTAACTTTATTAACAAATGATAGTTATTTCCATAAATAGTACAATATAAAGACATCCCCAACGAAGCTTTATAAGTTGCTCGATAAGCCTACAATGCATCATCTAGCCGAACTGATAGATCTTTCCAAGATGGGTTCACTGTTTTCTCCAAGATTTGCTTAATCTCATGGTTTGAAACCTCTTCTTGACCACTGGCTTGTGGATGATAAGTAGTTGCAATTTAATGCTTAATATTGTACTTTGATAAAGCATTTTCTAATTGTATACTGTAGAAATGCAAACCTTCATCACTTATGAGCACTCCAATAGTCTCAAGTCTTAAGAAATGTTCTTATGCAAAAAATATTTATCTATCTTAGTATCATTCATTAGAAAGGCTATTACTTCTACACATTTGAAAACATAATCCACTACCAACAAAATATACTGATTTTTGAATGAATTCAAGAATGGCCCCATGAAGCCTGTCCTCCATACATTAAAAAAAATTCAACTTCCAAAATCCCTTTTTGAGGCATCTCGTCACATTTAGTAATGTTTCTCGTTCGTTCACAACTGTTACATATTCTTGCAAAATAATAAGCATCCTAAGTCATGGTTGGCCAATAAAACACTAATTGCGAAATCTTTTAAGTAGTCTTTTTTCCTCCAAAATGTCCCCATAAGGCGAAACATGACATCCAACCAATATAACATCAATTTACTCCCCAACCATACACTATCAAATGAGTTTCTCTACAAAATATTGGAAGGCATATAGTTATTCCCAAATATAATATCTCCATTCATACATAATCCTTTTCTTTTATTGGCTTGAAGCATTTTCAAGAAAAAACATCTTATACTAAGTAATTAACGATATTTGCGTACCAAGGCATTGATGGTTTTTCAGCATTCACTTGAAAACATTCTACCCAGACTATCTATTCATCAACAAAAGTTTCATTGATAGCCTAGTGATCTACCAAATTTTGATATGTCAAATTAGGTTCCTCATTACACTTTACGAATTTGTTTTCGAGAAATTTCTATGTTTTCTGTTGTGTTTTATTTAGTTTTGTTCTTCACCTTAATAAAATGAAATAATGTGTTTTATACTCTTTTTCATACCCTAATTGGCCAAATGTACCATTTGAAACCTAACGATCGATTAAGTGTTGTAGGGAGTCATCGGAGACCCGAATGTGAGTAAAAACATCGCCTAGAATGGGGTATTGTGACATCAAAGCTTGAAAGTCGTGGTACCCCTGACAATGCTGAATTGAAGAGGATCGAGACCCTTTACAATGATATTGAAATATCCAATGCCCAAAAGAACCCCCATTTCAATATTTTCACGAGTATTTCGATACCCAAGCCTGGTTCTTGTGATATTGCTACTTGACGTGGAGAAAAATGACTACGAGGGTGGCTTTTGTCAAGCACCAACACTAATCAAAATACAACATCCAGGGGCATTTTGCTCGTTAAAACTTGGGTTTTAATTAGCTTTAAAAAGCCAAAAGTTGGTTGAAGAAATGAGTTTGTAGTTTAGGTTAGAAATCTCCTTAGTTTTAAGGTTTCTTTCATCCTTTAGTTTAGGTTTAAGGTAGTTTTCTTTTCCATAGCTTAGGCTTTACCTTTCTTGCATATTTTCTTGTTCTTCTTAGTATTAATGGTAGTTAGTTAGTTTGGTTATTACTATAGCTAAGTTTATTTACATATTTAATACTTTAAGATTGGTTGTAATTGATCTGTCATAATACGATGTAGCAAATTAAACTAGTTTTTCGCACTTGAGGAGTTTGAATACAAGCATTTTCATTACATTTTAGTTAAGTTTTCATAGTTTAATTTAAATTCAATAAAAAGTGTATTTTGAGTCTTTTATTGACCGTAGGGGCCGAATGAGGCTTAAAGGTGAGCTAAGGTACATAGTGTTCAGGAGACTATTCGAGGGCGTATAAACTCAATACTGGTCATTGTGTTGCAACACGATAAGTTCAATGTCACAACATAGGGAATAGAACGCAGGAATCTTGAAACTACTTTCGGTGTTGTGACATACCCTTGAAGCTACCTCAAAGTTGAGCATATTTCTTTCGATTTTGCGACACAAGTATTAGGGTATCGCAACATAGACCTTATACAAGAAACATTTACGAGCCAGGGGTATTTTGGTCTACACAATCAAAAGTTAAACAAAAGGGCGTCAAATGACCTAGTGTTGAGGACGACAATAACCCAAACTCTATAAATAGGCTCCTAAACACTTGGTAAATGATGACTTTTCATACTTTAGAATTTCCTTTGTAATTTTAAGTTTCAGTTTTTTTCCTTTTCTTAGGTTTTAGATTTCTTTCCAGTTTATTTCTAGTTGCGTTCATTAGGAGATTTGATTTGTAGATTCGATCAACTCTTTGTGGATTCTACGCTTATATGTACAACACAATCAAGATTTCTCTTTACACTTTACTCTTGAATTATTCCTAATGTTTATTTAATTTATCAAGTTTATTAAGTTTACAAAATCTATGAGAAACTAATCCTTTTATAGGGATTAGTGAGTGGAGGTATGACTAATTAATTTTTGTATAAGGTTTTCTTAGCGAATCAACTGTTTGGGAGAGGAAGAACTTAAATCCTAGGCCTAACGACTCTAGAAATTCATTTAGGTGGGAATTAATCGAAAATTGGTATGGCATATCAATGAACACCTTAGCCCCGAATCGATCTAGAATGTGAAGTCGAGAGATAAGCAGTTCTTGCCAACTCGTTAGTTTAGTGGAAGATCAAGAGATCTTGCTAGGGTAATGATAAACGCCAAATTATACATATTTTTACCCCAAATACTTAGCATATTTATGGATGTTTATTACTAGATTTGTGGATTTTGGTGCTCTTAATCCAGTTATTTCATGTTTTGTACTCAGGAGAGCACCAAGAGTCAAAAGGAGCCAAAAACAAGCAAAATAGGGACAAAACAAACCAAATCGAGAAGTTGACATGGCCTAAGCCTTGCCACACGGGCAGCTCACAAGCCCGTGTCTTTCGAGGGTGTCGACCAAGTCTTTCATGATTCACATGGCCTGTCCATTGACCCATACGACCGTGTGCAATTTGACGGATCGAACATAGCTTGGTAATCACATCACATGGCCGTGGCACATGGGCGTGTCCTTTTTTCAAATAATTGTATTTTACACGGAAAAGAATACTTAGGGAGGAAGACAGCCAATCCAAAGCCTATATAAACACCCTAAATATGACTTAGAAAGGAGGCTCCCTCTAGAACTTTTTCTAGAATACAGAACCACATATTGGGAATTACTTGAGGGAAGCCAGACGATCTATCCCAAAAGCCGGAGCTACTCCAAGACTGAAGATCTCTCTCAGAATTCCTTCAGGGGTTTTAGAGTTTTCCTTATGTTTTGTTATTTCCATACTTTTGAGATGTACTCTTATTTTATTATGAACTAAACCCCTTAGATACCTAAGGGGGTTGAAACCTATGATGGATCTTGTTATTATCATCTGAACTGTATGATAAATACTTGATTTGTTCTTAATTATGGGTTCTTAATGCTTCAGTTAATATTCCGGGTATTAATTCATGATTTGATGTGCTTATACAGAGGAGCAAAAGTCTCTGTCTAAGAGTAGATTTGGCATAATTAAGCGGAGTTGATCGAATGCCTAGAAATAGGGTTACGAGATTTTGCCGGATTAGAGTGAAACCTAATATGGGAGTCAATAGATTGATTTACTGTTTCCCTTGGGGTTTTAATTAAGAAAGAGATTTCAATTAATTCAACTGAAGGTTAGATGTTATTAGTCTCGAAAGAGATACTAATATAGGTTAGGGAGTCTCACGGATCAAGTCAAGTGAATAAATCATCTGGTTCAGAGTCAGATAACAAGTGAAATCTAGGTGGATTCCTCCTTGGGTGTCGTCTTTATTAATTACTTTTCTTCAAGTCTTTTTCCAAAATCTTCTCTTTGCCTTAGTTTAATTAGTTAATTAGTTTAGTTAATTAGTTTAATAAACAACCCCCCTTTATTTCTAGGTTAAATAATAAAAAAGATAGTTATTACTAGTACTTTTGGTTCCCTTGGGTACGATATCCCGGTCTTGCCATTACTATACTATTGTTCGATAGGTGCGCTTGCCTTTTCGTCGTGATAATAGTTAGTCGAGGTTTAATCTTCATTATAAATATTTATTCCTTGTTACGAATCACGCGATCAAGTTTTTGGCGTCGTTGCCGGGGAACTAAGATATTAGGAGCACTCAATTTTTATTACTTTAGCCATTTATTTTTCTTGCAATTTAATTTAATTTTATTATTATTATGATTTATTAATTTACTTTTTCTTTCTCTTGGCAGGTTTTTATAATTTATGACTAGAAGAAACTAGTCGGGACCATTACTTTTTGAGGAAAAAATCGATCGAACAGTTTGTTGAAACCAAAGAGAATTAAGGCGCAGCTTAAGATACACGGAGAACGAGCAAGAAGACAATACTCAACCCCTAACCGAAGAGATGGCTGAAAACCAAGGCAATCAGCTACCTCCTTCAATTGCGGCTAATCAAGCTCCACGTACTATGTATGACTATGCTAAACTTCTTTAAAAGGAATTGAATCTATCATAGTTAGACCGGCTGTAGCTGCAAATACTTTTGAACTGAAACCTAACACAATTCAAATGATACAGTAGTTTGTTCAGTTTGATGGTTTGCAGGATGAAGATCCCAACGCTCACTTAGCAAACTTTCTGGAATTTTGCGATACATTTAAAATCAATGGCATTTTTTATGATGCCATACGTCTTCGGTTGTTTCCCTTTTCATTGAGGAAAAAAGCTAAACAGTGGTTGAACTCGTTACCACGAGGGTCAATTACTACTTCGGAACAAATGACCGAAAAATTTTTACTAAAATACTTTTCACCGGCTAAAACGGCTAAATTACATAATGATATCTCTTATTTTGTGAAAATGGATTTAGAAACACTTTACGATGCATGGGAAAGATACAAGGACTTACTAAGAAGGTGCCCTCACCATGGGTTACCGCTTTGGCTTCAAGTACAAACATTCCACAATGGTCTGAATCCCTCGACTCGGGAAATGGTTGATGCAGCTGCTGGCGGAACCATCAACAATAAAACACCGGAAGATGCCTATGAGTTTATACAGGAGATGTCACTGAATAACTATCAGTGGCAAGTCACTGAATAAAGCCAACGAAAACAGCCAATGTTTATAACGTCGACTCAGTTACTATTCTGTCAAATCAGGTAGAACTTCTCAATAAAAAGATTGATGGTTTTCTTAGTTCTACGTAGGTACATCCAGTAATGAGGTGTGACTCAAGTGGAAGAGGTGTGCATACAGAATATCAATCCTTCAATCCTACAACCGAAGAGGAACAAGTCAACTATATGGGTAACAATAACTTTAGATCTTAAAATAACCCAAACAGTAATACTTATAATGCAAGTTGGAGGAACCACCCAAATTTCTCCTAAGGTGGTCAAGGGAATCAAAAGCCTCAAAATTCTCAGGATTTTCAACAGCCACCTTATCAACAAGAGAGAAAACCAAGCCTTGAGGAGATGCTCTCAAAATTCATATCAGTGTCAGAAACCCGCTTCCAAGATACCGAGACAGCACTCAAAAAATCAACAAGCATCGATCCAAGGACTCGAGACTCAGATAGGCCAGCTATCCAAACTAATCTCCGAACGATCACAAGGTAGTTTGCCAAGTAATACCGAACCTAACCCAAGGGAACAACTCAACGCAATTAATATTCAAGATGACAAAGGAGTCGTTGAGCCTGAACCAGAACTGATGCAAGAAACTGTGGTAAGTAAGAGTCAAGGTGAGGTAGATCAAAATACAAACAAACCGGTGAATGAAGAATATAAAGCTCATGTCCCACATCCTAACGCAACAAGGAAAGACCGCTCAGATGAACAATTAGGTAAAGTCCTCAAACTTTTAAAAAAATTACATATTAACTTACCGTTTATTGAATACTTGTCGCAGATGCCAAATGCAATGAAATTTTTAAAAGAGCTTTTAGCAAATAAAAGGAAGTTGGACGAAGTGTCGCATGTGGAGCTAAACGCAGTCTGCTCAGCTATTCTACAGAATAAACTACCCCACAAATTGAAAGATCCAGGGAGTTTTACAATTCCTTACTTAATTGGTAGTTTAGATATAAGTCATGCATTAGCTGATTTAGGGGCTAGTATTAACGTCATGCCTTACAAAATGTTTCAGCAACTAGGTCTTGGGAAACCTAAACAAACTAGGATGAGCATTCAATTGGTAGATAAAACTATAAGATTCCCTAGAGGTATTATTGAAGATGTACTAGTGAAAGTAGATAAGTTCGTATTTCCCATTGATTTTGTTGTTCTAGACATAGAAGAAGATAATAACACCCCTTTGATTTTAGGGAGGCCTTTTTTAGCAATTGTTAAAACAATTATTGATGTTGGCACAGGTGAGCTTACACTCTGCGTGAGAGACGAAACGATCACCCTTCAAGCTCGTACTTCTGGAATCACATTAAACAGTGAAGGTAATGGTCCACACCAGTCTACTAAAATTGACAATATGACACAACCTACTTTGCAGAAATTAAGTTTCAAAGAAGTTTGAGAGCCATGTTCCAGCAATGATAGAGGACACATTCATGAAGAACGAAGGCTACGAATAGAGGAGCTAGACGAATGGCGAATACACAAACCAATAACACATGATAAACTGAAACTACGCTAAAACAAGCCCGATACCTCTCCAAATCAACTTAAGGTTGGCAATAGAGTTTTACTAGATGTTGCAGACCCCCACATTGTCACTACCGCACTGAATGAGGAAATCCCTCTTACGGTACTCAATATTTTTCCATTCAGTATGGTAGAGGTGAGTCATCCCAAGTTCGGCACTTTTAAGGTAAACAACACCTGATTAAAACCTTATCGTGATGAGATTAATAGCAGGAATGAGGAGTACGAACCCCTCAAACCACCCTGACCATTCACTAAAGAGGTTAGTCGAGTTTAGACTATAAATAAGCGCTTCTCGGGAGGCAACCCGAGCACTAACATATTTTGATTTCTTTATTTTTTATTTTTTTATTTCTAACACTTTAAATCATTAATTTTATCTTTGAATAACAAAGTTTTTTAGCACACACGGCCAGGCACAAGGACGTGCCTAAAGCCGTAGCCAAACAGGGGAAGAGACACGGTCATGTGATACAGTCGTGTGGAAGTAGAACATGATTTCCCCAAAACACGGGATGCGATAAAACCCCACGGCCGTGCGATATGGCCGTGGGTGAATTTGATAGGTGAACATGGGGGTGCCAGGGGCAAGGCTCAATTCTGTTTCTTCGACACAGGCGTGCGACACGCTCGTGACGTGAAGCCATGGACAATAATACACGGGCGTGGTACCCTAACACACGGGCATGGGAGAAGCGAACAGAGATAGGCATGATCGTGCGACATGGCCGTGTGCCAGACACGCCCAAGACACACGGGCGTGAGATAGTAGCCGGGCACGACCTAAATTGAAAAATTCAAAAAACACGAGCTCACTTTCAGAATTCATAGGCGTGGCCCTAGCCCGTATGGCCCTTCCCTATATAAGCAAATCACTGTTCATTTTCTTCTTTCTTTCAAAACCCTAGCCGAAATCTCCCCTTCTCCACTCCTTAATCCTTATTCCGGCCACCATTCTTCAGATTCTCACTTCCTCAACCCCCAAACCACCCTAAAATCCACTCCCCCTGCGTTAATCCTCACTTTTCCCTCCATTTTTCCTCCACATGGCTGTAACCCCCACGCCACACGCCAATGCTCGCCACTAACATGCCCGTGCGCCACCCTACAGCAGCTTTTGGTTCACTTTCTCAACCTGAATACTTTAGGAATTTGCTTTAGTATTTTCTATATTTGAATTGTTTAAGTTACTAAGTAGAATATACTAGTTTTAGGATTCTTATTTAACTGATGATGCATCTTTGATTCCAGCAAATGTTTCTGAATAATCATATAAATTTTTCACCTCTCGCTTGATATCGTTAAATGTTAACATATCTTGGACCTACTATATCAATGCTTATACATTTTCAAGTCCATTATGTCATCATCGAGAGGCAAGAAGGCCGTGGTCCCATCCTCAAAGAGACGTAGGGGACCGGGTTCTTCCTCGGTACGTGCTACAGCTGAAGTTCGGCACCTATTCCTTGAGTTTTTGCAAGCCTCACAGGAGGAGCTATTTTAGATACTACACGTGTTACCCCTCACTACAAGTCGCTGCATCGACTGGGCTGTCGTAAAGTAAGTCCAGCTAGCTGATGTCATCCGTGCCCTCCTGTCCACAGACCCATGGGAACGGTTCTTCGCTATTACAGAGCCAACTTATTTAGAGCTAAGTTTAGAATTATGCTCTACTTTTCATTTACAGGTGGTGATGACGAACAATGACGACCCCGATACTATTCACTTCTGATTAGGCGGTCTAGTTAGCGCGATGAGTGTCCCAGAGTTTGGAGTCACTCTAGGACTTTACACCGATGAGTTTATGTAGGAAGAGGACACGAATGCATTACCATGCAATATCTACATTTCTCCCTACTTGTGCTGGAAGGCTTTGGCACCACTCTCTTCCACCTACGACCCTAGCTGCTCGAAGGCCTCAGCTCTCGCCCCTTTCCTACGCAATCTCCATGCCATATTGGCACACACCTTAACCGAAAGGAGAGAGAGCACCGGCGTCGTCAACACCCACGATGCCTACTATTTATGGTGCATGACGAATGCACATGTGACTGACTTGGCATACTTCATCGCCTTCGCCATTCGCCATCAGACTGAGCGGCATCGGAAAGGAGTAATCTCTATCGGCCCCTACGTGACGCGTCTTGCCAGACACTTCAGCCTCCTCAACACCATGGCCCAGTTTCCAGCGCTTACACTAATAGGTCAAATGTCCCCACAGGGCATCACGACTATGTTACACATGAGGATGATCGAGCGCTGACGTGGGACTGATCCTCCTCAGTAACGTCTCACTCATGCCATTGATGAGGACGATCTTGAGGACATTCCTGATGATGTCCCCTCACCAGCACGAGGAGCCTTCTACCACGCCACCTAGGGAACGACCAGTTCATGCGGTTGCTTCATTGGCACACCTTTTCGACTGACTTGCTCACTTCGAGCAGTACTGCACTACACAGTTCGAGATGATTCTCGAGCGAGATCGGCGACATGATAGACAAATGGACGACATGCAGGCCATGATACAGTAGCTGTGCCAGCACTTTCACATCGCCACCCCAGCGCCACCACCTGAGGGCCCCACTGATGAGGATCATTGAATCCTTTTATCTTTTTATTTTTATTTTTATTTTTATTTTTATTTTTATTTTTTTTCAATTTTATTATTTTCTTTTGAAAGACATATCTATATTAGTAAATTTTACTTTCTTCATTTTTCTAATATTTCTAATAAGTAATCCCACTACGCTCTCTTCCACACCAACTCTTAATAAGCTCTTCATGATTCTACAGACTTTCAAGCAAAGCTTCTAGGAATATTTTACGAAATAAGGAAACAAATGGGGAACAATACCTCACAAGTGCCATGTTCAACGACTCAATTTCTTCATCTAGCCAAGAACAGTGGCAACTACCACTTTCCCCAAACACTCTAGCCTCAGAATCAAGCTCCGCATCCATATAACAGGGAGTTTCACCTCCTTCCCTCTTATGATTTTATTTATTTTGAATAATCTATCTTTGTACATTGAGGGCAATGTACATCTTAAGTATGGGGGTAAACATGAACATGATACCTAACTTTTTGCATTATTCTCAAATCCCTAAATTTGATCTTGTGCTTAAGTGATTTTCTCATAATGTTGATAGAATGAATTCTGATTGATCTATAATTATTGTTGATATGTCATGAATTAGACCATGGGAATTATGCATGATTATTCGATTATAGGACATTAGAGAATTGAGCATGATAAGTTGATATTTTGAGAACTAAATTTTTTTAGATTATTGTCCTGAATTGAGGTATTATCTTGAAATCTTAAGTATACAGGAATGACATCAAAAACCCAAATTTTTGGTGAGGTTTTTTATCCTTTTGAGCATATAGCTTTCTTTCTTGCTCACTTCTTTTGTGGTTTGAGTGCGTCAACATTGAACTGTTATTCTAAAACTTGCTTCGAGTATACATGTCGAGATCACACATATGATTTGAGATACTGAGATGATAAAGGCACTTAGGATTTAACCCATTTACTCCATAAAAAGCCTTCCCACATAATTAAACCATTAGTAAACCCTTTTGAGCCTACTAGCCCTTTTTATTGATTAACCCTCATCATTAACCCATTAACCCATTATTGTTGAAATCCTCTTACTTAATTTGACCCTTTTTATCGAGATTGAATTTAATATTGTTACCTCATTTTGTTCATCATTTTTTGTTACTAAATCATGAAGTATGATTTCTATATTGTATTGACTTGATTTGTTCTTTAAAAAAATTGTAATTCTCAACAAGCTAAAGTGAAAAAGAGAGCTCATAGTTCTAGATATTTGTTTATAATTCAGTAATTAAGTTTTTGATAATGGCGTAATATATTGAAATTATCTCGATCCTAACATTTGTCTCTTCAGCTTGTATCCATACCCGTAACCTAGACCCCGTTGCAGCCATGCAAAGACCTACTGATTTGTGTGTCATATCATTTACAAGTGGTGGAGATTTGATTTTCATGCAAGCCTATGGTAATAACTTCTCATGTTAGACAATCGAGTGCTTAATCTTGAGCCTTAAACACTTTGAGTGATTTGAGTGAATCTTTAGTGAGGATGCATCTCTTGTATATTTAGGACTAAAGTTAATTACTTAAAGAAAGGAGATTACCTATGATTTTATTATCAAAATATTCAATTTAGATTGTTTGAGGTTTTTAATGCCCCTAAAGTTGAATTCTCACTGTATGATTTTTCGTGGAATAGTTTGTAAACATTATCAGTAATGATTATGTGATTGAAAAGAATGAATTCTAGCAGTAAATGAGAGTTTTGTTTGAGGACAAGTAAATGGTGTGTGGGTATTTGATAAACGCCAAATTATACATATTTTTACCCCAAATACTTAGCATATTTATGGTTGTTTATTACTAGATTTGTGGATTTTGGTGCTCTTAATCCGGTTATTTCATGTTTTGTACTCAAGAGAGCACCAAGAGTCAAAAGGAGCAAAAAACGAGCAAAATAGGGACAAAACAGACCAAATCGAGAAGTTGAAACAGCCTAAGCCTTGCCACACAGGCAGCTCACATGCCCGTGTCTTTCGAGGGTGTCGACCAAGTCTTTCACGATTTACACGGCCTGGCCATTGACCCAAACGGCCATGTGCAATTTGACGGATCGAACACGGCCTGGCAATCACGTCACACGGCCGTGGAACACAGGCGTGTCCTTTTTTCAAATAATTGTATTTTACACGGAAAAGGATACTTAGGGAGGAAAAAAGCCAATCCAAAGCCTATATAAACACCCTAAGTATGACTTAGAAAGGGAGCTACCTCTAAAACTTTTTCTTGAATACAGACCACACATCGGGAATTACTTGAGGGAAGCCAGATAATCCATCCCAAAAGCCAGAGCTACTCCAAGACTGAAGATCTCTCTCAGAATTCCTTTAGGGGTTTTAGAGTTTTCTTTATGTTTTGTTATTTCCATACTTTTGATATGTACTCTTATTTTATTATGAACTAAACCCCTTAGATACCTAAGGGGGTTGAAACCTATGATGGATCTTGTTATTATTATCTGAACTTTATGATAAATACTTGATTTGTTCTTAATTATGGGTTCTTAATGCTTGAGTTAATATTATGGGTATTAATTCATGATTTGATGTGCTTATGTAGAGGAGTAAAAGCCCCTGTCTAGGAGTAGATTTGGCATAATTAAGCGGAGTTGATCGAACGCCTAAAAATAGGGTTACGAGATTTTTCCAGATTAGGGTGAAACCTAATATGGGAGTCCATAGATTGATTTATTACTTCCCTAGGGGTTTTAATTAAGAAAGAGATTTCAATTAATTCAACTGAGGGTTAGACGTTATTAGTCTCGAAAGAGATAATAATATAGGTTAGGGAGTCTCAAGGATCAAGTCAAGTGAATAAATCGCCTGGTCCAGAGTCAGATAACAAGTGAAATCTAGGTGGATTCCTCCTTGGGTGTCATCTTTATTAATTACTTTTCTTTAAGTCTTTTTCCAAAATCTTCTCTTTAACTTAGTTTAATTAGTTTAGTTAACCAGTTTAATAAACAACCCCCCTTTATTTCTAGGTTAAATAATAAAATGATAGTTATTACTAGTACTTTTGGTTCCCTTGGGTACGATTTCCTGGTCTTGCCATTACTATACTATTGTTCGATAGGTGCGCTTGCCTTTTTCTCTTGATAATAGTTAGTCTAGGTTTAATCTTCATTATAAATATTTATTACTTGTTACGAATCACGCGATCAGGTAACGACTAGTTGATTGAATAGAAACCCAATGTGGCAGTTAGTTATGATTACCAAAGCAATCTAATCACCCATTCTTAGATTTGATTCAGTTTATACAATTAGTTTTCCAAATTTCTTTCTGTTTAGATTATTTTATTCATTATTATAAAAACCTTAAAAGTCTCTTATTTATGTTTTATTGTACTATGATTTATTTATGATACTAAATAGATCTATTTGTGTTTAGGTTAGGAATAATTTAGTACTCACCTCCCTTGGGTACGGTCCTCGGAGTACTTACCTACTTAGTTGTAACCATAATACAACATGAGTTGTACACTTGTGGACGCCGCTTATTTCATATCTTTTATACAGGATTCTTACTCTGGACGTTGGTATGTCTGAAGGTGGTTAAGTTGTTGGCGTCGTTTCCAAGAAGGCAACGTCACTAAATTTATTTTTATCTTTGCATTTAATAAAAAGAATTAGGAAATTTCTAAATTATAGCTACTATTGTTAATTTTATTTCACTAGTGTTTTTATTTTACTTTGTGGTTTTAGTGTATGACCTGTTGATAAACCGTAATTTATACATATTTTTATCTCATGCTTAGCACATTTATAGATGGTTTCTCCTTAGATTTGGTGAATTCGATGCTTCTAATTCTTTAATTTAATGTTTTTAACTTAGGTGAGCATAGGACAGTAAAAAGAGCGAGAAATGGGCCGAAAACGGAGAAAATAGACCCATATGGGAAATCAACACGGCCTGGACTTCGTCACATGGGTAAGCCACACGGCCGTGTCCATTTGGTAGGACCAAAGCACGATTTACATGGGTAGACTACACGCCCGTGCCTATTTAACAGCCTTGACCACGAGCTGGAGCAATCATACGGGCATGTCCCTGTCGAGCCCAAGTATAGTCCTATTTAGAAAAGGCCACTTTTGAGGGTTCTTAGGCATTCTAAAGCCTATTTAAACACCTGAGGAGGCACTTAGAATAGACACACAGAGTAGGAAGCAAGGAATTACTCAAGGGAAGCCGATTGATCCATCTCAAAAGCCGGATTCATCGTCAATACTGAAGATCTCGCTTCAATTTCCATTCAGGGGTTTTGGGTTTTCATTATGTTTTGTATTCATTATTCTTCTGAGATGTTTTCTTTTATAATTATGAACTAAACCCTCTAAATACTTAAGGGGAATGAAACCTAAGGCGGATCTTGTTATTATTATCTGAATTGTACGATAAATATTTGACTTGTTCTTAATTATGTGTTCTTAATTCTTGTTTTAATATTTTAGGATATTGATTCAATTTTATGTGCTTATTCAGAGGAGCAAAAGTCTCTGTCTAAGAGTAAATTTTTCATAATTAAGCGGAGTTGATTGCATGCCTAGAGATAGGGTGACAAGATTTTGCTAGATTAGGGTGAAACCTAATAAGGGGGTCCATAGATCGAGTTAATGCAACACTAGGGCGTTAATTAGAAAGAGATTTCAATTAATCAACCTAAGGTTAGACGTTATAAGTCTCGAGAGAGATAATAATATAACTTAGGGATTTCTACGGATCAAGTCAAATGAATAAATCGTCTGATTCAGAGTCAAATAACAAGTGAAGTCTAGGAGTATTTTTCCTTGGGTATTGTCTTAATCAATCAAATTTTCTAAAAGTATTTCCCCAATCTACACCCTTAGTTTATTTAATTAGTTTAGATAAAAAAATCCCTTAATTTTTAGGCTAGAAAATAAAAATAAAGTAATTACTAGTACTCTTGGTTCCTTTGGGTTCGACAATCCGGTCTTGCTAAAGCTATACTACTATTCGATAGGTACACTTGCCTTCATCGTGATAATAGTTAGTTTCAAGAACAATTAATTATAAATTTTCAAAACTTGTCACGAATATCACGTATCAAGTTTTTGGCACCGTTTCCGGGGAACTAAGATATTAGGAACACTCGATTTTTATTACTTTAGCCATTTTACTTTATTTGCAATTTAAATTTTTATTTTCTTTTCTAATTTTTCTTTTATTCGCTCCTGGCTGGTTTTTATAGTGTATGACTAGAAGAAACCTGTCGGGACCATTACTGTTTGACAGTGAGATCGATCGCACAGTTTGCAGAAACTGAAGAGAAATAAGGCGAAGCCTAAGATACACAGAGGAAGAGCAGGAGGACAATATTCACACTACAACCGAGGAGATGGCTGAAAACCAAGAAAATCTGTTACCTCCTGCGATTGCTGCTAATCAGAATCCTGCTCCGCGTACTATGTATGATTATGCTAAACCTTCTTTAACAGGAACTGAATCGAGCATAGTTAGGCCTGTTGTTGCTGCAAATAATTTTGAACTGAAACCTAACACCATTCAAATGATCCAACAGTTTGTTCAGTTTGATGGTTTGCAGGACGAAGACCCAAATGATCATTTGGAGAATTTCTTAGAGTTTTGCGACACTTTTAAAATCAATGGCATTTCTGATGATGCCATTCGCCTTTGGTTATTTTTATTAAAATATTTTTCGCCGGCTAAAACAACCAAATTACGTAATGATATTTCTTCTTTTGTGTAAATGGATTTAGAAACACTCTATGATGCATGGGAGAGATATAAGGATCTCTTAAGAAGATGCCCTCACCATGGGTTACCACTCTGGCTACAGGTTCAAACGTTTCACAATGACCTGAATCCTTCAACTAGACAGATGATTGACGAACTGCTGGAGGAACTATCAATAATAGGACACCTGAGGATGCTTATGAATTTATATAAGAGATGTCACTGAATAATTATCAGTGGCAAGTCATGAGAACAAAACCAACGAACACAGCTGGCGTTTTTAACGTCAATTCGGTCACCATGTTCTCTAATCAAGTAGAACTTTTGAATAGAAAAATTGACGGTTTTCTTGGTTCTTCACAGGTTCACCCAGTAATGCAGTGCGAAGCAAGTGGAGGTGGATCAAGCAATTCAGAATACCCACCCTATGGCCACAACATAAAGAACGAGCAGTTAAATTACATGAGTAATAATCCTCGATCTCAAAATAATGCTTATAGTAACACTTACAATGCAGGTTAGAGGAACTACCCAAATTTTTCATGGGGAGGCCAAGGAAATCAGAGACTACCACCCCCTCCAGGCTTTCAACAACCATCGTACCAGTAGGAAAAGAAGCCAAACCTTGAGGAGATGCTAACAAAATTCATCTCGGTGTCAAAAACTCATTTTTAGAATACCGAGACAGCACTTAAGAATCAACAAGCGTCGACCCAAGGGCTCAAAAATCAGATAGGCCAGCTCGCTAAATTGATATCTGAACGACCACAAGGTAGCCTGCCAAGTAACACTGAATCTAACCCAAGGGAGCAACTCAATGCAATTACCATTCAAGATGAGGAAGGGTTAGTTGCACCTGAACTAGAACCGAGGCAAGAAACTGTGGTAAGTAAAGGTAAAGGTGAGGTGGACCACAATGACCAAAAATAGGTAAGTAAAGAGTACAAACCACGTGTACCATACCCAAATGTGACAAGGAAAGACCACTCAGACAAACAATTCGGTAAATTCCTTAAACTTTTAAAGAAATTACATATTAACTTACCGTTTATTGAAGCTCTTTTTCAGATGCCGAACGCAGTTAAATTTTTAAAGGAGCTTTTAGCAAATAAGAGGAAGTTAGATGATGCATTGCATGTGGAGATAAATGCAGTTTGCTCAGCCATACTACAGAATAAGCTGACGAAAAAATTGAAGGATCCAAGGAGTTTTACCGATTCCTTGTTTAATTGGTAGCTTAGATGTTAATAATGCTTTGGCTGATTTAGGGGCTAGTACAATGTCATACCTTATAAAATGTTTAAACAACTAGGTCTTGGGAAACCCAAATAAACTAGGATGAGCAGTCAATTGGCCGATAAAACTATCAGATTTCCTAGGGGTATTATTGAAGACGTACTTGCTAAAATTGACAAATTTATATTCCCAGTTGATTTCGTTATTCTAGACATAGAGGAGGATAGTAATGTGCCTTTAATTTTAGGAAGGCCCTTTTTAGTAACTGCCAAAACTATAATTGATGTTGGTACAGGTAAACTCACACTTCATGTGGGAGATGAAACAATCATCCTTCAAGCTCATAATTCAAATAAGACATCGAAAATTGAAGGTGGTTATATAAATCATACTATTAAAACTGACCATGTGGTGCAACCTACTTTGCAGGAAACAGGTTCAGAGAACACACCTGAGCCATGTTCAAATAACGACAAAGGACCTATCTATAAAGAACGAAGGCTACAAATCGAAGAACTAGATGAATGGTAGACACATAAACCGAGGACACACGATAAACCAAAACCACGTCATAACAAACTCAATATCTTACAAAATCAACTTACGGTTGGAGACAAAGTACTACTAGATGCAGCAGACCCTCGTATTGCCACTTCTGAACCTTACGAAGCAATCCCTCTACAGTACTCAGTATTTTCCCATATGGTACAGTCGAGGTAATTCATCCCAAATTCGGCACTTTTAAGGTAAACAGTACTCGCCTTAAACCTTATGTTGATAAAATTGATAGCAGGGATGAGGAGTGTAAACTCCTCGCACCACCATGACCATGCAATAGAAAGGTAAGTTGAGCTTAGACTATAAATAAGTGCTTCTTGGGAGGCAACCCGAGCACTAACGATGTTAACTTCTTTAAAAATTTAATTTTTGACATCTAATCACTAATTAAGTTATTGAAACATAGGTTTTCTAATCCACACAGCTGGGTACACGGGTGTGCCTTAGGTCGTGCTCACACCACGAGAGAAGACACAGCTGTGTGAAAATAGGGCAAAATTTTTCCTTAAAACGGGATGCGATAAGTTTCCATGGCCATACGACGTGGCCGTGGGCGAGTCTATCAAACTAACACGGGTGTGTGACACGCCCGTGTCTATAAACCGTGGTTGAAACTGAGAATTTAGTACAGACGTGTTACACGCCCGTCCCCATCAACCGTGCTCAATACTGATAAAATACCACGGGCGTGGGAGAAGCGAACGAAGCAGAACACGGCCATGCAACATGGTCGTGCGACACGACCGTGTGTACCTACATATCCAAGTAACACGAGCGTGGGCCGAATGTTAGACATGCCCAAATTTAAAAATCGCGAAACACACGGGCAAAAAAATTAGGGCACACGGGCGTGCCCCATGGCCATACGCCCCAATTTCTTTATAAAAACCTATTATTTATTTTATTTTTATCTTTATATTTTGAAATTACTTTTTATTTCCTTTTAACACTATTTTATCTTGAGATTTTATAATTTTTATTCGGCTATTTCTTTACCAGTAATTATGCTTCTTTATATTTCCTAAAAAGTTACTGATTCTATCACAGTTAGAAAGAGCTCCAAAGCTTATCATCACTTAGGAACTAAAAACTCCACTGGAAAAGGTTCTCCACGACTGCCATGTCCTACTCAACCACGACCATAGCTACTACCAGATCTAATATTTTTTTGGCGCAGGACTTAAGGACTAATGAACCTCTACCACCATCAGAGTATCCTCCTCTAATCTTATCATTACCTTGGCCGATTATTCTCTACAACTCCAATTCAATGAGTCCATTCATCATTCAAGAAGTTTTACTTCTCTCCCTATCTTATTATCTTATATCTATATTGCCATGAATCTAACTTTGTACATTGAGGACAATGTACATCTTAAGAGTGGGGGGTTATTTATTTCATTATCAGAAAAATCCCTGAATTTTGTCTTGTTCTCATGTGATCTTCTCATACCACTATTAGAATGAATTTTGATTAAGTTATGATTTTTATTGATATGTCTTGAATTAAAACATAGGCATTTATGCATTGATCGTTTAAACTTTAAGACATTAGAGAATCAAGCATGATAAGTTGACTTTTGAGAATTAAAAATTTTTAGGTTGTTTCCCCAAGTTTAAATATTATCTTGAGTTGAAATTCACAAGTTTAAACATCAAAAAGCCATAATTTTTGTGAGATCTTGAGCCTTTAGAGCATATGTTATTTCTTTCATGCTCACGTTTACTATGAGTGCGTTAGTATTGACTAGTTATTCTAGAACTTGCTTGATTATGCATGACAAGACCACACCATTTCATTTGATATGTTGAGATGATAAAGGCACTTAGGTTTAACCCACTCACTCCACAAAAACCTACCTTCATAATTAACCCTTAGTGAACCCCTTTGAGCCTAACAAGCCATTAATTAATTTACCCTCAATATTAGCCCATAACCCATTATTGTTGAAATCCCCTAATTTGATCCCTATTTTTGTTGAGATTTGATTTGAATTAATTGCTTAGCTATTTTTTATTCTTCGTTCCAATAATTAAGTTCTGTGTTATTTGACTTGTTCTTAAAAAAAACAATACTTACATACATATTAGTAGTAATTCATCGTTTTTGAGCTTGAGTGTTAATCCCATATTCTGAGAAGAAGCTCATTTGTATTCAACTGATAATTAGTTATTTTTCTAGTTAGGTGATTTTTTTTTCAATTCAATCTCGATTCTAACATTTTCTTTCAGCTTGCGACCATACCCCTTAACCAAAGCCACGTTATAACCTTCTAAATACCTTTTTGATTGATGTATCATTTTAATATATAGTGGTAGAGATTTGATTTTCATGCAAGCCTATGGTAATAACTTTTCATATTGACTAATGAGTGCTTTATTTGATGTCCTTAAACACCTCGAGTGATCTGAGTGAATCTTTAGTGAGGATGTTAAACTCTGTGATATTTTGATCAAAGGTGATTAATTAGATAAGGGGGGACACCTATGTTTTCGTGATAAAATGCTCAACTTGGAATGTTTGAAACTTTGATGTACTTTTAGTTGAATTTTCAAGGTATGATTACTTATGGATTATTTTCGGATACTATTGATAGGGATTATAAGTTGAGAAGAATTTATTTTGATTGTAAGTTGAGGAATTTGCTTGAGGACAAGCAAACGCTTAAGTGTGAGGGTATTTGATAAACCGTAATTTATACATATTTTTATCCAATCGGCATACCCTTTCCACTCCCTTTAAAATCTCCTAATTTCTCTCCCCATATCACTCCTAAAATTACTCAACCATATCCCACCTAACCATATCCCAACCAGCCAAAATTGTCTCCAATAAGCCTAGAATTCGGCCTCAACCCCCCACACTCCTCAAGCACACAATTTTAGTCAAACCACAACATCTCCCCAGCGACAGTAGCAAAATAAAATACTCTTCTTGCATTGCCAAGCCTCAAAACTCAGACCCCCTATAACATTCCACACGCCTCTATCCCCTAGACCAGCAGGCATTTTATTGACATGCTTTACCCACAATAATTTAAAAGCCTACTAACTAGCTACAAGGGTTTATTCAAGGAAAAATAAAATTTTGCACAATCCAAGACATGAACTCAGGACTTCTCCAACACTTGTCAGGACACTCAACCACTGAAGCAGGCATGCATTTATGCAACACAACATGCAAAAGTAAATACTTAGATTTTTGGGCGTTACAAAATCAAGTCTAAATCATGCCAACTCAATTCCATTATTTATAATATACACAAGTCACAAAATGGGTCATTACATTATACCTAATTCACATATACAATTCAACTAGCATCATTATGTTCAAATTTACAAGCATATATTTTCTCTAATATCAACCATTTGACAACCACAATACCTACTAACAATAAGCATCATAAGGCCAACCAAATTAAGCCAACTTTCAAGGCTATATACAAGACCAAACTTTAAACATTTACAAGCCAATTCTAATGGCTAAAATCATCATCAACTTATAAACCACAAAGACCAAAGTTCCTATACATTCCATATATTCCAAAACATATATTCAAAAGTACCAAAAAAATAGCTTGATAGTGTGATGAAGTCTCCGACGATCCCCAAATCTGAGCTAGCTTTGAAATCACTATAAAACACAGTAAAATAAACAGAGTAAGCTTTATAGCTTAGTAAGCTCATATGATTAATAAGTATAAATGCCAATTCAATCATAATTTAAAGAACATAAAAAATACATTCAATTCAACAATTTTCACATTGCCATAATTATTGGTATCATGTATAATTCATCAACTTACTTACTTTACATATAAACTTATCAATTATCACTTACTTGCCAAACTCATCACGAGTACCTAAACTGATCTGTATAATTGTTTACATCCTCATACCATCATCTTTTCTCATTGAACCATTTGGAATAATATCGAATTCTTGGGAATCTAGCACCAAAGTGCCACAGACATAGCCAATTCTATCTCAATCTCATATCACATATATGCTCACTCTCGAGCTATCAATGGGCCAGCTCACACAAGCTATCAATGAGACGTAGCTACACGGTGCTGCTCACACAAGTTGTTAAGAAATCGTAACACATGAAGATATACTCAGCCACCAATAGGACATACAGGACCAACACCCAGATCACATAATCATAATAACCCCTAATGACATATCACTGGTATCCTATCTATTCCAAAGGTTCAACCGGGATTCTCAATGTCTCAATGCTTTGTCGATAGATTCCACAGTGTCATAATATCACAATTATAATGTTTAAGCATATAAACACATATAAAATTAAGCTTATTAATCATACAAACTTACCTCGGTTCACAAAAATGATGAAATAGGTCGATTAGTCGAGTACTTTGTTTTTCCCCCGATCTAGATCTGAATTTCACTTTTCTTGATCTATTTAGCTTATTAATTATCAATCTATTCAATTTAATCCAAAAACACTCATTAAAGCACATTTACACTTTTTCCCCAAGTAATTTAGAACTTTTACAATTTAGTCTTTATTTCATAAAAACACAAATTAATGCAATTTGATAACAACCCATGCTAGCTGAATTTTCCTAGTACACATATCAGCCCATATTTTTCATTTATTTTACATTTTAACCACAAAGTTTCTACATTTCACAATTGAATCCCTAATTTACATTTTCACTAAAAATCACTTAACAAAACTTGTATAACTATCATCAAACATTCATAATCTATCATCAATCATTAAAATACATGCTTATTCATCAATAGAAACTACCTAAATCTTTAACAGCTTTGCAAAGTAGTCCCTAGGCTAGCTAGACCTAGTTGTAACGATCTCAAAAACATATAAATCATTAAAAATGGGACAAAATACATACCTAATTGTAAGAAATGGGAATGGTTGAATGAAGAACCCTAGATATGGCTTCTTCTCATGCTATTTTTAGTTTTAAAAAAATAATGGAAGAAGATGATCAATTTGATTTTATTTTAATTAACTTTAATTATCAAATTACCTATTTAACCTTAATGACAAAACATTAGGTGTCCGGGAATTAATTTGATGAAAAATTATTTATAAAAACAAGGTTTGATTTGAAAATAATTTTGAAATTGGTTTTCATTGAAAAGTAATGACCTATTTGAAAAAGGGAAGAAACTGAAGGTGATTAAATGGGAAATGGCCCAATTTTAAAAACGGGTTGCCTATTTAACAACCCAGTCTCCTTCCCTCCCCTTCTTCAAAAATTTTTCAAACTCCAAATCAAAGCCTTTCTCCCGAAATTAGTTCATCCTTTTCTTATTCCTAAGCTCTCTAAACACAAAATCTCTTTTCAATTTTTAAAAATGCTAATGTTTTCATCCTTAAAATCGTCAAGAGATCTTCACACGTTTTAGCTCAAATTAGCTCCATACTCGTTGATTTTGCAAAATTTAGGTGAGATTCTAACTTTTTATGATTAAACTAAGTGAGTTGTTATTTCAATTCGAGATTTAAATGATTTAATCAAGATCTCAATATATCACTTGATTTTAAGTTGATTTTTGGATTGAAAATGGTAGATCTCATATTTCTTAGCTAAAATTTGGTTTTAAAGTGATTTCTAACTCATTTTGATCTAATTAAAAGGTATTTGATCTTAATTTAAAAAATTATTAATGAATTTAAGCAAATTGAATGTTTTCCCCTTTTTAAAACATCACATAAGCTTGATTTTCCTAGAAAAATTAAATCGGTGAAATTGGGTAAAATTGATGGTTTTGATTTATAATTAGATGATATTTAGGATGTATGAAGTTGAAATCTAAGCTTATAAGTGTGATTTGAGTGGTTAAACACCTATTTTGACAAAAAAACTTGTTAAGTTTTTGATATATAGGTTAATAGGCTTTGATCCATGATTTTGGAATGATTTAATAGTATTTGTTGATATTAGTAATGCCCTTGTATTGTGTTTGATGTGTATGAAAAGTGTCAATTTATTTGAAAGCCTTTACAACCATGGACAAAGGCAAATAGAAGTTTAATTGAGCATGGTAGTTGAAGCGATGGTTGCTCAGGTGAGTGGTTTGATATACTAAACTCCAGTACACAGGCTAAGGTAAATATGCTAACCCCCACTTATTGTATGCGAACCTTAACTTCTTCCTTGTGCAAATCCTTACAATTTTGGTTGAATCGTTGTGTATATACACTGCGTGATTTTAATGGTGAAAAAAATGCATGAACTTATGATATATATTATACATGGGATTTATTATATATATATGTAATAAAAAAAAGAAATAAAGAATGGATTGAAATATTTTACTCGTAGGTAGGTAAGAAAATCAGATTGGTAGTTGAGGTCTATTTTTACAATTTCTTTAAGACAGATTAGGCCACTCCTTTGGTGCTGGAGAAACGTTGGTCGACTGTCTCCCAGGATACAACAACAAGATGAGCATGGTAGTAACATAGCTACAATGATCAATGGATAGTAGCCTTGCTATTGTCTATCACTTAAAAATGTTCGAAATATTTACAGGGAAAAAATCTCTCAAAATTTTGGAAAATTTTGTGTATATTTTTTTCCTACAGATTATTTGATTTTGGAAAATATGCATGGAAAATTTTGGAGCCAATAACATATTCTTGAATTAAGGAGCCATTAAACCCAAATTAGCATTTGAATTAAAGCCATTACCTCTTTTTAATTCCAAACAGATAAGCTCTGTTGAGGAAAAAAACCAATAACGTGTCCGTGAATTAAGGAGGCCATTAACTCCATAGAAAGGGCCAAATAGTCTGAACATTTAGCATCGCCCACGTCCTGTGGGTTCACCCACAATCTCGACGGGTTTGGATTTGCACCCCCTGCACACAAAGGAGAGCATTAGTTTAGTCATTCAATAACCACCAAGTTGGTTAATATATATATAAAAATATTCCACATTTGATATCTAACCAATGTGGGACTAAGCTTTCTATTTTCCTTAACATAATTCACAAGTGGCTTACTGTAACAGCTCATTTTTAGTAAATCGGAACAATGGTTTCGGAACCACAAATATGAAGTCAAAAAAATTTATTTTTATTATTATATGGTTTACAGTATGATAGAAATACCATATAAAAAGGACTAATTTGATAGAAATATCGTTTACATACCTAATTTGATAAAATTAACTAAATTGCATTAAGTGCAAAAGTTGAGTTCTAATAGCTAAAAGTATTAAATAGCTATAGAATTTTAAATTGGAGGTCCTTTTTATAGTAAATAGACCATTAAAGTGGTTAGTGGATAAGTATGAATAGTCCTCATTGGAAATTTAATCAAATATTAAGGTTAATTTTGGAAATTTGTGATTAAAATTTTAATAAATTAATAAAATAAACAAATATCATCTGCCACCAAAATAAAATAAAGAGAGAGAGAGAGAGAAAGAGAGAAGCTAGCCATCGAAGCTTGAAATATTAGCAAGCTTATTTTGCTCAATTAGGTATGTATTTTTGTCTCGTTTTTGATGAAGTTTCTGTGATCGTAGTAGGTTAATCTAGCCAGGTCAGGAATTAATTTGCAAAACCGTTAAAGTATTAGGGTTTTTCCATTGATGAGTATGCTTGAATTTTGAAGTTTTGTGATAGAAAATGAAAGGTTGTTGTTAGATATACAACTTTTATAAAGAGAATTTTGATGAAATTATCAATTAGGGATTAAATTGAAAAAATGACAAATTTATGGTAAATTTTATAAATTTTAAGAAATATATGGGTTGCTATTAATAGGTATAAAAATTGACTAGGCTTGACTAAGGATTAAATTGTGAGAATTTTATTTTTTGAGCCTAGGGACTAAATTACAATGAATTAAAAGTATAGGGACAAAATAATAATTTTTCCAAAAATGTGTGTTGGACTAAATTGAATATGAATTATATTGAATTTAGTCAAATTCATTCGTATAGATCCAGTTAAACCTAGTATAGAGTTAAATCGAGGCAAAGGAAAAATATCGAATTAGTCGTCTTCGTATCTACGTAAACTCGTTAAGGTAAGTTCGTGCAATTAAATTGTACATTTATATATGTTAAATTGAATTATTGTTTGTGAATTGTATAAACTGCCATGAATAAATATCGTTTGTATATTCGACAATTATCGAGCCCCGTTTGAACCTTAGGAATCCGTAAGACGCAAATCACATGTCATTAGGGTTATCGATTTCAATTCTTATGAGCTTTTCATTATTCAAATCACATAAACTTCCCGTTATTCAGCTTGAAAGAGCTTACTGTTTCTAGCTCATATGAGCATACATGTATATGAATTGACGGATTACAGTTCAGTACACCTCGTGTGTACTACCCGTGTATCCAACGATATTCTAAATGGTTCAACGGGCATAGTTCTGTTATGAGATTATATGAGTTCGATATGAACTATTACTAGTATTTACATGAAATACATGAAATATGATTAATTGATGAATTCAACCATGTGTGCTGGATTTTATATGTAATTTTCATGGCTAATATGTTGGTGATCATGTGTTTAGGCTTTTGGCCAAATTGTTTGAGATATTCTTTGTTTACTTACCTATTTTATGGATATATGGTAAGTTAAATTCTATGTTATACGTGTAACAGACTGGTTTTAGCTAAATCGAAATAGTGGTTTCAGAACCGCAAATTCGAATCGTAAAACTATTTTAATATTATTTTTAATGTTTAAAATATGTGATTAAATATGTGTGAAAGTTTCGTGTGATAATTTTATCGTTTAATAGCTCAATTTGAGAAAAAGGACTTAATCGCATAAAATGAAAAAGTTGCATTATATATGTTAAATGTGTTTATTTGCTATGGCTTCTTAACTGTGAGGTCCTTATGTGTTAATTATGCCCTTATATATGTTGGTGGACATTTATGGACACTTATTTAAACGATATTAAAGGTTATTACAAAGGTTAATTTAGTAATTTACAAATAACTTAAGTAAAATAAAATAAAACATAATGTATTATCATCATCTTTTCTGTATTCCGCCGAAAATAAAAAAAAAAAGAATAGCCATGGATGTGTTTTAGGGTTCAGCTATGTAGAAGCTCAATTGAAGGTTCATTTTTGTTTCATTTTCGATGATTTCTATGTTTTTGTGATCGTTGCTTTGAGTACTAGCTAGCCCATGCCTTAATTTTTGAAGTTGTTGATAATTTTGTGAAATTCCATTGTTGAATGCATAAGCTTTGTGATAGTAGATGATGAATTGTGGAAGTTAAATGATAGATTATCAAGTTTTGTTAAGTGATTTTGAGTGAAAATGCTTAAATAGGATTAAATTGTAAAAAATATAAATTGAGGGGTTAAATTGTGAAATAAATGTGAAATATGGGCTGCTAGGGACCTATAGAGAATTCAGCTAAGCATGGGTTAAATTGAATTTCATGAATTTTGTGTTTTTATGAAATAGAGACTAAATTGTAATAATGTGAAACTTTAGGGGCTAAGTGCAAAAATGCCCAAATATGTGTTTGTGGACTAAATTGAATGTGTTGATGAATAAAAGAGTTAATTTTGAATGAATATAGATCCAGAACGAAAGAAAACGGATTTAAATTGAAAAACTCGAAAGTTGACGAATAGTCGATTCTGTCCGTTCATTACGACTACGAGGGAAGTTCATATGCAAATAAATGTCTTTGAATTGAATTATATATGTTTTATTATCATTGAATTGCTACGAATGTCAAACGAGCAAATACGAGTATGAATCGACGAAGTTATGACATCCGAAAGTCCCATACGAACCTTAGGAATAGTATAGGATACGAATGTCATGACATTAGGTTATTGAGATGTGGTTACATGTAAGACCACGTCTGGGACATTGGAATAGTTAATCAATTTTGTGTAAGACCCTGTCTGGGATAGTGGCTTCGATATGTGATAACATGTAAGACCATATCTGGGATATGGCATTGTACAAGCTTATGTGATTTCCGAGTATCCTTAATGATTCCAAACGGTTCAACGGGCAAAGTCAAGTAGAGAAAGAATATGTGAAAGAGTTAAGTGACTCAGGTATGTACGAGTTTCATATGAGTATTGAAAAGGTGAAGTAATTGATGAATTTAAATAAGATATTGAATTTATGTTCAATGAGAAAGGTTTGTGAACTTGTATGTGATTAGCCATGTTTAGCATATTTGAATTAATATGCAAATATTCATGTGATGATTTTATTTGTATATGGCTTATTAAGCTTTTAAAGCTTACTTTGTGTGTTCTTTCCATGCTTAATAGATTATCGAAGCTAGCTCAGATTTGGGGATCGTCAGGAATACGTCATTGCACTATCGATCATCTTGTTGGTACTTTTGGAGCTTTATATATATGGTATATGACTTGTATAGGCTAGTGTCATTTTTGGTATGTTTTGAGTTGTGATATTAGCCATGAGATTTGGATTGTAAATGTCGGAATATGGCCATTAAAGTTGGCTTGATTTATATGTTAGCAAGTGATATATGTGATGTTTATAAGTTACTATGTATTTTGGCATGTTTTCCATGGTTGTTAGTCTGGCTAAGTGGTTGTTCCTTTGGTTAGTTATTAGTTGATATATAAATGCTTGAGAAATAGTATACTTTGGTATGATTATAGATGATGAATTGGCATGTTTGAGAAGTATGAATTGGTTGATAGAAAGGTGCAAAAATTCATTTAGGAAATATAAAAATATTGTAATGATTGTGGCTTAGTATTTTGGTATGTTTTGAATAAAGATTTGAGTATTTGAAATGGTTGTGAATAGATGACATGATATGTGAATGGAATAGAATGTTTTGGTTGCTAAAATATGTATTGAAATGGTATCATATGGGTTACTTTGTGTACATGAGAATAGGGTGGCAAATTGGCTTGTCAAATGGTTTATTTTTGTCTACATGGGTAGAAACACGGGCGTATGTCTCAGCCGTGTGTGACACATGGTCATGTTACACGGCCGTGTGACCCTTGGGGTACCCTTCAAATTAAAGTCAGTATACCTTACAGTTTTGACATGGCCTAGACACACGTGCGTGTCTACTGGCCATATGTGGCACACAGGATGGCACATGGTCATATGGTCGGCCGTGTGACCCAAGTCAGTAAACCCCCTTAGATTTCACACAGCCTAGCACACGGGTGTGTCCTTGGCTGTATGGTACAAGTCAGTATGTATGCCCTGTTTTCAGACGGCCTATGACACGAGCGTGTCTGGTGGCCGTGTGAGACACACGACTTGTTCATACGGGCGTGTGACCCTTAAATGTTGAAAAATTTTCCAAGATTGCTAAAGCTTGCAAATGTTATCGGTTTAGTCCCGTGCCACCTCTGAGCACGTTTTAAGGTCTCATAGGACCTTACAAGGGAAAATGTGTTTGATATGAATGGATTTTGATTATGATCGCATATATGTATATGAATGAAGTGTATATCTGGTAATGCCTCGTAACCCTATTCTGGTGACGGATACGAGTTAGGGGTATTATATTTAATTGCTATCAGAGCTACAATTTAGTCGATTCTAGGACTAACATAGCGTGTGAGAGTCTATCTATACATGCCATATATATAAACTGCAATAATGTGATGATTCCTAACAGTTAAAAATGTGTTTTTATATAGCAAAAAGATCCCGATCGAGCCATAGCTGATGATGTGGAAAGTAATACGCCCGCTCCCGATCAAGAGGCAGCGCTGGCCAATTCTAGGCCTATTTCAAGTAGCCAAGGGGAAGAGGCTAAGCAAGCCTTATTCCAAACGATAAGTGAGTGGTTCACGGAGTTCGTTCAAATGAATCCGACTACTCAACAACCTCCATTCCCACATGTTCCTTAACAAATTCTAGTTGTGCCACAAGTGATAGATCTGATTAGATTTAATAAGCCACCAGTGGATAAGATACGTAAACACGGGGCCGAAGAGTTTTGGGCTACAGTTGATGATAATGCTGAGAGGGTAGAGTTTTGGCTTGAGAACACGATTAGAGTATTCGAGGAATTATCATGTACTCCTGATGAATGCATTAAATGTGTTGTATCTTTGCTGAAAGATAATGCGTAACTTTGGTGGAAAACGTTAATATCTGTAGTTCCGAAGGAATAGGTCACCTGGGAGTTCTTTCAATCCGAATTCTGAAAGAAGTATATAGTCAAAGATTTTTTGATCAGAAACATTAAGAATTTCTGGAATTAAAACAAGGCCGAATGACTGTGACAGAATATGAAAGAGAGTTCGTACGTTAAAGCAAGTATGATCGGGAATATGTCTCCACTAAAGAGATCATGTGTAAAAGATTTTTTGACGGACTGAATGAAGACATAAAACTTCTGGCTGGGAAATTAAAGAATCTGTTGTGTTAGTTGAAAGGGCTTGTAAAGCCGAGGATCTCAGCGAAGAAAAAAGAAAAGCTAATTTTGAAGTAAGAAATTCGAGAAAAAAATCAGCTAGTAAATCTTATCAGTCTGCATCAGAGAAATTCTGAGACTCATTTAATCTTTCCAATACATCTATGGGACATTCAAATAGGGATCAAGTGAGACAGCAATCGAACATCAAAGCTCCAACTACTTCAATAGCTAGTGTTGGGAGTGTGAGACCTAACCGACCTAAATGTAAACATTGTGGTAAAAGGTATCCCGGTGACTGTAGATTGAATGATAGGGCTTGTTTTCAATGTGGATCATTGGATCATTTTATCCGGGATTGTCCTGAGTTGGCTGAGCAAGATACAGTATAGAATATGAGGCCAAGTAACACTACAGCTAGAGGTAGACCACCCAGAAACACGGGAAATGTGAGTGGTAGTCAGAAAGCAACTAAAGTCATTGCTGCGAGATCTGATACTAGAGCACCTATAGGAGCCTATGCTATTCGCACTCGTGAAGAAACGTCATCTCTAATTACCGGTACTTTTACTCTCTATGACACTAAAGTTATTGCATTGATAGATCCAGGATCAACCCATTCGTATATATGTGTGAATTTAGTATCCAGTAAGACTTTGCCTATAGAGTCCACTGAATTTGTTATTAGAGTATCGAACCCCTTAGGCAAATGTGTTTTGGTTGATAAAGTGTGCAAGAACTGTCCGTTGATGATTCGGGATAATTGTTTTCCTGCTGATTTGATGTTGTTGCCATTTGAAAATTTTGATATAAATCTTGGTATGGATTGGTTAACGTTGCATGATGCTGTTGTGAATTGCAAACGAAAGATGATTGATCTGAGATGTCAGAATAATGAGATTATTCGAATTGATTCAGATTATTTGAATGGCTTGCCAATGGTGATTTTATCGATGTTAGCCCAGAAATATGTGAGAAAGGGTTGCGAAGCTTATTTAGCTTATGTACTTAATACGAAAGTGATTGAAAACAAGATTTAATCAATGCCAATTGTGTGTGAGTATATAGATGTGTTTCTTGAAGAGTTACCGGGTTTACCACCGATCCGAAAGGTTAAATTTGGTATCGAGTTAATGCCAGGTACAATGACGATATCGATAGCTACTTACGAAATGGATCCGATAGATTAAAAGAATTAAAAGCTTAGTTGCAAGAATTAACTGACAGAGGATTTGTAAGACCGAGTTTCTTGTCCTGGAGTGCTCCTGTCTTGTTCGTGAAAAAGAAAGATGGCACAATGAGAATGTGTATAGACTATCGACAGCTTAATAAAGTGAAGATCAAGAATAAATATCCTCTGCCCAGAATAGATGATTTATTTGATCAATTGAAAAGGGCTACAGTGTTTTCAAAGAAAAATTTGAGATCGGGCTATTACCAGTTACGAGTTAAAGACTCTGATGTGTCGAAGACTGCTTTGAGAACGAGGTACGGACACTATGAATTTTTAGTTATGCCTTTTGGACTAACGAATGCACCTGTTATCTTTATAGACTTAATGAACTGAATTTTCAAACCGTACCTAGATCGATTTGTTGTTGTGTTCATAGATGATATTTTGATCTATTCGAGAGATGAAACTGAGCATTTCAAGCATTTGAGAATTGTATTGTAGACTCTACGCGATAAGCAGTTATACGCAAAGTTCAATACATGTGAATTCTGGTTGCGTAAGGTTGGTTTTCTGGGGCATATAGTGTCAGCATCGGGTATCCGAGTCGATCCAAGTAAGATTTCTGCAATAATGGATTGGAAGCCTCCAAGAAATGTATCCGAAGTCCGCAGTTTTCTGGGACTTGTCGGCTATTATAGATGATTTGTGAAAGGCTTTTCGATGATTGCAACACCATTAACGAGATTGCTTCAGAAAGATATAAAGTTTTAATGGTCTGAAAAATGTCAGAAAAGTTTGATCAGCTAAAAGTTCTTTTGACTGAAGCTCCAGTGTTAGTATAGCCAGAATCGGGTAAAGAATATGTGATTTATAGTGATGTATCGTTGAATGGTCTGGGCTACGTTTTGATGTAGGAAGGCAAAGTCATAGCCTATGCTTTGAGACAGTTGAAGCCGTATGAAAAGAATTACTCAACTCACGATTTGGTGTTAGCAACCATCGTGTTTGCATTAAAGATTTGGAGCCATTATTTGTATGGTGAGAAATGCCATGTTTATTCAAATCACAAGAGTTTAAAATATTTGATGACTCAAAAAGATTTGAATTTGTGACAGCAGAGATGGCTAGAATTGTTAAAAGATTATGAACTAATGATTGATTACCATCTGGGAAAAGCAAATGTTGTTGTCGATGCATTAAGCCGAAAATCTTTGTTTTCTCTACGTGCAATGAATACTCAGTTGGCTCTTTCTGATGACGGCTCGATAGTAGCTAAGTTAAAAGTGAAACTGTTGTATGTACAGTATATTTATGAAGCTCAAAAGACTAATAATGAAATATTAGCTAAAAGAGCTCAATGTGATTCTAACCTGATTCAGAGTTTCAAGTTAATTTCAATAATTGTTTAAGGTTCAGAGGCCGAATATGTGTTTTGAGAAATTTAGAGTTGACTCAAATGATTTTGAATGAAGCACATAATAGTTGTTTATATGTTCATCCGAGAAGTAGGAAAATGTATAATGACTTGAAATAGCTTTATTGGTGGCATGGCATGAAACGTGATATTTCAAAATTTATTTCGAAATGTTTGATTTTTCAGCAAGTCAAAGCTGAACACCAAGTACCGTCAGGTTTATTACAGCCTATTATGATTCCCGAGTGGAAATGGGATAGAGTAACCATGGATTTTGTGTCGGGATTGCCCCTATCTCCCAGTAAAAAAGATGTGATCTGGGTTATAGTTGACATATTGGCAAAATCGGTTCATTTTATTCCAGTGTGTATAGATTAATCGCTTGACAAGCAACGTTGAGTTGTACATCTCCGAGGTTGGGAGATTACATGGAGTACATGTTTCTATTGTTTCAGATAGAGATTCGAGGTTCACCTCGAGATTTTGGAAGAAACTGTAAGATGCATTGAGTACAAAACTATATTTTAGTACTGCATTTCACCCGCAGACGGATGGTCAATCCGAGCGAATTATTCAGATACTCGAGGATATGTTGAGATGTTGTATTCTTGAGTTCGAAGGTACGTGAGAAAAGTATTTATCGTTGATTGAATTTGTGTTTAATAATAGCCTTCAATCGAGAATTAAAATGGCACCGTATGAACCTTTATACGGTCGAAAGTGTCGAACACCGTTGTACTGGACTGATCTAAGCGAGAATAAGACTCACGGGGTTGATCTGATTAGGGAGACTGAATAAAAAGTGAAAGTAATTTGTGATAGTTTGAAAGCAGCGTCAGATCGTCAGAAATCATATACAAACTTGAAAGGAAAAGATATTGAGTTTCAAGTCGGGGATAAAGTATTTTTGAAAGTATCTCCGTGGAAGAAAATACTTCGATTTGGTCGTAAAGGCAAATTGAGTCCAAGATTCACCGGGCCGTATGAGATTATCGAGCAAGTTGGACCAATTGCTTATCGGCTAGCATTGTCGTCTGAGTTAGAAAAGATTCATAACGCCTTTCATGTATCAATGCTACGAAGGTACAGATCCGATCCTTCCCATGTTATTTCTCTGACCGAAGTTGAAATTCAATCAGATTTATCATACAGTGAAGAACCGATCCGAATTCTAGCTAGTGAGATCAAAGAACTGAGAAATAAAAGAATAGCGTTAGTAAAAGTGTTATGGCATCAACACGGGGTAGAAGAGGCTATGTGGGAACCCGAGGATACTATGAGAAAGCAATATCCAAACCTATTCGCTGGTAAGATTTTCGGGGACAAAAATCCCTATGGGGGGAGAGTTGTAACATCCCGGTTTTAGCTAAATCAGAACAGTGGTTTCAAAACCATAAATTTCAAGTTGTAAAATTATTTTAATATTATTTTTGGTGTTTACAGTATGTGATTAAATATGTGTGAAAGTTTCATGTGATAATTTTATTGTTTAATAGCTCAATTTGAGAAAAAAGACTTAATCGCGTAAAATGCAAAAGTTGCATTCTATATGATAAAGGTGTCTATTTGCTATGGCTTATTAAATTTTAGGTCCTTATGTGTTAATTATACCCTTATATATGTTGGTGGACATTTATGGACACTTATTTAAATGATATTAAAGGTTATTACAAAGGTTAATTTGGTAATTTATAAATAACTTAAGTAAAATAAAATAAAACATAAGGTATTATCATCATCTTTTCTTCATTCCACCAAAAATACAAAGAAAAGAATAGCCATGGACGTGTTTTAGGGTTCGGCTATGTAGAAGCTCAATTGAATATCCGTTTTGTTCCGTTTTTTATGAATTCTATGTTTTGTGATCGTTGCTTTGAGTACTAGCTAGCCCGTGCCTTAAGTTTTGAATTTTTTGATGATTTTGTGAAATTCCATTGTTAAATTCTTAAGCTTTGTGATAGTAGATAATGAATTATGAAAGTTAAATGATAGATTATCAAGTTTTGTTAAGTGATTTTGAGTGAAAATGCTTAAATAGGATTAAATTGTGAAAAATGTAAATTGAGGGGTTAAATTGTGAAATAAATTTGAAATATGGGCTGCTAGGGACCTGTAGAGAATTCGACTAAGCATGGGTTAAATTGAATTTCATGAATTTTGTGTTTTTATGAAATAGAGACTAAATTGTAATAATGTAAAACTTTTGGGGATAAAATGAAAAAATGCCCAAATATGTGTTTGTGGACTAAATTGAATATATTGATGAATAAAAAGTTAATTTTGAATGTATATAGATCCAGAACGAAAGAAAACGAATTTAGATCGGGGAAAATCGAAAGTTGACGAATAGTAAATTCCGTCCGTTTATTACGACTACGAGGTAAGTTCATATGCAAATAAATGTCTTTGAATTGAATTATATATGTTTTATTATCATTGAATTTCTATGAATGTCGAACGAGCAAATACGAGCATGAATCGACGAAGTTACGACATCCAGAAGTCCCGTACGAATTATAGGAATAGTATAGGATACGAATATCATGACATTAGGTTATTGAGATGTGATTACATGTAAGACCATGTTTGGGACATTGGCATCGTATTGAGATTATGTGTAAGACCATGTCTGGGACATTGGCATCGTTAATCGATTTCGTGTAAGACCCTGTCTAGGATGGTGGCTTCGATCTATGATAACATGTAAGACCATATCTGGGATATGGCATTGTACGAGCTTATGTGATTTTCGAGCATCATTAATGATTTCGAACTGTTCAACGGGCAAAGTCAAGTCGAGAAAGAATATGTGAAAGAGTTAAGTGACTCAAGTATTACGAGTTTCATACGAGTATTGAAAAGGTGAAGTAATTGATGAATTTGAATAAGATATTGAATTTATGTTCAATGAGAAAGGTTTGTGAACTTGTATGTGATTAGCCATGTTTAGCATATTTGAATTGATATGCAAATATTCATGTGATGATTTTATTTGTATATGGCTTACTAAGCTTTTAAAGCTTACTTTGTGTGTTCTTTCCATGCTTAATAGATTATCGAAGCTAGCTCAAATTCAAGGATTGTCAGGAATACGTCATCGCACTATTGATCATCTTGTTGGTACTTTTGGAGCTTTGTATGTTTGGTATATGGCATGTATAGGCTAGTGTTATTTTTGGTATGTTTTGAGTTGTGATATTAGCCATGAGATTTGGCTTGTAAATGTTGGAATATGGCCATTTGAGTTGGCTTGTTTTATATGTTAGCAAGTGATATATGTGATGTTTATACGTTACCATTTGTATTGCCATGTTTGTCATGGTTGTTAGTATGGCTAAGTGGTAGCTCATTTGGTTAGTTATTAGTTGATATATAAATGCTTGAGAAATGGTATATTTTGGTATGATTTATAGATGATGAATTGGTATGTCTGAGAAATATGAATTGGTTGATAGAAAGGTGAGAAAGTTCATTTAGGAAATATATAAGTTGTGATAATTGTAGCTTAGTAATTTGGTATGTTTTGAATAAAGATTTGAGTATTTGAAATGGTCGTGAACTGATGACGTGATATGTGAATGGCATAGCATGTTTAGGTTGCTAAAATATGTATTGAAATGGTATCATATGGGTTGCTTTGTGTACTTGAGAATAGGGTGGCAAATTGGCTTTTCAAATGGCTTATTTTTTTTCCACATGGGCAGAGACAGAGGCGTGTGTCTCAGCCGTGTGTGACACACGGTCATGTTACACGGGTGTGTGTACCCTGGGTACCTTTTGAATTAAAGTCAGTATACCCTACAGTTTTGACACGGCCTAGACACGGCCTAGACACTTGGGCATGTCTACTGGTTGTGTGTGGCACACGGGATGGCACATAGGCGTGTGGTTAGCCGTGTGGCACACGAGCGTGTCCTCGGACGTGTGGTACAAGTCAGAATGTATGCCCTATTTTCACACAGCCTGTGACATGGGCGTGTCTGGTGGCTGTGTGAGACACACGGCCTGTTCATACGGGCGTGTGACCCTTAAATATTGAAAAATTTTCCAAGATTTCCAAAGTTTACAAATGTTTTAGTCTCGAGCCACTCCTGAGCATGTTTTAAGGTCTCGTAGGACCTTATAAGGGACAATGTATTTGATATGAATGGATTTTGATTATGATTCCATATATGTATGTGAATGAAGTGTATTATCCAGTAATGCCTTGTAACCCTATTCCGGTGACGGATACGGGTTAGGGGTGTTTCAATACAAACTTACTAAGCTTAAATACTTACTCTGTATTATTTTCCATGTTTTGTAGTAATTCAGAAGCTCATACGGGTTGAAAGCTGGTCGAAGCTATTTCACACTATCCATCGGTCCCTTTTGGTACTTTCAGTAAATTAATTCCAATTATAATGGATTTTGACCAATGTTGGTATATAAATGTTTTGTTGAGACTAGCCATTTGAATGGCTTTTGTTTGGTATATTGTGATGTGTATATAAGTGGCCTTATCATATTTGTTATGTGTTTGATATGGTAGAATAAAAGAAAGTAAAATATGGTTTGAATATGCATACATGAATTTGATCATTTAGGTAAATAGAGATACTTGTTGACATGTCTTTAAATTGTTAATTGAGGTGCCTAAGGGCATATTGATTTTATGTGGTGATATTTCTTGTTTAAGACTTGATTTTGGCTTGTTTTGAATGCCTTGTTTTCGCTTGTTAATGTGCAAAATGTTGTGTTTAGGTTGGTACCAAATTGGGTGAGAAATGAGGCTTGGAAAATGACCTATTTTCTTCCATACGAGCAGAGACACGGGCATGTGTCTCAACCGTGTGTGACACATAGCTAGGTGACACGGCCGTGTGTCCCCTTATCTTTTAAATTGTGCAAGTCAGTATGCTCACATGGCCTAGCACACGGGTGTGTGGCTTGGCCGTGTGGCCCAAGTTAGAGAGTTACACGGGCATAGACACGGGCTGGGGCACGGTAGCGTTTCCCTATTTCAAATGCCCACACAGCCTGAGGCACGAGCGTGTCTCCTGACCATGTGAATCACATGGCCTGGTCACACGGCCGTGTGACCCCTGCAACTTGTTAAATTTTAGTGTTTTTTGAAAAATTCTTTGAGCATCCGATTTAATCCCAACTTGTTTCTAATAGTATTTTGGACCTCGAGGGCTCATATAAGGGACAATATGTTTGATTTTGATTCATTTATGATATGAATATTATATGATGTGAAATGTTTGAAATTTATGTCTATTTGTTCTGTAAACTCTGGTAATGTTTCGTAACCTTGTTCCGACGATGGATACGGGTTATAGGTGTTACACTTACTTTAAGTATCAATTTCTCATTCATCATTCAACCATTTTGAGCATATGATATACCATTATAAAGGTCTCATGGAATAGAATATAAAATCATAATTTTATTATTCAAATCTCCACCTTTACTAATCGAGAATATGCCTCAAAGTTTCCAAAAATCTATTTTTCCAACAAAATGAACACTCAGCTTTGATTAGAATTTTGACTATGACACAAACTCCCAATTGATAGAACAAGTAGATCACAATATAAATCAGAGAGATTATTTATAAGCCTAAAATGTGGATTAACATTATCCACAAGTAGCATTCTCAAGTCTCAAAGCTTTTTGGAAAACCAAATTTCTAGCTTTAACACATTCATGTATATAAAGATATTAGCTATTTCTTTTTTTTTTCTGAAAGGTAATGAAGATATGTAAGTTTATTCAAATATAGGGAATGTGATGTCAAAATGTACATTGCTGGTTCCTACAGTCCCACGAAAGGCAGAGATTCAAGCAAGGTCATGTAAGCCTAAAGGAAAAAAATATAGATAGTGAAAGTCTAAAGGAAATGATATATCATACCAAATATGCTCACTTGAATTAGTTTCCCTGCACAAAAATGTTTGGCTTTGGCTATAAAATCCTTGTCTTTTAACTACAAAGAACTAAGCTTCTTTACAAAGGGAAATATGTATATATCTATATACATACACATACACATACATATATGAAGATATGTAGCTTGTTTCAAATATAAGGAATGCAATGTTGACTTGTACATTGTATCGATTATTGGACTTGTATATTTCAAGCACTCTCTTTATAAAAGTACATAATAAAGGAATATTAGTGGGAAATTGTTTGTAGAGCTTGTGATACTTGTGAGTGAAGTAACATCATTAGATACCCAGGATTTGACTAAGGGAAGGCTAGAAATAGGCAGATCGGCTGCCCACAGCGTACCTCTTAGGCTTAATACAACTTCTACACTTGGATATTTAGACTTGATGAAAAAAACTTGAGAGAGGCTAAAATTGATGGAATCCCAAAACACGTTGAATTTCCTATTGGTCTAAATGAGTAGTGTGCTAAAGATAGTGACCCGAAAACTTGAAATTCTGGAATGGTGATATTTTTGTTTACATAAATACATGCATGGTACCAACTATTATAAGAATAAAAGATGAAATTAGAAAATTATATACTAAACAATTTGCACTTTTAATGAGCTTTCCACTCCAATTTCCTACACAACTTTTATAACAAAGAAAGACAAATAAACCAGGACAAATGAGCTACTATATTGTTGGTGTTTTAAGACTAAGAAATAAAGCAAAAATAGACAAAGAACCAGTAAGATGAATTGATCTGTAACACTCTCTCTTTTCATTTAAAAACATTACAATATATTTCATTTGACTTTTCAAGAGCTCAACTAATCCAACTAACATCTTGAAAATAGGAAAACTTAACTTTACACAAACTGATTATGGAACTTAGCACCTAAACATATCAAGTCATTACCAACTTAGTTTGTTCCTAAATATCTTAACAAAAGAATTGAACAAAAGATTAAACCAAAAACATAGGTTTTTTGCTCTAAAAAGCCAGCTAGCACCATATCTTATAGTTCACCTTATCGTTGAACAGTTCACACTTTGAGTGTCTGTAGATATGCTTGCATTTAGATCGATCACCCATGTCCTTAGACAATCCTCTAAGCCTGTCGTGAAAGAACTCTCCACTCACATGTAACACCCCAACCCCTAGCTGGCAGTCTAAGGTGTTACAATAGAAAACAAGCTTAAACTTGATTTATTTATTATTTTTATAATTTTAGCAAAACATAGCAAAATATTTGAAAATTCTCTGTAATAAAATAGTTGAAAATATTGAACCATAATTGACAAAGCAAGGTACTTCAATGCTATTCGCCAAATAGGTTATTCAGGGTGGACCAAACAGATTGTAAAGTATATTCGTAGTAAGAAACATATACATCATTTCAAAATACAAGACTGATATTTCGTGCCACCCTAAAATATACATATGCATGTTACAAAACATAGGCGAGGCTCACAACAGAGGTTATTTTTTCTAGTTGAGTCCCTTCTACAAGCCCTTTTTGTTGAGGTGCCACTTGGAAAAAGGAAAAGAAAAGGAGTAAGTTCAAAAGAACTTAGTGAGCTCAAAAAATAAAAATGTTCAACCCTTTCTAATCAAACTCCATGAACAAGATTAACTGAACGTATATATATACATATATAAATAACAATAAGTCAATAAACTTCACGCAGTGGCAATTGGGCTTATACCCTTTTACATACAACAACGGTAGATACCTATTCCTGGAGGATAGTATCCCCTAGTGGACTCTATCATCTGTCAAATACAATTCACAACTACTTTCTCAGAGAACAATTTCATTAACATCAACAGAACAAATACTTCACAAAAGCTACCAACACTTACTTTATCACTTTAGACATATCGGTTGATTGGAATCTATACGCCTACTGAGTATAACTCTATTTTGGTGGATAGAATATGCCAAACACTATAACTAACAGATAAGTTTTTTCTAAAACACATTAAATAAGATTAAGACTTGATACTTATCATGCAATAATATCATGCGATGCAACTACATAATCAACTTTTCTGTTTGGTAATCTCATACATCACTTCGAATGTACACCAAATGCATTACATGCAAGAAATCCATATTCATATTTTCTTACCATTTTCCATGCCCTTCCTTGTGCTAACCTTGGACCCCATATTTACATATCATAATAGATTTCTTATTCCATGTTATTTCGTGCATATGCGTGTTTTCCCACAAGATCATGGCTCTTTGTCATGGTTAACAACTAACATGCCCTATTAATGGCATCACCTATAACGTTAGGCTAGTTAGCAACAACATGTCTTACCAGTAACCCAGGACATACGTCAATCTGGTTAACAGCTAACATGCCCTACCAGTGGCCCATTATATCTGGATATCGAGTTTACACACCAAGGAAGTCTTATTTATTTCTCATCACTTACATGCACATGCAAAGGATTACATACAAAAACTTACCATGTTCAAATGAGATGATTTTATCTAAATTCATAACCTTTAACTATGACATACTAGAAACTTACAGTATACAGGGACTCGAAGTAGACCCATAGAAAACTCATACAAATTGGATACTCACAGAAGATCTCAAAAAAGCTAGTTTCACCACAAGTCTTTCGCTACACTTGACAGCCTTTACTTGTTATTTGACAATGTTTGAAATTGAGAAGTTCGATGGTGAGACAAATTTTGATCTATGGCAAGTTCGGATGATGGCAATTCTAGTTCAAATTGGCTTGAAAAAGGTAGTTACCGAAAAAAAACTTGAGAATCTAAATCAAACAGAATGGCAAGAGGTTGATGAAAAGGCCTTATCTGCAATCCTGTTGTGCCTCGCGAATATGTATTGCAGGAGGTATTGATGGAAAAACCTCATCCACCTTGTGGAAAAGGTTAGAAACTCTTTATACGACTAAGTCTCTGGCTAACCGTTTAGTGTTGAAACAACATCCATTTACGTTTCGCATGAACGAATGTGAGCTTCTTAAAGATCACATCAATCAATTCATTTCTCTTTTAAATGATTTAAAAAACATTGAGGTTTATGTTGACGATGAAGATCAGGCTATGCTATTATTGTGCTCTTTACCCCCTTCATACAAGTCTTTCAGGGGAACACTGATTATGGTAGAGACAAACTCTCGTTCGAAGATGTGAAGGGTCATTTGTGGAGTAGAGACAAACTCGACAATGAGTTTGGTTTGGATAGCAAGGCAGATAGGCAACCTTCCGTTTTGGTAGCATCAAAGAAATGAGACAAAAGGTGTCGCTATTGTAAAAAGTTAGGTTACATCAAAGCAGATTGTTATAAACTGCGAAATAAAATAGCTACTGAGAGTAACGAGGAAGATGTAGCTGGTGCTAATTTGGCCGATGAAGGCAGTGATGATTTCTTGTTAGTGTCAACGAGTGATAACTCCAAGCTCACGTCTGAGTGGATCCTAGATTCGGGATGTTCTTTCCACATGTGTCCCAATAGAGAATGGTTCTCCACATGCAATTCGGTTGAAAGTGGAGTTGTGCGCATGGAAAACGATTCATCTAGTAAGGTAATTGGTATTGGTACTGTTAAAATTAGGATACACGATGGGACGATTAGGACACTCTCAGATGTTAGGTATGTACCTGATTTACAAAAGAATCTCATCTCCTTGAGTATTTTAGACTTGAAATGATGCAGAATCAACATCGAATCAAGCAGCATTAAAGTATCTTGTGGAGTTCTCGTTTTGCTAAAAGGAAAAAGAACCGGCAGTCTTTATATTTTGGAAGGTTCTACAGTGACCGGTGAAATCAGACGTCCCTTGTCCGTTATAGAGCCGAAGTCAACTCATTTGGAGCGGAGGCAACTTGGTCATAGGAGGGAAAAAGGTATGACCGTTTCATTGAAGAGAGGTTCTCTTTTGGATGTAGGTTTTGAAAAGTTAGGGCACTGTGTTCGTGAAAATCAGACCCGGGTTAGTTTTGATTTGGCAATGCACAAGTCGAAAGCTAGTAGTCTTCTAGCTCCTAAGCACAGATTTGACTCAGTTAACTCCCTACATAGTTCAAGATAAGCTCGTGGTGGGCTTTGGCAAAGATGGCGTTAAAAGAAAGGTAGAGATTGTTCGAGTTGTGTGACCCAAATTCTAAGAGATTGCTTGCAAGTCAAGTTAAACAAAAATATATTTTCTTTCTAGAAGATTTAGTATTTATTAGTATAATATATTTAGCATTTATTAGCATAGTTTATTTGACTTGCTAATTTAGCCTATAAATAGGCTCTTTTACAACCTTAGAAATATACACCATTAGATATTAGAACTCATAACACATTTAGAGAATTTTGTATTTACGTTTTGAGGGTTCTTTGTTTTTGGGTTTTCCGGATTTAGTTTTTTATCTCCATCTTTTGTACTCTTCGTTCTTTTGCCATTATAGTAAAATTATATTTGCCTGTAGTTTTTTATCCTCTTTGGAGGGGTTTTTCCACGTTAAATTTGTGTGTTCAATTTCTCAATTTATTCCGCTATTTTTTTTTTACTTGTTGCTTAATCGGGTCGATCCTAACAACACTATTTTGTAGGCAAGACATTGCTTATGCTTCTTTGCATATTCTTCATTATGCTGTCTCATTTGAGTAATGGTGGGATTTGTTCTCAAAGCTAGTGGCTCTATACCAGTATTCACAACCTCCCATAGGTCAAAGGCTTGAAGATAAGTCTTCATTTCTACCATCCAAATGTGTTAATTTTCACCGGTGAAAATAAGAGGTGGAGGTGGTGAGAAGCTAGATGAATACATACTAGCAGAAACAATGTCCTCAAAGATCAATTGGCTCTCGATACTAATTATTGGTGTTTTGAGACTAAGAAAGAAAGCAAAAAATGAGACAAAGAACTAGCAAGATGAACTAATCTGTAACACTCTCCTTTTTCGTTTCAAAAGATTACAATATATATCATTTGACTTTCCAAGAGCTTAACTAATCCAACTAACATCTTGAAAATAAGAAAAACTTAACTTGTACACAAATTGATTATGGAAATCAGCATCTAAACGCATCAAGTCATTACCAACTTAGTTTGTTCCTAACTAAGTATCTTAACAAAAGAATTGAACAAAAGATTAAACCAAAAACATCGATTTTCTGCTCTAAGAAGCCAGCTAGCCCTTCATCCTACAGTTCACCTTATCGGTGGACAGCTCACACTTTGACTGTCCAAAAATATACTTTAGACAATTCACCAATGTGCTTAGACAATCCTCCAAACCTGTCGTGTAATAACTTTCCCCATGACCGTTCGCATATGGACAATCGACCATGTGACTTTACACTTGGACTATTTACCATTTGTGTTGTTTGCCATATATGCTCGCCAATGCATAATTTGCCAACTCGCAACATATATGGTAAAGAAATATCAATTATGTTTTAGAGCACATCAAAATATGCTGAGTTGAATTAGTTTCGATGCACAAATTATTGGTTTTGGCTATAAAATCCAACTGCAATTATACTACCAATGTCACATTTACAATATTTTGATGATTATTCAAAAAGCAGTGCCAGTTTGGGTAGGCGCAGGCTGCAACGGACTTCCATCCCAATACACCAACTCGTCCCTGCAACCACAGCCATTTTCATTCAAAACCCAATATTCTAATTTGATTATAGCAGCTTTTATTTTGGATATGATTCAGCATTTGAAGGGGAAAATAGAACTTACGGATTAAGTAAATAATTTCCATCCGTTGCAAACTGAAAGCAGTAAACGCAAGGTGAATATATATATATGTTAATTTTATTAAAGGTATAAGGGCACACAATAAGAAAAATGTAAACAAGCCAAGGTGTCTGTTGCAATCATTGCAATGGACATTCAGCACTGGCATGTTATTGCCATACCGATAAGACGTTAAAGGATCATTCCTCACATTGACACTATAAATATCAATCAACCAAAAAGATTAAATTGTAATTTATTCTTCTTTATTACATAATAGAATTAATTCTCTTGAATGAGAAAGTATCTTAGGGATTCCGACAGTCTAATACAGGCAACGTCCCACCTACCTGAAAATTTGATTCAAAGAAAGAAAGTTGGCCAGTAAGTGGGCAAGTTTTTGAGTAAAAATAGCTAATAATTATGAAGGGAAATGAGGGTATGAAGTGTAATTCAATGTTTGAATTAATGGGAACATCGGTGTTGTTGAATTCAGCTCCAATGTATTCTCAGAAAAGGTCCGAATTCACAGGAGCTGCCTGGGCTGACATATGGCAAGGAAAGAAACCATGGAAAATGAAAAGGGAAACTCCATTGCTGCTGTGATGTAGGCTTTGAGTAGAAGAATTAGTATCTTAAGAAAGGTTATTATGTAGGCATTAGAATGCAGAATACAAAGGTTGATCATAAAGAAAGAGTTTGTTTGCCGTTGCCATAATTATGAATCTGGGATATTTAATCATAACAAATAGGCTACTATGTCGGCCCTGGAGATGTATCGCAAAATACCAGTAATATAAATGAAGCTGGCTAAATGCAAACGTCAAATATGTATATATTTCTTTAACCGTTGTTACTCTGTCTTGTTGCAGGGATATGCTAGCAACTATCAACCACGTTCAAGAGCACATCAAAGATGCTCACTTGAATTAGTTTGCCTTCACAAATTGTTGGCTTTGGCTATAAAATCCTTGTTTTATCTGCACAATCCCATGCAAACTACCAAACCCAACAGCAATCATACAACCAATCTCACATTTTACAGTATTTTGATGACAATATTCAGAGAACACTTAGAAAGTTGTAAACTAAAAAGGAAAAAGGAAAAGCAGCAGCACTTGTCTTCCTAGTAGAAATTGCATTCTGAGTGAACATTGTCCTGAGGGATTCAGTTCTCCCAGGGTGGATGATACTCCTTTGTTCCATCCCAAAGCAGTATCCGGTCCCTGAAACCCCCATTTTCATTCAAATATCAACCTTCTAATTTCTTTGCAGTAGCTTTAGTTCGTAATATGATTCAGTATTTCAAGGGAAAAAGAAAAAACAAAACTTACGGATGAAGCAAAATACTTCCGTGCATTTGTTCGAAGTAAGGGCTACTAAGTGCAAACTGCAGATAGTAAGCGCAAGAAAGAAACCATATTTGTTAATTTTATATAAAGTATGAAGCCATACCAGAAAATAACATGTGAAGAACTTACAAATTTCTCTCCAAGGTGTGTGTCGCATCTATTGCAACGGACATTCACCACCGGAAATTTATAAAGAAACCAAACAGACGATACATGATCGGTCTTCACATTGACACTGTAAATATCAAACAAGCACAAAGATTAGATTGTAGTTATTGTACTTTATTACGATGGAATGAATTTAGTTTGGTGTTGGTCAGTGAGAAAGTATCTTACACGGGGTAGCAAAGATATCCAGGCTGCTTCCCACCACTTATCTAAGAATTTGATTCAAAGTGAGCAAGTTTATCAGTAAGTCGGCAAGAGAACGTAATGTTGCATGATAAGTAAGAATTTTGCACCTCAGTTTCAAGTTAAAGAAGACAACTTATAAAGGGAATATACATATATTCATACAAGAAATCAGATTTTGATATAACATATTCATTTCCAAAGAAAGGTAAGCTTTTCATACATAATGACTGCAGTTCTCCCAGGTGGCAAGGTGGTTTCTGCAAAGACGGCACATGAAGATACGCTTTCCATCATTCATGTCAAATCTAACGTTGTTTGGAGGATCCACGTCCGGCTTCGGCTCTGACTCCGAGTCCGGCTTCAGCTCCGACTCTGAGTCTGGTTTCGAGTCCGGCTTCGGCTTCAGCTCCGGCTCTGCCATTGGAACCGAAGAAAGAAGTCGCGGAAATGATGTACGTTTGATTGTTTGAGCTGAGTCCAAGAAACAAAACACCCAAAGATGAGGCTTGAGAGGGATAAGGAAATGGAGAAGAAGAAAAAGCAACAAGAAAACGGATATAAGATTCTTGATTGTGAGAGTTGTTACCTGCTATGGAACTTGTGAAAATGGATTTAAAATTCTTGATTGTGAGGTAATGCAATTGCAAGGGTTTTATTTTCATATATAAAGGAAATGAAAGCAGATAAGATAGTTTCTTTTTCTGTTATAACTGTCAAACGGCAGCTAAAATTATAAATAAATTACATGACATATATAATTATATATATTTTGGTACATAAACTACATTAACTCATTACATCTTTCCCATAGGGCAGCATAAACTAGTTAGTCTAATATTTCCTGGAATTGCTTCTCATATATAAAACCATCTGCTTTGGAGTCATCTGCACTCCATACAAAGATACCATGAAGCCTTTGCTGACTCTTAAGCATATTGCAGGCATCGAAAAACCCATCCTCTGGAGTTAACCCACGTCTCACATCACTTTGGAAGCTCACCAACACCTTACCACCATTGTAATTGGAGATTTGGTTGTTGAAATAACTTAAGAACTGTGGAATGGTCGTTCCTTTATCATATGCATAGAATTGGAAGTTCGCATAATCAATGATGTCCCCATATTTGTTCCACAAGGCCAAGTACTGTCTCTGAACTTCATTATCAGCATATGGAGCTATAGAAGCAAAGGAGATTACCTTATTCCTCTTCAGGGCCTTTATGAGCAACCCTATGGACTCTGCAAACGTTTGAGGGTCAGCTTGGAAGTGTTCGTAGTCGATATCGATTCCATCCAGATTGTATTTCTTTATGATACTTGTAAGTGAAGTAACAGCATTGGAGACCCAGGATCTGACTGAGGAAGGCTTGAAGTAAGCAAATTGACTGCCTACAGTGTAACCTCCTAGGCTTATTGCAACTTTAACATTTGGATGCTTAGACTTGATGGAAGAAACATGGGAGGGGCTGAGATTGGTGGAGTCCCAGAACACATTGAATTTTCCATTGGTGGGTGAAGGAGAAGTTGAGGTGTCATAGTCTATGGCAAAGGAGAGAATGAAATGAAAATCAACATTTCGGTTAATGGGGACATCAGAAAACTTCACGGCTTTGAACTCAGCTCCTATGTATTCCCTGAAAAGCTTTGAGTTTGCAGTACATAGGATTGATATCTGGGAGATAATTAGAGCTTGAAAAATGAAAAAAGTGAAAAGAAGCCTGTGAAATTCCATTGCTGCTATTGAGAGAAAATTTTATGCAGATATATGTATATATATACATACATACATATATAGTAGCCAACTTTGCTTCAACCGTTTAATTTTCAAACACTGCCAATATGAAGACTAAGGATCAGAGAATTCTGATCAAACAAAAAGGTCCCATTTCAAAATGGTTTGGACCACAGTAATCTGCATTGACTGGAGAAGTATCAGCTGAGAACATTATGGAAAGAAAAAAAAAACATAAAAATCCTTAAAACTCCTATAATTTTCTAACCAAATGGCTAAACTTCCATTTTTGACTTGTCAACCTTACATCTTTTCTAGTTTTTACCAGTCAAAGAAGATATTTTTGGTGATTGAGGCTGAGGAAGTAATATCTGCAACTAATGTGTTAAAGGCCTTTGTTGTCAATGTCATTTGTCACATGAATATTAAGCATGAACAATAAGATATTAAATTCTATTTAGTTCTGGTCCTACTCCTAGAGTATAAATAGGGTACGTCTTCCTTAGGGTAGGTTTTAGCTCATATGGGTTGTTAAATACAATATATGTGGAACCTCCATATCTCATTAAGTAGGACTGCTCGAGGGCCGGTTACCTACTCAAGCTCAAAATTCTACCTGTTGTTTAGGAGAATTCCAACAAAAATATTAAACTTGAAAAATGGGTTTTGAGTGAAAAATTAATTCCGTTTTAAATATGGGCCAGGCTTGGATGAGTGGTCGGATCATTTGACGCTGACAACTCTATCAACCTTGAACTTTTTATGAAAAATGGGGGACAACATAAAATTTTTCTTTTTAAGAATTGGATACGGTCAACCTGGACTTTATATTCAATTGGGGACAACATAAGATTTTTTGTGCAGTAATGGATATGGTGAAGGTACCATAAAATAAATATCAAGAGATAACAGCTGCTGCCCTGAAATACTAATTGCTTTCAAGTTATCATGTTAATCACTTCATGAAAACTACCTTAAACAATGCTCTGGAAAACAGAATTTCCCATAATTATTACATTAAAAACGGTAGTCATTAGACCATGTGTTAACGTCCATCATGCAGCAAGTAGATCTTGAGATTTCTTCTCATATTGAAACCCCTTGTTTTTTGATTCCTCAGCACACCATATAAAGATGCCACCGAGCTTTCCTTGATCTTTCAACTCATTACAGGCTTCGAAAAAACCATTAGCCGGTTTTAGGCCGCCACCGCCACCGCTCTCAAAGCTGGCCAACAATTGGCCTCCCTCATAATTAGAGGCTTGCTTTTTGAAGTTACTTATAAAATGGGAAACACTGAGCTTATCATAGGCATAAAACTGGAAATTTACATAGTCAATCACATGCCCATATTTCCTCCACAAAGCTAAGTAGTGGCTATTAATCTCTTCATAGGGAGCAATTGAAGCAAATGAAATAGTCCCACTTTTTTTCAGGATTGTTATAAGCTGTCCAATACACTCTGCAAACATTTCAGGGCTGGCCTTGAAGTGTTCGTAGTCGATGTCGATGCCGTCGATATGGTACGTATTGATCATATAAGTAAGTGAATAAACAGCATTTTGAACCCAAGATGTCTTTGATTTAGGTGCAAAAAAGGCTTTGCCACTACCTACACTATCACCCCCTAAGCTAACAGCAATTTTCACATTTGAGTTGCTACCTTTAAATGAGCCAATTTGGCCTGGACCCAAGTGGTTGGTTTCCCAAAATACATTGAACTTCCCATTTGTAGGTGATGGATGATTGTCATCGGTATAGTCAATTGCAAAGGCCAGAATGAAGTGAAATTCGACTTTCGAGTTTATAGGCACGTCGGAGAGCTTCATCGAGTTGGATTCCGCACCGATATACTCCCGGAATAACTTGGAATTAGAAGCTACAAGAAAATAGTTGAAACAAGAGAGTTTTAGCTTACATTTTGTTTACTATGTATAATAAAAAGGGTTAATTCCACAAGACATCCTCATATTATGGTCAAGATTCTAAATTGGTCATTAAACTTCAAAATGTTCTAATTGAGTCCTCAAAGTATCAACCAGGTTCTTCCATCATACTAGCCATTAGATTAAGCTTTTAACACCAGCTCAAATCTTATATGGAGTATATTTAAAATGCGTGTATACTTGTATAGCCAAATTGGGTCTAATGTGTTTAACTAGCATTAAATGCCTAAATTGACAACTAAGTTGAAAGAAGGTTTCGATTGATAGAACATTAATGCTTTGAATACTCAATTAAAACATATTGAAATTTGAGACTAATTTAAAACCAAAACCAGAGTTTGGAGACATCTGGTGTAATTAACACTATAATGAAATCATTCCTAGAAAAATCAATCACCATTGCATGTAAGAAACAGCAGAGACAACAAGGTAGCTGAAAGGATCCTATAGAACTCCATTTTCCGAACTTTTTTTGCTTTTTGCAGTATAAGTTATTTAGTTGAAACATTTTGCACTTCATGTTATAGTATGGAATACCATAGTTTTAACCGCCATTAAATTAAGTTTCTAACAGCCGCCACACACCTAGTTTTTATAACACAAACAAAAGATTTTGTGTTTTTTTTTACAACAATTTCTGGACATTGGATACCTAATGAATTCTTGTTTGAATTGTTCGATGTGGTTGAAGATGTGTGACACGTCAATACGCAGTTAGATACTAAAAAAAGGAGTAAAATCCAATTTTATTTTAAAAAAATCGATTAAATTTTTAATTTTTAAGTTTAGTAATTTACGTTATTCAAATTTCTTGAATCCAACTTGAATAAATAGATAAGCTTAAATTTAAATTGTAGAATTAGAGTTATTTAAATAATTAAGTATAGTTGAATTCTATATATTTAATAATAGAGTTAAAGAAGTAGGTTCTAATTTTGAACTTATCACCTTCTATTATTAGCTCATAAAGGTTTTATTTTTTATATTGGTTGTTGATGGCTAAAAGTATAATTATGTACTTGTTTTAAGAGTTGTGTTGCTGAGCAAATATCAATTTGACAGTTGATGGCCGTTGGATCGAAGGTCAAGAATCGTAAATAATCTTTTAAAAGAAAAGGAAGAGGTACACCGTTTTTCTTGTGTTGAGAGAACAAGAGTTTCCCTTTTTGAGGTCATATAAGTCATAAAAAGTAACTTACTAGCCCTCAAGTGTTGTAAGATGCAGAAAGTCATACATAGATTACGTATGGTCCATAGATTTGAAGCCATGCAATACTTTAATGAGATCATTTTTTGAAATTAATGAATTAATTTTTTTTTCATGGTGATTGATCTAATAAGGTTTTCTAACATGGTGATATTACAACTTATTTCATTATAATGGAATTTTTCTCTCAAGGTTGGTATTTTTTATTTTTATTTAAATAATCTTTTACATCTACGACTATCATGATGTGTGAATTTCTAAGTTAATTAAAATTTACTTTAATTCAAATAGATTTTAATTAAAAATTTTAGGTCAGTTGGAATACCAAAATAAGAATCTTTAGAATCTGATGTTCCAAGAAGCTTGGCGCACTATTACTAGCTGTATTCCATTGCCGGCGAAACGTTTATCTGTTACCCAAAATAGTCTGAAAGTAACTTTAACAAGACAAATAAAATGTTGTCTTTGACAACATGAAAGGAAACAACAACAGGATTTAATTATTTAAACTGACAATATTAGAAATTATTATTCTACCTTATCCATGCAACTCAAAATGCCGTCATTGACAATTTGATGCGAGAAAATTAAGCTAAAGAAGAACATGTCAAAAACCAAAGTTTTTTTTTTTTAAACATTATTTGTCTCATGTATTTCAATTTCCAAATTAACTAAAGATATTTGTTTATTAATAATCTAGCTTAGGCAATCCATGTGGCAATTAATAAGACTATAGTTTAGTTAGCTTAATCCAAGACTACTAAGATAATGCCAATAGTTCGAACTAGAAAAATCCAAATATTGTTCTCACAAAAGCGGTTAAATTACGGTTTTTATCCCTATATTGTACTCAATTTAACCTTTCAATTTAACCTTTATATTTTTAATAGTTAAAATTATTGTTAGTCTTTATGCTTTGACAAAATTTGAGATTTAGTCCTTATACTTAAAGGATAAAAAAATATGTCCTTTTTTTTATTTGAAAACTCAATCTATTAATTAACATTGTTAGTATTTTCTATCAAATTTGTCAACTTGACTTATCCATTATGCTATTTTCATATGACATGCCAAATGATTAACAAAAATAAACATATTAAGTTGACAAATTTTGTTGAAAACTACCCATAATAATAATGATTATATTAGGGTTTTTAAATTGAAAAGGTAGAAAGATTGAATTTTTTTTAACTCTTAAATTACAATGACTAAATTGAAATTTTTACATAAAATAAATAGTTAAAATTTTAAATTGATGTTAAAGTTGACATTTATGATATATATGAATAGAATATAAAATATGACAATCGAATCATTAAAATATTAATTATACAAAAATATATAAAATGAAATTATTTTAATTTTACAACACTGAAAATAAATACTGCTCATAATAGTTAAAATTTTTACATGCTTTACTCTCATCCTTGCCACTCTTTGTCGTCAATGTTAAAACTATGTAGGATATATTCATAATTGCCTCGCTACCTCATTTGATATTTTATCAGCTATTCCTAATAATTCAAATGTACATTTGATATATAGAATGGAAGAATAATATATGAATATCTCATTTAAATATTTTAATGTTTATCATATAATATATAAATTACATTTTCATCCCTTTATAAGTTAAAATTGTAATTCCAATATCTGCGTAAGTTAAGTAAATACCAAAACTGATATATATCAACCATAGAAAAAAAAATCAAGAGATGTGATATGATAGTTACTTATTAGTGGCGAAGTCAAAAAAATTTTCTTGAAAGAAGCGGAATTAAATTATACATTTTTACGATATTAAAAATATAATTTTATCATTTTAATAGCCCATCTCTTTATAGTTTTTAAAGGGTTAAATCATTTTTTTATTATTTTGTGGGCTAAAGTGTAATTTTACTATTATTAATTTAAAATTTTATAAATTATAAAATGCCTAAATTAAAATTTTACCATTTTAGGGTAAGCCATGTCCCATGAGTCTCTACTAAGCTCCACTACAGCTGCTCACCTCGGCTTTAATACGTAGTTGAGAGTTCGATCTCTGCTCATGAGAATAAAACACATTTCATGACCAACTATTACCTCTTCAGAGATCAAACACTACGAGGAACTTAATCATTATTGTAGACTATAAATACCCTAATTTAAACCAAAAAAAATTATAGAAATAGATACCCTATTTCAACAAAAAAATTATCTCATCTCGTCTCATCTCCGCTACTAAAAAAAATCTCCCATTTAAATATTTTTTCAATCTTTTCATCCGCATTTGTGAATAATACATTTCTTTTCTTTACCAAAACAAAATTGATATTCTTGAGGAGGACTGATGGTGCCAAAGGATCTTTGAACATGGGCCGCCATGATTAAACTAGCTGTGCTGGCCAAAAAGCTGTGGACTTGAATGATTTCTTAAACTTTACCATGGGACTATATATTGCCTTTTCCCTTACCAGGCAATTAAAAATGTGTACTTTCATTGGAGATCAGTCCCTTGATTTTTTCCTTGGCATTTTCATCCTTGTTTTCTTTTGAACTTTTCTTTTATTTGTTGCATAAATGTAAAGTCATGGTTGAGAAAACCTCATGTCATTTTTTTGCAAACACTTGTATAAATGTAACCTTTACACAAACTTATCTCAAAGTTTTAAGATTTTAATCTTATCTTTCAAGCAAAATTTAATTAATAAAAATAGAAAAAAAAGTTGTTTTGGCAATTATATAGAGTGTGGGAAATGAGTTTTTAATTGAAAATCATATGTTAATTAAAGTTAGTAAAAGGAATTACTGTGAAATTTAGAATTTAGTTGTTCTTCTTTAATTTAGTATAATTTAATCTCCATTTTTCTAATGTTATTAACATATACAAGTTAATAATATTTGATAATTGTTGTCATTAAAATGACGACATAAAAATTTTTTAAAAAATATTCTTAAACATTCAGAGTACATGTAAATTTATTATCAATTGTATATGATTGATTTTTTGGCATTGATTGATTATGTAATTAAGTAACAAAAAGAAAATTTCAACTTCATGACTAATGGTAACAACTAATAATATTTTCAATTTGAACTAATCGCATTATAGAAATAGAGGGGCAAACTAACAACGTAAGGAAGTAGTAGTTAAACGCCCTTATTGGCACCCAACGATCAAAATTCAACCCTTTTTGATGTAATTCTTTCTCCTCCAATTTTGTACCTTAACTCAATAGGCAAAGATAAAAACTATGAAATTAAAGTAAATTGATTAAATCATAAATATTAAAATAGCAGATGGACTAAAACAAATTAGACCTAAATAATAAGATTTTATATTTTTAGTACTGTGGTGTTTCGTACTAAGGAACAAGATAGTCTGAAAACACAACTTTTGCAGAAAAAGGCAATATTATATTAGATTTGAGAGTGGAAAGAGGAAAGAATCATGTTCTGTTTCAAAATGCAAAATGTAAGAAAGAAAAGAAGAGGGGGGGGTTGTTACTGGTTAGTGTCTAAAGAAGTGAAGTAAAGCATACGCAGCAAAATACATAGAGTATGTTCCAAGTAAACAGCTGTTTCACCCTCAAACAATGACAGGTAACAACAGTATCCCTTGTTTCTGCATTTCTCTACTTCTACATCATCATCATCTCAAATATGCCACGTGTATGATCATCGTGTGAATTTTTTATAGAGTATGCGTTTAATATGAATATATTCAATTTTTCCAAGTTTTTTTCATATATTTAGAACTGTCCTATTTTCTCATTAATGTCTGTATATGTATTTAATACAAATATTAAACATGGATTTTTTTTATACACTTCGAAAACTATGTTTTTTAACTCTCCAAACCCCTAAAAGTAGTTATATCGTAGGAGATATTACATGTATAAATTCATTTGAGCTTTGCAATTTTATTCTACAATAATATTAATGTCAATTTAAATAATAACATCGATGTCAATTAAGTTAAAATATTCTCAAGCCAAAATTTTATAAATCAAGTTATCTAAATTTTAAAACCTTTAATTATTAATCAAACCAACGTTTAAGTGAATTAATTAACCAAACCATTAACTATGGTTAATTCAGTTTTTCACCCCTTTTCAATGCATAATTTCATATATCATCCCAAAACAACATATTAAAATAACTAAAACAATTATATACATATATATTAGATTTCATCATATTCACTATGCTTAAAATGTTTTCTTTTTAAAATTTATATAATAATAAATATAGGTGAAGTAATAATAAATTTATATTTTAATGTTGTTGAATATGTGTTTGATCTTTGAATTTTTAATTTTTAATTTTTCTATTTTAAAAATAATAAAAATAATATAAAAACAGTTGTCATCATAATAATATTAATTATAATTTAATAAAATTATTTTTATAATTTTACAATTAAATTAATCACTAATTAAGGGAGACAGAAACTTATTAAAATGGTAAGTATTAGATAAACTATAACTAAAGTGACTTAGTATTGAGTATGTAATATATTACTAAAACAACACGCAGATATGTTTATTCGATTAAGCGGGTTAGTGGGTTAATTAATCTCAGCTGGATCAAATTAACCGAAATTGAATATTTTAAAATATTTCTTTCGATCACAGGCCAAAATTCATTTGATTATAAAAGCATGAGAATCAAAGTACATGCATTACTCTAAAATTTGACCTTAAACATTAATTAAAATTGTTCAAAACCAAATATCAATGTCTGGAGGGAAAACAAAACTGGTTTGAATTAAGCAATTGGGGGAGAATAGCTTTTTTAGACAAACTTGCTTTCCGATGTCAACTTCTGGTATCATTGAAGACGATGGTGACTGCCGATGGATGGTCGTAATACTAAAAAAGTTTAGTTTAAGGATAAAGGAGTAGATAGTGTAGAAATGTCAGTAGACGTGATGTCGGCCTCTACTGTGTCATGGAAAGATTTGCTTCTGAGAAACTCAGTCGAATCCTCGTAGGAAACAAGGGAAGTCGATGGGGAAATTTTTTTACTTTGTAGAAGGTAACTTCACCAGGTCCTCAGTAAATGGAATTCTCATGATTGCTTTCTCAGATCGGGTTCAGAATTACCTTTTGAAGGACATGAAAACCACGACTGTGATTAAACTTTTGGGGCGGAGAATCGGTTATGCTACTCTTCAAAATAGAATTTCGACTTTGTGGTGGCCATCAAAACCTTTTCAACTTATGGATATGGAAAATGTGTGTGTATATGTATATATATATATTGTTAAATTTCAAAGTAAATAAGATTTTGAAAAAGTTCTTACCTAGGGACCTTGGATTGTTTTCGGCCAATATCTTACGGTCCAGCTGTGGACACTGGATTTCAACCCATTCCAGCCTTTCCCGACGATTTTTATGGCATGGATTTGACTCTCAGGACTTCTCAGTTATCTGTATAACAAAAAAGTTCTTAAAGATATTGGCGGATTAATAGGGAAGGTCGCAAAACTCGATTTCAATACTAAAAATAGGTTGAGGGGACAGTTCGCCCATGTTAAGTTTAGAACTCAGAATGAGAAACAGACTCGTATACGTCAAGAAACACTGTGTAAAAACCCATTCAATGAGAGGGAGCAGTGCATGCTAATATAGCAGTGCATACAGTTACAAAACAACAGAAACTAACCAACAATAACTACTATCAGTTAAGCAATAACTGATTACCAGAATAACTATTATTCTAACATTCTCCCCGTTTCTTTTTCGTTTGAACAACTGAGAACACTATCTTGCTTGAGAACTCGAAGAGCTTGACGAAATGATTCAAACTGCTTAGGTGCAATGGGCTTAGTAAGAACATCAGCAACTTGCTCAGCGGACGGAACAAAATTCACTTGCAGAGTGCCATCGAGAACTTTTTCTCGAACAAAGTGGTGGTCAATCTCAACGTGCTTAATTCGAGCATGATGTGTGGGGTTTTCAGCTATGGACACCGTAGAGGTATTATCACACCAGACAACAGGTGGAGGAATGTTTGACAGACCAATCTCACTTATGAGCTGTTTGACCCACAGAAGTTTGGACACACAGTTGGCAAGGCTTCGATACTCTGCTTCAGATGAGGATCTGGACACAACAGGTTGTTTCCTTGAACACCACGCAACAGGATTTGGCCCGAGATACACCACATACCCGGTTGTGGAACGGCGATCTTCCATAGAAGAGGCCCAATCAGCATCTGAATAACAGACAACCTCAGTTTGACCTTTCGAGAAGCATAACCCATAATCAACAGTCCCAACTAGATACCTTAGTACCCTTTTCACAGCTCGCCAATGTGTTTCACTCGGAAGATTCATGTATTGACTCAACTTGTTAACACAAAACGACAACTCTGGTCATGTGATACACAAGTACTAAAGCATCCCTACTGTACTTCGATATAAATAAACATCAGTAAAAGGAGGACTGCTATCCGAGGTGGTTAATTTCGGAGTGGTTACCATAGGTGTAGGAGTAGCTGTAGCACCTGTCATGCCAGTCTTATGCAGGATCTCCAGTATATATTTCTTCTGACTAAGAAATAACCCTTGCAACGTATGCTGCACCTCAATGCCTAAGAAAAAATGCAATTGCCCTATGTCTTTAAGGGCAAACTTGGTGTGAAGCTGGTGAACCACACGATCAATCTCCCCAGTTGAGCTGCCTGTTATCACAATATCGTCAACATACACCATAAGTAGCACTATATGATCAGACGACACACGAACGAATAACGAGGTATCAGCCTTGGAGGCTGTAAAACCAAGGTTAGTAACTAGATATTGTTTGAGAGTAATAAACCATGCCCTAGGTGCTTGGCGCAACCCATAAAGTGCCTTGTTCAGCTTGCATACTAGCTGCTGCCCGTTTGGACCTTGTTTCTCAAAGCCAGGAGGCTGTGCCATATAAATTTCCTCTGTTAGATTACCATTGAGGAACACATTATTAACATCAACCTGCCTTAAGGACCACCCTTTTATGATAGCAATAGCAAGAACAACCCGAATGGTAGCTGCTCGAACCACTAGGCTGAATGTATTGCGAAAGTCGAAGCCAGCATGCTGAGAAAAACCCTTTGCAACCAGGCGAGCTTTATACCGATCCACCGTCCCATCGGCTTTTCGTTTAACTTTGAACAACCACTTGCAACCTACCACTCTTCGATTTGCAGGGAGGGTGGAAAGAGTCCATGTGTTATTCTTAAGTAAAGCTTGCAACTCACTATTCACAGCTACTGCCCAATCGGGACTTTGCATGGCCTCATGAATATCAGCAGGAGTATCACTTGATAAACTAGGTGCTTTGGTGAGAAACGCCTTAGGCTTGAAAATCCCTGCTTTACTACGTGTGACCATAGCATGAGAGTTGAGAGGGGCTGGTAGGGGATGGGTTGGTTGTGACAGACTATTGATAGGCATACTAGATGATGGATTTGATGAGTTAGTGATAGGAGTAGGTGAGGCTGACTGTCTAGCATTAAATGAGGTGGTTAATGGCGTACTATTTGAAGTACCAACTTGAGAGCTGGAAACAACAGACGACAGGACAGGAGGTGTAATCGAGGGAAGAACAAGAAGTTTAGTACTTGAGCGTGAAGTAGATACAGGAGATTGAGCTGGCGAATTAAAATCTTTAAAAGGAAAAGTCGACTCATGAAACATGACATGTCGAGAGATGAATATCCTTCCATATTTATCTTGACACCTATAACCATGATGTGAAGATGAGTAGCCTAAAAATATGCATGGTGAGGAACGAAACTGTAGCTTATGACTATTGAAGAATCTTAGACTAGGAAAATACAGACAGCCAAATACACGAAAGAATGAATAGTTTGGTTTGACATGAAACAATTTTTCATATGGTGATAAACTACCCAGAGGTGAAGAAGGCAACTTGTTTATCAAGTATACTGCACAACCGAAAGCATCAGTCCAACAAGACAAAGGCATGGATGCATGCGCCAGCATGAAGAGACCTTTCTCAACGATCTGCCTATGTTTCCGCTCCACTAAGCCATTCTGCTCAGAGCTATATGGACATGTAATACGCTGTCGAATGCCATGATGAGCTAGATAGCTTTTGAGTGCCTGAAATTCACCACCACCATCGGTTTGCAAGGCAAGTAGCTGACAACCAAGCGATCGTTCAGCCTACTTGTGAAATATGGAAAAAATAGTAAGCACATCCGACTTCGTATGCAAAAAATAGAGCCATGTGTATCTGGAATGAGCATCAGTGAAAGCAACATAGTATCGAAACCCATTGGAGGATACTGAAGCAGGACCCTATACATCCGCAACAACAAGCTGAAGGGGTTTTGAATATTCAGATAAAGACCTTGCGAAGGGTAATTTGTGTGCCTTTCCTGATGGGCAAGCAACACATCCCACTAGTTCTTTATTTGCATAAAATTGAACATTACAATGACGCAGAGCTTTAATAAGAGTATCAGTACAAGGGTGGCCTAATCTAGAGTGCCACAAACTCAATGGTGTAGAAGCAACAGTATTATAGCACAGCGCGGAGTCAGAAGGCGCAACTATTTTACTCGAGCCAGGCAGAGACAATTTATATAACCCATCATGGACAGAACCCCGAAGTAGCACCTCCCTGGTTCAAAGGTCGCGAACCTGGCGCTGTGATGGAAAAAATTCAAACATTACATGGTTGTCCTTTGCAAATTTTGAAACTGACAAAAGATTTTTGGTTATTCCAGGCACAAACAATAAGGACCGCATAAACAATGCTCGGGATTGAGTGCGAAAAGAAGACTGACCAGTAGACTTGACAACAAGAGCCATACCATTGCCAACATATAGTTTACCTGGACCAGGATAAGAGCTACTGTCACTCAAAGCATCAGAAGAGTTTGTGAGGTGATGAGTGGCACCTGAGTCAGGATACCAAGTATTATCAGCCACTGTATCAGGGGTAGCAAGGAGAGCCTGAGGGTGTGAAGAAACAGTTGTAGGTGAACCTCCATATTGACCCGAACCAACAGTAAACGGATTGGGCCAGGAAGAAACATTTGATGGAGAACCAAACCAGCCTTGGTGTGCATGCTGAGGTGCACCCATTATAGGAGATGACATCCAAGGTGACGAAGTGCCACTGCTGAACAAACACATATTCGCTTGAGGAGGAGGTGGAGGTGGCCTATAGTTCGTGCTTTTGTAGGTGGTGTCAAAACGATAGTAGCACCGATCAACCAAGTGACCAGATCTCCCACACAGTTGGCATTGAACCCGAAAACTCGAGAAGCGACCACGACCTCGAGAATTAGAATTGGGTCGATAAGATGGTGGGCTATTGCTGTCAGATACTGCAGGTGCATTAGAAACTGTATTGGCCGAGCTAGGAGAATCCATCATTGTGAGTTGTGTAAGCTGCTGACGCGCTTCAGCATCAAGCAGCATAGTGGTAACGCCTTGTACACTGTAAGGAACTGGACTGGCAGTAATTATCGTAACAACAGATTCATATTCAGTAGGCAAGCCATTAAGAATAGCAGTTACATGTTCTTGCTCACTAATGATCTCACCACAGCCAGCAAGCCGATCACAAAAGCTTTTAACTTTCATCAAGAATTCGCGCATGGACAGATCAGCCTTGCGCTGTGAATGCAACACTCATCTATAAAACATTAACTGAGACGTAGATTTGCTACCATAGACACCAACAAGAGTATTCCAAATCTGAGAGCTGGTATTTAACCCAATAAGATGTGGAAGAACAGAAGGGCTTACCGAGGACAGCAACCAGGAAACAAGTGCACTATCTTGCTGCTCAAACCGATCAAACTCAGGATTTGTTTGAGATACCCCAGCATCATCAAGAATTATCGGGGATGGAGGAACAGTGCTAGGATCAATATAATGCTGAAGTCTATATGTTTTAATGGCTAGAAGCACCTGTTGACGCCACAGCAAGTAAATATGATCATCAAGAAGTATGTTGATCTTCTTGGTAGAAAACAAACGACTATCAACCCCATCAGAAACAGCAGATGCCATCGGAGTAGTAGACTGCACAGACGGACTGGAAGGAGCCATGAGGTATAAAGAAAACTCAAGAAGCAGTTCCCAGGAAGGAAGGAACCTCTGATACCATGTTAAGTTTAGAACTCAGAATGAGAAACAGACTCGTATTACTTTAAGAAACACTGTGTAAAAACCCATTCAATGAGAGGGAGCAGTGCATGCTAATATAGCAGTGCATGCAGTTACAAAACAACAGAAACTAACCAACAATAACTACTATCAGTTAAGCAATAACTGATTACCAGAATAACTATTATTCTAACAGCCCAAACAACAATAGTCTTAAATTTAGATAAGTCATTAATCTCTCATATTCTGATTAGTGGTAAATTATAGAAGATTGAATATGAGTCCTTATTTTTTATCTGTTTCTCATGTGGGCAATATGGCCATGTTAAGGAGCTATGCTCATTTTCATACGGTGACAAAGAGGTAGTTGAAGTTTGTGAGGGATCGAAGGCGGTGAACTCGACAATTGGTGTTTCGGCGGAGGACACGATTAAGTTTGGCCCTTGGATGGTGGTTGAAAGGCGTCCTCACCAAAATCCAAAAGAATCTCGTAAACCGGTAGTTAAAATTCCAGTAAGTGTTAAAGAAGGGTCTAAATTCAATGCGGTATTCTTGGGTGTTAATGAAAAAAGGGAAAGGAAAGATTTAAAGGATGATTTTTTAGGAATTCAGTTTAAAAAAGGGGATTTCCTTAAATTGATTGAAAATGAAGCTATTAAAAGGAAAGAGGCTGAGGGTGTTCGGCTGAAAAGTGCAGAAGGGAGAGTGGTCAAGTTGGGTCATGGAAATTTGGATAGGTTACAGGTATGGGTCGATAACTGGGTTGCTAATTTGAAAGGGGCCGGGATTAATAAGGCACCTAGGCTTAATTTGGGCTTAGTGGGTAGCATGAGGGTAGCAAATGGAAATTTTTTTGGCTAGTAATCGAGCCTTGGAACCTAGCAAAATGGATTTTCCACATTTTGGGCCACCTATTACAAGCAACCTTGGGGCTACTAATGCTTCAAGCCCAAAAGGGGAAGTCATAGGGGTTGGCCTGAATAAGCTACCTTTTAATAAATCTGCAACGTCGAAACAAGCTAGAATTATTTTGGAAAATTGTGGAAAATGGCCTAACAATTCAGGTGGTTTTCTTCTAAATATAACTTCTCATTTTAATCAATCATTTGAAGGTTCGATTGAAATAGGAATTATTTTAATTCAAATGCGCTTGACCCCTTGAAGCACTCAGCAGTGGTCTTTAAAGATAATATTGGGTCGAATGCTACTATTCCTTTAGAGGTTGGTGACTCACTAATTTCTAAATCCAAAGTTTAAATTCTAAAATGTATGGTACAATTAGGAAAGGTATTGTTGGAAGGAAAGGAAGGGTACATAATAAAATTATACGGGATAGTAGAGAGTATTTTAACACTGTTAAAAATTGCATAGTTTCTCTTTCAAAATCAATGAACTATATGTTGGTGCTTATTAATTCCCAGATTGATATAGCGTCTAACAAGATTGTATTGGCTCCGATTAGAAAGCAACAGAATGTTGGGACTTATTCTAATCAGTAGAGGCTGGTTGTCTTTCTTTTATTTTCTAATTTTATGAATTTATCTATTTTATCTTGGAATTGCTAGGGCTGTGCCAATAGAAAGTTTCCTTGGATTTTTCAGAAGTATAATCGAGAATTTAAGCCAGACATTGTGGAGTTGCTTGAGACGAGAGTCAGTGGTGGTAAAGCTAATGAAATTATTGCTAACCTTGATTTTCAATATTCTCATCGGGTTAAGGCTGTTGGTTTTTCTTAAGGTATTTAGATTGGGTGAAAGAATTCTATTAGAGTTGAAGTGGTTTGCAGTCACCCTCAATTTATTCTAATCGAGTTTTAGATAACTCCTTCCAAAGACCATTATTAGTTTCTTTTGTCCATGGAAGCCTGGATAAGCAAAAGAGAAAACTTCTATAGAAGGATCTGAATTCGGGTGATACCGACTATGTTTGTTCCATGAGTGGTGATAGGGGATTTCAACACCATTCTTTCTCCTAGCGAAAAGAGGGGAGGGCAAAAAGAAAAGAAAATGTGCTCAACGTTTGGTAATTTTGTTGATTCCGCTAAGCTTCATGATTTAAGATTCAAAGGTTCAACCTTTACTTGATAGAGAGCTGGAATCCTTGATGGGCATGACAGAGCCATTTGCAATGATGCATGGATTATAGATTTTTCAAGTTTTTTAGTGACCCATCTTCCTAGACTCAAATTGGATTATCAAACTTTCTTCCTTTCTTTAAGGCATGATTCAAATATGAATAAAGGTAAGCCTTTCAAGTTTCTTTTTGGTTGGGTTAAGTACTCGGGTTTCTCTAAATTTGTACAAGACTTTTGGATTTTTAACAGTAATATGGGGTTTTCTATTTAGTAGTTCTAAATAAAATGAAGTAATGGAATAGAAACATTTACGAGCATATAGGCGCCCGTAAAAAATTTTGTTGCAAGAATTATCTAGTATTCAGAAGACGTTGGAAAAGTCAGAGTCAAAAGTATTGATCAGTGCTAAAATGAAGGTTAAGGAAGACTTATAAAACGACTTCCATCATGAGGAACATTTATGGAAACAAAAGGATAGGTATAGTTGGCTTCATATGAAATATCAAAATACAAAGTTCTTCTATAAACGCACACTTCAACGTAAAAAACAGAATAAGATTTGACCTTGAATAATGACATAGGGTGTGGGTTTATGATGATGATGCCCTTCAGATTGAAGTGATCAATTTTTTTTCAAAAGCTTTATGGTGAGCAATCGCAACCTTTATTAGGATTACCTCCTAAATCTTTTCTTAAAATGTCTTAAGAGGATGTTCATTTCTTGGGTAAGGTTGTTACAGATGAGGAGATTAAATGTGCTCTTTTCTATATAGCACCTTTGAAAGCCCCGGGGAGTGATAGTTTTCATGCTCTTTTTTTCAGAGTCAGTGGGATCACATTAGTAGTTCAGTTTGTGGTTGGATTAAAAAGATTTTCGACGGGGAAATTATTGACCCCAGTTTGAACAATACTTTGATTGTGCTTTTAAAGGTCCATGATGCAGAAAATTTTTCCCAGTTTAGGTCTATCAGTTTATGCTTTTTCTTATATAAGTTGACTATGTAGCTTATTGCCAATCATTTTAAGGCGGTTTTTCCTAAAATCAATGCTTAGGAACAAGCGGGGTTTATAGCAAGGCGTAACATCACTAATAATATCATTGTTGCACAAGAAGTCATCCACTCTATGAGATACAAACAAAATATTAGCAATTGAATGGCAATCAAGATTAACGAAGGCCTATGATCATGTTCGCTAGGAATTTATTGATGCGTCTCTTAAAGTTGCAGATATTCCTAATCTCTTAAGAAATATTATTATGTTTTCTATATCTAATTCTACTATGCAAATACTTTGGAATAATGTTCCATCTCTAAAGTTCTGACCGACCAGGGGTATCCGTTAGGGGTGCCCATTATCCTCTTATTTATTTGTCCTATGTATAGAGTGGATTGGTTACAGCATTCATTCGAAAATTCAAGGTGATCAGTGGCAACCTATCCGTTTGATATGTATAGGTCCAGTCATCTCTCATTTTTGGGAAAGTAAAAGAGAATCAAGCCAGGTTGCTAAGTGGTATTTGATACGTGATATTCGCAACAGGTTTTAAAAAATTTATAATTAATCGTTCTTGAAACTAACTATTATCACGATGAAGGCAAATGTACCTATCGAACAGTAGTATAGGTTTAATAAGATCAGATTGTCGAACCCAAAGGAACCAAGAGTACTAGTAATTACTTTCTTTTTATTATCTAACCTAAAAATTAAGGGATTTGTTTAACTAAACTAATTAACTAAACTAAGGGTGCACAGAGAGAAAATTGGGGAAAAGCTTTTGGGAAAACTCAATTGATGAAGACAATACCCAAGGAAAAATCCACCTAGACTTCACTTGTTATTTGACTCTGAATCAGACGATTTATTCATTTGACTTGATCCGTAAAAATCCCTAAGTTATATTATTATCTCTCTCGAGACTAATAATGTCTAACCCTAGGTTGATTAATTGAAATCTCTTTCTAATTAGCACCCTAGTGTTGCATTAACTCGATCTATAGACTCTCTTATTAGGTTTCACCCTAATCCGGCAAAATCTTGTTACCCTATCTCTAGGCGTGCAATCAACTCCACTTAATTATGAAAAATTTACTGTTAAACAGAGACTTTTTCTCCTCTGAATAAGCGCATAAACTTGAATCAATATCCTGGAATATTAAAACAAGAATTAAGAACACATAATTAAGAACAAGTCAAATATTTATCATACAATTTAGATAATAATAACAAGATTCGTCTTAGGTTTCATTCTCCTTAGGTATTTCAGTGTTTTAGTTCATAATTATGAAAGAAAACATCTCAAAAGAATGAAGATAACAAAACATAAAGAAAACCCAAAACTCCTGAAGGAAATTGAAAGGAGGTCTTCAGTCTTGACGATGAATCAGGCTTCTGAGATAGATCAATCGGCTTTCCTTGAGTAATTCCTTACCTCCTATTCCGTGTTTTCTCCTAAGTACCTCCTCAGGTGTTTAAATAGGCTTAAGAATGCCTAAGAGCCCTCAAAAGTGGCCTTTTCCGAATAGGACTATACTTGGGCTTGACAGGGACATGGCCGTGTGACACGCCCATATGCGATTGCTTCAGACTGTGGTTTACCCGTGTAAGTCGTGCTTCGATCCTACCAAATGGACACGGCCGTGTGGCTTACCCGTGTGAGGAAATCCAGGCAGTGTTGATTTCCCCTGTTAGTCTATTTTCTTCGTTTTCGGACTGTTTCTCGCTCTTTTTACTCTCCTATACTCACCTAAGTATAAAACATGAAATTAAAGAATTAGGAGCATCGAATTCACCAAATCTAAGGAGAAATCATCCATAAATGTGCTAAATATGTATAAATTACGATTTATCAGTATTCTAAAAGATTTTTGTAATTATTCTAGTCATCGGGTGAATGCGAATAAATCTAACATTTTCTTCTCTAAAGGAGTGAGTGAAAAGGAAGGAGGCACTTTAGTGATATTCTGGGTTTCAAAAGGGTACATAGTCTTGGTTCGTATTTGGGAGTTTTTTTCTTTCATGAGAAAGTGAATAATAGTACTTTGAGGTTCATTGTTGATCGGGTTAGCAGTAAATTGCAAAGTTGAGAGGCTAGGAAATTATCCTTAGCTGGTAAAGCCATCTTAGCTTAGTCAATTTTGTTAATGATACCAAGTTATTTCATGCAACTGATAATGATCCCTAAAAGGCTATATGAGGAGATTGAGCAATTGGTTAGACAATTCATTTGAGGTTCTGGGGAAAGGAAGATAGCGCTTTTTAGTTGGGAATTTATTTGTCAACCACAATCTTGTGGAAGCCTTGGGTTTAGGCTATTAGAAGATCAAAAGACGTTTTTTTAATGAAGCTTGGGTTCAATGTTGTATCCAACTCAAATGCATTATGGGTTCGACTTCTCAAGTTAAAGTATAAAGTTCCTAATGGATTACCTGAGTCATTGAACCGGGGGCGATGCTCTTTCTTTTGGAGAAGTCTTTCTAAAGCTTGGCCACTTTTCAGAGAAAACCTTTTATAGTCTATAGGGGATGGTAAATTAATTAATTGTTGGCATGATCCTTAGATCCCGAATTATAGTCCTCTGGTAAATCATATCCTTTCCCATTTGAATATGAAAAGAGATAACATGCTTAGTGAAATGGTTACGGAGAATGGTGCTTGGGATCTAGACTTATTTCGTTTATGGGTGTCAAAAGATGTAGTTAGGCACATAATGGGTGTTGCTCCACCTTAGTCGGAAGCCAAATTAGATAGAATTATTTAGATCTGGTCCTCAAGCGGATCCTTTTCAATCAAGAGCTCAGCAAATTTAGGAGGGGTCATGCAATCCTAAGAATGTCATTTAGCAATTCTCTTGGAAGTTTCAAGGTCCTTAGAGGGTTAGATATTTTATTTAGCTTATTCTCAAACGTCTCATTATTAATTCAAAACGTACGAAAAGGGAGATTGGTTTGGATGGTTCTTGTGGCCTTTATGGTAATGATTATGAAGACATCATTCACACCATTTGAGATTGTCCCACAGCTAAGAATACATGGACAGATTATACCAGTAGACAAGCTTAACTCATTTTTCTCAGGAGACTTGCATGATTGGGTTATAACTAATCTACAAAATAATCTTAGGTTTCAACTAGAAAGGGTAGATTGGCAATGTTTCTTTGGAATGGTAGCTTGGCGTATTTGGAAGAACTGGAACCTATTTGTTTTTCAGGGAATAATGTGGAGTATTGAGGATTTAATTAAAGTTTCATATAACTGGGCTAAACAATATACCTCTTCTCTTAAGGTAAATGTTTCCAACTTGCAGGTTCCCTTATCAGTTTCACCCATGTTAGGGAATTGGATTCAATTAAACTCTGATGGTGTTGTAAAAGAAGATTTTGGTTTTGCTACGATTAGGGAAATTCTACGCGATAGATACAATAGATGGATTCTTAGGTATAACCGATTTGTGAGAATTTGTTCAATTTTAGATGCTGAATTGTAAGGTATTTTGAAAGGCTTTGCGATTGCTATTAATAGAGGATTTGATAAGATCTTTATCTTATTAGCCAGTCAAAAAGTGGTATACTTCAAAGGTTTTGAATTCCTATTTAATTAGTAGAATCAAAATACTCATGGTGAAATTGGTGAAATGGTCGATTCAATACACTCCCAAAGATTATAATAAAGAAATTGATAGGCTAGCCAAAACGTCTGTTGGTAATGATGGTAATACTCAACTTTTTAAAACACCCCCAAAATGGGTTGGATGTATTTCTAAGTAGTTTCTTGTAATGGATTCCATTCACCAAAAAAAAATCCAATTGATTATTAACTGATTAATTAAAAAATTATGCCTAATTTGTCTTCTAAAAATATTTTTTAAAATAATTTGGTTTTATTTCTTAGAATTACAAAATTATGTTTGGCAAATAAAAATAAAAATTTGTTTTCAATAATAAAAATATCAAACCATTATTAGTATCTATTATTCTATAATAGACACATGAGAAATAAAATAAAATAATATAATTGCTACATTTATATGGATTCCAATTAGAGTAAGAGATTTGATATTTAAAATTTGTTAGAAAAAAAATAATTTTACTATTATCTTCGTTTTATAAAATATTTTTAGTAAAAACAATCAAAGTGATATATATATATATTTTAAATATTTTTAAAGTTTTCAACCAAATATGTTTTTTTAAATAATTTTCACTTTTCAAGAAAACAAAAACAAAAATGACTCTTATTTATTTAAACCAAAGGAACGATTAAGTTTAATCAAATACTTCTAAAAAAAAATTAAGGCTAAAGTACTAAGTCCTTCGAAAATAATTTAAAAATAAATTAGGTCTCTAGTTGAAGAATGCAATCAATTGGACCTTTAATTTAAAAATAACAATCATTTGGGTCCGTCAAATTGTCATTTCCGTTAGGGATCCTGATAGAACATTAAGTATTGACATAGTAGGTGGCGTAACTGGTGATGTGACAGTTGACATAAAAATTTTGATGACATGTTGGGTGATGTAGAAAAATGCTTATGTGGAGGGTTTAATTGATTTTTTTGTCTTATTTTACGATTTAATTTAATTGTTTTTTGTTAATTATTTTAGGAAACTTAATTTAATTTTAGAGATTATATAAAAATTCTCAAAATTTATAAAAATTATTAAAATGTTTTAGAAATTGTAGAAATTATATAAGTATAATTAAAATGATAAAAATTAATAAAAAAAAGTTATAAAAATTTATTAAAAGTATAAAAAGATGTAAAAACTAAAATATATATATAAGAAAATTATAGGATTTATTATTATTATTTTGAATGTTTGAATTAGATTTTAAAGGATATTATGAATTGTGATGGTAATCAAATTTAAATGGGGTGTCGAGTAAAGGGTTTGAGTGATAATAGATTTAGTGTTTGGTGGTTTAAGGTGAATAATGAGTAATGGTTTTAGTTGAGGGGAGGTGATTGGGAGATATTGATAAAAATGGTTTACAATATGATGTAGGGTTGCATGCGTGGGAAAACAAAAAATGAGTAGTAATTTTTATTAATAGATTTTAAAAATTAAATTACTAAAATATTATAATTTTTTTAGAAAATTATAAGAAGTATATAAGTTATTAAAAATTATTAAATGTTATAAAAATTTAAGATAAAGTATTAAATGTTATAAAAAATTTAAGATTACTACTTATTTTATAATTTTTTTGAGAATTTTATATAATCCCTAACTCAATTAAGCCCTTCTAAAATAACTAAAAATAAATTAAGCCATCATAAAATAATAAAAAAATAATTAAGTCCTCCACGTCAACACTTTTTCACTTTAATTTCCATATTAGCCACCACATCACTTGTTACGTCAATACGTAAGGTTCATAAGTATTTAATTAAATCTTTTGTTTTTAAAAAATTAATAAATTCAAATATTTATCCATTCAAATATTCCATTGGTATAGCTTTTCAAAATTAATTTAAATTTATACATAGTAATATTAGAATACTTATGATAACTCTTTTTTCTCTTGAACCTTATCTTTCTCTTATTTCTCTAACCTAATTGATGCTAGCGTGATCGGTAGCTTGATTAGTTGCCTCTCTCTCTAGATTCCTTTGGCCTTGTTATTTTCCTTTTCGGAAATAATTTGGGATCAATCTATATCGGTGCATAGAGATAAAAATAAACTTATGAGAAATTAATTAAGACTTCAATGCATGTATTAATGTCACTTTCTTTAAGGTTCATTCGTATCCACTTATTTTATGGTGTGCAAAAGAGTTATTGGAAAATAAACCTTGAGGATACAATGAAGCTCAATGACTGTCGATGTTTTGCACTGATGGAAACAGTCCGTTGAGCATTGAGCGAAGCATAACAAAAATATCAATTTATATAAAGAATTTGTAACCTCCCTAACCTAACCTAGACGTTAGACCTGAATTCAGAATATTACATTAGTCATTGAAGTGACCTAGAGAGCTGTCGAAGTTTTGGAAACAGTCATTTTAAAATATTTTTTAACTTAGTAGAAAACTTAGTTAAATATCATTTTATTAACTCTTAAAATTTGGTTGTAATTTAGCAGCGGTAAGTAATATCTAGTTTTTAATAAAAATCGAGGTTCATGCATACTAATTATCAATCATAACATGATGTCCTAAAACTTTAAATAAGTGTCATGCAAAGTAAAAAAAAAACTCAAATCTTAAGTCTCATACCACAGTTCAAAATAAAATAATAAAGTTTTTAAGTAAAAATAATAAAATTAAAATCTTTAATAAAATAAATCATTCTGATTCGAGACCCTCCGGATGCCACGTCCACGTCTTAACCTGGTGGGTTATCTATAAGGATGAAGATTTAAGGTGGAGTGAGTTATAGCGCTAAATGTGAATCCATTTACAATAAAATCAATACGACAATTATTAAAACACATTAATTAACATTGCATAAAATAATCATAGATAGCAATTTAGTTCATAGTATCAGTTTTACAACATAACCATCATTATTATATATGAATTCACAATAACAATTTTTAGAATAATCAAATTCTCATATTTGCCAACAATAATCATATCCACACACACATATATACATATATATTCACGCATATGTATCATAACATAATTTTTCCAGAGTTGTATGCACATGTTTTAAGTGATGCCATACAGTTTCAGTTTTAAATAGAATATACCTTACCTAGCCACTGCACACCACAATAGGAGCTCCTCAGAACTCCAACCACCAACACACCAAAATGTGGATTAACCACCAATAGTTTGTAATTTTACTACCAATGACTATGAACCCACAACAAAGCGCCGTAGATGAAATTTGCATATGGTTGTGGGTACACAGCAAAGTATTGCATATGAAATCTGTCAATGGTCGTGGAAGCACAATTTGCTTGCAAATGATAGTTGTCAAAGGGTTGTGAATGCATAGCAAAACACCGCAAGTGAAATTTGCTATGGTTGTGGGTACACAACAAGACTGTCACGGATAGAATCTGCCTATGGCTGTGGGTACACAACAAAAATAAATGTAGATATACTACCAATACTTTCTACAATCATATCATCCCATTGCATGCAATACAATGTAGCAAATTTAATACAAATAACATATGGTAGTATTTAGTGTAATGACACATGGCAAATCAGTGGCAAAATCATGTTTTTCATGAATTCAGATTAACAGTACGGTCACAGGTATTTAGATACAATAGTAACATATATTGTTCATAATTCATGCAAGTATATATATAAAAGAAAATCAATAGCATATTAACTCGATCAATCAGGGAATCTAACATACTTCATAATATTAGGGAATCTAACATACTTCATAGTTCACTAAAACTAGTTTGGAAGGTGAAAACTGTAAGTTCTGAGTTTTGGGGGACACACGGTCGTGTGGATGGGGTACACGACCGTGTGGCTAGGTCGTGTGAGAGACTATGCCTATGTGGCATTTCGAATTTTCAACCTACAAAGGTGACATGGCCGTTTAAGAAGCGAAAACCTAGGGTTTCGAGGGACATAATCGCAATATGGTGGTCATGTGGGGGCGGCCCACACGCTCGTGTGGTCTAACCTAGGCCTGATTTTGCCTTGATTTTCTCGTAAAAGACACACATCTTTCTCCGGGTTCACGAACATCGTTTATCGCCCTTGGATCTGGTCCATGATACCTAAATCGGGTTCTTCGAATGTCAATAGATAATAGTTAACGTTTGATTTCAAGATTCGACAGCGTTATTAAAACATTCGGTAAGAATCGAGAAAGATTTAGAAATCGGGTTTCAAGATTAGCGTAGATTGATACCATTTTGATAACTACAAATTCTATTGAACTTGGATGAGAGAAATAGGGTAAACAATTCCAAGATTTGCTATTAGTGGAAGAACGATTCACGTTTGAATTTGATCTTTGATTTGAGAGAGTGCAAACAATTTTCAACAAGGAAAGAAATTATTTGCAAAAAAGGAAAGGGTGAAAAAAGAAAAGGGGAAGATATACGAAAAATAATTATTCTCTAGGTTGAAAAGGGAAACCAAAATTCTAATATGATTAGGAAGGGGATTAACTAGCTAGGTTAAGCAAATTTTAAAAGGTTATTTTGGTAAATTACCCATATTACCAAAGTTAGGAACTAAGGAGAACGAAGTGTTGCTTAACCATTAGGCTACTACCCATGCTTTGTCATTTTCTACTTCATTTAATATGCATACTAGATTGATTTTGTTCTTTAGTTGCTAAATAAAATAAAAGGAAAACGGGAAGAGTGAGGCTTAAACTTAAGATTTTCTTAGGGATTTCTCTAGCTACCCAACCATCAAGTCTAAGTCATTTCTTGGTGATTAATTAAATTTCTAACCCTATGTATTTTGGGGTGTTATAGAATTTCTATAATAATTTTTTTATAGAACAATATAGAAATATGAAAGATAGTGGGAGAATAGAAAGAAATTTTGTTTCTATGTTTTTTTTTGTTTTTTTTGTCTAACAAATGAATTTTCTCTTCTATTTATAGAAAGTCTCATGTCTCTTCATGGGGATATAACTACCCAAAAGGATAGTCATATCTTTAACCATAAACATAATTATTCAATAGGTATCTACTTAAATAAATACCTATTGAATAATTATGACCCTTTGTTATTAATTAAGTGGTATAATTTTTGGTGATAAGAGACATAATTGATCACTATGAATAGTGACAACTCTTGCTTAATAACCATGACATTATTTTTGGATCACTTGTACCTTTTCATTTGTAACTATTGGAACACTATATATATTTTGAAAATGTTCCAACAATCTCCCCCCATTTTCAAAATATTCTAGATTTTGATAATCTTAGAAATCAATTGCATAAATAAAGGTGTCTTACAATTGAATCTTCACTTAGTGAAAACATGTTAAAGTTAATCAAAATTGCATGGTAGACTATGTTTTGAACCAACTATTCCATTTAATTAACTGAACACATCTCACATAATGATTTCAACATCAATTAATGTACATTATCCAAGGACACTATTATGACCATATGCTTGTAACCTCTTTTCATGAGTGCTATCAGAGCCAAGCCCTTGAGCTCTTAGAAGCGGCAACACTTCCACTCACATAGGTAGATCTCGAGAATGCTCCTATAATTATAACACTCTAACACATTTATGTTATCGGTCTATTAAGAGTATAATACTCATCATTCCTTTATCATTACGGATACCTAGACTTTTCATCCTGTGATGATTTTTTTTATAGTGCTAGCAATCACATACTGATGATATACTTTGTCTCATTAAACACAAGACTTGATATTATACCAAGTGTTGAGTCAAGCTTCTATCATGGGTGACTCAAATATTATGGGCTTGTATTTCATCCCAAATTTTCAACTTTCCAACATAGCTATGTTAATTATTTATACCACATGGTGAAATTTTATATTTTTTTGTGTCTTGAAAAATCACAAGACCAATATCCCCACCATGTTCAATTACCCATTCTTTTGCAAAAGAATGCTGTCAAGGATATCCTTTCTATTATTGTCAAATTACAGTGATCACTTTGTTTTTCCTTATCATGACAATTTCATATTTGGCTATTTTATTTATTTCTTGATATCCAAGAAATTAATTTCACAAACACCAAGTATATGAAACCATACATCATGTCTTTTTCATCAAGTTGTTGTAAAAATACCTCAAATCTCTTGGTGAAACTAGACAACATATTTGCTATTTGTCATAGCTTCTTTTCAAAGTTAGTACATGACTTTAAAGCTCTTTTTTTTTTTGTATTCATAGTCAAATAATATTATTTTTTCTTAATGCATCATATATATACAAGGGTGTAACATATATAGTCACATTAGAGGGCCATCAATTGTCTAATCAAATTACTATAAAATCACACATTTATTCACCCTTCACCATGGATGTCATCAATTATTTTTTTACTATGATCAAAATAATGTCCATCACCTAAATGGATCAAATAGCATTCATATTGTTATTTTTTATACTCATGAGATCTTTGACTCATGGCTTCCAAAGTAAATTTCAAAATTTACAACATCTAAAAATTTCATAGAACCTTGAGATTATAAATTATATCCAAACCATATAAAAAAAATCACATGCACCATCATAAATATGTACAATATGATCTCGAATTCAAATATATGATTATCACGTTATATATTCTCACTAGTAAATTTCATACCAAAATAGTGGTCTTATTATATAAACATCTTTTTTGGTTTTAAGAAACCATTCCAATTCAACATTTTAAAAGTACTCGTTAGACTTAGTGACGTAACTTTTCAATTTGGGAAGACTCACTCAAATGGTCATAATGCTTCTGTTGAACAGAAATATGTTCAACTAATGTTTGAACAATGCCATCACCATTCAAAATGAAAGTAATTTTTTGATCCATTAATAGATCTTTTTCCAAACCTGCATTTTCATTTCATCTTCCTTCTTTCTTTCTTTTTGGCTTTCATTGCCCAATTTTTAACTCTAGGCTACTTCTTTTGGATTAAGCCTCCAAAAAGTTGACTTCTCCTGGTATCACCTGCCATCATCTAAGCTATCGAATGGGACATGACTAAGTTGTAGTGTCAATGCACTAAACCTATGAGTTTGATGGTTGAAGCCACGTTTGATAATGGTTTAGCATGCATTTGTCATTTTTCTGTTTAATCCATGATGTTTCCTGGTATTGGCTTTTGAGGTTTATTTCGCAGAATGACCTTGGTTGGAGGTAGGCATTCGAGCGGTGGTTGGTGAAGACTCCAAACCCCTGCTAGTTTAGGTTATCTTTCTCATTTTTCGAGATTTGTGTTTACCATGAGTTGCGGTACTTGCGGTACTTATTTTTGTATTTTTTGAAACCATTGGACCTGCTGTTCTGAATTTTTTTTTAAAATTAATTAAATAAACATAAATTTAAATATAGCTTTAAAAGTTTTAAATGGTTAGATTAATTTGAGAAGGAAAGTTGAAAAGCTATATAAGTAGAGGGGCATGTGCCTCCTTGCATCACTCTTTATCACGTGGGGCGTCTTTGCCACCTCATACGAACCCCACTTTTTTTTTTGTCTTTATTTTTTCTCCTCTTTTTCGATTATTTTTGGGGTTAAATTTTCCTATTCCAACGTTTTTGACAGTTTACCTAAACTTAACCACCTCCGAATTTAGCAATCATTTTAACCTCGTAATTAACTTAATAAATAAATGGAATTTATTATTTATCTATATCTATAATATATTAAAGTATGAATTTAAAAAAATTGAACTAACCAGAATACTTTTTTATTTTCTATTACATTATTAAATATACAATTAAAAATAGAAGTTGTGATATTTACACATTTAAAAGTAATTATATTTTCATTTATAATTATTAATTAAAAATTTGTGCTAATTTTAAAATAGATATATTATTTGAGTGGATACAACATAAGAAAAAATTGTGATAATTATAATTATAATTATTAATTAAAAAATTTTATATAAAAGAGAACTTGTGCTAATTTTATTGATGTAAATTTGAGTATTGATTAAATAGAATTTTAAGCATCTTAATTATAACTTAATTATTATTAGAGTTAATTTTGTTAATTAATTATTAAGTTATTAATTAAATAGAATTTTAGGCATCTTAATTGTAATTTAATTATTGTTAGAATTAATCATGTTAGTTATTGTTTTGAATAATGTTACTTGCATTAATTATATAAAGTAAAATTATATTATAGGTTGATTATATTAAAAGTGATTTAATTATTATTTGAAAATTTTCTATTATGAAATTTGAATGGATAGGTTAATTGTTTTAATTATATTTAATAATTCAAATAAAAATTATTTTCTGTTAATTATTGTAATTAAAAATAAAATATTTAAATTTTTTTTGATTAAATGTTAAACACATAAAATCACATGCAACACATGTAGTATTAAAAATTAGCTTTTAACTAAATGTTTGAAATTAAATAGTTTGCTAGTGACCTATAGGGATGAAAAAAAATCCAAATTCGGTGAGCTTTGACTCGATCTAATTTGATAAATATATATATATATTTTTTAGATTTTGGTTTTGGATCATGTAAATTTAGTTCTTCAATTAATTAGAATGGTTTGAAATTAGAAAAGGTTTTCTCGAGATAATTGCCAAAATATTCTTTTATATATAATATTAGTTTAAAATTGATAATAAAATTTATATTAATATTAAAAATATTAAAAAAATAATAATATATTAAAAATAATAAAAATACATAAAAAAATTATCTCATATTAAATCGGTTCAAAATTTGGTATTATTTTAATTTTTTAAATTGAGTTCAGGACAGATAAATTAATATTTAATTTTAGATAAATCGAAATCAAATTATATTAGAAACATATGGAATTGAGATTGGAATTTACCCTTTCCATGTAAGTGTCCAAATATATATATATATATATATTTATTTATTAAATGGTGTTTGGTACACTAACTCTTTCAATTTGTAGAATTTTCTTTGTCTTTCCTTTTCAAAAATATTAAGTTGTCTATTTCTTTTCAGGTAGATATGTATGTATTTGTATATCCATGTGTTTTACCTAAATTCAATTTTCCATTTGATGTTGCTGAGTATACTAGGAAGTCTATATACTCTTTTTTAAATTCATTACATTTATTAAGTGGATTATTATTATTATAGGACACATTACAGTTTTACAATCCTTTTAACTCCATTGAGTAAAACATAAATGCATAAATTAGGTACATTGAATGAGATAAATTAATCTTAAGTGCTCAATTGGAATATGCACATAAAATTTTAAAATAATATATACATAAAATAATTTTAATTTTAAACTCAATTGGAAATGCTATATATTCCTATGATATATTTATCATGTGGGTCAAAAAAAAAAACTTTCAAATAAATAAAATAGAGAGATATATTAATTAGATAAATATGTTCAAACAAGTTAGATAACTTGTACATAGGTTCAGGTGCTGACATCAGGGGCATAGTTAGGGTTACTGGCTCTGGACCTTCCTTGGTTGATTGAAATAATAACTTTTTTAGTCCCTCTCAATTATTAAATATTCAATTTAAGTTTTTTTAAACAAAAAATTTCTCTTTCACCTCAGAAAACTTTTAAAATTGTATGTCTTCCTTGCTTCATCCGTGGTTAACATGTTATCTTGAATTCGATTCCAATATAACTCTTTCTCCTTCGATTAAAATAGAATGCAAGCTTTAATTATAAAAAAGAAGAAGGACTTTTCTAGAAAATGTAATAAAAAGAGTTGAAATTCAAAATTCAAAATTTTAAAAATTAAAATAAATAAAAGGTTTTCCTAATGGGTTGATGATTATTGGTTAAGAACAATTTTAAATTTTATAGAAGAAAGAGAATAAAATTTTAAATTATTAGAAGACAAAATTAGTTGTTAAATACAAAATTCTCTCCATCAAAACTTAAAAAAAAAAAAAAGAGGGGCAAAAATCTTGTAATGGGTCCCTTTCTCATTGGTTCTTAGTGGCTCCCAACTTTCCGCATAAACAGGGACCTGCTCTCCTCACTCTCCCCCAAAGTCTTAATCACATCAAGAAATAATAGTAACCTTAATCACATAAAAATGAATGGGGACTAATTATGGATTTAGTCCCTCTATTATGTTGAAACTTAAAATTTAATCATTCTGCTGTAATTTGACATAATTTGATTCCTATGCTTTATATCGTAAGTTCAATTTGATAACACTGTTAACCTATAAATAAAGTAAAAAGAGAAAAGTCAATTTTAATTATATTCATTCTTATAAAATCCTTCGAAATTGGAAATACATATTATATAGATACTGGATATGGATTAATATATTAAAATGTAAAATATTAAAAGCATTATCTGAATTTTTTGTAAATAAAATAACTGAATTGGAAAAACTATTAATACTAACATAAGCAGAGAATACAAAAAGTTGTAATTGACTATGGAAATTTTAAAAAGATTAAACCAAGAGTGAATTGCAAAGAGGAAATATTAAGTAAATATATTTAATAATTACATTTTTCAATATTAATATATTATAAAAAACTATATTAAATATTATGATTGAGTACTTATTGATACTACTTTAGTTGACAAATTCAATTGTCAATTGTTAAAATGTTAGTCATACAAAAAAAATTATATAAAATAAATTTTACATTTGTGTAAATTATCTCTCCCTTGTATATACACAATGGCATGTTTTTTATTCAAAATCTTTTATTTATTTTTTAAGTTTTAGAATTTTAATTGTATTGCAAATTTTAAATATTTATTATTTATTTTTAAATCATTTATGGAAATGAAAATAAATATTATATTTTTTAACTCACATATATTGAAAAAAAAATCATGCTTAAAACTATATGAAAATTTTATAATCTTGAATAGACTTTTAAACATTTATAATGTTATATATTTATTTTAAATATTTTTGAATAATTATATTTTTACTGAATAATATAAATTAAAATAATTAATTAGATCATAGTTATTTAAAATATTTTTAAAAAATAAAACAATCTACATACAAATATTATAAATTCAACCCTGCAACTTAGAGGAAAAACGAAATCACTCTATCACTTCCTCTTAAATCTAAAGCTTAAGTTATTTATTAAAAACAATCTTAAATTTAAATTTAAGATTTTTCATCAAAATTTATTTGAAATATTAGTTAGAGCTTTCGTATGATATTTAAATGGTATAAATTTAAATTTTCGTATGATATTTAAATGACATAAATTTAAATTTTATCATTCTGCACCCCTTCTTTTAATATTGATAAAAGAAAGTTTATTATTCTTTTTAAAAAGATAAAATTTTTTTTATTGATTTCTATAATATCCATAAATTGTGGATTTGATTATTATATTTTAATTGATTAATTTTAGTTTATGATCTTTTTAAATTAATCTATTTTAATCTTTGAATTTTTTTTTAATTTTAAATTTTTAATCTTGACTCAAATGATACTAATCAAATTTGTTTACCTAAATTTTATTATTAGTATCGTATTATGCATAAATTATGAATTTAATCTATATTTTTAATTTTAATTTTAATTTTTATATTATTTAAATTTTAATTCATACGATAATCATTAAAACAATTGCTCAAAATGATATGATTTTTTATGAGTATTTTGTTGAATTAATAAACTCATCTGACATTATAGATTGAAATAAAAATGTTTAAATTATTTTAATGACAATCATTCTGGTGAAGGTTATAATTTTTAAAATTTTAAGAATATAAATATTAACAATGCTCAGATAATAATACATATATTAAATCCACATACGCACTTACAGCAGAATTTAACTAGAAAAATAAAATCTCCAGTTTAAGAAAAGGATAATTTCGTAATATTCGGGAAAGTGGGAGGCAATTATGTTAATCTCTAATATCCGGTTTTTTTCTAGTTCATATTTTTAAAAAAGGTTTTTGTTATCCTCTTTGGCTTTTAGCCTTTCGTTTCCATTTATAACGGTCGGATATTACGATGTACGGAGCTACTTTAACGCCGTTAACCTAAGCTTCCCCCAACTTCGTTGCCGTCCCTTCACAGTTTATCCATACTAACGCCGTCAAAATCAAACCATATCTCCTGCCTCCGTCTGTCTAGGGCTGATAAAAAAAACCATAGTATAAAAACAAATCTTTTATAATTTTTGTTTCATCCATAATTTTTTTAATTTTATAATATAAAAACAAATCTCTTATTTACAAATTATTTAAAAAATATATAAAATTATTTCTTATAAGTGGACCACTATTCCGAATCGAAAACTTAATTTCTTTTAATAATTAAACCGAACCGAGCCGAACCAATATCATAGTTACAGTCCCCTTCTTTGTGAAGCTCTCTCTCATGTTCATTTTTAAAAAAGAGAACGAAAAATCATTGCCATTTGGATTTTGATTAAGTCTCTCTCTACATTTTAAAATTTCGAAAACTCTCTCAGCTTCTTATTCTCTCTCTAGAATCGTTGCCATTTGAATTTCCATTTAGCTCGCCGGCATTTTGTTTTAATTCAATGTAAGCTCTCTTTTAATGATTTTTCGTCGCCGAATCTCTTAATTTAGAAACTCTAATTCGGTAATTCCGATCCAAGTCTATAGATAAATTTCATTCACATTTTTCTGCTTGATTTTTTATGTACATTTTTTTACTCTGAAGAGGTAAAACATCTTTTTCTTCCAAATCTGTGTATAATTCACCTTTTCTTTTCTTTCTTTCTTTTTTTTTTGTTTTTTATTTCATTCAAAATTTTGATCTTCTGAAGACTGAATTAATGTCTCATTAGTGTCGAGTTAACTCACTGAGTTTGAGCTTTTCTTTAGTCACCGCGCGTACTTAAAAAAGTTTTAGATTCGCTAAAGAAACGTACTAGCATCTAAATCTTGAAGCAATACTACGTCATTTACACTGAATCCGAGTTTGCTCAGTGTAGTTACAATTACACAGTGATTTGAATCGCAAGAGTGGCTAGAGCTCTCTGCAATGGAATCTGCACAGCAGCAAAGAAGAGGAGGAGGAGGATTGGTATCGCTATCTCCATCGCAAACGCCACGTTCAAACGATAAATCGGTGCGAGATCTGCGATCAGCCGATTCCAGTTCGAGTTCAAAACAAGATAAAGGAGTTAACGTTCAGGTTATTTTACGTTGCAGGTCAGTGTTTTCTTTTTTTTTTTGTTCAGTTAGTATTTATTTAAAGGATTAAAAATTAATAATAACAATTTCGGTTTTCTTTTTCCTTTTTGTAGGCCATTGAGTGAAGATGAAACGAGAATACATACTCCGGTGGTGATATCGTGTAATGAAAGTAGAAGAGAAGTTTGTGCTGTACAGAATATTGCTAATAAGCAAATTGATAGGACCTTTCTTTTTGACAAGGTTTCATGCTTGTTATAAATTTGCATTTCATTGGCGGAGATTAAATTTTATGTTTTGTTAAAATTAATTGTTTGGCTCTTGAGAAAATGTAGACGGAGTGAAGTTGGAAACATTAATTGTTTTTTGCTAGGTCTTTGGTCCGTCGTCTCAGCAAAAGGAGTTATTTGATCTAGCTGTGTCTCCCATTGTGAATGAAGTTCTTGAGGGTTATAATTGCACTATCTTTGCATATGGCCAGACGGGAACTGGAAAGACATACACAATGGAGGGGGGAGCAAGGAAAAAGGTTTGGTTTTGTTCTAGTTTGTTAAGGTTGCATTTGGAAACTTGAATTTAGAAAATCGTATTAGTGTGGTAAAGCATATATGAATGCAATATTCATTATTATTTTTCAAAACCATTGATTCTTTTATGCCTATGTAGTTGTGATTTTGAAATTCTTTTTGTAAATGAATTTCATGTTTTTATGCCTTTTGAAAAATATAATCTTATTGAATTTCAAAATATTTTAGATAGAATATATGCTTTTTTATTCTCGCAATTTTTGTATAAAAATGAAATTTGAATCCAAATTTTCAAGTTTATGTTTTCAGGCATAGAATAAATGATTTCATGATCTTTTGCTTGCTTTCAGTTCTAAATGAACTTGTGGTTTATGCAGAACGGGGAATTCCCAAGTGATGCAGGTGTTATCCCTAGATCTGTTAAACAAATTTTTGATATATTAGAAGCTCAGAATGCTGAATATAGTATGAAAGTTACGTTTTTAGAGCTTTACAATGAGGAAATAACAGATCTTCTGGCACCAGAGGAAACTATGAAATTCGTTGATGATAAATCTAAGAAACCCATTGCTCTTATGGAAGATGGGAAAGGGGGAGTTTTTGTCAGAGGCCTTGAAGAAGAGATAGTTACAACTGCTAATGAAATTTACAAAATCTTGGAAAAAGGCTCTGCTAAAAGGCGAACAGCTGAAACTCTACTTAACAAACAAAGTAGTCGTTCTCATTCTATATTTTCAATCACAATCCACATTAAGGAGTGTACTCCAGAGGGGGAAGAAATGATTAAAAGTGGGAAGCTAAATCTCGTTGATCTTGCTGGTTCTGAGAATATTTCACGTTCTGGTGCGAGAGAGGTATTATGTCACAATCCTGAATGTATAATTTTCTATGGCTATGAGTCTTATGTATCAATCAAATGACAAAAAAGGACAAAAAAATTCTATGTTAGTCTCTTCAAAGACTGATTTTGTGTTGCCAATGTTAGGATATTTGAACCTTTTAATTGTTGATCCCAAGTTAATTGGCTCTTACAGGGCAGAGCAAGGGAAGCTGGAGAAATTAATAAAAGCTTGCTCACTCTTGGTCGTGTTATCAATGCACTTGTTGAGCACTCTGGTCATGTACCTTATAGGTATGGATTATCAATACGTGAAAATTTCTCATTAGCATCTTGTTTTAGTTTGGATAAATAATATATATTTGCAAATGGCAGAGATAGCAAACTAACAAGGCTATTGAGGGATTCTTTGGGAGGGAAAACAAAAACATGTATAATTGCCACCATATCACCATCCATCCATTGTCTGGAAGAAACACTCAGCACTCTAGATTATGCACATCGTGCCAAGAATATCAAGAACAAACCAGAGGTCAGTGGATTAGTCTTATGAATCACCTTCTGAGCTTTTCATTGCTAATTCTTTCCCATTATACAAATGAACTATTCTGAGCTTTTCATTGCTAATTCTTTCCCATTATACAAATGAACTATGTCCCATTTCTCTTTTATACAAAGTTAAAATATTTGACCTCTTTGCGACATGCTGAAATAATTGAAATTTGTTACTATTACAGATTAACCAGAAGATGATGAAATCTGCTTTGATAAAAGATTTATATTCTGAAATTGATCGGCTGAAGCAAGGTAGTTGGCTGTTCTTTAAAATTTTTGCCAAGAAACTTAATTACCTCATCGTTTGGTTCTTGTAAGTGATAATTTTTTGCTTCCCTTTTTATGTTCTACCAGAGGTGTATTCTGCAAGAGAGAAAAATGGCATTTACATTCCACGAGATCGTTTTCTCCTTGAAGAAGCCGAGAAGAAGGTAGGATTTAAACCATGTGATTGAATGGTAGAAATGTTCGTCCCAAGTTTCATGGAGAATTGAATTTATTAGTAATACACTATTACTAATAAATATTAACTTTTACCTCAGGCTATGGCTGAAAAAATAGAGCGCATGGAACTTGAATCAGATTCCAAGGAGAAAGTACATTTCTTCAAGTCAACCCTTTAGTTCTTTTCTGATGTAGGATTCAGTGGTCAAGCTAATTATTCTTTATTTACTTTTCTGCAGCAAATTACTGAGCTTCAGGAGCTTTACAACTCACAGCAGCTGATGACTGCGGATTTAAGTGAGAAACTTGAAAAGAAGGAGGTATTACAGTTTTGGACTGTCATCGTACAAATATCATATTAGCTCTTTTATTGTCTTATACCGTGACAGGAGTGACATTCTCTTTCTCGTTTCCTTTTTCCCCAGAAAAAGCTTGAGGAAACTGAAATTGCATTGTTTGATCTTGAAGATAAACATAGACAAGCAAATGCAACTATTAAAGAGAAGGAATTTTTAATATCTAACCTCCTTAAATCTGGTGAGTTGGAGGTTGCTTGGGCAACTTGTCTGGTCTGTTTTTTTTTAACCATTTCATTATCTTCATTTTGATGGTTGTTTTGTCACTTTTTTTCATCAGTTACATGGTAAGGTCTTCATGAGATGTACATGCACATTTCTGATAGAAAATAATGTATAGAATAATCATTCTGCTTTTTATCTTTTTATAGTTGAATTTTAAATATGCCCGTTGCTAACTTTTCAGAGAAAACACTTGTTGAGCGTGCTTTTGAACTCCGAGCAGAGCTTGAAAACGCTGCATCAGATGTCTCAGATTTGTTTGCCAAGATTGGTTAGTATCCTTAGTAACTCACTTCATTTTTAGCATGGCTTGTTCTCTTAAGGTTACTTTTCCGAATGCTGTTATGCTTTCAGAAAGGAAGGATAAAATTGAAGATGGAAACAAATCACTTATCCAAAAGTTTCAGTCCCAGTTGACGCAGCAGCTTGATATCTTGCACAAGACTGTGGCAGCTTCTGCAACTCAACAAGAGCAGCAACTGAAAGACATGGAGGAAGACATGCAGTCCTTTGTATCAACAAAGTCTGAGGTATGGTTTCAACTTGAACTGTCATTTCTGACCCAAACCTGACTACTCAATCCAATTAACTCAAATCCTAACTCGACCCAACCTGCTTTGACCATAAAATATCAACAACTCGAACCTACTAAACCTGAATTCAAAAAGGACCTGAACATGTAACCCGAAATGACTTGAACAAAAACTCGACTAGAAAACCCAGTGATCCAAACCTAAAATTTTAAAACTGAATTGACGCAATCTAGATTGACTTGATCCGAAACGAAGCTAACCTACTCAAATGACAAGTCTAGTCTCAACAATACATTTGAACATATTTAAGGACTCGATTGATAGCCTCTATAGCTTATCCTTTGTATAACTGCAGGCCACAGATGAACTTCGAGGAAGGTTAGGGAAATTGAAGAACATGTATGGTTCGGGTGTCAAAGCTTTGCAAGATATAGCCACAAAGCTTGATGGAAATTTTATGTCAATTTCGGGTGATCTAAATTCTGAAGTTGCTAAGCACTCATGTGACCTAGAAGATGTGAGCAGTATTCTCATAAGTTTCTAAGTGGACTTTCCTTTTCTACTTTTGCTTATGAAGTTATTTATATGTGGTTCAGCTGTACAAAGGAATTACTGCCGAGGCTGAAGCATTACTTAATGACCTTCAAAGTAGTCTTTACAAGCAAGAGGAGAAGCTAACTGCATTTGCTCAACAACAGCGCGAGGTTCGTAACTTATTGCTTCAAGTCTCAGCTAAACTGTAATTGAGAGGTGTTGGCAGTGGACTCACTTCTTTCTATTTCATCTACAGGCACATTCCAGGGCAGTAGACAATGCAAGGTCAATTTCTAAAATAACAGTGAATTTCTTCGAGGCTTTAGACATGCATGCATCCAAGCTGACCAAAATTGTGGAAGAATCTCAAACAGTAAACGACAACAAATTGTCTGAATTTGAAAAGAAATTTGAGGTACTTAATGGTTCTTAGTTCAGATAGTTTTGCTTTTCTTAAAGCCAAAAAGATAACTTCAATTCATTATATAATACATGTAGGAATGTGCCGCTAATGAAGAGAAGCAATTGCTGCAAAAGGTGGCAGAACTGCTTGCAGGTTCAAGTGCTAGGAAGAAAAAGCTGGTAACAATACACATGAGTTCTAATTTCAACATTCTTATGAGCTGTGTTTTCTTGATCGGTGCTCAATAATTATTTTGGGGAGTAATTCCTTTATTTCTGTTTACTTTTTAGGTCCAAATGTCAGTCCACGATCTCCGGGAAAATGCATCCAGCAAAACCAGTAAACTACAGAAAGAAATGTCTACCATGCAAGAGTCCACTTCTGTTGTTAAAACAGAATGGAATGTTCACATGAAAAGCACAGAATCCCACTATATTGAGGATACTTCTGCTGTAGAAAGTGGAAAGAAAGACATGGAAGATGTTCTTCAAAATTGGTATGGTTGGTTTTTCCTTCTTTTGTTTTTTTTGTTTTGTTTTTTTTTTTTTTTTTCGGGATAATTCAAGTAAGCAAAGTTCTGCAACAAAGTTTGACAATGGTTACAAACCTACTCTCAGAGAGTACATTAGCTACTACATTGAATTCAAGTATCTATTCCTACCAAATCATGTAAATATACGAGTTTCAGGCAAGACAAAAAACCAGTGTTTATTGTTCTACCCTTAGCTCTCCTTACGGCTCAATGCAAAGCTACCTGCCAAGAGTCATGCTGCTTGGAACTTCCAGTAGCGAGTGTACTCTTTGAGAGGGGGTTGCTTTGAAAACTGGCCTTCCCGAGATAGATGATCCCTTTTTTCAGTATTATCCCCACATGATAAGAATTCAAGAAGAGATGTTTGTCATGATGATGTATTTAAGCACAATTTTCCCTGGCATCAGTATTCTGTTTGCAATGGATTGCTTTTTAAGTAGGCACTGAACATTCTACAAAATTCCTGTTGCAGTATGAAGAAAGCAAAGATGAGTGCTCAGCAATGGAAGAATGCTCAAGAATCCCTTCTCAGTTTAGAAAAGAGTAATGTTGATTCTGTGGATTCCATTGTTAGGTAAAGCTTTACTTCCTCAAAAAAGTATTTTAGACAACTTCAGATAAAGATCACTGATCTTTGTTATCTTTTTATTCAATTAGGGGAGGAATGGAAGCCAATCAGATCCTCCGAGATCAATTTTCTTGTGCTGTATCCACTGCTCTTGAAGATGTAGACACTGCAAACAACAGTTGCCTAACATCCATTGATTGTAAGTTTCTAGATTCTTACAACTAAATGAATCTGTCAATTCTTACTACCCTGAATCTGAACCAAATAGAAAAGGAATAAACTGATGAACAAAATTATGGGCAGATTCATTACAACTTGATCGTGATGCATGTGGGAACATGAATTCCATGATCATTCCTTCTTGTGAGGAATTGAGGGAACTGAAGGGTGGTCACTACCACAAGATTGTAGAAATCACAGACAATGCAGGGAAATGTCTGGAGGAGGAATACATGGTAAGTTTGTAGAAATCAGCAAGCAAGGCTGTAAGAAAATGTTATTTATTTAATTTTGGTTGGAAACTCGTAATCTCAGGTGGACAATCCATCGTGTTCAACACCAAGGAAGAGGGCATTCAACCTACCAAGCATGTCATCGATAGAGGAACTGAAAACGCCTCCATTCGAGGAACTATTAAAGTTGTTTTGGGAAGCAAAATCAGCAAAGGTAGCCAATGGAGATATAAAACACATGTTGGGGGAATATGAAGCAGCATCAACAGCTCCCCAATCCCCATCCCAACAATTGAAAGATTCTAGACTTCCACTCACTGCTATTAATTAAAAAGTGAATGGGAACTTTTAAAACAGATAAAAACAAGAAATTAGAATATTATATTATATTATATTATATTATATTATACATATAGTATTAGTATAGTGGTAAGAAAGAAAAGGTTGTACAGTGCAGATACAGAACCAGAATACGGTGTGGCTGAACGACTCCTCCCCTTGGGCTTCCATTCATTGTTTGTTGAAAGAATTCAACTGGAACATGCAGTGAGTTCTTAAATATAATACTAAAACAGTGGTTTATTATTATTATTATTGTTTGCTTCTACCCTCCATTTGGTTGTTCTTGTTTGAGTTGAGATTTTCTATTCTTTAAATGCCCCATCTCGTAAACTTTAAATATACTCCTTTATTAGTTATATTTATGTTATAAAAAATTAAGGTTAATTGCACAACCATTCTCAAATTATGATTAGAGATGGCAATGGATCAGGTGTTCTTCTGCTCCACATTTTCACTAGTAAATGACCAACTCCAACCTTGAAATGACATTCAATTATAAATGATATTTATAATTAAAAGGGGATTTTATCTAAACTCAATCTCAATCTCAATCTCACCTTGTAAATTTCAATAAAAAGTCAACCTGACCCACCGCAAAACCCAATTAAAAAAAAAAACCTATAGGATTGGGATGTAAAAATGATGAGTCAACCTGACCCACCGCAAAACCCAATTAAAAAAAAAAACCTATAGGATTGGGATGTAAAAATGATGTCGGTTTAAGTTTGTTTTTTTGCTATCCCTATACGCTCTAATTGAGTTCATAGGATGTTGGCATATCCGTACAAAAAGTGCCAATATATCAATTAAGTCTTTCAATAGATTGACTTGGAAACTCAAATCACATTGATCAAATTGTAAATAATTTATGCCTATTTCATGGAGAGCTTGGATCTTACGTATAAAAAATAATAACCCTCCTAAAATTTATTAACGCTCCAAATGTTTTAAACATACTCCATATCCGAAATGTCATTTAATGCATAAATTGACTGCTAGGTTGAATAAAAGAGTAGACTGAAACAATATTGATGCTTTGAATACTCAATTAAAATATATGAAGTTTAAGGACTACTATACAATCCAAGCAATATTTAGCAATGCCTGGTGCAATTAGCCCAAAAAAAATTACATTCCGTTAATTAACTTTGTAAGCCAGAAGTAAATTTGCATTAAAAAAGGTATTTTTTTTAGAATGGGACAATTTTGATAAATGCTTATTATCTACAACAATGTTATTTATTCGCAGCTTTTGTATCAAGGGAACAAGCTGGTCAAAGTATATAGAAGATATGCAAAATATGCTGCTGTTATAAATAACTGAATTTTGCTCCAGTACATATGTACATTAAAAAAAAAAAAAAACCCACGTAAACCTTGACATTTTCAAAAATATAGATTATATTATTATGGTGATGATTAACAGAATCATGAAGTATTCATTGACCATCAGAATATCAGTTTCTAGTCTACATTTTGTTCTAAAATCACTATCTATATGTAAGTGTAACCTTCCAATTTATAAATACATACCTTGAAAGCTTTCTACCCTACCTAAGCTGGACTTTTCCCTGTAAAAATGTCAATGTTACACTCGGTCAGAAATCAACAGGGTCAATGACAAGCACCAACAATGTACAAGCCATATTAGCAGTGTCATGACAGAGGAACTTACTGATACAATCATACGAGGCTAAAAGCCTTCTAAGTATAAACTAAATTCATAGTAAATATACTAAATCACTGAGGTTAAAATGGTGAGCAAAGAGGTATTACCGCACCAACTAGTTAAAGAAAATTTGCATAGAACAATCGAAAACTACCTCAAGTATTTGATCATAATAAGCTTGCATCGAGGTGTTCAACAGGTTTTTCTCTACCATCATCAATATCATCAATATCTTCATTAGTGGAATTTTCTTGACATTGTAATTCGCCATCTTGCACAGGATTTAGGTCAGGAGGCTCCAATGTCATTGGATGATCCTGCTGACTGGTACATTGCTCAGACCCATGACTAGAGTCAGCATTATCCTCCGCGTTTTGTCTATCACAACACTCCATCTTTTTATCACTGTAAATGCATGAAGGTTCAACATTAAGCTCAGAGCCTAATTCAAATCCCGACTGATCCCCAGTGTCATGAAAAGCCACTGTTACAGCTACTTGATCGGATTGCTCAGCAGTATCCTTTTTCGGCCTCTTCCATTTCTTAGTAGATGAAGTACCATCATCCTCAAAATCTTCTTCTTCTCTTTCTCTATGCAAATAAACCCACAATTTCCTCTCTCCATCAAATTGTACACAAGGATCACGTTCATAGTGCAAGCGGTCTAAGGCTCCACTAACAATCTGGTTTACTTGTGCATCAGAAACTTCTTCAACGACGTACTGAGAGTCTCTTATCAAAGTACAAACATCTGCACGTGTGCCAATACTTCCAGGCAACCTGGCAGCAGCATCTCTCACAAGACAAAGAATCGTAACATGCGGTGGCCGATCACGTTTCAGCATAAAATGGTCTCGAGCCTTTGAAGTTGGCTTACCTCCACATCTCCTCAAGGGAGCAACTATAGATTTTTTTCCATCAGCAGCTGTGTAAGAGAAGGCCCTGTCAGGAATAGAATACCTAAGAAGCTCCTCCCTACGGAAATAAGCTCTCACTTCTTCAGAACTTGAGCTAATGGTGTTAAGGCTTTTCTGAGCTTTTAGGTCTCTGAACCTTTCTTTCTCATCTAAGTTGACTTGCATCAGTTCAAGCGGAGGTGCAGGAAGACTTCCTATTTGTTGGAGAGTCTCTTGACCATTTTTTAGCCAATTTGCAAAAGAATCAACCAACTTGACAAGCATTTTGTGAGGAAGACCCCAGGCTTCGGGTGATATCACCTCCTCGGTCGTCTCAACATTGTTTGAGCTATGCATAGCAGGGCCAACCCAAGACCAGCTTTTTGTGGACTTCTCATAGGCAACAAGTACCTTCCAACCTTTTGCTCCCAAAGGTGCTGTTTTTGATGAGAAAATCTTTAGAACTCCCCGAACTAAATCTTGAAGCGGCTCTTCTGTCTCAAGGATACACGGATCTCCAGGATTTACTGCCACGCGATTAACAATATCATGAACGGTAAGAAAAGGCACACTTGGTTGCACAAGATGGTCTGAATTATTGGCAACTGTGTTGTCACATGAGAGAACCCCATTCAGATCACCTTGCTGCTTTCCATTCTGCTCCTCTCTAGGTTTACCAACCTCTAAGGAATCTTCTGGAAATGGAGTAATCATTGCCATACGAACTGCAGAAAGAAGATGTATAATTGAGAATGAGAATCCAGTATGAATGGAAGGGGTAATCAAAGTAAATGGCTTTTTCTGTGGTTTGGTTTCCATCTCCAAATCTGTGGTTCCCAGATCTGCACCATGAGGCTCAGAAGGTTCCATATCTGAAGTAACTGTATCAACCTCGAATTTCCGTTTTCCCTTTTTCTTCAAGAAAGGAGAATCATCAGTTTGCTGCTGGGAGTTAGGCTGCACATTGCCATCTTCACCTCTTCCGTTGACATCTTCCACGTACCTCTTCCCTTTCTTCTTCTTTGTCACTTTGTTGCTCCCTAGCAACGAAACTTCAGACTTCTCACAGCGATCATATGCTTCAGTGTTCTGTCTTTTCTTCCCAGTTCTACCCAGGTTAAATTCATCTGCCAATGATAGTGCCACAGGCGAACCATCCTCCTCATCAAGATAATCATGCTGATTATTTGACTGAGTCATAAAATGATCATAGGCAAGTTCACCGTTCTGCCTTTTCTCAGTAGGGTAGGCCCTCAATGAGGACCTACGTAACCTGTCACCAGGTTCCCCTCGTAAATGGCCATTCTTGACCAACTTGGAAACTTGTTTCCCACCAACCTCATCCAAAACTCTAGAACCAGAGTTAGGTAAGGGACTGCTTTCATGCATCTTACCCTTCTGTTTTCTTTCCGAATAGTAGCTTTCTACTCCTGCCACGTGCACATTTTCCTCAAAGCTCTTTTTGGAGTAGCGGTTCATTCCATCAAGAGGCCATCCATCCTTCATAGTATATTTCTTTGAAGATTTGGTCTTCTTAGAATCAAGGCCAGAATTCAATGAAGACAGGCGAGGATTTTCTATGACGCCACTGGTGTATGCCAACTTGCCTCTCATTAGAGGATTGCTCTCCTCCTCATCATCAAATTGCTCAGATGAGTCAGATTCTGTTTCTTCGTTTTTAATAAATGCTCTACTACCTTTTGAAATGGCCATAACTGCTCCTCCATTTTGCAAATAGTTCCCTCTAATCTTCTCCTGCGATGGTTTCTTTCTACTGGCAGATTTCAAGAATTGGTCACTCATCAGTGGTGAGGAAGCTTTATAAGATTTAAAACTGAGATCAGGAGATTGCCGCAGTGTTTTCCATTTCTTGTGCTTAATATTCCAATCATCAGGTCTAACAGACAAATCCACAGAGAAATCTTCTCCTTGGTTTTCATTTTGCCAAAACAGTTCAGTGCGCTCAGATAAGTCAACTCGACTCCCTTGCAATGGCAGCGAAGGAATTCGGCCTTTTATAGACTTTATTTGATCTCCGGCTGCAAATAGTGGGTCGTTTTTGAAACGCTTGGACTTTTTGGCAAAATCATGAGATGTTCTCATATTAGGAGGCTTTGAAGCATACACTTTTGCCTCGGACAATTGATTCGCATTCCTATTCCTACCATAGGAAAGGAAATCATGCTTTGAAGACAAAGGCGAAGCCATGAAACTATCAGTGGCTAATTCTTCCCCTCTTAAAAGATTGTACTTCTTCCTTGCTCTCGAAGAACCAGATTTGCCCATGGAGCTATTACCGAGAGCATTTTGGTTTCGCTGAATACCTGTTCCAAACATTGGGTCTTCAGCATCATCTAACCTCATCCAATCCCTTGCCCTGAGTGCTGCAGACTCATATTTCTCTCGAGGAAGTGTTCCTGGCAAACCGTATGGCTCAGAATTCATATCTAAATCAGGGGAAAAGCGGCTGCCAAACTCTCTTGCAAAAGGAAGTTTTGACTCACCTGTCTTCAGTTTGCCTTTTGGATTCTGCTTCCTGTATTTTGATGGTTCCAAATCCATCAGTTGTCCTCGCGATGCAAACTCTAAATCTGGTTCAACCCCAAAGCCAGAGTAGCGACCTGATTTCTGTGGAGCTTTCCAGTCCTTAACTCTTTTGCTCCAAAAACCATCAACCAAATCCTCTCCATCAGAGGATGCAGAATCCTTATCTTCCAACTTCTCATACATCAAACTATTTTGACTTCTCATAATATTCAAAACACGAAGCCGCTCCTCAATACTGTATCCCCTACAATTAAGCCAAGCATCCCTCATTTGAATAAGATTGACAACCATAGTATTCTGATGCTTCCTCAGATGATGGTAATGCTGCCGCTTCCGAAAGAAATTCATGCCCTCCCTATAAAGTGCAACCCTCGGCTCACACAACCCTCCTTTCAACATATCAAACAAACTCTTAATAGGACTCCCAAAGTGAAGATTATTACCCTTAAAAATGTCGATCAAGGTCCGCATAAACGTATCCTGATCCATATCAGGTAAAAACTTAGTAAGGCTAAACCTCTCTTCATCACTTAAACATTCATTCCACACATCAAGAGACAAAATATCTTCCAATCCAGGAAGATCATATAACTCAAAAGGAACCAAACAGGTCGAGTTCCCGACTTGGCAAAATTCAGCCCCGGTTTCACCTAATTCCAACAAATCAAAGTCATCCGAACCTGCTCCTGAATCAGCATCATCGTCAAATTCATCATCAGAATCAACGGCTGACCCTGGACGTTGAAGCTCGTCCTCATCACCTGACACAGTCATCTCTCTACTACCAGGCGAAAACTCCGAATCAAAGGGTGAAACTTTGGAATTACTCTTCTCAATCGCCATCATAACCTTAAGCACCAAAAAAAGAAATTTCTAATCCTCAATTCTAACCAATTTAATATTTCAAAAAGAATTATTTTCACCGTTTTCGGAGTACAACGAATTCATCAGAAACCTAACAGAAACAAATAAAGGAAATAAATTCTCAAAATTTGAAATTACGAACTAAAAGAAAAACTGAAATACAGTAAAAATAATAAAATTGAAGAAGCAAAACAATATTCAAAAGAATATAAAAACATATATATGTATATGTATACCTCGTCCGAAAGGAAGTGAAGAAATATCAGCGGCGAAATTGAAGATTTGGAGATCTCCTTTTCTTCTAATTTTCTAATCAAGAAAAATAAGGAGGAAAAAAAGCAAAAAGAAAAAGAAGAAGAAAAAGAAGAGAGAGTTAAATCTGAGAAACCCTAAAGGGAGTTTTTGAAATAAAAGAGGAAGGAGATGAGGGGATCAGGGGAAGGGGAAGGGGGGAGTTGAAGAAGACGGAAGTGACGTGGAACGATGGGAGCCCTTGGATGGAAATTGCAGAGGAAAAGACGAAAAAGGGCATAGGGTTGAGGGGGGATGGGGGAAGAAAGAAAAGAGAGTGGAAAGGAACTTGACTGGACTTGACTCAGTGAGTTGCGTTCGTGCGGGAGAGAAAGAGGGAAAGGGGGAGGCAGAAGAAGAGAAAGGCTCGTGATTTAGCATTTAGGAAGTTTCCCGCCGTTGGATCTTGCCCCGCTTTAGGCGCTATTTGCCTCTTCGACGTCGTTTAAGTCCCTCAATTCCTTTTTCAATTTTATTATTTTTACCTTTTTCATTTTTTTGAAGCTTTAGACTACAGCGGAAAGGTGGTGGTAGTTAAATAGACGGTTATGTTTCTCATAAAAAGGAATTTATCTACTAAAATTATTATTTCCTAAATTTTATTTAATGTGGAATATAATATATTTCATGTATAAAGGATATGAAAAACAAATATTAATATTAAATAAATAAAATATGCAACAATGAAATTATAAACTTATTTTTTTATGTCTAAACCTTAATTTAATGTATATAAAGATTTAAGTTTGGGCACTAGTTAATTTTATTTAATAATAAAAATATTTATTAAGATTTATTTATTTATTTATTTTTATAGACTATATATATAATACAATAAAAATTATAATTTAAAAATAATAAATTTTAAATACAGTTTAGACAATGCATTAACGATGTCAATTAGAAAGAAAATAAAACAGCTATTTTATTTGAATTAAAAGCATAAATTTTTATATTATTTTTATCCAATAAAAAATAAATTTATATTATTTTGTTATCACTTTTTGAAACGGTAATTTATTGTTATCATTGATTCATATTGATATAGATTATTGAAAAAATATATAATTTTTATTATATCTTACAATTAATTGTTATTTTTTTTAAATATTAATTTATTGTTATCATTTATTCATATTAATAAAAATTATTGGAAAAATATATACTTATTTTGGTGGCATATTAAAGATTAACACTTATCTTACTAAAAAAATATTAACTTTTATCAAGCTTATTCTCTTAGCATAATGATAATTTTACTATAAAATAAATTATAAATGGTATGAAACAATCGAAGAATCTAACAAATTAAAATATACATTTATAGGAGCCCATGTGATGGCCTGATGGTCAAAGGGCTCACTGTCGTAAATGTGATTTAGATTCAACTCGCGCTAATTATGTTAATTACTCGAGTTTTATCTTATTATTGTAATTTTCTAAAAAAATATATGCATTTATAACGGCATGAGAAAGCTATTTCATCCGTCCACTAAACATCATAGTCCAAAAGGCTCCATTTTATAAGTTTGTACAAAACTAACAAAATTATACAATAAATTAAATATTTACTAAATTAAAATTAATATAACATCAAAATTAAATCCCAAAGTTGAAACTTAAAATTAAAAAAAATTAACATCACAGTTAAAATCCAAATTTAAAACCAAAATTATCTTAAATTTAAAATAAAAAATAAAATAAAAATAAAACATATGAAATGACTTTTTTTATTAGACATATAAAAGACATAAAAAAAACATGCAAAAATACTTAAATGTAAATATGTAAATAAAAAAATACTCTATGTATCAAAGAAAAAAATACTAAAATGAAATTATTTAAATGAAATAAGAACTTGAACATAACCATACAAAATACAACATGATCTACAATTAAATTAACCCAAAATTAAACTTTTAATATTAACTCTTCAAATTTCATTTTGTGACTGAGATTTTGACGTATTTCTTTTTTTTTTCTTTTTCACATTTCCTCTTATATATTTAAAAAAAAATCATTTTTCTCTATAACTCTTCTTCTCTTTCAATGAGATCATCTACCGCCAAATATGTACTATTCATCGCCATTTTTGACCCTTCATCCTCTGAAGATCTCTACTTTTTCATTGAGATCATCTATTGATTTGAGTCAAACTCTCTACTCGATATTCACCATGATATGACCACCTTTAAACACTTTTATGGCACCTATCAACTAAACCTCTTCAACTCTTGTGTTGGAAAAACAATGGGGTCGTTCGATTCCAATGTCTAGTAAAATATAGAATGAAATCTGCCAAAAATCGACAATGATGACATCATCTCTACTTTTTTGTAATGAACTCTACAATCTTCTATACTGAAAGGTACAATAAAATTTTTTTAAGAAAGAATGATTTATGTGTGAAATATTGTGGGATCGACCATATAGGAAGCTTTAAATATTTAAGCATGATTGTTTTAGTTAGTCAAGTTAACTGGTCAAGAAAAATGAATAAATTTGTCAAACTTTTAAATTGTATGTTTACCTAATTGAATATTTAATTTAAACATAAAATTAACTTATAATTTTAACTATAGATAATATATAATTAATCATGTAAATTAAATGAAAAAATAACTTTTTTTAAATTTCTATTTATCTAATTAAAATTTTATAAAACTTTTAAAATTTATGTTTATGTAATTAATATTTAAATTAAACATAAAACTAACATAAAATTTTAATTATTATATAATAAATAAATAAATTATTTCATCTAATTAACTATTTATTTTAAATATAGATATGTTTTTATTTAAAGATAATAAAAATTATAGAAATTATCTTTTGAATTAATATATAAATTACATAAAAAAAACATAATTGTGTCAATTGTTACAATTTTAGGGTACGTACCTTGTTATATTATATATATATATGATTTATGTTAAAAGATAAAAGAAAAAAATTGGGTTGTTTTTCTTAAGCAAATAAGTCCTGTGCCTGGTAAGTGCAATTAGTCTGTCCCTTACCTCTCCATTCAAACCTTTCAACCACTCTCCTCTATCGAGAATGGGTCTCTCACTACTGCCCTGTGGAAAACAAGTGTTGCTCTTCTGGTAGCCATTGTTTGCTTCATTGTTTCAGTATCATTTGCTTGGTCAATTTATTCCCACTTTACACACACTCTTTTTTTTTTTTTTGAAAGCATGCTTATGAAAAGATGAAAATTCTGGTTATTTTCTAATGGAAAAGTGATCTCTTAGAACACAAATTGTTTCCAAATGCATGGGGTAAAAGGTTAGAATTTAGCAAATACGAAATTGTACTCATCCATAAATTACTATCAAATTCCAAGCAACAATGGTTTTAGTCGGATAATGATCTGGGTTGATATAGATCATAAAGAAAGATGACAGAAAACAATAGTGAGGGTAAATTTCTTGTATTTTATCTGGTGAAGAGCCAAGGAGGGTCAAATGCTTATATGAGTCGGTGGTGCTTGTATCTTTGTAATGTTTTTTTACGTGTTTTAGCAAACATGGCTCATTATATACTTCTTGTGTTTTGATTTGTAAGCTCTGCATGAGAAAGTGCGATAATCATTGGGTTAAAGTAGTTTCTTGTGAAATTTTGTACCAATATCACTGGGTTATATATTCAATTTTTAAAATATATGTTAGAATTTAATGATCCGAATCCCTATTTAAATAAAGTACAATGGTAAAATAAAATAAAAGTAAAATCCATATAGAACTACACTTCTTTTATTTTATTCTAGAATAAGGATTTTTAAACCTTATTAAACTTCATCTATTTGATATTGATTAGAATAAGGTATTTTAATATTACTACACTCCTATTAGAATATGGTTTTACAAGTCTATAAATAGACATAGTCTACTCTTCTTGTAATAATTTAAATTTAACATAGTGAATTTTCTTCTCCTCTACCCGTGGTTTTTTTTCCTGAAAGGGTTTTCACTTAAAAATCTGTGTATTCTTTATTTTTATTTCTCTTTTAATTTCTTTGCGATATATTGTCATTGTTGACATTCTATTTTTCACAAATTGGTATCAGAGCTTTCGGGTTGTTCAACTCGATCACGATAATAGCGTATTTGAAGCATGAAATTTCGCTGTTGGATCGCAACACCAGATTTGCATTGTGGCAGATTAAGATGCAAGCAGTTTTTGCGCAGATGGATCTGGAGGATGCCCTGTTAGGGATAGATAAGACACCTTCGACATTAATGGATGAAGAGAATAAGCGTAAGGATCGAAAGGCGTTAACACAATGACATTTGCATTTGTCTAACGAAATTTTGCAGGATGTGATGAAGGAGAAGACCACCACTGCATTATGGTAGAGGCTGGAGCAAATATGTATGTTGAGAACTCTAACCAGCAAGTTGCATATGAAATAGCATCTTTATGCTCATCGTTTGGAGAAAGGTGCGACTATACACGAACACTTAACAATGTTTAAAGAAATTCTCTCAAACTTGGAGGCCATAGAGTTTCAGTATGATAAGGAAGATCTAGGGTTGATTCTACTTTGTTCGTTGCCCCCGTCTTATTCAACCTTTAGAGACACAATTTTATATAGCCGCGAGTCTCTCACGATTGATGAGATTTATGATTCTTTAGCCTCATATGATACGATGAAGCATTTTGTGGTTAAAATCTCTCAGGGAGAGGGTCCCATTGTTCGTGGGAGACAAGATCGAAATACTGATGATGATCGTGGAAAGACACTAGAACGAAATCATTGCGGTAAATCTAAGGGTAGATCGAAGTCTTCAAACAGAGGTAAAACTTGTAACTTCTGCAAGAAGAAAGGGCACATTAAATCTGAGTGCTATAAGCTACAGAACAAGATCAAAAGGGAGGCTACAAATCAAAAGGGAAAACAACCAGAAAATTCTGGTGAAGCTGATGTTGTAGAAGGCTACAGCGATGGTGAACTTTTAGTCGCTTCTTTCAACAATTCTAAAGTGAACGAGGAGTGGATCCTTGATTCGGGCTACACCTTCTACATGATTCCCAATCGGGATTGGTTTACAACTTACGAGACTGTGTCTGAAGGTGTTGTTTTGATGGGAAATAATGATTCGTGTAAAATTGCAGGTGTTGGAACAATTAAAGTTAAGATGTTTGATGAAGTTGTTAGAACACTTAGTGACGTACAACATGTTCCAGAATTGAAGAGAAATTTAATTTTGTTGAGTACTCTTAATTCAAAAGAGTATAAACACACAACTGAAAGTGGGGTTTGAAGATTTCCAAAGGTTCCCTAGTTGTGATGAAAGGGCAGAAAAAGACTGCCAAGTTATATGTTCTTTAAGGTTCTACTGTTACTGGTGATGCAGCTGTCGCTTTCTCTTCCTTGTCAGATGATGATATTACTAAAATTTGGCATATGCGCCTAGGGTATATAATTGAGAATGGCATGACAAAATTGAGCAAAAGAGGACTTCTTAATGAGCAAGGAAATTGCAAACTGAAGTTTCCTGAGCACTAGGTTTTTGGGAAGCAAAAGAGAGTTCGATTCACCAGAGAAATCTATAAAACGAAGGGAACGTTGGAGTATATTCATTCTGATCTGTGGGGGCCATCAAGAGTACCTTTGTAACGACCCAAATTTTACAGTTATCAGAAAAGTGTATTTTCGAGTCCACGGGTATGTTGTTAGGCCTTGTATCCCCTGCACCTAAAATGCTACAAAACAGATTGCCACACGGGCTTAGTACCCGGGCGTGTGTCTTGGCCGTGTGAAATCAATTTATTCGTAAGCTACAAGTCAGAGAGCTCCACGGGTAGAGGACACGGGTGTGTTTCCTAGGCCACACGGGTGTGCGGTACTGTTCATAAAGAAGAGATTTTGAAATTTATAGAAAAATCCGCAATGATTCTAAATTAGCCCCGAATTAATTTTACTGTTCATATTAGACCGCGAGGGCCATTAAAGGGACGACATCTTAAAATTATGATGAGTGTGAACATTTATTTTTAATTAATGTCTGTATTGTACTGTACTGACTGGTAATGTCTCGTAACTTTGTTCCGGCAACGGTATAAGGTTAGGGGACGTTACAACCTTTGAAAGGTGGATCTAATTATATGCTAACTTTTATTGATGATTTTTTCAGAAAAGTTTGGGCGTTCTTCTTGAAGCAGAAAAATAATGTGTTTTTCGCATTCAAGTTTTGGAAAATTATGATTGAAAAACAGTCAAGAAAATATATAAAATATCTCCACACAGACAATGGTTTAGAGTTCTGTTCTGATAAGTTTAATAAACTGTGCAAGTCAGAAGGGATCGTGAGACACTTTACAGTTCGTTATACTCCACAACAAAATGATTTTGCAGAATGAATGAACAGAACGATCATGGAGAAGGTTCAATGTATGTTGTCAAATGCCAACTTACCAAAGTTGTTTTGGGCTGAAATAACCTCTACTGTATTTTTTTGATCAACCGATCTCCATCCATTGCCATTGAAAAAAAGACTCCACAAGAGGTATGGTCTAGTAATTCTGCTGACTATTCTGATTTAAATATCTTTGGGTGTCCTGCGTATGCTCATGTTGATAATGGAAAATTGGAACCGAGATCCATTAAATATGTTTTTGTTGGTTATAATGCTGGTGTAAAAAGGTATAAGTTATGGTGTCCTGAAAATAGAAAAGTTGTGATTAGCAGAGATGTTGTTTTTGATGAAACTGCTATGTTACCTAACTTATCTCTTAAAGACTCTTCCAATAAAGAAAATCAAAAGTAGGTGGAGCATCAGATTAATCCAGAATCTACAACAAAGTGAACTCCTCAAACCAGTACAAAAATTGATAATAGAGTTGCTTCTTTACCACAATACTCTATCGCCAGAAACAGAACTAAAAGATAAATTAAACCTCCAAAGAAGTATGTCGAGGCTGATCTAATTGCTTATACTTTAAATGTGGCTGAAGATATAGATACAAACTAAGAACCATCTAATTATTCTGAGGTGGTTAGCTGTGAAAACTCAGAAAAGTGGATGTTTGGTATGCAAGAGGAGATGGAATCACTCCACAAAAATAGAACATGAGATCTTGTAAAACTTCCTAAAGGTAAAAAGGCTGTTCATTGTAAATAGGTGCTTAAAAAGCAAGAAGGCACTCCAAGAGTTGAAGAACCCAGATATAAAGCAAGGCTTGTTGCAAAGGGTTACAGTCAAATTCCAAGAGTGGACTTTACAGATGTGTTCTCTGCAGTTGTGAAGCATAGTTCGATTCGAGTTTTGCTTGGTATTGTGGCCATGCATGATTTGGAGCTTGAGCAGTTAGATGTAAAAACTGCATTTTTGCATGGAGAACTTGAGGAGGATATTTACATGCAACAACTAGAGGGTTTTACAGTCTTAAAAATAAATGACTATGTTTGCTTGTTGAAAAAGTCCTTTTACGGTTTGAAACAGTCACCAAGACAGTGGTACAAGAGATTTGATTCCTTTATAACTTCTCATGATTTCAAAAAAAATAGCTTCGACAGTTGCTTTTACTTTAAGAAAAACAGTGATGGTTCTTTTGTGTATCTACTCTTTTATGTTGATAACATGTTGATAGCAACGAAAGATAAAAGAGATAGAAGAAAGGTTAAAGCCCAACTAAGTGAAGAATTTGAGATGAAAAATTTGGGACCAACAAAGAAGATACTTGGTATGAAGATTCTCAGAGATAGAAAAATAAGTAAATTATACCTACGTCAGAAGGGGTACATTGAGAAGGTTCTTTGCAGGTTCAATATGTAGAGTGCTAAGCCTGTTAGTACTCCTTTAGCAGCCCATTTCAGACTTTCATCGGCTTTGTTTCCACAGTCAGATGATAAGATTGAGTACATGTCATATGTTCCATACTCTAGTGCAGTGGGATCTCTCATGTATGTTATGGTTTATTCACGTCCAGATTTATCATATGCAGTCAGTGCAGTTAGCAGATACATGGCGAATCCCGGTAAAGAACATTGGAAAACAGTTTAGTGGATTTTAAGATACTTACGAGGTACTACTGATGTTTGCTTACAGTTTGGAAGAACTAGAGATGGAGTCATTGGGTATGTTGATGTTGATTTTGCTGGAGACCTTGATAGAAGAAGATCTCTCACAGGTTATGTCTTTACAATCGGAGGTTGTACAATCAATTGGAAAGCCACTTTGCAAACTACAATCGCTTTGTCTACCACTGAAGCTGAGTCTATGGCAATTACTGAGGCTTGTAAAGAAGATATTTGGTTGAAGGGACTCTTTAGTGAACTCAATGAAGACCTTCAAATCAATACAGTATTTTGTGACAGACAACTTGCCATCTTCCTTACAAAAGATAAAATTTTTCATGAGAGAACAAAACACATTGATGTTCAGTATCATTTTGTTCATGATATTATTGCTCGTGGTGATATTGTTGTGAGCAAAATTAGTACTAATGAAAATCCTGCAGATATGATGACTAAGTCACTTCCTATAACCAAGTTTGAGCATTACTTAAACTTGGTTGGTGTTCATTGTTGAAGTTAAACCCTTAAGGGGTTTTATGAAAGAGGTGGAGAACTTGTTCGTTGAGAGTTCGCGATGAAGAACTTGTTCTCGTCAAGGTAGAGATTCTTAGAATTGAGTGACCCGAATCCTTATTTAAATAAAGTACAATGGTAAAATAAAATAAAAGTAAAATCCATACAGAACTACACTTCTTTTACTTTATTCTAGAATAAGGATTTTTAAATCTTATTAAACTCCATCTATTTGATATTGATTAGAATAAGGTATTTCAATCTGACTATACTCCTATTAGAATTTGGTTTTACAAGCCTATAAATAGACATAGTCTACTTCTCTTATAATAATTTGAATTTGACATAGTGAATTTTCTTCTTCTTTGCCAGTGGTTTTTTTCCCGAAAGGGTTTCCACGTAAAAATCTGTGTATTTTTTATTTTCATTTCTCTTTTCTTTGCGATATATTGTCATTACCGAAATCCTATTTTTCACAATATAGTTTAAATAGGTTCATGTGTTTTTCACAATTCAATCTATTGTTGTATGTTTTAATATGATTAAAAGAAAAGAGCTTATAGCCATTTCGACATTGGATTAAAAAAGTCAAATAATTTTTTCTTTAATTTTAGAAATGATGATTGTTTTTCCTTCTAAACTGCTATTAGGAGTTTAAAAATGAAATCTGTATATATAGAAGAAACTAAAATTCTGATGACAAATCATTTTCAAGTAATATTTTTCTTGGTTGAATTGAGAAGCTAGGATTTGGTTCTTTAAAAAGAAAGTTTTTGGATTTCATTAATTAAGCTGATCATATTATAATTCCAGCTCTAGTGCTTTTCCTTTATCATGGAATGTGCGTGTGTGTCTTATATGGATTAAAATTCATGACTCCGCAAGATAAATAGATAATTGGTATGTCATGAAAATGTAGTCTTAAAGGAAGGTTTTTGGTGTATTTGTAGGTGAAAATAGCAGTGAAAAACTAAGTCTAATGAAGACAATAGTGCTTATAGAAAATACCGCTAGAATAGGAGGGTTAGTTTTAGATTTTAAGGGCAAGCTGATGGACCAAATTGAAACCATAGTTCGTCACCAATACTTCTCCTGATAGTTCTTTCTCTAGAGGTATTTGATCAATTAAAATTTTGTACTCTTTGAAGATTTCTCTTTAAAAAGGACAAATGATCAAATTTTATAATAAAACTTCCCAATTGAATGATTAATGATAAATTTGAACCTCTCACATAAGTAGATTGGTAAATTTGTACCTTATCCCTAGTTTTATTAAATTGAATTGTGTTTTGCATTTGTTAGTTTGCTAGTAACAATAGAGTTTATTTGTTAAAGTGGGGCTCAACCTCCTTTTTGAGATTTTGAGTAGCTTTCTAACTAATTGACTTTAAGTTTTAACTATATGCATACATAAAATCAATAACCAATCTTAAAAATTAAAAATTCATAAACAACAATAACAAAATCTAGTTTTCCCGTACAATTAAAAATCCATGTACTTAAGTAATTAAAAAAAGTAATAAACAATACTTAAAATGTTACTTCTCAATGAACTTTTTGTTTGAAACCTTTTTCTGCCTCTATTGCTTTTTCTTTGTTGTTGAGTCTTCATTAGTCTTGAATATGGATGCATCTACTCTTGATTACCATCATTCATCGATTGTGACTAGTAGAATTACACAAAATTAGACAAAGGTAAAATGCATTCATTCATAATTTTGCAAATTAATTTCACTAAAAAACAAATTATTACCTGGTTAATAGAAGATATTTGTGTACAACCCCTCTAATTATGTCCTAGTTGTTTACATATGCTACAAGTCATTATTCTACCAATTTTGGTTAGCCTCTTTGTTTTCTTTGTCTTATTAGATTCATCTTGCACCATCTTTACCCTCTTCTTTTTGAGCCTTCCTGGCATGATATTGAACTTTGGTGGTGATATTTGTTCATTTCTATTCTTCTCCCACAATTCAGGTCTATTTATTAGTTGTAAAGCGTATTCATATGTCCTCATGTCCATCTCTTTTAGTACTTTTAGCTTAATTCTTCTAGCCTTATTGATATTGGTATTAATACCAAGCTTCATTTTCACTACATATTGTATGTAATTAAGCTTGATAAATGGATGAGCAACAATTAATTCTTTGTATCTATTTGCCAAGAAAACTATTGAAGCTCTTTGCACCTTCCATTAAGGGTTGCACTTATGTTTCTTTCCGAGCACCTTCACTTGAAAGTCTCCATTATTCTTCTTCGCAGATGCAAATATATAGTGTATATAGTGTATATAGATATATATTAGATTAGATAGCTTCTTATATAGTTACTTGTACTTATTAATGTATATATATATTAAATTATTTTGTTTTAAAATTATTTATTGTTATAGATTATACAATAACATAATAAATAAATTAAAGCATAAAAACTATCATGAACCGGATTAAGTTAACAGAATCATTTGTTGGTTTAAAGTATATTTTTATGATTCACTTAACTTGTTTGTGAGTTGAGTGGCACACTTTCGTTAGGAATGGTAATGGCGTAGCAAGTGGATTTTGTAAACTCCACCACCACTCCATAGTTGTAATATTCTATTTTACTACCCATCCTACTCCACTATATATTTGTAATTTTAAAAATCACTACCACTTTCATGAATGTTAAATACATTCATCTTTACTCCGTTGTGCTTCAACTTGATTCTTATTAATTATTTCTAATATTTTGAATCTTTTAAACATAATTCTCAAAAAGAAAAAATAAAACTTTCTTGAATTAAGAAAAAACTACCAAACCAAAAAAAAATTACATTGGAAAGTAACAATTTCCAAGCAATTAATTTCTTTTAATTTTCTTATATTAGAAACTACAAATAAAATATCAATAAATTAGGCTAAATCTTAACTTATTATTTTTAGGATTTTAACAATTTTTATATTATTATGCTTTTAATATATAAGGATAAAATAATAATTTTATATTATTAAATGAGATTAAGTGAAACAAGTAATTATCATAATTATTTTATATTAACTATTAAAAAAAATTCTCATCCTGTATATTTTTTTATTATAAATCGACTCTATTAAGAGTGTATGGATTAAAATTTCTCAAGCAATTCAGATTTTGTCATGTCCAAATAAGATCTTTTTTATTTTATATATTTTTTACTTCAACACCCGAATTTGATTTAAATAATAAAAGCATTTTAATCTGAAATTAATTATTATTAAAAAAATAAAATAAAAATTGATTGGACCGGATCAACTTAGGCTTCAAAATTTTATTGGAAGCAGGCCGTGGCGGTGGCCCGGCTAGATTTCAATAGCACAGCCTCCCTTTAATAATATCATCATCATCAAAGGGCCATATGGAGAACCACTTCAAAACTTAAACAAAAATGGCCTTCTCTATCTTATAGTTGCAGCTCCATTTATTAGAATCATAAAAGATTAAATTCTGTAAAAGGGTCTTGTTTAATATAATTTTGGTGGATTGATTTATTTAAAATTTGATTTTTCTTTGGTTTCTTTTATCTTTTGAAAGGTGTTTTTTCAGTTTTGATGTCAAATAATCTGACATGCCTTACCTTTTAAAAACATGTGATAACTTATAAAAAAAAATTTATATTTAAAGTTAGATTACATTTCGGTCTTTCTATTAAAAAATAAAAAAAATTAGTATTTATATATTTCAAAACATGCAAATTAGTTTCTCCGTTAAAATTTATCTGTTAAATAATGACATGAAACGTTAAATCCATGTTAAAAATTATTTTTTATGGGTAAAGAATAAAAATGGTCACACATTCTATTAATTTGATCCTAAATATAAAAAATCAATAAATTTAGCTCTTAATGTTTGCAAAATTTATCATTTTAATTCTAATTCTAAAAAATAATAAATTTGGCCCTCAATATTTACAAAATCTAGTTAATTTAGTCCTAACTCTAAATTTTTAAAATATATATGTGAAAAAAAACTATTTTTAGCCCTTTATAACTCATCCACTAACCCATATGAAATATTAAAATAAGAAAAAATAGTATCCTCTTTCAAGTCACTTGCAAAACAACTCTATAAGTTGAGATAAAATACACACGCAAAAAATTAAGATCCAAAAGAAAATTAAGACATTAAAAACATTATCTGTTCAGGCAATAATGTAACCAATTATTCAAGATACGTTCCAAATCAATTAGCTTCATCCACTGTGAATATTAAATTATAGTAAAATAAATTGTTGCAAGTGACTTAAAAGATGATACTTTTTTTTTTAATATTTCACATGGGTTAGTCGATGGGTTATAAAACGCTAAAAATGATTTTTTTTAAATATATATTTTAAAACTTTTAGAGTTTGGTGTAGATTGACTAATTTTGTAAATGTTGAGGCCCAATTTTATTGATTTTTTTAAGAATTAGAACTAAAATGACAAATTTTATAAACATTAAGGGCTAAATTTGTTGAATTGTTTTTATATTTAGGATCAAGTTGATAGAATGTGTAAATATTATAAAGCTAATTTTGTTACTAGACTAGTAAAAAAAACTCACATCAACTTAGAATGACTAAAATATTTAATTTCGAAAAGTTTAGTGACTAAATAAAAAAATTTAATAGTTGTGTAACACCTCAAAATAAAGGGGTTAGATGAAATAAATAACCAAGAAATAAGCTTTAAATTTGACGGTTAATTAACTAGTATATTTTTGAGAGATCTTAGGTTCAAGCCTCATCTCGCTCGTTTTTTTTATCAATTTAGGATAAAAGAACACGCTATAATAAATATTAAATGGAGTGGAAAAATAAACAAGTGTGTGCAGTAGTTCAATTGGTTAAACATTCTCTTTTTCCCCTTGGCAAAAAGGGTAAATTACTTTGCAGTCGCTTAAAAGTTTGAAAACTTAGCTATTTAGTCTCCTTTCGTAATTACATTAGGATTTTGATTTATTTCTTTCATTCCAATTAGAATTCCTTTCTTTATTCTCTCTATATATCTTCAACTTTTCTTTTCTCCCCCTTTCCTTTTTCATCATATTTCACATTATTTTGTTGTTGAAAATTATTTCTTTGCTTACCCAGAATCAAAATCAATCTCCGTTAAAATATTTTCCTACCGATTGTCAAACTCATCATTTATAGCCTTTGTACATTCATAAAAAATTCAGTAAGTTTAACCGTTTCAATTAGTAGAACTCGTAAATTCTAAAATAGCATCCATCCACGCTAATCTTTCAAATAGATTTCAATATTTTGCTATTCTTGCTGAAATACTCCATTAATCTTGATTAATTCTTGAAAACAAATGTTAACCCGCATATAAATATCGTTTGAATGATTCGTTTAAGGTACCCCAGATTATATTTAAACGCGAGGGATGTCACTCAAGATCCCGATGAAAGGTGTGCGTTTTTTGACAAGCGAATCGGGGTAAAATCGTGCTTAAGATAGGACCACATGGGCATCTAAACCACATAGCCATGTCCTCCTAAAACCCTAGGATAGTTCATTTCTCACATGACTAAGACCCCTCCACGCGGTCTGCCACACGGGCGTGTAGACCACACAAGTGGACCGCATGGTCCGCCATACGACCATGTGCCCTGGAAACCCTAGTGTAGTTCGTGAACCACATGGCTTGCCCACACGGTTATGTCTCTCCTATAACTTAATTTTGCAATTTCCACACAACCACAGTCTATTACACGGTCTAGGCCGTGTGCCCCTATTTCTCAAATTTATAATTTTCCCTTTTTTATTTTATAGTTTTGCCCTTATTTTTTAGATTTTACAATTTTGTCCCTATTTTCCAAATTTTATAGTTTTACCCAAAATTTTATAATTTGTTATGTTTAGTCCCTAAATGGTTTTCAAACTATTTTTAGTGTTTTATTTTTTCAATTAAACCCTTGATAATATGATTAATACTAGAATCCATGATCTAATTGACTGAACTAATGTTATGTGAATATTTGCATGAAATACACATGTCTATTGTACTTATATTTGTGATTGTGCATACAACATTTCTTATGTTACCAATAAACCGAACACTTAATAAACATGACTTTTGGCTACCAAGTTGATTGGTTATAAGAATATTATTTGCTAATGTATTAAACTGTTATAAGCATATTGATTGCTACCATATTGCTCTATTAAAGCATAATTAAATGCTATCGTATTAATATGTTTGAGCTTGCCATATTGCATTACAAGGGGTGAGACGATGTGAACGAAGGAAGTTGAGCAGTTTATCTACACCGTTGAGTGGCTTATTCACACTATTTGAGTAGCTTTTATTTGCACCTTTTGAGTGGTTTAACCACACTGTATTAACATCTTCAATTTGTAAACATGTTGTGCATCCACAACCTTCTAGAATCTTGTCTACAAAAACTTTTTAACAAAAGAACCTGATGGTTCATCTACCATTTTTATTACTAGTGGTTTATCCACAATAAGTGGTTCGTCCATAACAATGAATGGTTTTATCCACAATGTGGTGTAAAGGAAGAAGAGTTCTAGGGAATTCCTACAATGGTGTGTAGCGGTGGGGTAGGAACCTTTTTTGATAAAATGAAATTGCATTGCATTTATAAGGATTTGCATTACTGTGAATACTAAGATATTATGATAATGAGTTAATCTGAAATATCAAAAATTCAAGTTGCTTTTCAAACTGTATTTATCCTTTGAAGTTGATATTCTATATGTTTTGTCTACTATTTGCACCGCTTTTCTTGCGATGGAACTCACACTGAGCTTTGTAGCTCACTCCCCTCTTTACAAATAACTCACTAGGTTAGGACGTGGACTTGGCATACGGAGAGCCAGACTAGGATTGACCATTCTACCATAAGAATATTTTAAATTATTATTTGATATTTTTATTATTCATAGACTATTGTTTTATTTTGAACTGTGGCATAAGACATAGGTTGGTTTTAATTAGCATGCATGTCTGTTTAATTTTTTTTAATGTTGAATTATGGATTATAATCAAATATGCATGAAATATAGATTTTATTAAAACTAAGTTAAAAATAATTTTTTTGTCACAAGATTATAAATAAATTTTCAATGATAATCATTCTTTACAAGAAAGATGTTAAACTAATTGTTTTTTTAACTCATGAATTTTTCTAAAAATAGGCTAAGTTTTCTTCTAAAATAAACAAAATTTTTAAATCGATTGTTTTATAAACCCTGATTTCTACTAGGCCATTCCGATGGTTGATGTAATCTCCCAAATTCGAGACTAATGCCTAGGCCGGGTTGGGGAGGTTACAAGTTGGGTGATCAAAATAGAATGAAAGACGGTTGGGTGAATATTTTTATAGTTTACCCATAAAAAAAAATTTCAACATAGATTTAATGTTCCACATCATCATTTAACAGATAAAATTTAACGAAGGGGCTAATTTGTACATTTCGAAATGTATAAGGGCTAATTTGCCTATTTTTCAGTAGATGGGCCGAAATGCAATCCGCCCCTAAATACAAGAGCTTCCCTAGTACTTTTACCTTTAATAATGTGATATATACATTTAGTATTTTTATACATATGAATAAAAAAATTACGCAGTTAACAAAAGGGGAAAAAAACCAACAAGTGATAGGAAGAAGTGAAAGTGTAACTTCTTCCCCAAATATTTGGACCTAAAATTAGGTTCAGACCATAAAACAGAAAATGACATTTGTGGTTATAAAAAAAAAGAAAGATAAATAAAATGAGAAAACTTATAATATTTTTCCATTTGTATAAAGAATAAAAAAGTGTATATGTTAGCAAAATATAGGTAAAAATATCATAGAGATCCAATACTAGGTGTTAAATTGCATTTTGCCCCTTCTTAAAAATGGACAAATTAGTCCCTATACATTAGATTAAAGAGCAAACTAGTCATTTCTATTAAAAAAATCATTCATTTCTATTATAAAAACTAACATGGCTGACAAAATACACAAACAATGATACGTGGCATGCTACGTGTACCTCATGCTAATGTACAAAGACCAGTTTTTAATAGCAGAAATAGATAAAAATTTTAACAGAAGGACCAATTTTCACTTGATCTAATGTATAGGAACTAATTTGCCTATTATTTTAGTAGAGGGGACAAAATACAATCTAGCTTCTAATACAAGGGCCTCCATGATACTTTTACCCAAATTATATTACAAAATTAATGGAAAAAGTTTTTTAGTGCTAGAAATACACATTTTGAAAAACTAAAAGACTAGAATAATCAACTTGCTGCAAGGAGACTATATTTGTCAAAAATGCATAGACAAAAAGCTTATATAAAGTTTCACCAATTTAAAATAGGAAAAAAAACCCAGATTCCAATTAGTTGATGTTTAATGTTTTAACATTTGAAACAAATTGAAACTATGGCAAGTGTAGAAATGGACAATTCTAATGGATCTATTAGGGCTCATAATAAATGTCCACAAAGGACATTTTTATTGGGTAAACTAGAGATCAAGGATCCTTCGAATAGCTTTGCAGAATTTGACAAAAATTTTTGGGTTTTTCTTCATCACAAAATTTAGGTGGGAGAAGGTTATGAAGGTATAAGAATAGGATATATCATTAACATGGTAGAGAGTTAAAAGAGATATCTATAGATTATCTATCAAATAAAATTGTTGATGAGACTCGAATCTTGGTATTTGTTCGGTTGCCAATGAGTTTGAAAATATTCCCAAAACTTTCACCAAAGTATCAATTAATATGACATGTTAAGGTCAAACAGGATTTATAACACCCTTAACCCGTATCCGTCACTGGAATAGGGTTACGAGGCATTACCAAATAATACACATCATTCACATACATTTATGCATTCATAATCAATATCCATTCAATTCATCCACATTGTCCCTTATAAGGTCCTACAAGACCTTAAATCATGCTTAAAAGTGATTAGAGACTAAACTGATAACATTTGCAAACTTTGAGAAACTTAGAAAATTTTTATACATTTAAGGGTCACACGCCCGTGTGAACAGGCCGTGTGAACAAACATGCCCGTGTGCCTCACACGGCCACCAAACATGCCCGTGTGAAAATACTGACTTGCACTACACGGTCGGAGACATGTCCGTATGCCTTGGCCGTGGAAAAACTGGAGGGGTTACTGACTTAGGTCACACGGCTGGCCACACGCCCATATGCTAGCCCGTGTATCACACACGGCCAGTAGACACGCCCGTGTGTCTAGGCCGTGTCAAACCTGTAGGGTATACAAACTTAATTCAAAAGGGTACCCCAAGGGACACACGCCCGTGTGGACAAAAATAGGCCCGCGTGGACAAAAATAGGCTAATTGCAAAGCCAAATTTCCACCCATTTCTCATGCACACTAAGCAATCAAAATGGTATAATTTCAATACATATATAAGTAACCAAAAAATGCTATTCTACACACACATTATGCCATTTAGAAACTATCCTCTTAAATACACAAATCCATAGCCAAAAACATACTAAATCAATATGCTACAATCATCAAACTCATATAACTTCTAAATGTATTTATCACCTTTCCATCAACTAAATCATGCCTCTCAAACATACCAATTCATCATTTATAAATCATACCATAATATACATTCCCCAAGCATTAATAAATCAATTAATAACTAACCAAATAAGCAACCATTCAGCCCTATCAACAACAATTGCAAACATGCCAAAACACAAGGTAACTTATAAATCACATATATTACTTATCAACCACATAATCTAAGCCAACTTAAATGGCCATACACACCAACATTTACAAGCTAAATCTAATGGCTAAAATCATAACTCAAAACATATCATCAACTCACTAGCCTATACATGCCATATATCATATTTACAAGTATCCAAAAATACCAACAAGTAGTCAATAGTGTGATGATGGTTCCCGATGATCCCCAATATCCGAGCTAGCTTCGATAAACTATAAAACATGGAAAGAACACACAAAGTAAGCTTTAAAAGCTTAGTAAGCCATATACAAATAAATTTACCACATGAATCATAATATTTCTATCAATAGGCCAAATACAAGTAAACACATATATATACACAAACCTTTCACAATGAATACTTATTAAAATTCACATATAATTTCATCAACTACTTCCCTTTTCATTATTCGTATGAATTTCATACGTACCTGAGTCATTTAACTCATTCACACATTCTTTCTCGACTTATCTTTGCCCGTTGAACCATTCTGAGTTATTAAGGATATTTGGAAATTACATAAGCTCGTACAATGCCATATCCCAGATATGGTCTTACATGTTATCACATATCGATGCCACTGTTCCAGACAGGGTCTTGCACGAAATCATAATACAATGCCAATATCCCAGACATGGTCTTACACATAATCACAGTATAATGCCAATGTCCCAGACATGGTCTTACATGTCATCACATCTCGATAACCTAATGTCATGACATTCGTATCCTATACTATTTCTAAGGTTAGTACGAAACTTTCGGATATCATAACTCTGTTGATTCTTGCTCGTAATTGTTCGTTCAACATTTATAACATTTCAATGACATGTAAACACATGTAATTCAATTTAAATACATTTATTTGCATATGAACTTACCTCAGTCGTAGAAACAACGCCGATTAATCAAGTACTTTGTTCTTGCCTCGATCTAAGTTCGATTTCTTTCGTTCTTGATCTATATATATTCAAAATTAATCCATTTAATCACCAACTCAATCAATTTCATCCACAAACACATATTTAGGCATTTTCACACTTTAGCCCTTATAGTTCCACATTTATTCAATTTAGTCCTTATTTCACAAATACACAAAATTTCACAATTTCTTTTAAATACATGTTAGCCGAATTTTTCTAGTGCACATATCAGCCCATATTTATCATTTATTTCATAATTTAACCCCTCAATTTACACTTTTTACCATTTAATCCTATTTAGGCATTTTCACTCAAAATCACTTAACAAAACTTGATAATCTATCATTTATTTTCCATTTTTCATCATTATCTATCACAAAGCTCAAGCGTTCATCAATGGAATTTTAAAAAATCATCAAAAAATCCAAAAATTAAAGTACGAGCTAGCTAGTACTCAATACAACGATCACAAAAACATAAAAGTCATCAAAAACCGAGCAAAATATATACCTTAATCAAGCCACACAAATGCTGAATATAAAAGCCCTATTTTAGCTTCTTCTTCTTTGTTATTTTCAGCTAAGGATGATAAAAGATGAAAGAAATTTTGTTTTGTTTTAATAATATTAACTTAATAACCAATTTACTATTTTAACCAGTAATTAAAACATTATAATTCACATAATTCAAGGCCACTTATGTCCATATCCACTATCAATGGAGTAATTACATCATAAGGACCTCACATTTAACAAGCCATAGCAATTAGGTACTTTTAACTTATAGCATGCTACTTTTGCATTTTACGCGATTAAGTCCTTTTCCTCAAATTGAGCTATTAAATGTTAAAATTAGCTCACGAAATTTTCATACATATATATTCACATGCTGTAATCACCAAAAATAATTTTAAAATAATTTTCTAACCTCGTATTTGTGGTTCCAAAACCACTATTCTGATTTAGCTAAAACCGGGCTGTTACAGGATTAAACAGGATCAAACACTCAACATGTCAAGTATCATCTCCAATGGAGATTTTGTCTCTTAACTCTATCGATTATCTAAAGAGTTGGTAGGTTCACAGAGCAAGAACGCTTCATTGTATGCCTAAGAAGGTGAACCATGCACGTGGTTTGCCTTTTGAGACATCATAGGACACTTTCGGTTTATAAACTCATTACTTTTTCAAGCACTTGAAATTCTCAACAGAAACATGATACAAATACCCTACTAGGGACAATGTCGAACTTGTTGTTGAGGCCTAGTTAATTTTTTTCCTTTCATGAGAATGACAGAAAATGATAGAAACTCACAAGTACTTGACAAATGAATATGAAGAAAATGGCGCTTGATCAACGCACTATGTTGTAGAATATTCAATAGCGTAACAATGAAATTAATATTAACATGTAAATTTTTAGATGATCAAAATGTAAATTTTTATTATTGTAGTAACTTATAATTTTATAATTTTTATGAGGGTTAAATTTTAAATTTATCATTTTGAACGCCAAGACCACTTCCCTTTAGCACCTCCACTTAACCTTCGAAATGTTAAGTAAGGTATAATAATATCTACTATCTTCTGCATCTACTAAACCATTTTGTAATTAGTATCAGAGTATTGGTGTAACGATACTTGGAGAAATAATATCGTAGTATTCATTGTAAGTTATTATCTTTTATTTATAGTTCCGTTTATTTCATGCTTATTTATCTTAAAACCCATATATATGTTATTCTGTCTTACTATTGCCTATTTATGTCTGTGTGAGACTTTTGGCTTTTTAAGAGTAAAGTCATATCAAGATAACAGAAGATTTTAGGTACCCAATATCTTGGAAGAAACTGATTGTCTATGTAAAGATAAAATTTGCAATCATGCTATGCATATTGATTCTAAAAATAAAAACAATATTTCAGCTCTTAGAAAAGGTTTTAATAGTTTAATGGATATTACTTCTATATATTTTCATAAATTATGTAATAAAGTAAGTAAAATAGAACAACAAGTAAATAATTTAGGAGAAGTTATAGAATTAAATTTGAATAGCGAATCTAAAGAAATTTTATCTGATGTTAATAATAAATTAGAAGAAGTTATTATTAATAAAAATATAGAACAAGAAATAAATTTAGGACCTTTATATTGTGAAAATAGTAATATAATATTAACTTTGTCTGAAGAAGAAGATACTTTCTCAGAGGAATCATCTTCTACAAATACAAGAAATAAAAAACCTAAAAAACAGAAAAGAAAATATACTCATTAACAAAAATATGTTTTCCAATCCTATAACAACTTATAGAACATTGGAAAAATAAATTTACTAAGACATCTGATAAAAATGAAAGAATATAATATCTAAAACTAATAGAACAACTTTATGAAAAACAGAAAGATTTGTTTACATTATTTAATTATCATTATATGTTAAATTATGATACTACATACGGTAGTAGTGGTTCTAATAATTCTATCAATTTAGAAGACATAAATGTTACTAGTAATAATTTTGATGAAGAAAAAACTTCAATAGATGAGGAAAAAAATATAGAAATACCAAAACCTATGGATATTGATCAAACAGATCCTCATGGAAAAAGAAAATTAGAGCCAGATCTTCAAAAAGATGATTATCTGAGATCTTTTAATAAAGATTATGAAAAAGTTGAAAATATAACTAGAATTTTTGGTAATCAAACCGAAAATATTGCTACAAATGAAATAAAATCTGAAAATTTAGAAGAATCCTCTACTCAACCAGTACCACATAGAATAGATGATTTAATTAAAAGAAATGCTGCTTAATGAGGAATATATTTAGATCTAACTAATATTCCTATAGCAGATTATGAAAAAAACCATAGATGATTGGGCACAATCTATGACTATTGTTGTTAATAACAACAACATTATGTGGTCAAAAGAAAAAAATTTAAACTATTTTGTTGGAACATTTCAAGGAGATGTTCTACAATTTCTAAGAAGATGGAAAGAATTTGAAAAAGATAAAAGAACAAAAAGGGAAGTTAATTAACCAGATTAGAACTGCCAAAGATCTTTTAAAATGATTAACTTTTATTCTAAAAACAGAATTTTGTGGCTATACTGATAAAAAAATCAGGATTGTCAGTCTAATTATATATTGTCAAAAATTAAATTATATGACATTAGATATATTTAGAAGAATTTTCTAAAAAATTTCTTCATGGATATCAAAAACTAAAAAATGAAAATATAGAATTTTGAACTAAAAAATGAAAATATAGAATTTTGAGAAAACCAATATTTTCATAAATTACTAATGCCATGGGATGAGATTTGTATAAAAAATACAATTCTTATTTAGAAAAGCATAATAAATTAGTTGGTGTAGAACCAGAAAGTATAGATTCTATAGGAAATAGAATTAATTTTACAAAAGAAAGAATAACTTTATATTGTTTACAAAGTAAGGCTTCTAAACAAGTTAAGCATCAATTAAGTAATAAGCATTGTACAAAAATTTTAGAAAATGAATGGGAATTTGGATGTAAACCGGTACGTCCTAATACTTATAAAAAACATAAAAAGGAAAAATAGAAGATATAAGCTAGTTAGATAGAAATCAGGAAATAGAAAAAAATAATGGTTATAATAAAAAGAAAGGATTTATTAGAAGAAAACTTCTAAAAAACATAAAAAACAAACATGTAGATGTTTTATATGTGATAAAGAATGACATATAGCAACAAATTGCCCTAATAAAGGAAAAAGTGCAAGAAAAATGATTAAAACACTTGAAGAACAAGATTTAGAAATACGTTCAGAACAGGAAATAAATTCTAAGGAAATATTATACGAATTAATATCAGAAACAAATTCTGATACGGAGGAAGAAGAATATATATTTATGTTTAATATGGGAAGTAGTTCTAATAATCAATTAGAAGAAATTCTTAAAAATGAACAACAATATATAAAATTAGGAAATATAATAGAAGAAGAAAAAGACTTTTCAGATGAAATGATAGAAAAAATAAATAAAAATCATATTTCTAAAGAAGAAATTTATAAAATATCTAAGTATAGGATATGGTGTCAAAGACATATAGAAAAAAATAAGTGGTAATACAGTAGCTAAAGATACTAAAGGAGGATTAACAGAAATCTCATTATTTACTAAGGATAAAATTAAGAGGATTAAAAAGAAATATCCTTAAGTTAGATATATATATTTAGAAATAATAATGATACCAATAAGAGCTTTGTTTAGAAAAGATCATGATATACCAATAATAGCAGTTTTATTAGATAAAATATTTGAAAATCCAATAAAAGCACTTATTGGAGGAATTCAATTAAATTTACATACAAGAGTAATAGGATTTAAAGTTAAACCAAAATACTTTATATCTATTACAGATCCTCTAATATAAGAATGTTTATGTCTTAGAATTTAGACAAAAAATTCTGAAATTAATGATTTAGCAGAAGAACTAGCAATAAGTTGGACTTCTATTAATGAATATACTAATACAGCAGAAGTAGAGATCAAAGAAATTAATAATAAAATTATTGAGCTCTTTGAACCTAATAAATTCACTACTGAAGTACAACCAAAATTATTATATTTAAGAGATCTATCAATACCAAGAGATTGGATGATAGAAAAGATAAGTAGTGCAAGTACTTCTAAACCTGTAAGTACTATAGAATATTTGTCATCCGGGGATAAATTATATTTTAAAAATACTACTATAACAAATATAAATGATAATTTAGTTTTACCCTCAAATACTCAAATAAAAGAAGATGAGGAAAATACAAGTACTAGTTCTATACCTTCAACACCAATAGAAATGAAAAAAGTTCATATTCCTATTTTTCTTACAGAACCAAGTAGAAATTCTAGAAACATTAGAATGGAAGAAATACAAACTTCAATAATTATCCAACAAATGAAACTTGGAACAAGTGATGTAATTACATTTCAAAATTACAAAATGGTATAGTAAATGCGAAAGACAGTAGATATTATTATTGCAAAAGTAGAAGTAAAGGAATGGTTTTTACAAAAAATAGATAGGATGGTAAGTGAGAAGTGGATAAAGAAAGATTTTCTAAACTTTTTTCGATGCCCCATTTAGGCTTTCTTCATTCACTTTTATAGGAGAATTCTTGAATTCTATTTAATTTTTTTTGAATCCCGCACAGTTTTTCTGATAAGGATAATGTCTCATCATTGACATGGTTGCTTCCGCGTTGCTTTCTTTCTTGTCTTGTCACTTCATTGATTTACTTCCATGTTGCAACCTTTTTTGTTTGCATCTGGATGCCGTTTCTTTAAGTTGTCTCCTTTTTTGTCCACACTTGAATGTTTGTTTTCTCAAGTTGCTTTCTTGGATGTCATTTACCTATGTGCCTTGCTTTTTTGGCTTTATCCTTCTTGAATAGTATCTAGATTCATTTCCTCTATTTCATCTAGATGTAATGAATCTATTGACAGTCTTGGTGAGTTCCAATTCTCCCACATGTTCTTGATTTCTTCTATTATATGTGATGGAAAGTCATTAATCTTGCAACACCTAAACCCGGCTTGGACGTTCTGGCCGAATCTGGCGATGTCACATGAAAGTGTTTTTTTTTTAAAACACATTGACCTAAAAATCGTCCCAATTATTAATTTACTTAGTTTGGGAAAACGTGTTTTAATTGATTTGTTCTAAAACATTTCTTTTGCGCGGAAGCTTTTGAAAACCCAATAAATTTTTGGGAACCGTTTCGTGTACAAAAACATTAGCTTTTAGGAAAACCGAGTTTAGTCTAAAATCCCATAAACAGTTTAAAAATCCAAATAAAGTCCATAAAGTCCCGAATTACATCAGCCAGCCCAGAACATAATTAAAAAGAAATGAATACAGGAACTGAATTTAAAATAGTCTAAATATGTGTGTCGAGTTCTCCGCTGCACCGAACCGTAAAGTCTGGGGATTACCTACAAAAATTAAACAGAACAGGGTGAGTTTTCAAAAACTCGGTGTGTAATCCCCTCAAAAAATAATCACAATAGCAGAAATCAGTCATACATTCAAATATAAGATAACTCGGGCCTGAACCCTTTATAGAAACGGTGTGAACCTTAGTCCACTCAGATACAGAATCAGATACGAATGAGCCTTAGTTCATCACTGATATATCATGCATAACAGAGCAGAATAATAAAGTCCTACCCACCAACCTCTACACACCAACTCCATCCAACCCTACACACCATGTGGGGATAAAATCGACCCACCCATCCCTACACACCATATTGTACCGAAATGCGGCACATAATCAGATAATTGCTGCTGTGCTACCAGATATCAGGCTTAGGTGAATACTTCCTCCATATACAATAACCCAACCTCAATGCAATGCAGCATACAATACATGACGTGCAAATATACAATTAACAGATCATACATACAAATCGGTCTACATGATAAGAGTAACATGCTAGAGCACATATCACATAGTCAGATCACGTAATCAGGGGTTAAGTAACGCTCACCGACCCTACAGAAGGTCTAAGTCGACTTGGGCGACCCGAGCAACCTTTCAGAATATTTTAGAAGATTGGGCTCACACGCCCATGTGGCCTGCCCGTGTGGGCCCACAAGTCGTGTAGCTCGTATGGCTTAAATTGGCCCTGGCCGTATGGATCACACGGCCTGGCTCAGAATTTCACACTCCGATATGGTATACTCGTGTGGGCCCACACGTCCCTGTGGCCCACATAACCCAATAGGTTGTGCTCCTGTCTCGCACACGGCCTCACCGGTCATCACATGATCGTGTTATGCGCCTGTGTCTTGTGTGCACGGCCTAGCTCGTTGATCACACTCCTGTGTACTGCCACACGGCTTACCACACATGTGACTACACGCCTGTGTGGTGCCGACAGATTCGTTTTTCAGCTTTCGCCAAATCTCATTTTCTGTGCAATTGAGTACACACCTGGTATCGATTTTGATGCCTAAACACTCCCGGGCACTCCAAAGCCTAAAAATGAGATATTCAACACTATAATAAGTCTTATTTTGTGATTAATCATAAATCTTGAAACCAAAATACTTACTCCATAAAGCTATGAACGCTTACCGCAAAGCTTCCAATCGACTCGCTACAGAACAGCACAAAGAGAGCCTTAAACCCCACGATACGCTGCTGCCAAAAACCAAAAATTAGACTCACAAAAGTGATGCAACCATCTAAAAATGATGTAACCAAAAATAATACTTACCACACCCGCGATATATACAGAAGATACGGAATAAAAGTAAAAATTTAGGGAAACTTCAAAGGAAAAATGACAGCAAATTGGGGAAGAGAAAATGGCAGAAAAAGCAAAAGAAAAGGGGAATTTTGGGAAAAAAAGAGAAAAACAAAAATAGAACTCTATCAGATTTTACCCCCAACTACCTACTACTACCTAATCTCAACTTCTTCAATATTCAAAAACCACCAAAATTCCTTTACAGAACCAAGTAAAAATATAAACTCCATTACTCATGCAGGGATTCAAACTTCAGACCTCCAACACACTACCACATATCTTAACCACCAGCTAGCAAGCCCATTCTGTTATGAAATTATAAATAATTTAATGTAAGCCTGCTAACTAGAAGTTAAGGCTTAAATCAGGAAAAAGCTAAAATTTGTCAAATGTTATGCTTGAACACACACACCATGAACACTTAACTACTGAAGCAGATACACACTTGTGTCAGAAACTCACAGAAACAAAATTATCAAATTTAGGGTGTTACAACTCTACACCCCTAAAAGAAAATCTCAGCCTCGAAATTTTACTTGATTCGAATAGGCGAGGATACTGCTAACGTATTGCATCTTCAAGTTCCCACATAACCTCATCAGTGCTATGATTTCACCACAGTACCTTCACTAAAGGAATGAATTTCCTCATTAGAACCTTAACGTCGCGATTTAAAATCCGAACTGGCTCCTCCTCGAAGGTCAGATCTGGTCGAACCTTAATTTCCTAAACAGGGACGATGTACGTGGGATCAGAGTGGTAGCACCTCAGCATAAAGACATGGAATACGTCATGAATCTGATCCAACTTTGGAGGTATCTCTAACGATAGGCGACTAGCCTTACTCGTTTTAGAATCTGACACGGCTCGATAAATCTAGGGTTTAGCTTACCCTTACGACCGAACCTCAGAACCTTCTTCCATGGTGAGACCTTGAGAAAAACGAAGTCCCCCACAGAATACTCAATCCAACATAAGGGAGTACGATACTTACGACCATAAAGTACCTCGTAAGGTTCTATTTGGATGCTAGATTGAAAGCTGTTATTATAGGCGAACACTGCTAATGGCAAGTACTCCTTCCAACTGCCTCGAAAATCAATAATACAGCACCTTAACATGTTCTCCAATATCTGAATCACCCTCTTCGACTGACCATCTATCTAAGGATGGAAAGTAGTACTGAAATCTAACCTCGAAACTAGAGCCTCATGCAGTTTCTTCAAAATCGAGACGTAAAACAAGGATCCCTATCAGAGATGATCGAGACAGGTACCCCATGTAACCTTACTATTTCAGAAATATAGAGCTTAACCAACTTTTGCAGAGAAAAATCTGTCCTGACCGGGATGAAGTGCGCAGATTTGGTCGACTGATCCACGATGATCCAGACAGAATCCTTCTTAGTGGGGGTTAAAGGTAATCCACTAACAAAATCCATCGTTACTCGCTCTCATTTCCATAACGATATCTTAATCGATTGCAGAAAACTCAAAGGTAATTGATGCTCAGCCTTAACTTGCTGACAAGTCAGACAGTAAGCAATGAAGTCAGTAACTTCATGCTTCAACCCTGGCCACCAGTACAACTCTCGCAGATCTCGGTACATTTTATTCCCGCCGGGATGCATAGCATAAGGGCTACCATGCGCCTCTCTCAAAATCGATAGTCTCAAATCCTCATCATTCAGTACGCAAATCTGACCGCGGAAACATAATACCCCATCCTTGTTAATCCCAAAATCTGTAGTAACACCACTCTCCACCTGACGGAAATGCAACTCTAGAGACTTGTCCCCCATTTGTTTATCTCTGATTTGATTAATCCATGTTGATTTTACTTGATGTTCAGCTAGCAGACTTCCATCATCGAAAAGACTCAGTCGAGTGAACATCGCTCTCAGATCGGTTATAACCCTACGGCTTAACGGATCAGCCACCATATTGGCCTTACTAGGATGGTACTCGATAGTGCAGTTGTAATCCTTAAGCAGTTCAACCCATTTACGCTGCCTAAGATTTAACTCCTTCTGGGTAAGGAGATATTTGAAACTCTTATGATCAGTGTAAATAGTACACTTCTCACCGTACAAATAGTGCCCCCAAATTTTCAGAGCAAAGACTACCGCTGCGAACTCCAGATCATGCATCGGATAATTAGTCTTATGAGTCTTGAGTTGTCGAGACGCATAGGCAACTACCATTTCGTCTTGCATCAGAACACAACCCAGACCCACATGCGACGCATCACTATAAACCACGAAGTTTTTACTGGGCTCAAGCTGTATCAAAACAGGAGCCTGAGTTAAAACCATCTTGAGCTTATCAAAGCTCTCCTACTGTGCATCAGTCCAAACGAAAAGAACTCCCTTACGCAGTAGCTTAGTCATCGGAGCTGCGATCAAAGAGTACCCTTGTACTAAATGTCAATAATATCCTACCAGCCCCAGAAAGCTGCAGATCTCAGATACATTTTTCTGTTGTTTCCAACCCAACAGAACCTCAATCTTATGAGGATTAACTCGTATCCCCTCAGCAGAAACTACATGTCCCAGAAATGTCACTTCCCGAAGCTAGAACTCACACTTGCTAAGCTTCACATACAACTATTTCTCATGAAGAATCTGTAGAACCACTCTGAGATGCTTATTGTGCTTGTCCTCTGTCTTAGAATATATCAAGATGTCGTCGATGAACACCACCACAAACTGATCCAGGTAGGGCTGAAATACTCAATTCATTAAATCTATAAATACCGTCAATGCATTAGTCAAACCAAAGGGCATAACTAGGAACTTGTAATGTCCATATCGAGTCTTAAATGTCTTCTTATGTATATTGGCCTCCTTGACTTTCAAATGATGGTAACCTGAATGACAATCAATCTTAGAAAACACAGAAGCCCCTCTAAACTGGTCAAATAAGTCGTCTATCCTCAGAAGTGGGTACTTGTTCTTAATTGTTAGCTTGTTCAGCTATCGATAATCGACGCACATCCTCATTGTCCTATCTTTCTTCTTTACAAATAGAATAGATGCTCCCCACGAAGACACACTGGGACAAATGAACCCACGGTCTAACAGTTCTTGAATCTGAGCCTTCAGCTCTGTAAGCTCCTTCGGTGCCATTCGGTAAAGGGCGATAGACACCGGAGCTGTATCAAAAACCAACTCAATCCTAAACTCTACTTCACAGCTTGGAGGCAACCCTGGTAGCTCCTAAGGGAACACATCTAGAAAGTGTCTCACGGTTCTGATATCCTTAATCGAAGAGTCCCTAGAATTAGAAATACTGACGTAGGCCAAGAATGTCTCACACTCTTTCTAAACCAAATTCTCCGTTACCAAAGCTGAGATCATATTAGTTCTGTAGTCACGATGTTCCCCAATCACAATTACCTTATTATCCTCATCGGTTCTCAACACAACCTTTTTATCGCGCAATCCAGACTTATTCAGTGTTTTATCAACCAATCCATCCCCAAATCAAATCAAACTCCCCAAACGAAAGCTCCATCAGATTCGCCCAAAATACTATCCCTTGAACCTCTAACAGAACAACTCTAAACAGTTTACTTACTCAGATCTAACAGACTCACAACAGTTACCTCGCTAAAAGTACTCTCAACCGAAATGCTCAAGGTTTTAGACACAGTACTAGCTACATATGAATGTGTAAAGCCTATGTCTATCAGTGCAAGATAAGGTATATCAAATATTAAAAACGTACCCGTAATAATGTCCGGAGCATCTCGGTTCTCACAGCGACGAGTAACATAAACCAAAATAGGCTGCCTTGCCTTAGATGGTCTAGCACCTCTGCCCAGTGCTCTTTGTCCTCTAGCCATGTCATTACTAGCCCTGGCTTGACCTCGGCCCTTAGGTGGCTATTGAATTACCTTCAACGGCTGTGCAGCCCTAGTAACTGGGCCTGCACCTGATCAGTTTTCAGTAGACAGTCTCTAACACGGTGCTTAGTCGACCTACATTTCAGACCTACCCTAGTAGTCCTCCAACACTCGGCTGGATGACGTCTACCATAGTGCCCATACAGCGCCACCCTGGTATGTGCGATAAAAGGCCCAACTCTAATTGGCCCATCAGATTTGGCCTTTTTCTTAGGCCTCATCCCAGAATTTGAGGGCTTCAATTCCCTCTTATTCTTTCATTTCTCTCGATTTTGGCGCTCGACGCGCTTAACCTCCTTGGCAATCTTCGCCTTCTCAACTAGAACAGAGAAATTATGCTTACTATGCAGAGCTATCAGAACTCGCAAACTGTCATTGAGACCATCCTCAAACCAGACACAGCGTTCATACTCAGTCGCCACCATGCCTCACGCATAACGGCTCAACCTCAGAAACTCGACCTCATACTCGGCCATTGAACGATCTCCCTAGGTAAGATTAAGGAACTCACGCCTTCGGCATCAGTGTAGCTAGCCCCCACATACTTACCCTAGAACATAGTCTTAAAATAATCCCAGGTCAATCGGTCGGGCTGAGTGCCCTCCTTAACTGTGAGCCACCACTAGTATACCTAATCACATAATAGAGAAACAACCCTCTTAAGATTTTGCTCAGCAGTAAAATCTAGGGCGTCCATAAATCTCTCCATGGCCTCCATCTAATACTTGGTCACATTAGGGGCAACTCCAATGACACCTCTAAAAAAATTAGCCCCATTAGACCAAAGTCATTTCGTAACTGACCCACGGCCTCTAGATCTAGTATTGGGCCCAGCAACCCTCTACAAAATCCGTAGTATGGCTTGGGACAGTGCGTCATCCCCAACCGCATGATCATGAGTCCCCGACCCTATCTCTGTCATAGGTAATATCGACGTCTCGCTAGTATCCAAATTTGAAATAGTATCAGATGGCAAGGACTCAGCTCAAGCCCCTCTACGGCCCCTACCACGGCCTCTAGTACCCCGTCCACGAGTACCACGTGTGCTCATCGTAAATTTTAGATTTTATCTGTATTAACAGTTTTATGCATTAGTTACAGTTCTAATATTTATTAACAGATATTTTATGTAGTACATTATCAGAATATTTAGAGTCGGTTATCGCGAGTATATTATAATCATATTTTCAGAAAATTTTAAACAGAGGTTTAGAAAACTTACAAGATCGACGCCGAAGACTCGATGTATCACATATTTATTAAAAAATATATTAAATTATTTACAAATAGTTTCTTTAAAATCAATCTTTAAAACCCAAATCCACAGCCGAGTTTTACAACCTGGCTCTGGTGCCACTAAATGTAACACTCCAAACTTAGTCTGGACGTTATGACCGAATCTGGCGATGTCACATGAGAGTTTTTTTTTAAAATGTTTTGACCTAAAAATCGTCCCAATTATTGATTTACTTAGTTCAAGAAAACGTGTTTTAATTGATTAAACATTTCTTTTGCGCGGAAGCTTTTGAAAACCCAATAAATTTTTGGGAACCTTTTCGTGTACGAAAATATTAGCTTTTAGGAAAATCGAGTTTAGTCTAAAATCTCATAAACAGTTTAAAAATCCAAATAAAGTACATAAAGTCCCGAATTACATCAACCAACCCAGAACATAATTAAAAAGAAATGAATATCGGAACTGAATTTAAAATAGTCTAAATATGTGTGGCCACCGTCGAGTTCTCCGCTGCACCGAACCGTCAAGTTTGAGGATTATCTACACAAATTAAACAGAAAAGGGTAAGATTTCACAAAATCAGTGTGTGATCCCCTCAAAAAATAATCACAATAGCAGAGATCAGGCATACATCCAAATATCAGATAACTCGAACTTGAACCCTTTACGGAAACAGTGTGAACCTTAGTCCACTCAGATACATAATCAGATACTAACGGGCTTTAGTCCATCACATATATATATTATGCATAACAGAGCAGAATAATAGAGTCCTACCCACCAGCCTCTATACACTAACTCCATCCAACTCTACACACCATGTGGAGATAAAATCGACCCACCTATCCTTACATACCATGCTGTACTGAAATGCGGCACATAATCAGATAATTGCAGTTGTGTTGCCAATTAACAGACTTAGGAACCTTTCAGAATACTTCCTCCGTATACAATAACCCAACCTCGATGCAATCAACATACAATACATGACATGCAAATATTTAATTAACAGATCATACATTCAAATCGATCGACATGCTAAGAGTAACATGCTAGAGCACATATCACATAGTCAGATCACGTAATCAGGGGTCAAGTAACTCTTACCAACCCTACAGAAGGTCCTAGTCGCCTTGGGCAACCCGAGCAACCTTTCAGAGTATTTCAAAAGATTGGGCTCACACGCCTATGTGGCCTGCCCGTGTGGGCCTACACGGCCCAATAAGTTGAGCTCGTGTCTCGCATACAGCCTCACCGAGCATCACACGGCTGTGTCATGCACCCGTGTTTTACGCGCACGATTTGGCTCGTCAACCACACGCCCGTGTACTGCCATACGGCTTACCACACGGGCAACCACACGCCTGTGTGACGTCGACAGATTTATTTTTTAGCTTTCGCCGAATCTCTTTTTCTGTGTAATTAAGTACACACCTAGTATCGATTTTAATGCCTAAACACTCTCGAGCACTCCAATGCCTAAAAGCGAGATATTCAAAACTGTAATAAGGCTTACTTTACGATTAATCATAAATCTCGAAACCAAAATACTCAATCCATAAAGCTATGAACACTTACCGCAAAGCTTCCAATCGACTCGCTACAAAAAAGCACGAAGAGAACTTTAAACCCAATGATATGCTGTTGCCAAAACTCGAAAATTAGACTCACAAAAGTGATATAGTCATCTAAAAATGATGCCACCTGAAAATATTACTTACCACACCCGCGATATGCGCAAAAGATACAGAATAAAAGTAAGAAGGTAGGGAAATTTCAAGGGAAAAACGGCAGCAAATTGGGGAAGAGAAAATGGCAGAGAAAGCAAAAGAAAATGGGAATTTTGGGAAAAGAGAGAAAAACAAAAATAGAACTCTATCAGATTTTACCCCCAACTACCCAATCTCAACTTCTTCAGTATTCGAAAACCACCAAAATTCCTTTGCAGAACCGAGCAAAAATTTAAACTCCCTTGCTCATATGCAGGGATTCGAACTCCAAACCTCCAACACACTACCACATGTCTTAACCACCAGACCAACAAACCCATTCTATTATGAAATTACAAATAATTTAATGTAAGTCTGCTAACTAGAAGTTAAGGCTTAAATCAGGAAAAAGCCAAAATTTGCCAAATGCAAGGCTTGAACTTAGGACCTCACACACACACACACACTTAGAACACTTAACCACTAAAGCAGATACACACTTGTGTCAAAAACTCACGAAACAAATTTATCAATTTTGGGGCGTTACAAATTTCCATGTCAACTATCATTTTTAATAGTTGTACGGATTCTTTGTCTCTATCTTCTTGGGTCTTTCCAGTATCATATGCTAATATTCTTCTTCCATCAGTCTAGAGATTATAAGTTTTTTTTGTTGAAGTAAATATTGGGCTTTTGTTATTAAATTTATTCTTGCTTAGATTTGATAATAAGTAGGATTATTATAACACTTGTCAATGTTTTTTGTCAAGTGTCTTTTTTCTTCTCTAGCTGCAAAAAGTTTGGGTCCTCCAATCATTTTTTGAAGAATCCAAATTTGATATGGCTGATAGAATTTTTCTTTTTCAGCTATACCAATAGGACTACTAATGAAAAGATGAAAATAATAATAAAAATCATCTTTGTACACCATTCGTAATAACATAGTTTTGATAAATGCAGAAAAATCTTTTCATAAAGGAAAAGAGGAGTTTTGAACTGTTATTTCTTTAACAAAACCCCATTCAATATTATTATTTCTTTAACAAAACCCTATTTAAATCTTTTATTTCTTGTATTTGTTGTTGTTTCTGATGAGTAAAACTTTTCTGCTCCTTTTATTACTTCAGCATAGCTGGCTTGGTATACTGAGTTTGGATCTTAGGACTAAGGGATTTAACTTATTGTTTTTGGTGTAAATATAAATGAGTTCCAACTGGTTTTCTTACCATTGGATAATGAATATAATATCCTTGATTAGGATAAAAGGATTCTTGTGCAGATATCATCACAAATCATTGATTAAGATTTATTGTTTTCCCTTTGTTGGGTCTTTTAGGGACAGTAGTCCATTCACCAACTTTTTCTAGAGGTTTTTTTACCTCTATCCATATGGCCTGCTAAAATAATCAGCAATAATATTGTTAGTTCATTTTGCATATAAGACTTCAAAATTAAAAGTACATAATTCATTGTACCACCTAATTCTTTTAAGTATCGTTTTTAAACTTTTATTAGTAAGAAAATGTTTAACTGCCTGATTATTAGTTTTTATAATAAATGTTTCTAGTGCTAAATATATGAGAAAGTTTTTTATTCCTTTCTTTATTGCTAATAATTCGTTTTCATATAAAACATAATTAATTTCATTTGGTTTAAATTTTCCCGAACTATATCCACATATTAATTCTTCATTTTTTATTGTTTTAGCTTTTAAAATACAACCGCAATAATTTCTTATTGGCAAAGATCAGTCTTTTTTGGAAGTCACCCCTCCAGTTATTTGAAGTACCTCCTGATTTGGTGGTTACGGCTATCCAACAAGACAAAGCTTTTAGAATCTCTTAGAAGGTTTTAAGTTGTAATTATGTTTATTTTTCACCAAAAAAAAATTCAACCCTAATAATTTTGTGACGCACCTGTTTCTAAAATTAATTTATCGCATTGTTTAGGTAAAAAAAACTTTTGGAATATGATTTATTTCAAATTTTAAACTTTTTTATGATTTTCGAGTCTATTTTAGACCAGATAAAGGGTTTATCCTTTTTTTAATTTTTCATATAATTTACCTATTTTTTCGGATAAGTTAGGAAAGAAATTTTTTTCCATAATTAATAATTCCCAAAAATTATTGAAACTGCTTTTTATCTTCAATGTTTTCAGGAAATTCTTTTATTTTTACTATAATATGATCTTGTAGTTTAAGACCATCTGCAGATAATTTTAATCCTAAGAATTCTATTTTTGTTGTTTCTAGTTCTATTTTCTTAGGACTTAGTACGATTCCATGTTTTATGAATTCTTGAGAAATGATATTTAAATGTTTTCTATGTTTTTTTAATGTATCTGAAAATATTAAAATATCATCTATATAAACTAAACAAATTTTTTTATATTTATTACATATAGAATCCATCCATCTTTGAAAGATTTGTGGTGCATTACATAATCCAAATGGCATTACTTTCCATTGATAATATCCATTAGGTGCACTAAAAGCTGTCAAATGCTTGGATTCTTCTGTTAGCATGATTTGCCAAAATCCTAATTTACAGTCAAATTTACTAAAATATTTTGCTTGTTTAGCTTGATTAATTAAAACATCCTTTCTTGGAATAAAATATCCATCAAAAACAATATTTTTGTTTAATCTTTTATAATTAATAACCATTCTAGCTTTTCCTCTTTTTATTACGACATGATTTTTAACCATAAAGGTTGGACTAGAATGTGAACTATTAGTTATTTCTATTCAGAGGCGTAGCTAGGGGGTTGGCATGGGCCCCGGCCCCCCCTAAAATGGAAAATTTCATTTTAGGCCCTTTAAATTTTTTAAATTTTTTAAATTAGTAAAGGTAAAATTGCACTTTGCCCCCCCCAAAATTATAAAAATTCAATTTAATTCTTTACAAATTATAAAAATATAAATTATAAAAAATTAAAATTTCATCCGCCCCCCTAAAAAAATTTTCTGGCTTCGCCCCTGTTTCTATTAATCATTTTTCTAATAATTATTTAATTTGTATATCAAATTCATATATATCTTGTTTAGTACAAATCATTGGTTTAACTCTAATAATTTTATCGGGATTTTCCAATTTAATTTCACAATATCTAGGGTTATTTTGCCATAAGTTTAATGGTTCTTCACTAAAATTATTTTCTAATATTTTAAACAACCAATGATTTGTTTCAAGTTGTTTAATTTGTTCTTTTCTTGATGGTATAAAATTTTTTTCACAAATAAATTTATGATTTTCTACTAATGGTATTTCTACAGAAATTTTTTCTACATATAACATAATTAAATTTTTATCAATAGAAAATGATAAATGTTGGTATATAAAATTATTTCCTAATAATAGATCTCCATGCATTGCAGGAAAGCATAATATTTTAGGTATCACAAATCTTACATTATTTATGTAGATTGGTATATTTCTAGCTTTATATTGGATTATGGTTTCATTACCATCTATTCCTATGGCTTTTATTGGATGTTTCATAGGTTTCTATTTTTCTAAAGGAATGACATTTTTTCTACAACTACTAGTTGTAGCTCCAATATCTAATAAAGCATGCAAAGAATATGTTTTATATTCTCTAAATTGAAATGTAATTTCAATACATGTATAATATTTCTTGGATTGGAAATTTGAAAATGTAATTACATAATTTGTTCCAAGTTTCATTTGTTGGATAATTATTGAAGTTTTGTATTTCTTCCATTCTAGTGTTTTTAGAATTTCTACGTAGTTCTGTAGGAAAAATAGGAATATAAACTTTTTCATTCCTATTGGTGTTGAAGATATAGAACTAGTACTTGTATTTTCCTCGTCTTCCTCTATTTGAGGGCAAAACTAAATTATCATATGTAATTGTTATAGTAGTATTTTTAAAATATAATTTATCTCCAGACGACATATATTCTATACTGCTTACAAGTTTATAAGTACTTGCACTACTTATCTTTTCTATCATCCAATTTTTTGATATTGATAATCTCTTAAATGTAATAATTTTGGTTGTATTTTAATAGTAAGTTTATTAGATTCAAAGAGCTCAATAATTGATACTTAATACTTGGTGACTTTTGTAATAATAATATTTACTGTCTTCCGCTCCTGCCATACCATTTTGTAATTGATACTTAAGTCGGTTTAAGAATTTTTCTTACAAAACATTCGAATAAATTTGATAGGAAAGTAAGGTATAATTGTGTTTCATGTCCTTATACTTTTTAAAATTTTAAATTTTCGTTTTATTACTTTTAATTATAGAAATTTAAACCCTTTATTTTCGGTAAAAAATAAAGTCAAATTATAAATAATTAAGTCGAATTATAAATAATTTATATTAAATTTAAATGTGTTATAAAGTGGACTTTGAATTTTAAAATTGAACATTAATTTTAATATTAGTTAAATTGAGAGATTGAATTTCTAAAATTAAAAATTAAAAGGATGAAAATTTAAAAATAAGTAGAAAACCAGGTACATGGTAGTTTTTAAATCATAGGAATGATGAGAGTAACAAAATGCAGGCAATCCATTTAAATTTTCATACCAGAAACTGAGACAAATAAAATAATTTAACTGAGCCAAAAAGGTCCATATGTGTGTTGTCAAAAGACAAAAATAGATTATAGCAAGGTTGTAGGATTTGTGGGACATTGTTTCTGAATTTTTCCGACATTGGGCTTACGACAGCAAAATGATAGTGTTAAATTGCTTTTCGTGTGTCAGCAGACCTCAAAATTACCTTTTTAACCTTAAGGGTAAATAAATATATATGACCTAACCCACCATATCATTTCATACCTTTTGTATTACCAAAATTATTGTTTTTAATCTAAAGTTTTCTACTACCTAATAATTAAGATTAAATACTAAATCCAGCGAAGTTAAACTTCTAAGCATAGACAAACTCTCCTAATATTTTAATATTTATATTATATAAATAATAAAAATAATAATTAAATTAAATTAAATCTAATCAAATTTAAATTTGGAATGAAATTTATTATTTTGATTCCATCTAACTCGTTAACAAAATATGTGAAAGCTTATCCAATTCAGCCCCCCCCCCAACCTCCGGGTCAGTCCTGTGCCCATGAATATCTATTTTTGGCTGCATTTCAAATTCAAAAACCATTGTTTTATAGCCATTTATAACCTATTTTTTCAGAAGATTTCTGCCATTCATTTCACTCCTTTTTTATTTCCTTTGGGAAAAACCTTATTTGTACGAAAATTGAAGGGTAATTTTTTTTTAAAGTCGCCATCTAACGGCCTACAGTGTTTTGAAATCTAGTTTGGGCTAAGATTTTAATGCAATGTTGGGTAATTTTTTTAAAAAATTAAAATGAAATTGGTTTAAAAACTGATATATAATAATTATTATTGTGTGCTTTTTATTACGTTTGCTTGCTTTCTTTTATGTAGTAATTAAATTATATCGGCTGGACGTATATCTTTTGTCCCTAAAGTTGAAATATTACATTAATTTTTATGCATGCTTTTGTTATTATTATGTTTGTCTTCAATTGCTCTTCTTCCTTTCCTTTTTCCTCCCTTTTTCCAATTAATTGGAAAAGTGACATATATATACTGTACGAATATGTGTGTTTAAACACAATTATTCTTTTGATGTATACCTATCATATTATTTAAACTTTTTTTTATCAAATTTAGTAACTTATAATTAGATTAAAGGTGGTTTGAATCGATATTGGATTCAGACCATGTTTATTATCAAGGGTGAAACTAAAAATTTTGTAGTGGAGAGACTGGAATTGAACTCAAAAGCCAAAACAAAAATTTATCAAAATGTAAAGGTCTAAACAATGAATTTTACTAAACTTGGACCCGGAGGGGAGTAGGTGGTATCACCCTTGCTTATTATGGTATCAATATAATATATACTTACCTAAACTTGATCTGACTAGAAATATAAAATCAAAATTTTATTTAAATGTATTTATATTTGTAAATAGCTAACCCTAATTTATTTAAACTAATTCATATTATTGTTTAAATTTTTTAAATATATAATTTTTTATGTAATATATAGTAATTATATATGTACCTTTTACTATCATTATATAGTCATTTTCTTTATTAAATTCTTAAACAACATAAATTTTAATATTTATATTATAATATAAAATGTTTAAGTTTCATATGCTAAAATTTACATAATTCATATTGTAAACATAAGCTTAAGCTTTGGATATTAGTCTCGCACCCAATTCGTATTTCAAACAAGATTAACTTTTTGTTCAAGTCACTTCTCAAACTTTACATATTATAAACTTAAAAATATGTTAAGCTTAAAGTTTAGATATTAGACTTGTATCTAATTCATATTTTAAAAGAATTTAATTTTTTATTTAAGTTACTTCTCGAACTTTTTTTTATTTCTAAATCCTCTCAAATATTTAATAATCCTTTAAATTTGAGCAGACAGTCAAATAATATATATATATATAATATGTTTTGCTCATAAAATACCAAATCTAAAAATTAGATTCATTAGATAATGTGCATGTTTTTTACGTAATGACAATCATAAATAATTTAGATTGTAGGGTCGCCTATTTTTAGTTCAGAGAAAAGGGGAGAAGGTGAAGGGGTTGACATTGAACGCATGACTCAAATTTCAAAGGCAATAATTTGAATGTTCTCAAACCAATAATCAAACACGTACACGGACTTTTTATATAGGAGTTTTTTAATTTGATTAAAACTTAGTTTAATATTTATTATTAGTTATTTTTGCATGCTTAGTCAACTTTATACCTATATTATAACCGATTTATAGAATTAATTATTTAGCAAAAAGATATATATTTATTATTACTTAGCAATTTAAATGGATTTTTTAAAATATAATAAAATATAATAAATTAACCTCCAAACCCAATTTTTTTTTCTAATACAAATATAACATTCCCCATTATATATATAATACTTTGTACCAGTTCTTAACTTACAATAATAAAGCCTAGTGGACTGGCTATATATAGTGTTAAAGTTAAACAGTAGACTTTTCTTTTTGCTTTTTATTCCATAAAGTAATGTAGGTTATTAGTGCATTGACTATTAAGTACCATTAAACATGAAGAGCCATGTATTAAGATTGAGATTTAATCAATATATTTTAAAATACTTTTACTTTTTCTCATTTAAAATTCTAATTCAATCATTGATAAGGTTAGTATTTCTTTTAATAAAAAATTTTCATTAATATATTATTGTAATAGGATCAACTTTAGAAGCAAACCATTATAAACTTATTAAGAAAATTTGACCCAGAAATACCAACGGTGTGATTGTCAAATGTTGGGTAGCAATTATTAAATCGAAAAAGTAAATAGGGACTCAATCTCAAACTTATCAAAATACAAGGATTAATGTCACATTTTGACCTAAATTTAAAAAAGAAGGGGGAAATCCATAAGAAAAAAAATGGGGTTTCTTCCTTCATGTGAATTTTTATTAATAATTGATTGACTTGTCTGAAAGATCCAAAAATGAAAAAAAATACAAACAAAAAAAGCCTGATTTCTGTGTGACTAGAGGTCCATCAAGTACTGATATAGCCCTTGCATAAGGGACAGCTTTAAGATACACAAAAGACAAGCTTGAAAAATTTGAACAACATTTTCATGTTCATATTCTAGAATTCTGATAACGTTTTCGAAATAAAAAAAAAAGAAGTGAAAAATACAGTGCAGATTCATAGGTAAAAATATAACAGTACTAGTACCACAGATACATTGCAGAAAGCCAAGAAAACCAGAAAAAAAAAATTACACCCACATTTCATCTCAAAAAAGAAGACAATAAAACATAGAAACCTAGTTACTAGTTACAACCTAGGCATCATACAGAGAGAAAAGAGGTTTTGTTTTTAAATTAGCCGTTGTTATTCTTGTTGCACTCTTCCTTGAGATTGGAAGCAGTGACTGGGAAAAGTTCAAGGGTTTTAAGGGGAGGTGGTCCGGTGGTGGTGGTGGTGAAGAAGCATGGAGATGATAAAGAGGGACTACTCAAATCAACCATCATCAGCAAATCACCGCCGTATATCTTCATCATAGACTTATCAACATCCATTCTTTCAGATACATCAAGCTTCCACGTGTAGTTCATCCCTTGCTTTGCTGCTGCTGCAGCATCATGAACTCCCACCTGCTATAAAAAATTATCACCCACAAAAAAAATGGTTAACTAAATGGTAAAATGAAAAGGGTACAGAAACAATGGGGGCCAGGTATGTTTAAATAAGCTTTGGATTTTTGTTCTTTTTTAAAAAGTATTCAATATTGTTTTTTAATCCATTTAAAAGCTAAGAATAAATAAGACAAGTTTCGTATTTAGTTTCACAATATATTGAATTAGAAAGAACAAAAAAGGAAGCACATGCATGCGTATGTCTTTAAATTTTATGCATGTGCAACATTTTACAAACCTTGTAAGAAAACCCTACATAAATCCTCAAGTCATCATTATATATATATGAAATATTGAAAAAAAAAAGGATAATATTATATATATATATTCTCCTTTTGGACAATTTTAACTGTTTCTAACTGGGTAGGAAAGGTGAAGTCAATAAAAGGGTAGTCTTGTTTGATAGTCTAACTAACATTGGAATCAAAATAAATAAATAAATATATATATATTAGAGTTAGTTAAGTTACCTGAGGAAAAGGAGGGGGTGAGTTATAGTAAGAAAGATGTTGAAAAGGAGGGGAGGGGAGAGAATCAAAGTAGTGATGAAAAAGTTGTTGTTGTTGTAATTGGAGTTGCTTGGAAAGTTTCCTTCTAAGCTTCTGTCTTTCCCTTGCCTTATGGTTTTGGAACCAATAAAACACATTCTTGCCTTCAATTTTGCCATAGAAAGAGAGGTGTGAAGTGATTTGTTGGATTTGTGTAGCATTTGGGGTCTTCACCCCACTCCTATACATCTCTTCCAATATCATAACTTGCTCTGGTGTTGGACACCACCTAGAAGACCCTGCTGGGCACATCTTATGGAAACCAGAACACCTTGCTTAATGTCTTGTAGTAATTTTGATTGGAAAATTGAGACTTGGGGTTTTGATGTAATGAGAAAAAGAGGGTACATACATATATATATATTAATAGATGGAGAGATGAGAGGATAAAAGTAAATACAATGGTTATAATGTTTATAAGAGAAGTAAAGTAAGAGAAAGAGAGAGAGAAGGGGGGGGGGGACAGCAAAGGGGGGTTAAATGGAGTGTGAACAAAGTACCAAATGCAGGTTGTCATGCTGATGTTTCCCTGTTTGGGGCATTCAAGTTTGGGCTTTTTTTATTATTCAGTCTAATGCCAATAGATTTCGTGAGTGTGAATAAATGGGTAGGAGGGAGTTGAATGATTATAATGTCAATTTCACCATATTATTGGAACAGAAGGGGGATGAAGTAGGCATACCCTAAGTATAGCCAAAGTCTTAATGGTGTTTGGTCGGAGACAATAACAGTATTAAGTAAATTTAGATTCAGATCCTCTGCAGATTTAACTGTCCCTTTGCATAGCAATGAGTTAGTTCAGCGAGTTAGTTCAGCCACCATGATTGCAGCCCAATTGCTTACTCAGCAAATAAATGTCTTCATACTCCTTTCGAATTTTTTTTATTGGCTTTAGCATTTGACTTGTCAACAAAGAATAATGATAATATATGTTTATATTTTTTTATATAATCGCAGAGATTGATCGGAGATTAAATTCGTGATTTTGAGTCAATTGAAAACTTGATATTGATTTCTTTGTTTATTTCTTTGTTGTTCCATTAATTATATGGATTTAGACTTCACGCAACCATAGTAATGGTTTATTTATTTATATATATGGGTAATCTACAAAAAAAAAAAGTCATTTTGTTTGTCTTAGGTTACATTTTAGTCATTTATGTTTGAAATGTTATATTTTAGTCACTTATGTTATTATTTTTTTACAAAGTGATCACTCTACCGTTAAGTTCCGTTATCTCTCTAACGGTAATCCTACGTGGCAGTCCAACTAGATTTTAAGTGCCAACTTGGATTTCTAAATGAGATGAAAATAGATTTTTAATTAAAAAAATTAATTAATTAAAATTTTTAAACCTAAACCTTAACTAAAAAAACTGTTCATATCCTCTTTTTAATTTTTCTTCCATCTCTTATTTTTTTCAATGGTTTTTTTTCTCATTTGACTGGAAAAACTATTATTAAGATCAAAATAGTTGAAATTAAATTGACTGCTTCATAAAGATGGATTCAATGGAAGGTTCAGGTATGTCTTCTTTGTATTCCTCTATCTCTTTTATTCGATACTGAAAAACAAAAGATTAGATTTTTTATTATTTAATGAAAACCTAAATTAAAATTCTTGATATTTTCTTCTACTTTTTGAAATTGTTTGTAAACATGTATTTTATTTTGCGTCAATAGACATCCCATAAAATGCAACCAAAAACATGTTTTCATGAACATGTTTCATTCAAGCTAATTTTAAAATTTTCAGAAAAGGGCTGTTACTTTCACTGTTCTTGCTCCTAATTATTATATTTTCTAGTTCTTTCACAGTTCTTGAATAATTGGTTTCTCAATTAAATTTTTTCTGATCTGAATCAACTTGTATGTTCACAATCTCTTTGTGGGTATTCCAGATTATTCTTTCTTATTTCTGATTTCAACTATTTTGATCTTAATAATAGTTTTTACAGTCAAATGAAAAAAAAACCCATTGAAAAAAATAAGAGACAGAAGGAAAATTAAAAAGAGGAGATGAACAGTTTTTTTAGTTAAGGTTTAGGTTTGAAAATTTTAATTAATTAAAATTTTTTAATTAAAAATTTATTTTCATCCCATTTAGAAATCCAAGTTAATCTAGTTGGACTGCCACCTAGAATTACCGTTAGAGAGATAACGAAACTTAACGGTAGAGTGATTACTCGTAGCAAAATAATAACATAAGTGACTAAAACGTAATATTTTAAACATAAGTGACTAAAATGTAACCTGAGGCAAACAAAAGTGACTATTTTTGTAAATTACCCTTTATATATTGATAACTACTATTGTTTCTCCTAGATTATTCGCGTTTGACTCATTATTTATTTATTTTTGATTAAATTATAGAATAAAAATTTAAAAGTTACAATATACTTAAAATTTTTGTTCTCTTCATATATTTAAAATTTAGTCTTTATAATTTTATTTTCAAGAATGTAGTTTCTCTACATTTCAAAATTTAAAATTTAGGTCTATTTATTAACATCGTTAAAATCCTTATGTTAAATTTGCTGGTGTGAATTTTGAATTTAAAAAAAAATCCCTTAGTATCCATGTAACAAAAATGACATTGTAATAGACTTGAATTTCGTATAGAATTTTAACGGTGTTAACAATTCTGAAAAATTCATCTCAGCATATCAAATAAAATAGTTAGACTAACTAATGACACTATAAAAGTTGAGGCACCAAATTATGTCAAAATTAAAGTATATAGATTAAATCTCAAATTTGAGCCAAATAAAGGGATAAAAAATAAAATTTAACCAATCTTATATAATCTTTAAAAGGTAGATGGATTAGAACTGAAATTTAGCCATTATTTTCTCATGTCAAAAGAAAAGAAAAGAAAAGTGTCTAAATTATGTCAAAATTAAATCTCAAATTTGAGTGAAATATAAGATCAGAACTAAAATTTAACCATTCTTATACAATCTTAAAAAGATAGAGGATTAGAACTGAAATTTAGCTATTACATTTTCAAACCAAAAGAAAAAGAATGAATAGGTTTCTTATATAATCATAGAAAATAGAAGGATTAAAATTGAAATTTAACAATTACTTTTTTTAATTTAAAGATGGACAAGTGTCTTGTATATAAGGCATTCGTAGTATAGTATAGATGTCTCCTCATTAATAGTTTTTAAAATAGGGGAAAATTACTTTCATCTAATATAAACTCTCTATTTCTATATCTATGTATAATAAATTCTACTAGCTAGACACTTGCACACGGTTTGATTAAAGTCACAATGAACATGGTATTTACTAGTTTTTTTACTTTTTATTTTATTTTATTTATAAATTTTATTAATAAAAATTTGAAAGCATTTTTTAAAATTATTATTCTTTCTTAATTCACATGATATCATAAATTAACCAAATATCAATTGAATTAGATAAATATCTATTTTTTTCTTTCAAAATAATTAATAAATATAATAATATTTTTTTTTCTTTTTATACTATTTAATATACTATTTATATATATACATACAATTGTGATTTAAATCCAAGTTATTTCTAGAGTAAATGAATATATGACTAACACGTCACAACTTGAGATTCACGAAGGATAATTTTATATCTTAAAGTAAGGAGATATCGGTTCGATTTGGTCAGTTTTTTTGAACCATCTATTATAATTTGGTTTGGTTCAATTTTTAATTTTTTTATATTCTTTTTTTTATTTTAGATTTTTAAACTTATATTGACAAAATAAACTTTATTTTATGATTTTTGAATATTATTTAATAAAATTTTAAAATCTGTTTCATAAATATTTCTAAACGAAAATAATTTTTAAAAAACTTCTAAATTATTTTCACTATTTTAAATATAATTTATTTATTTTATATTATAAAGATAAAAATTAATTATATATTAAATAACAAAAAATAAAATTTATTTCAAGTAACTACAATTTTTAAATTTATAATTCATAATCGTCCAAATATATAGATTCAAGGCAGATTTTCGAATTTTGAAATTTTCTTGCTCGATACTACCTTAAAGCATATATAAATATATTATACACCATTTTAATATATAATGCTATATTAAGAGAATACATATATATATATTGCTATTAGAAGCTCTGGTTACGAGGTTTCTTAGAGCTTCCATGGTACCTAAAATAAGAGACATCATAGTTAATATACTCGTGATTTATTTACTTGCTTATTCTTCTATTACAAAGTGGGGCTATCCGTATAGTAGACATTGCCTTACAATTGTGGGTACCCCTTATTTAAAAATGACGTCACCAGCATCTACATTAGTATAAATACATATACACACATGCATCTTCTAAACACGTATTACTTTTGACATTTATAATCTTACACGCACAAGGGTCAATCGAGGGGTAATTTGGTAGTAAGAAGTAAGTTGTGAAGTGCAATGGTTAGGAATTTTTATTATAGTATTATAGAAAAAATAATTGTTTTAACTACATTTTCATGTTATGATTCAAATGAAATGTGATTATTGAGAAATTTATTTTACAATATTTGGAATACATTGAAAGATATTGATTAGAATCTCAAGAAAGTTATATATATCAGAATGTACTGATAATTTACTAATTTATCTTATTTTGGTAGAAAATAACAACAAATTGTGATTACATCAAACAACACTTAAGCTTGTGAAGGACTATTACAATCAGCTAACAACAACCCTTGAACAGATAATAGTGGATCATCAAATACACATAAACTCATCAAACCAGAATTTGCACACTTAGCCATATGATCTGCAACTATTATGCACACTTGGAACATGACGAACACGTACCTTCCAATTTCTGCCTAAAAGTTATATATCAGAATGTAGTGATAATTTACTAATTTATCTTATTAAATAAAAGATAATATTCATGTATTTAATTTTTATAATAAACTTTATTCTTAACAAATACTTGGATTAAAGATTTAGTAATACAATTTAATTTATAATTCTTAAATTATTTTTTTAATTTATAATTTTAATTAAAAGCAAAATTGTTTCAATTTTTTGCTTGCATATATTTTCTAAATATGATAATGCATATATAAAATCATGGACATATATAAAATCATGGACATATAAAAACTGTTTTGGAATAAATTAAAAAAATAATTAAAATCATGTTTTGCTTTAGCTAAAGGCTAACCCATAGAGATATAAAAAGAGTAATTGATTTAAAGTATTGCTCTCAGCAAAACTACAAATAATTAAATCATAGTAATGTAAAACTATAGGTAATCTAACCCACAATTCCTACACAGCTTAAATGGAACAATTCTACCCCTATTCTACAAAAAGAAAAGTATTTCATACAAGTACAAGTGGTAAATCAAATTTGTTGGAAGGAAAAAATTAAATCATGGAACAAAGACTTGCAAGGAATTTGTGGAAATAATATAGAAAATCAAGTAGGAAAGAGGAAGGAGGCAATAGCTGTTTTTTTTACGTTTATTAATATATTAATACTTTAAACCCATATAAAATAGAGCCAATTTTGTCTTAATATTTTTTTTAACTTTCCAATCTATATGAGAAAGTAATTTACCCACATTTTATTATGAGAATCACATTGTTATGTTCATGGGAAAGTAACTCCCAATAGAAAGTTAGATTCAAAGGAAAGTAAATAAAATTTGGCATACCAAATGTTGGAATCGCTTTCCAATTGATTAAATTCTCAAGAAAGTGACTACTTTCCATCATACCAAACACTACTTATTGTAAACCATGGTAGAATTTTCTATCCAATCATATGTTAAAGATGAAATGAAGTTATTATGATCTTAACACCTTTGGATGTTAGGATTAGTGTTAATATTCTCTCCAGCATATTTTTCTTAACAAATGCAAGGTCAAAGTCATGTTATCAAAAGTTGTCTATTTGCCTCTCCTTATATGTTCTACAAAACCAAATAAGCACTACCCATGACCTTTATTAAACCTTTAAATAGGAGGAATCTTATATCTAAAGTTTCCAAAAGTTATTTTGGCAAATGTTACGGTTTTATTCAATTTCTACTAATATCCATAATCCCCACCAAACCCATAAATTGAAGGAAAATACGCTTTTAAGTACATTTGAACCCGCGTCCTCCTAGTTGTTGCAACAATAATGATGCCAACTAGGCTAAAGCTTAATCGACAATATTATGTCACTATTGTTATTGTTATGTTTAGTAGTTGTTGATAGAAAATTTATAAATGTTTTTTAGCCAATATTATGTTAACATTGTTATTACCAATTGTTGAATATGTTATATGTATTGTGACACCCCATACCCAACCTAGTCGTTGCATTCGAATGCGTTATGTCACATTACGTTGTCTAAGCAACTCATACTAAATTGAACAATTTCCAGGTAAATAGTATACAAATGTGATAATTTTCAAGAAAGTTTCCATTGATAATCATAAACATGTATGATAAAGGCTCAAGGACCTCTACTAACGTGCCTCGGGGTTATATGAGGTTAGATTCAGAGTTAGAACTCGAATCCAAACTCAATTATCAAAACTCAAGTGAGTGTCTCAAGACATTGGGGTCCATGTCTTGAAACAAGCTTTCCATGTTTCAGACTCTTAGCTTCGATATTTGGTGTATTGAGACATTAGAGTTCATGTCTTGAGACATTGAGCCTTATAAAAAGAGACATATATCGAGACATAGCTCCCTTGTTTCGGACCCCTTACATTCAGTGTTTTCTATCTCGAGATATTGAGACCTAGACTTCATGGTCTCAAGACTAGATCCTCTATGTCTTGAGACATTTTAGCCATGTCTTAATATCATTACCGTGAGAATGAACAATTATATCATGTTTGTTCTTAATGTCTCAAGACATGCTCCTGATGTTTCGAGACTTGCTTACTAGAGTACCTATAATGCACATTCTAACCTAACAAAATGAACAACTATTCCTGCTTAAACATACCCATTATAATACCAAATCAAGATACACCTATTTAATGTCCAAAAATATGTATAAAACATTCAAAAACATATCATTCAATGCATTATGTTTTAACATAATTAGTTAAATGACTTAATACTTATGAACATGTATTCTAATCCATTAATCAAACATTGAAATTCATCAATGAGAACTTCAGAGGTCCAAAACAAACCTAAACGTACTATGCAACCAAAATACTAACTAAAACTCATAATTTATCCTATTAACTTAGGTACATGTATTTTTACAACTATTTTCAAAATGAAGATCACAAACATTATGTAACACCCCATACCTGACCCGATCATCGGATCAGAACTACAGGGAGCTACACATTATAACCAAAATATAACTAACATATCTATAATATGTAACAACCCGATAGTTAGGGGTGTTGGAAAGTGCATTCCCGAGACTCCATTCTTATATACCGAATTAGTTGTGTAGTTAATTAGGTTCCAGTTAAGCAAATTTGTTTGAAATTAAAAATTATTAAGTATAAGGACTAAATCGTGTATAAGGTAGAAGTTAAATTATGATTTAAAAATAATTAAAGGGACTAAAGAAGCAATTATACCTTTGTTTCTTTAAGTGGACGGTAAATGGGTTAAAACAATTAATGATATGATATATATATTATAATAGTTAATAAATTTAAAAGTATGTAAACATATATTATATAATATATAATATATGATAAAAACATAATAAATGAAATAATAAAAGAGATAAAAAGAAAGTAAGTGGAAAAAGGTGAAGAGAAAGACATGCAAAATAAAAGAAATAAGAAGAAAGAAGAAAAGAAGGAAGGATGCATGGTAGCTAAGTGTTTTTAATGTTCAAATTCAAATTGGTTAGTCAATTTTGTCCTTTTTCTTGTAATTTTTATATTTTTGGAATCCCGGTACTTAGGGCTACCTGACCCATATTGTAATTTTTAGTATTGTTCAAGATTTTAGATGTTGACATTGTTGAATAATTTAAGTATTAGGGATTAAATAGATAGATTTTTAAGTTAGAAATGGAAGTTGACTAAATTGTGGAATTAATTGTTGATTTTGAACAATAGGGACTAAATTGTAAAAAATTCAAAATTAAGGGGTCAAACTGGAAAATAGGAAGCTAAATGTGGCCTAGAGTGAAATTAGTATAAAAATATGAAGTTAATTGTGAATGTTAAAATTAGTCTGGTTTAGGGACTAAATTCAAGAATAAGGAAAATATAGTGTGAAGATTAAAATTTAATGTGAAGTTGAAATGTGTAATATTAATGTGATTTAATTATTTCATTCCGTAGCTAACATCGTACCGAAATCCTTGAGTAAAAAGGGGAAGGATAAAATCAACGTCGAATAACTCAAAAATCACGGTTTGTGTTTCTATAATCTGAATTAAATAGTAGATTATTGCATATATAATTGTTTCCATATGGTAAGCATTTAAGGTGAGTATTTTGGTCTTGGGAATTGAATTAAATTCATAATTGAAATGAAATGGATTGATTTTGTATATTATGAAATATATTAATTATGAATATATGTGTATTGAGAAAAATGTAATTATTATTAAATTGAATATATGCTTATATGTGATGATATATATTTACGAAATAGAGACATTGGTTGTATTGAAAAGTGAAATGAATCCCTATTAACTGTATCGGGCTGAGTTGGATATAGATGGCATGCCATAGAATAGGAAGAGTTCAGGGATTACTTTGACTTCGAGCCGATGAGGCACTAGGTGTCAATTTGCTTTGGTTTAATCGGTGAGACACTGAGTGTCAATTTATATAGCGTTGGGCGCAGATATTACTTCAGATTTATTTGATGAGGCACTGAGTGTCAAACTGGTGTGTTGGTTGGATCTGTTTATCCGTCTGAGTCCATGTCGTGTTAATAGGGGAAAGTAAAATAATAATTTATGTGATTGATATTGAAACGAAAAAGATGAGAAATGAATATGAGATGAGAAAATATCGAAATGACAAATATGAGATGATTATGAGATGAGAAATGAGGTATGAAATGATTAATTAAGATGTGAAACTTGAATGAATTCAAGTATTGATGAAAGATATGAATCATGCCATTGCATGAGATAATGTATTCAAATGTTAAATGAAATGCCATTTATATATATACTTATATATTTTAACATGTGAAAATCCTAGTAGATATGAGTAAGTAATGAGCAAAAAATATACTATTGAATTGAAACACATGAACATAGCTTACTTGCTGCATTTTACATTTTAAATACTTATATCAAGTTTATGTTATTCGGAATATAGAAATACCACTGAGTTTTACTCAGCATGCAGTTTTGTTTTCTAGTGTAGGCTAGGTACTGTTCGAATTATTGCCGACTCAGCATCAAATCACAAATCCTGAGCTTAAGTGTGATGATATTTCATTTTGTAATGACATGTACCTAGGGAGTGTTTGTTTGACATCGTTTATAAGATGTGGTTAACTTAGTTGCTAGTGAAATGATGGTTAAAATTATATATGGTTGTGGTTGAGGTTATGTTGGTATGCTAGCCTAGTTTATATTTTGGTATGTGCTTAGTTTCATATTTGGTAACTTTAGAAGTTTGAAAGTTAGTTCAAATATGGTAAGTGCGATATGAATGAAAGTCTTGAAGGTAAGTGTGATATGAATGAAAGTCTTGAATGTTTGATGTGTTATTGATGTTTTTGAACATATAAAATGTAGTACCAATGAGGGTACATTGTTTAAGCATATTAGATGATGAATTTGGTGTATTTTGGACATGTTTAATTGTGTTTTGAATAGGTTAAATTATTGGTAATTGAGTTGCTTAGTGTCCAAGTAAATAGGAAATTGTAAACTTGAGTTTTAAGGTACTTTTGAGTGCACACAGCCTGGTCACACGGGCGTGTGTCACACACGGACAACATACATAGGCGTGAGACCCAAGTCAGAGAGTTACATAGCCTGGCCACACGGGTGTGTGACCCTTGAAATCAAAATTTTTTGTAATTATTTCCTAAACTTCTGGAATTATTTCAAATTAGTCCCTGCCTATTTTTTAAACTATTTTTAGGGTCTCGTCGACTCATAATAAGGGCTGTAAGAGTAACTTTTACTCTGAATTGGAGTGGATTAGCAAACTTAAATTAAGTGCATTCCACAAACATCATCGAAGATAAATTAAAAAGATAATTGTAGACGGAGTATGGACTAATACTTTGATGCTAATTATTGAAATAGTCTTATATGTATTCGAATTTTGACACTCTAGAAGGGATAAATAGTGATAAGAGTGTAGATAGTGGAAGACTAAATTTAGCAATGTATAAATAGTGATAAGAGTGTAGACAGTGGAAGACCAAGTTTAGAAATGTATAGCATAATTTATTATTCGAATGTATAAAAATCTAGCATGAAAGTATTAGATTGTCGTGACCTACCCCTGCATATTATAATGTTATTTGTTAGTTTATATGTTGATTATGATTGAATTAATTATTTGATTAGTTAGTAATGCACGTGACCCTAATCCAACGACGGAAAGGGGTTAGGGGTGTTATATATACATCTTTCGCTATTTTGACTTAATGTAGTTATTTAATTGACCACACCACATGACTTTATTTTGATTATGAAACTTTGACCTAAGATGCAAAATATTTCACAAAATAGTTTAAACATATCAAATATATGCTCAGTTTGGAAATAATATTCTTATCAAAACTAGTTACAAATAATACTCTAACCCTGAGACTCCACCTTTGGGTCACCCGTTGAATACATATTATGACTAGTGAGCACAACTGCTTGGACACGAAGGATTTTGGTCTGGTCCATTCACGAACTATCTAATTCCCTTATTGCCTACAACACATAATGTTACAAACACAAGTTCAAATGAACTTAGTAAGTTATCCATACCTCGTATTAGTATAATGCTAACAAGTTGCCACTTTATGATTTAAAATTAAAGTCTGACGGTCTATACTAGGATGGTCCACCAATCTCATTGGCTTACTATTTGCAACCCACAAGTTGGCTTACTTGTACTTGGTATATTGTTTTCGAGGACACCAAGGCTTATTTACTCACACATCCTGGAAAATGATTCAACTTACTCAATTGTGTTCGATCTTCTACTAGCATATTGAATACAAACGTTTGCATATTCGCTATACAAAGCCTTGTACACAAAAAGCTTTCAAATAGTATATTTCATAAATGTAATATCTAGATACAGATCTGATAACGTTTGACCTCTTGACAGATTAACTTTATGAACTCCATCTTTATTAATTGCCTAGGCAGCCTAATGCAACTTCTTCCTTGAGAGGAAATCATTGTGGGTTCTTACTTGTAGACGCATGAAAGAAAACTCACAGTGTGTTTTGCATCAAAATATACAGGTAACCAGATAAGAAAATCTCAGCGAATAGACCCTTTTGTAGACTGTTATTAACGACTTGTCCTGACAAACTCAAATTCATATTACGATTCTCACAGAATCCTATTTTAGACCCAAGTCTGTGAATTCATGATTTACGAAACATACTGGCGGATTCATAATGAAGAACCCATTTACGGATTAATAAAAAAAGCCTACTCATCTCACTCAAGAAGACAAATCTGACGACCCGTCTTATCCTGCCATTTCTTCGCAATAACAAAACCCATTCTTGGAGGTATTCTTTTTGAAATAGATGACAAATAAGTGGATTTTTTTAGAGTGAATCTCCTATTTGTTGAATCATACATATGAGATAGTCATGACGGACTATCATATCTTTCAATACGGACACGCATTCACAGATAGCTCGTCTATTTTGTTTTTCACATAATAATAGGTTATAAGAGAATGAACTCATTCCTGGCAGAATCATGCAAGTGGACCTCTTCGTTGTAGAATCTTACTTATAAGATATTCCTGACGGACTTCCACACATAACATAGTCCTGGCGAACTTCCACATATTTTTTCATAACTTTCATATGCCATGGTCATGGACTTGCTTACACATATGAGGCTCAAAGCCTTAGACTCCGAAGATTTCAAACATTCATAGAACCCACGTTGGGTTATCATATTCATTTGCATAGATATCTTTGTACAATCCAATTGAACCTCTATAAAACCAAAAGCCTTGCATATACATTCTTCGTACTATCTGCTCGAACCTCCGCAAAGCCAGATAACACGTGGCACAAAGGGCACAACATGACATTCTAGTAAGTTAGTGTTAATTTTTTTTGGTTTATTTGCTATTAAGAATTGTTGAAATCGTTATAATTCTATATAATGTTAGAAATTTAATCTTTGATAGCCCCAATTAAGAAGATAACAGACTAATTTATGACTCATGTCCATTTGAATGGAAATATTATTTCGATTGAGGATGGCATTATGTTTCAGTTAAAAGCTCCTTTTAACATGACATTTAGGAATAATGTTACCTTAAAGGACATGAAAAGGAAGATTCCTAGGAAAATCAAGGCTAGAGGTACTAAATGGATTTTTATTCTGAAGTATAAATCTGTAAGGTCAAGAAGAAAAGGTTGTAAGTATTAAGCAGTGGATCTTAAAGACAATGAAGAAGTCGTGATGGTGGTGTTGGGACACAAGGAAAGTGGCGACATTATAGTAGAGCTCGAAGATATTCTCATTAGTGGTTACAAAATTTCTAATTATTCAAGTGCATTGATGATCTCAACAATGATATAATGTATGGAGATTACCTCAAATATTACTTTTTCCAATGTTAATACCCAAGAGTTAATGATGCTTGATATCCATGAATTGTATGAATGTATGTTGACTATATTTTTGTTCGAATGACTTGAACTAATAATTTCTTATTATCTAGATATGCATACATCTTCTGGTAGAAAACAATCAATCAGTTAGAGGATGTAAGCTCTGGTATGATGTTCAATGTCAAGGGGAGTTGGATACAATGGGAGTACGTTGAAGTAACATTTCAACCACGTATAGTTAATCTAAAAACCATCAAAAGTAGACTGAAAATTAGTATCCCTTGCAAACGCTTCAACAAGTACTACTGTTATATTCTTATTATATTTTCTTGTTACTAGTAGCTCATCTACTAGAAAGTTATCAATAAGGTAGCATCTTCTTGTGTTATTGCAGCTTCATCACATAGGAGATGAAATGTATAGGTCTTGGGTCTCCATTATTCAATTAAAATGGAAATAAATGCTAACATGAATATAAACACCTCCAAATTTGACTAATATGATAGAAATCAACATGTCTTGAGTGGGGAATGATTCTGTTAACAATTCAGTCACTGCTAAGAATAGAAGTTGCATAACCAAATTGGTGTCTAAGGTAGTGGGCACATCTTCAAGCACTAAATGACAAAAAAGAAATAATCAGAACACAAGAAAGTTGTTTACGTAGTTCGATTCCTTACGTCTGCGAAGCCTAGTTTATTGTGTAATATCCACTCTCTCTAACAATTACACAAAGTGAACCTACTCAATCACACCCGATGATAATTTCCCAAGCCCTTGTACTTTGAAGACTCAGTACTCCCACCACTAAATTCACCCTTTATGAATTCAACAAGTAAAACCACAACACATTATAAGTTGGATACAATATAATAATAATGAACAAGATAAACAAGGACTCTTGGCAGCTAAGTTTTTAGAGATTTGATCCAATCCAACTTTCTTAATTCAAGGGATTAGATAATGGTAATTTTACTCAATCTAATCACCAATATATGATTCTCAAAGTGATATGATCTTCTATAATGTGCTAGATATCATCCATAAAATCAACATAGCCCAAATAATCAATTCAATAAATTTCCTACACTTTAAATATGGAAACCGTCTCCATACACATTTGGTAGGTAGAGGAGAGGGCACTCCCTCTGGCACTAAATTGCCAATTTCATATTTTTCAACAAATTATGTTATCAAGCCATTCTATATTCAACTTATTGCAATTGAGACACTAGAGATCCCTTATTGATGTTACAATCTAAGAGACATATCTTTTTTTAATCTCCGTACAAAAGTTTTCATTATAAAACTTTGAACTTTATTTTTAAGATTTAGTGTGTATGTAAGATAGTAAAGATTATATAGGGTAATTTTTTAATTTTATATAAAAAAAGTAGGATAGGCTATTTATAGGTAATGTTCAATTGGGATTTTTGATAGGAACTTAATACCTAAGATTTTTATTAATTTTATTTCGACTCTCAATAGAAAATTTTAACTTCACCCTTCAGTACTAGGTTTGAGACTCACCATGCTCAATATATGTGTGGGTCTCCGAGTCCCACCATGTGCAGTTGACATGTGTGAGTTTTAGTTCAGTTAGTCAAGTTCATCAGCTTTATTTTGGATTGTACTATTTCTTAGTCCATTTTTATTGTAGTAGTTTGATTATACTTTGTGGTTACTTGGGCGTTTCATTTGTGTTGTATTAGTTTGATATTTTTGGTTACTCATACAAGTATTTGTATTGTACTTTGAATGTATCTGTTATACCTATACCCTTAGAAGGAACCTGTGGGCGCCTCTTCATCCGGTACCATCAGTAGTGAATAACTAATCACCCGCATACCTTTCGTCCACTCGCTTTTGGCCACCCACTACGAATTGTCCATGGAGACCCCTGAAGGGCCACTGAGGCATAACAATCTTGTACTACTTAAGCAAAAGGGATATTAGAACAATACTAGGCTCGATAACAACTGATGTGTAATGGACCTTCCACCTAATCGACTACACGAGTATGCCATCATCCATATTGTCGGTGACATGGCACTAGTGATAAGGTGGCCTCCTCCTATATATCTCCCAACACACGAAGAGCAAAGGATCTTCTTTCTCCTTAAGCATTCTATTTGATACCTAGACTCTCAGCTTCCTCTTCTCTATATCTTCCTAAATTCTCCTACTTATATTCCTCCCTTCTTAGTCCCTTCCTCGATTCTTTGTCTATCACAAGTGAATCGTCTTCCAAACAACCATTGTTTTAAAAAAATCATAAAATAAATAATTTTCTTAACCACGTAATAATTATTAATTATATAAAAATTGCAAAATTCAACATACTGTTAGGAAAAATTATATATATAAAAATATAAAAGGAAAACCCTAATAGTCTAAAAAGGGTATGGTTGGTAGATAAGTCTTAATCAACAGCAGTGATAAAAGAGAGGGGTCTTGAATTATCGTCGAACCCCATGTCCCTATCATCATCATCATCACCACCACCATCATGATTCTCCATGAATATAATACTCGTGCATGTAGGTAGGTAGATTTCTCAGCTTTTAGGACCTTCACCCGCGTTGCCTCAAATGCTCCAATGCTTTTCATTTATGTATATATACTATTATAAATTTTTTTATTGAGTTACCGATTTTAAAATTTTTGTGTAATATTTTATATAAAAATCATCTCTTTGTAAAAGAAAAAGAAAAAAAAAACTAACCCAAGCATCAATTATCATATTTTTATTTTGTTTTGTTATGTATAACTGTGTGAGTTGTTAAACTGCTGCTTGGTTCATCCTTGTAATTTCCATAAAAATGATATTTATTTCTTATATACAAAATGTATAATAAAATATGAACGTATAATATGTATAAAAAAAGTTATCAAGTCTGATTAAAATACTGAAAAACCCAGGCAGGCAAAGCATGCAGGTAGGGCAGCCAACAAAGTCTTGTCATCTGTGATTGTGATTACTGCTCTAATTGTAGGCTTCCCATAACTGTTTATGGAATCATTTTTTCATTAGCATTTTCAGGTTTTTGAGCACTTTCAAAACTGATGCATGTTTCAATATATATGCACTACATGTACATATATATTATGACTATAATAGCATCTACACCATTGATTAGCCCCCATCTTGCAAACCGCGTTTTAGCTGTAAGGGTTCATTCAAGCTCATTATCAGATACGTAGGGGTCTCTCTCAACTCTCAAGTCTCAACTCTTGAAAAGCTCTTTCTTTGTGGCTCTCTCTTTGATATTTAGTTTCACTGTAAAGCAAACGTAAGCCGAGGACAAACCCATAAATGCATGCTGTCTAAGGCCCTGCTTTTTGGTTTTATTCTTGTTTTGGTTCCTCTCTTCTACTGAATTTTGAAGTTTATCTTTCTAGTTTTAATTTAGCATGAGGCCATCTCTTTACTTTTGTACCGTTACTAGTGTAGAAATTGATAACACTGTTCGCTGTTGCTATCACGTGGAATTTTATTTTATTTTTAAAACTAGCACATAAGGCTGTTTTCGAGGGCAGGAAGGCTGTTAGCCCTTTAAAATGAAAATTTTGATTTATTTTATAGATTAATATAATGATAAATTTGTAATCCTATAAAAATTTAAAATTCAATTTTAACTGTTAGAAATAAATTTCTAACATTGACCCTATTAGTATATAAATTTATTATTGATCATATACGGCTAAACTATTTAACTAAGTGATAATGAAAATATATATATGTTATCACTTTATACATAAATTGGTGATATTATCATTTTAGACCTACTAATAATATTATAACAAAAACCCTGCTGCTCCCCAGCATGATTTTATCTTCATCTCTATCTCTATCTCTATCTGTTTCTCCCTACCAACATTCCCCATTAAACCTCAGCCGTTCAACTATATATCCTCTACCAATAACTTTCATTTGATGGAACTTTTCTTTTCATGGATATCCAAATGAAGCATGATCATGATGATAGCCCTATTTAAACCATTATATGACTTACAAAAATCACAACATTCATAAAAGAAAAGCACTACGATTACTGCGCTTTGCCTGCTCCATAAATGTTAAATCTCCATATATGAACATATATATATATGAAAGACAAGTGGGTCTCAAGAGTTGAGAAAGTTGGTAAGCGAGTAAACTCTCCGTACTCCATCTCTACTTCCCTATTTTTCTTTTTATAATTTAAAATCATGTGCTCCTTACTTAAACGAATGGTTGAAAAAATTCTTTCAATTTAATCCAACGGAATGGAGTCAGCTATCCTCTATGTAGGAGTTAGGGTTTAAGTTTTATAAATGAAAAATTTCTCAAATTTTAAATTTAATTGGACTATTTAAAAATGTAATTGAATCTTAATTTAATTAGTATTAATATTATTATCAGTATAAAAAAATATATATTCAAATATATTATATATTCTTATTTAAAAATCGAAAAAGAATTTAAATAATTCTAAACATTACTATAGGGAGGTGTAGGCAGAATAAAAAAAAGCCAGATAAAGGAAAGGATTACATAAGTTGCATAATAAGCTTATTGGGTTGCTAAGCACCAAGTGTCTAGTCACAAATCAGTACCAAAACAAAATGCAGAAGAGAAGTAAATTTTGTCGAAAAGACTTGGACAAATACGTCAAATCAGAGCTGAGCCTGCATTAAATTTGTTCATATATGGGCAATTTAGATTGCTTTCGTCATGCAGGAATGCCTGGATTTTTCATATACTTGATTGGACGCCTCCTTCTATCCCCCATTCTCTACATTTTCTTTCTCCACCGTCCTACCTTCTTCTTTTATTACCTTTTACAACTTTTTGTTTTTCTCTTTTCTTTTTTACCGTAAACCCACATTGTTACGTACTGTAAATAACCATGCAACATATTAATGGCCGTTGGAATGGGATACTCTTTGGCTTATTTCGAAAGCTGATGATGGATCACCATTCTCATGAATGTAAAACTTAAATCCATTAAAAGTCATTCAAATTTAATCCAAATTGGAATTTCGAAATGAAACTATATCTATGATCTATAACTGTAGATTAAAGTAGATATTATGCTCGGACTTCGGTTGGGTGAAGGGTAAGGGGTGAAAGGAAATGGGAGAAAATGGAAAAAGAGGAAGGAAAAAGGGAAAAAAAATAAAAATATTGTTTTCTGTTTTTTATCTTATATTTAAAGAATTGACTTAGATTTATTATATTTATGGTCCACCTTTTCTATAACAATCAATTTTTATAATAACATTTCACTATAACAGTCAAATTTTAGTAGAATTGATTTTTTATAATCCTCTATAACAACCTTTTACTTATAACAACAACATTCATGATTATGAAGTATATTCTTTATTAATTTAGTTCTCTATAACAACATATTTTCTAAAATTTTAAGTACAATTATAGCTATTTCATATAAGCAAGTCTATTAATTATAATTTATTAAATAAAAAAATATCTTAATTAAAATATTATTTCAATAAAATATTTAAATTTCACATAAAAAATCTATTAATAATATTTTATTAAACAAAAAAATATTTAATGAGTGTAATTAAATATATCAATTGAATAAACTATTAAGCTCTCTGATTAAATATTCTATTATGAATTTAGAACATCATAAGCTTAACTTAAATTTAATAACTTATGATAAATTAATTAATTTAATTTAATAATTCATATTGACTAATTGAACTTCATACTTAGTCATGTCAAATAATGTAAAATAAAATATGTATAAAAACAAAAATGCATGCTGTAACGACCCGATTTCCAATGGTGTAAAAAAAAGCGGTTTTGGAACTCTGACTCCATAAATATCCTTTTTTAATATGTACAGAGTTAGGGTATAGATGAATTGAAATTTGGTTAAGAGATTTAGCTGAGATTGTAAGTAATTATGACTCAAGGACTATATTGTAAAAGTATAACCGCTATAAAATTTTAATTAGATTAAGATTTAGGGATTTAAATAGCAATTAATCAAAGGATTAAAATGGAAAATAAACATATTTTAATTAATGTTAGTGGATGATGATGTTGGATACAATTAGATTAAACTAATTAAAGATTAAAGTTTAATTAATTATGATTAAATTAATTAATTAGGTTTAATTAAAATTAAGCATAGTATATAAGAAAAAAATTAGTGGAAAAAGATGACAATAGCCATCATCTTCTTCCCCCAACATTGTCCACCATAACTAAAGAAGAAAGAAAAGCTTTAAAACCCTTAAGACATTCGACCTTCAATGTAATGATCCAAATTTTAGGTCATCGAAAAAGTAAATTTTTGGGTCTTCGATTCTGAAAAATTAGATTCGTAAATATTTATTAGAAATATTTACGAAGTTAAGTGAGAGGTTAATTAGATTTTAATTAAGTAAATTTAGCTTAATCAAGGCTAATTTAGTGAAAGGACTAGATTGAATATAGTGTAAATGTTTAATTGTAGAATAGAGAAAATTCAAGGAATTAAATTAGAAATTATACCATAAGGTGACAAGTGTGTGATAAGTATAAATACATGTGTATTAATTTAACTAGTACAAATGTGTGAGCATATATGTATTACTTATTATACAAGTAAATAAATAATTATTACTAAATATAATATAATAATATGATAATATGATAAAATAAAGAATGAATAAAAGAAATATAAAGAAAAGGAAAAAGAAGGTCACAAATGAAGCAGGCAAAGAAAGAAAGAAAAAGAAAGGAAAAATTATGGCTTTGAGGTTTCAAGCTTAATTAGTAAGTCAATTTGATCTATTTTCTTGCAATTTTGGTGTCTATAGAATCCTAGGAAGAAATACTTTTTGGGTTATGTTGAAATTTAGAAAGCTATTGAATTTTTAGATGTTGATTAAGTTGAATAAATGGAAGAATTAAGTGTTAATTTGATGGAAATTCAAGTTAGAAGTGGGAGAACGATTAAATTGTAAAAGAAAATATAGGTCTTGCAATAATAGGGATTGAATTGAGAAGATGTTATAATTAATGTTTTATGCTGTAAATTTAAGAGTTGGAATAGTTTAAAATGATAATTGAATGAAAATATAGGATTTATTTTGAAGAAAAGAATGGTTATGGTGGAAGGACTAAATTGGAATTTAAGTAAAAGATACATGGAAATATAAGAGTGTGTTATTAAATAATATATATTGATAATTTTTAATGTTAAATTTTATGTAGCTAGCGTAGCACCGAAAACGTCATCGTAAAGGGGAAAGGAGAAAGTGAACGAGGATATCAAGTAAACTCGAGAATTTCGGTTTGTATTTCTATAAACTATGCTTAGTGATTTAATAAAATGTAATTGCTATTTAATAGTTTGAATGTATGATGAATGATATGATGGAAGCTGTTACTACTTTTGTATTGAAATGAAACAATTTGAATACCCTATTAATAGTGTCGGACTAGTCGGATATAATTGGCATGCCATAGGATTGGAAGTGTTCAGGGATATTCCGACTATGTGTCGATGAGACACTATATGTGTCGACTACTATGACTGTTCCAAATTCGTTCCGAAGAGGTACTTCGTACCTGACTATGACTGTTATTGTTACTGTTACTGTTACCTTACGGTGTATTTCGGTTTCGGCCGAAGAAACACTGTACATTATCCCTGGAGTGTGGGTTGGATCCGTGTATCCGTTCAGATTCGAGTCATGTTAATAGGGGTAAATAAAAGTACTGAAGACTGACTGTTATCACTTATGTGACTGAGACTGATATACGATGTTGAAAAACATTGAATGATATGTAAAGGTTATAAATTGAATGTAAGAGACGAAACTATTAAGAATTATGAAAGTGAAAAGTTTAAGTTACAATGTATATACATAACTTATTATTTGTTTGAGTATTAGTTTATAGAAATACCACTTAGTGTATACTCAGCGTACAGTATGTTTTCGTGCGCAGGACTAGGTACGAAAGGAAACTAAGGACTCAGCATCCAAGCCAATCCCGAACTCAAAGTGGTGAAGTACCTTTCTTTTGGTATAATGGCATGTAACTAGGCTGATATGATTTTTTTTTGTAATTGAAAAGAATGAGTATGAAAGATGTTGAAACATGATATGAAATATGTATATTTTAGAAGTTAAACTTACATGAGTTTGACTAGTATGATAACTTAGTATAATTTAGATATGAATTGAGATATTGATGTGAATGAATGAATATTTGCTAAGTTTGAATGGCATAATGAATGATATTTGATTTAAGAACTATTAGTAAATGTTTGGGCATGAAATAGATGTGTTTAGCATGTGAAAATAGCTTAAAAATGGTCAAAAATCATGTTTGCATTTTAATGTTATCTGCATATAGGAATGTCAAGGTGAGTATATAGGGATAAATTGAACTATTGGATCGAGCTTGATTATGGATTGTCGAAATAGAGGACTAAAGTGAATAAAATGTAAAATAACATGAATTGTTTGAAATATGATATGTTTTATGGAATTGGGTGAAAATATGTATTGAATGATATGAATTAAATATGATATGTTAATAAATTGAATCACAAAAGTGAATATATTTGATAAATGATAACTGTACTAAATTGTAATAAGTTGAATATTGTACCCTATTAGTTGTTCGGGCTATGTTGAAAATACTTGGCATGACATATGATTGGATTGAGTACATGATTATGCGCCAGGATGCACCTTGTGTGCTAGTATGGGCTTTGTGTGTCAGTATGCACTCTGTGTGCCAGTATACGCTTCGTGCAATAGCTCGAACTTTATGTACCTAACTACGTCCTGGCATGCATGCACCAGGGCTAAGAATCAACAAAAAAAAAATATAACAGTGTACTGCAAGTGTAAGAGGTCGAGTTGTCATATTTGTAGTGTTACAATGGATCACTTGAGTATTCCAAAGATCGAACCCAAGAGAGTTCGGGGACAGAGTGATTCCTAATCGACAAGCATGTAACAAAGAAGTTTAGCTAACAACTCATTAAGCTCTATATTACGGTAATTCATGATCGGGGCTAATTAAGCTAAGTAACTACCTAACACCAACAAGGATCAAATTGTAAAATCATAAAACTACGAAATTAACAATTCAATAAACGAAAGTGGTTGGTTGACTTCTATGTTGTTGATTAGTCTTTGGATTAGGATATAAAAAGCCTAAACTTCTAATTGGCTCAATTGTACCTTTCGATCACCATTTTACCAAATTAGATGATTTAGTCCAATTTATCTCTCGACCTCACCAAAGTAACTCGGGATAAACAAATTGATGCTCAATAGATCTCCTCTTGGTCTCACCTATCTATATGTTCCCTTAGAAGCATAAATTCTAAGTTTTAAACTTTATTTAATTTAGTTTAGTTTTTACAATTTAGTCCTTATACCAAAAACTAATCAAACAAACATTTCCATTAACCAACCACCATAAATTCAACTACTCATTATCATTTCCATGCAAGCAACAACCCAATATACATTCAAATCATAGATTAAAATAAGCATAAAAAGAGGGTCAAAGAAACTTATAGTATGTTTGATTCACTAGAATGGAATAAGGCTGTAATGGAATTGAATAAGCACAACAGTGGTTTCGTTGGATGGAATGGACTGAGCATTGTAATAGTATTCATAAATTTGGTTAAGAGGAATAAATATGTAATAGGAAAAAATACACGAATGACAAATATGCCCTTTAATAAATTAAATTATGTTTTTATTTGTGTCTATGTTAAAAAACCAAAAGCGTTAAATGCTGAAATGACAAATATACCACTTATTTTTTATAAAAAAGGAAAAATCATAAAAAATGTTCAAATGATTAATATATCGTTTAATTCTATTTTTTAAATAATCACGCTAATTTATGAATTATTTTTAAATAATTTAATAAAAATATATTTACAAAATTTTAAAAGTATATATAATTATTAATTTTTTTATTTTGTATAAATTAGTATTTTTGAATAATTATGGTATAAATAAATATTAATATTTAAGTGATTACAAAAATATGTTATAAAATTAAAAGAAATATAAAATGGATATAGAACTAAAAGAAATATAGAATGGACAATTGAGAAGAATAGAAGATGAAAGGATTATTCAACTTTCATATTGACCTACTATAAGCTTATACATGCCCTTTATTTATAGGACTTCAAAAATCATAAGTTACAAAGCATTAAGGATCAACATTAAATTACCTTATAAATTATTTAGGGGTTACTATATGTGACAGCCCTAATTTGACCCTAGTCGGAATGTGGTTTCGGGACCACAATACCGAGTCAAAAATTTATTTAAAATTTATTTGCATAACTTCTATGTGTGATAGTGCATGTGTGAAAAATTTGATGTTTTAATTTAGTCTTATGAATGGGAATTTTACTTGAAAGGACTTAGTTGAGAAACCTTGAAAATGGGATAGGCAAATGTGTAGTAGCCAAACATTTTATGTTTTAGTATTATGGGGTACTTGCATGTCAAATAGACCAATTTTGAATGTAAATGGCCGGCCAACATGCATGTAATCATGGGTTCTATTGTTTTTATTTTAATTGGTGGGAATTATATATATAATTAATATAGAAATAAGCATTTTATTATAAAATGATTTTTATATTGTGAAATAATGAATTTATAATAGTAAATGGTGATAAAAACAAAGCTACATGATCCTTTCTTTCATTTTGCCGAAACCATAAACAAAAGAAAAGAAAAAGGGAGCTAAGACATTCGGCTGGAGAATGTATAGATTAAGGTATGATATCATGTGATTCTTTTGGAATTTTTGTGAAGTTGAGTTTGTTTTTATGCTTATAACGTGACCCATGGGTTAATTTTTTTAGTTTGTGATACATGAAGCATTCAGTTATGTTCCTATATGTTAAATTGATGATGTTTTGTAGTATGTGATTAGAAATAGTTATAGATGAGTATGAACTAAATAAAAATTTCTATAAACGGTTAAAATGGACAAAAATCTTATTCGACTATTGTTGAGCAAGGTGAAGTTATGTTTAATTTTTATTTTAACTTAATTGTTAGTAAGTGTTTTATGGGTGCCGAATGTGGTCATTGAAGATGTCTTAATGAATAATATGGGTGGCTTGGGTTAATAACATTCGGTCAAAGATTATGTGTGCTATTAAGTTTGGTATAATGTATAGGCTGGTTTTGTGGTCAGTTATTTCGGGAATGAATGTATATACAAGCCATGCGAAAATGGCTAAATTCTTAAGTTGGTTTTAGTTGTGTTTTGGTTGTGGTTATTTCTCTACTTGAATTCGGTTATGTATGATCATGCTATGAGCTCATTAGGGTTAATATCTTATAAGTGAATGAAGTTTTAGTTAATCTTATGTGTTATGTGCGTTAAAAATAATTGATGATTTGGGTGGTATCTATGGTTGATTCGGTTATGGTTTTTGCATGAGTAAAAATATACATATGGAAGTGGTTGTATTTTTAGTTGATATTTGTGTTCAAAATGGTTCAATTTGTTTTAGCCACATGTGCATAAATTGTAATAAATCTGCTTGGGACAGCAGCTGTAATGTGATTTTCGAAAATCACCATAAATTGTGAGAGTCGAGTTAGAAGATGAATAAACTATGTACTTAAAGCTTAATGAGTCTAGTTTCAAATGAAATCAAAGAGAACATATTTTGACTTCTGTACAATTAGAAATTTTATTTGTAATAAAGGGTGGTCAGAGTAGTCAAACAGTGAAACAGGGGGAAACTTTAAGAAAATTCTGGTATTGATTGGCCAAACTAAAAATTCTTAAAATTTTATGGATAAAAGATATATGAGTATATTTTCAGGGAAATTTTACGGCAATTGATTTGGAGTTTCGTAGCTCCGGTTATAAATAATTTAGTGACTGTTGCTCAGGAAGACAGCTTGCAGTGAAATTATGATTATGTGGTAAACATTGACAAAAAATTGTTAATGAGTTGCTTATTGATTTCTTATAAGCTTACTATGATTAGTAAGTGTGAAAGTCGAATATATATTATATTTATAAAGTGATGCTTGAATAGTCGAATAATGACTAGTTTAAAATCTTTGAATTTAAGCTCAAGAGCATAGAGGGACAAATTCGGATAAGGGAAAAGAGAAAGTAATTGAATAGCCGTTGTAATCGTTCGGCAACATTCGAGGTAAGTTCTTAAGTGTTTAAGCTTGATTCCTTTTTATATGCCTAAGAGTTAAATTAATATGGCAAAGAGAATGTAAATTTTATTTAGTTAATGTGCCGAATATGTAATGATTTAAGGCTATAATCCGATTATGGCTATTATGCTTAAGTTGAATTGGATTTGGAAATTTGATGCACTAAATGAGTGTTACAATGAGTAAACTATGCCGTATATGTGTTGGTAGAGATATCACGATTTGTGATTATTAAATATCTAAAGGAAACCATGATGTGTATAAAATTATTATTATTAGTCCTTTGTGGTAGCCAAATATGGCTTGGCACTAAAGTGATTAAATGTGAACTTCGATGAGGTAAACTATTAAAAGTGTGGTGCTTTAAGACTATGGGCTAATACGATATGTGGATTCGTTTCGTAAAGTAAATTATTCAGGTACGAATAACCTAATTAAGTATATGTGAATTAAATGAATTTGATGATTAATGTGAATCGAACATATAAGAAATGGTTTCATGTTTATGTTCAACTATGAGACCTTGTGTTAAATCGACAATCAATTTCGTTCAATACATTAAGTTGGTCAGGTATGCGATATGTACTTATGCATGTTAAATCGATTGGAATTGAATCATGAATGTGAATTGAGAAGCATAGGTAAAAATGCCTATGTCATATATGTGAGTAAAGGTAAAACCATCGTAAATTATCGATAAGGATGGGCTATGTGCGGAACCAACTTATAATTGCTAATTTGAAAGGTTGTGTATGAATCGGTGAGCAATATGTATATATTAGGTGAATTGTGACCTTTTGGTTCTACTTGAATTAAGTTGTGCGATAAATAATTTATGTATATGACTTATAGTCGAATGGTCACTATGGGTTAAGTTTGAATGGTGAAATGGATATGTGATATTTATGTATGACTTTTGAACCGAAATGTAAATGATGGTGTTCATATGGAGCTTTTATCCGAATGTAGCAAATGACTACTAATGTGATATGTTGAATGAGATGTATTAATATATGATTAAATATGCATGATATTGATGTGTATCCGGGCTTAAAGACCCGCAGGCTATATGCTAGAATTATATTCGGGTTAAATCCGCAGGCTTCGTGCTGGTAATATATCCGTGTTAAATCCCGCAGGCCTAGTGCTGGTATTATATCTGAGTTTAAAGTCCCGTAGGCTTCGTGCTGGTGTTATGTTTGGGTTTTATACCTCGCAGGCCAAGTGTTAGTGAATTTGATAAAGTATATGACTACGAGATCCTATGCTAAGATGATAAATTGAACTTATATTACACATTAAGTGATTCAGGTATGTGATATATATATTATATGTGAGATTGATCTGACGGGAATTAAGAATGTGTAATGAGAAGCATATGAAAAGATGTTGTAAATTCATATGTATATTTGTATATGTGTGCATTCAGTTATTATGCAAAGTTACAAGATAGTTTTCGATATGCTATTTATCTATGAATGTTGAAAGTAAGTGTGGGTAAGAAATGATACACTAGTGAAATTTAAAAGAATTAAAGTTAATCCGGAAGCTTGTAAATACTATGTTTATATGAGTTTGAGTATAAACGGAGTAAAATGATATGTGTTTGTGCATAATCAGCCAAATAGTATTGTACTCAGAAAGTGTTATGTGCTTTCGAACATTTGGTTTGTTTTTAAGTTCAACTGTTTAAATTGCTGAAGACTTACTAAGCTTATGAAAGCTTACTTTGAATGTTATGTTTCTCTGTTTATTTTTGTAGATCGTTGACTCTTACTATTAGCTCGGGATCGCCAGCACTTCGTCACACTATCTACTATTGTAGTAATCATGTGATTTGGACTTAGCTTATGGCATGTATAGGATAGACTATAAATAGAATGATATTTTGACTATTGCATATAAGCCATGCGAATATGGCATCTTATGGAAGTTTACTTTTATAAGTTTTAAATTCGATCCTTGTTTGTGTCTATTAGTTATATAAATAAATGATCTTTTATTTAAGAAAAGGTTCAAAATTTTACTGTTCTAATCCGATTCCTAATTTCTGGTAACGTCTCGTCCTATTCCGGCGACGGTTACGAGATAGGGGTGTTACACTATAGGATGAAATTGGGGGTTATAGACATCCATTTTATCAAATGAATTACAAAAAAAATATGAATATTTAATATAAAACAATAAATTTGTTTTGCCTTTTTTTACTGGGTATAAACACTCAATTTATTTTTTTATTCATTTATTTTTAACACTCAATTTATTTTTTTATTCATTTATTTTTACTCTCCTCTCTCTCATGTATCTTCCTCTCTAGAATTTGTCTTTAAACCCCCAAAATTACAGCTTTTATTCTCAGTTTGGTCAACCACCATAATCGTTGTTGTCTTCCACCGTTCATCACCAATTAAATACCCAAAAACTAAATAAACTTCATCTAAAGCTTTATCTCCACCTCCTCTTTCAATTTTTTGGTTAGTTTATCCTAAAATCCCACCAAAACCCATATATCCATAAAAAAAATTCCTTCCATTGTTGGGCACCATTGATTTTTCACCTTTTCTCTCAAAAGTTGAATCTTAAATGATTTAAAATCGCCCAAATCCAAGATAAACATGAGTTTTCTTTTATGTTCTTCATGCATAATATAAAAAAGAAAAAGCTTGTTTTTGATTCTTTGCATTAAGGATTTCTGTAGCTTGGAATGGGCTGTTAATTTTAGTTATATGTGTAAAAGAAGCAATTGATTTCTAAGCTAATTTCAGTTATCTATGCATTAACTAAAAAAGGTTTTGACATTGTAGCAATATTCTCATTCAATTGTGGTTTAAACAAATTTTTTATTTCGGGTATTTTTGAGAAAAATAATATGAGAGGCTGGAATAGTCATTCTTTGGTTTTAGTGTTGAATGGCTACTATAACGATTTAATGAATAAGGTTGTAATATTGATTTAGCCATTTAACTCATTCGGTCAAGCAAATAATGGTTTAAGGTTATTGCATCAAATAAAGAATGAATGGTTTTGCCATTCATGCGAACCATATATGGCATTAGAGTTTTCTTGATAGTTTCTTGATAAAGATGAAGGTAGAAACAATGGTGGTTAAAAATAACACTAAAGTTCATATTTTTATCTAAGAAAAGAAAATGAAGCTGAGCTATATTAAGACTCTAGATTAAACTGAAAATAAAAAGAGAGTTAGAGTACTGAAATGAAAATAAAACTAAACTATGGTAAAAACTAACTAACTACCTAACATTAAAACCTGAAAAAGCTTAAAACTATTCTTTAGAAATGAAGAAAAAAGCTAACTAAAAGGCTAAAAATATGAAAAAGAAAGTAAGGTGAACAGCTTCTTTTTAGTTCTCAGCCAAAAGTGGCTTTTAACATCCGATTACAACCCAAAATTTTGAATTAAAATGCCCTTAGACATTGTATTTTGATTGGTGTTGGTGTTGGTGTTGGACAAAAACTAGCCTTAAAGTAAAGTTGCTCCCCATCAGAGAATGGTATCGCAATGCCCAAAATAGTATCAAAATTAGGGGTTTTGGAGTCTCGGTGTCGCAATACCTATCTTCGGTGTCAGGATATCACTAGAGTTTGCCACAATTTTCTTCACGCAAAATTCTTCAGGGGTATCATGACTTTCATCGCATTGGTGTCATGATACCCACTCTGAATGATGATCTTTTTTTGTTTGAGCCACGTCTCCCTACACCAACTCAATCACATAGTTAGGTCTATCATGGCATTGTTTGGCCAATTTCAATCTAAAAAGGGTGTAACACTAAACAAAAACATTTATTAATGCTTAAAGCTAAAAACCAATAAAAACATATAAAATACACTAAATTTGTTTGAGAATAAGCTCCTTGACTATATTGGAGAGCCTAAGTTGATGTATCAAATTACGGCAGATTAGTACATGTTACTGATGATCGTTTTATAAATCACTAAACTAGACTACGATCACGACTAAGGTAAGCGCACCTATCGAATGGTAGTATAGCTATGGTGAGTCCAGAATATAGTATCTACAAGGACTAAAAGTATTAGTATTAACTATCTTTCTATTATTTAGCCTAAAATAAAAAGGGATTTGTTTTAATCTAAAATTAAACTAATTAACTATGAACGCGACAGTGAGCGAATTGGGAAAAATACTTGAAGAAAACTTATAAGGAGGACATTACCCACGAAAGAATCCACCTAGACTTCGCTTATTATTCTGACTCTGAATCAAACGATTTATTCACTTGTCTTGATCTGTAGAAATCCCTAAATTATGTTAATATCTCTTTCGACACTAAGAACAACTGACTCTAGGTTGATTAATTGAAATCTCTTTCTAACTAAAACCCCTATTGTCGCATTAACTGGATTTATGGATTCCCATATTAGATTTGACTCTAATCCGACAGATTTATGTCGTCCTATTTCTAGGATTGCATGTAACTCCGCTTAATTATGCTAGATCTACTTTTAACAAGGACTTTTTCTCTGCTGAATGAGCACATCAAACTTGGATTAATATCCTGAAAATATTAAGGCAAGGATTAACAACACATAATTAAGAACAAGAACAAGTATTTATCGTGTAATTCAGATAATTAAATAATAAGATCCATGGTAGGTTTCATCCTCCCTAAGTATTTAGGGAGTTTAATGCATAATGTAAAAGGAAAACATCTCAAATTTAGAAAAACAACAAGACATAAAAACCCAAATAAACTTTGAGGGAAATTTGAATTGAGATCTTCAATCTTGAAGTGGATCTGCTTCCAAGATGATTCCAACAGCTTCCTTCGAGTAATTTCTACTTTCTACCCTATGTGTTCCCTTTAGGTCTACTTTTAATGTGTTTATATAGACTTTAGAATGCTCAGAAACCTTAAAAATTGGCTTTTTCTGCGTGTTTGATAAACCGGGAGTGAAATCGACACGGGCTGCCACATGGGCTTGTGGCTTGCACGTGTGTCTCACACAGGCGTGTACTCAGCCCGTGTGGAAATGGTATTGGCCGTGTGGATCTTTAAATTAGCTCGTTTTGTCCATTTTTGGCCCGTTTTCTACTCCTTTTGTTCCCCTATGCTCTCCTAAGTAAAATACATGAAATTAAAGTATTAGGAGCATCAAATTCACTAAATTATATAATAAATCATCCAAAAACACACTAAGCATGGGATAAAAAATGTTATATTTATGGTTTATCAAATATCCCCACACTTAAGCGTTTGCTTATCCTCAAGCAAAATCTTCAACTCACAATTAAGAGTAAACTTTCTCAACTCATAATTCTCATTAATAATATTTTATCATAATTCACAAATAATCATACATTGATAATTCAACTAAAAGAGCACTAAATGCACAAACAATCAAAGTCTAACATTTTTTTTAAAGCATGAAAATAGAGGTATTTCCCTTTATCCAAATAATTACCTTTAATTCAAAAATAAAAAATAATTGATATCATCACTAAAGATTCACTCAAATTATTCAAAGTGTCTTTAAGGGTTGTAATGGACATTGGGTTAAAAGGTGTGGATAAAGGTTGAAAAAAAAGGTTAGAATCGAGATCGAATTGATAAATTACCTAACTAGAAAAATAAACTAATATTAAAATAATTACATCAATCAAAATTATTAAAGAATAACATGAGCTTGAAATATGAAATTAACTACTTAAGCTCAAAACAAGGAACTAATAATAACCAACATATATGTATTGTATTTTTTTTAAGAACAAGAACAAAATAGATAGTAAGAGAAAAATTAATAATTGGAACAAAAGAACATAGTTAGGCAACTAACCAAATCAAATCTCCACAAAAAAGGAGTCAATAAAACGGGAACAATTCTGAATGAATCAAAAATGAGTTTTGGATTAATATTAATGGGTAAATCAAGAAACGGTTCATTAGGCTCAAAGGGGTTCACTAAGGGTTAATTATGAAGGTAGGCTTTTTATGGGATAAGTGGGTTAAAACCTAGGTGCCTTTATCATCTCAGTATATCAAATCAAAGGTGTGGTCTCAACATGTATAATCGAAGCAAGTTCTAAAATAACCAATCAGTATTGACACACTCATAACCAATAATAAAGTGAGCAAGAAAAATGTATGCTCTAAAGGCTCAAAATATCACAAAAAAGTTTTGGCTTTTGATATCAATCTTGCAAATTTCAAACTTCAAGGTTATACCTCAATTTAGGGAAACAACTTAAAAAAAATTTAATTCTAAAAATAGACTTATCATGCTTGATTCTCTAGTGTCTTAAAGTTTAAACCATCAATGCATAAATACATATGAATTTAATCTAAAACATATCAATAAGAATCATAAATTGAGGAAAAGTTCATTCTAATAATGATATGAGAAAATTACTTAAAAACACAAGGCATAATTCAGGGATTTGCGAATAATCATATTAATAACCTCCTCACACTTAAGATGTACATTGTCCTCAATGTACAAACAAATATAATCATAATATAAACAGAATATCATAAGAGAGGGAGAGAATTGAAACTTCCCTGACTGTTGGATGAAATTCCAAAAATAGTGAAAAGCGGAATTGTAGATAAATGTAGAGGTAGTGCAAAATTCTGAGCAACTGATAAGAGGATGATAAACACATTACTGAAGAAGATTAAAAAGGGTTACTCGATTAGAGACAACCATAATAATTAAAATAGAGTTCAAAATAGAAAGACAAAATAAAGATAAAGATAAAAATAAACATAAAAATAAACATAAAGAGAAATGGACTCAATGGTCTTCATTATCAGAGAAGTCAGTATCGTGAGTCGACGATGCTGAAGATGAAATATGGAGGTGCTGGCATATGTGCTGCAGAGTGGCATCGATGTTGTCGAACTTCTGAAAGCACTGCTACTCGAATCAAGAAAATCGCTCTGAGAGGTCTGCAAGGGTAGCAACAGAATGAGTAGGGCGGTGACTCGAAGGTGGTGGTGGATATGAATCCTTATGGTAGGGAGGAACATCATCAGTGAAGTCCTCTTGGTCATGCTGAACGTCAGACTGAAATAGTCTGTACTGAGGGGGTCCACTCCACGTTGCCGCTCGATCATCCTCATGTGGATCATGCTTGAGATGCCCTGAGGGGACATTTGGCAAACAAGTGTAAGTGTCGAGGACTACTCCGTTCTGTCGAGAAGATCAAAGTGTCGAGTGAGTCGAGTCACGTAAGGGCCTAGAAAAATGGTGCCCTTTGTATGGCGTTCACTCTGATGGTGGAAAGATAACGCGATGAAGTACGCCAAATAAAAAACATGGCCTAGCCATGCTCCATGAAAAGTATGCATCATAGGTACTAACAACTCCTGTGCTCTCTCTCCGTCTTGTCAAAGTGTAAGCTAGGAGGGCGTGAAGATACAGTAGGGCCGGAAAGAGATGTGTTGCCTTCGAGCGACTCGCGTCATAATTTTTTAGGCCGCCCGTGAGGTCAGTCCAACAGTGCGAAGGCAAATAATGAATATGCTGATAAGCTAAAGAAAGTCCTCGGCACTCATGAATTTCTCTGTGTAAAGTCCCAAAGTAGCACCGAACTCCAGGACGCTCATATGTCAACAAAACCACCAAGGCGAGAGGTAACGGTGCCTAGCTCATCATTGACCGACATGACCTGCTGGACCGAAAAGGTGGCACTGAACTCTAAGGTTAGCTCCATGTATGTGGGCTTGATGATATCAAAAAATCGATCCCACTGAACGGTAATGATAATAGCACGCACGTCGTCAGCGAGTCGGACCTGCTCTAATGCGACCCAATCAATGCAGCATCCTAACTCGAGTGGTCGCACTCGATGAAGCTGGTACAGATCCTCCTCGAGGCCTATCAAGAATCAAAGATAAGGGTGGTGAGCCTCTGTAGATGCGTTCAAGGAGGAGGTTCTACTTGGGCCCTTCCACTTTTTTGAAGTGGGGACGGCGAATTTGGACTTGCCTCAAGTGTTTGTCATGATGAATCTGTAATAATAAAAGAATGTATCAATAAAGAATGCATCCCCAAATAAAAGGCAAATAATCCTAAATAAAAATTTACTCCTAAAATAGAATATTCGAAATCAAAGTATGCAAACTTCGTATAGTGACTCTAAGTACGAATTATAGTTATTAAAAAGAAAGTAAATAAATAAATAAATCCAAACTAAACATAAGTCAGAACTAAAAGACAAAGTAGGCTATACTTAAAAAAAATACTGACAATAGTAACTAAGAATAAAATGAAAAATTGGCAAAGAACAATCGTATTAGAAAGAAAAATAAGCAGCTGGAATACATAGATAAAAGAACAAATGCAATGTGAAGATAAAAGGCTAAATAGAAATCGAACAGTGGGTAACCATACTAATGATAATAAACAATGAAAATAAAATAAAATAATAAAGAAATGTAATAAATAATAAGCATAATAAATAACTAACATAAAATATCTACTATAATAAAAATAAAAATAATAAATGTTAAGGGTAAAAGGAGAAACCGAAAGTGGTGACCGGAGGTATAGACGGTCTGTAGATCTGGGGGAAAGTGTGGTTTGGTGGCATGGAGGTGGCGTGGGTGAAGGCCGACGGGGGTGTGCAATAGGGGAAGAAGAGAGGGAAAAGGATGAAAGGGAGAAAGGAAAGGAAAGGAGGAGGAAAGGGGTGTGTGGTTTGGGACTTGGTGGTTTTGAGGGATGTGGTTCGGTTTAAAATGAGGGGTCAGTGGGAAAGGTGGGGATGGGGGAAGAAGGAAAAAGGAGGAAAAGAAAGAAGAAAGAATATGAGAGGGGTGCGGAAGGAAGGAGAGTTGAGTGAAGTGGTGGCTAGAGGGATGGTTGTGGGTGGTAAGGGTCGACAGTGGCCGGAAAGAGGGATTAAAAGGGTTGTGGCGACTAGGTCTTTGAGAGTGAAAAGAAGACAAAGTAGAAAGAAAATTAGGGATAGGGGATTTTATGGGTGACACAGTCGTGTAATGGTCCGTGTTAGGCCACACAACCATGTCACACGCCCGTGTACGATTAAATTTCTAAGCCCAGTCTTCACACGGCCTTGGACATGTCTGTGTGTCCAGGCCGTGTGGAGTCTTTTAACCCGTGTCTCTGTCGATTTTTGAGGATCTAAGCTTTAGGGCTCACACGGCCGAGGACACGCCTGTGTGTCTCACATACTCCCGTGTGTCCGAACACACGGCTGTGTGCATCGCCCGTGTAGCTCACTGACTTGTTTTAAATTCGAAAAATTAAGCTCCAGTTTTCACACGGCCTAGGACACGCCTGTGTGTCCAGGCCGTGTGGATTCTTTTAGTCCGTGTCTCTGTCGATTTTTGAAGATCTAAGCTTCAGGGCTCACACGGCCAAGGACACGCCTGTGTGTACTAGCCGTGTAGGTTACGCGGCCGTGTCGTATGGTCGTGTAACTCACTGTCGATTTCCTGTAAAAATAAAAACTAAGTCTCAAGATCCATACGGCCGATGACACGTCTGTGTGTACAGGCCATGTAGGTCACACGGCCATATCACACGACCGTGTAACTCATTATCGCACCTATGTTAAGTCACACAGCCTAGGACACGCCAGTGTGGCCAGGCTATGTATGTCAAAAACCTAATTTTTAATGTTTCGTTAATTTTAAAGAAATAATATGAAATAAAAAATGAGAAAATTAAAAGTCTTAGTGCTCAGCTCGCCTCCCGAAAAGTGCTTATTTAGAATCTAAGCTCGACTTACCTCTTATTCACATGGTCACGATAGATCACGGAGTCGAGACTCCTCTTTCTCGCTGTCAATTCTTTTATTTAAATAAGGTTTAAGTCGAATACTATTTACCTTAAAAGTGCCAAAATGAGAATTAGTTACCTCGACTGCACCGTATGGAAAGACATTGAGTACCATCAAAGGAGTTCATCTAATAACACCTGATCCCCTACCTTGAATTGGCTCTTCTCATCTTTATGCTCGACATGGCTTTGTTTTGATTCAGCATTGTATATTTTTTGTTTCTCCTTGACATGTGTCTTCTATTCGTCTAGTTCATCGATCTAAAGCCTTCGTTCTACATGAACTATTCTAATGTTGCCGCACGAACTAAAACGTAGCTCATTTGCACTTCTCGAAAATTTTTCCTGCAAAGAGGGTTGAACCACATGATTAGTCTTATTGTCAGGATTTAGAAAATCATATTCATCACTTGATGTCTTAACCGAATCACGAGCCTGAAGACTGATTGCCGTCACCTACATGAAGCGTTAGTTCACCTGTACCAACATCTGTGATAGTTCTAGTAGTTGCAAAAAGGGCCGACCTAGAATTAAAGGTAAGTCACTATCCTCATCCATGTCTAGAGCAACAAAGTCGACTGGGAATATAAATTTATCAATCTTAACGAGTACGTCCTCAACAATACCCCTAGGAAATCTAATAGTTTTGTCTGCCAGTTGAATACTCATCCTAGTTTGTTTAGGTTTCCTAAGACCTAGTTGTTTTAACATTTTATAAGGCATGACATTTATACTCGCCCCTAAATTGGCTAAAGCATTATCAATATTTAAACTACCAATTAAACAATGAATAGTAAAACTCCTTGGATCTTTCAACTTGTTGGGTAGTTTATTTTGTAGAATTGCTGAGCAAACTGTATTTAATTCCACATACAACGAACCATCTAACTTTTTTTTGTTTGCCAGAAGCTCCTTTAAAAATTTAACTGACTTGGGCATCTGTGAAAGAGCTTCATTAAATGGTAAGTTAATATGTAATTTTTTTAAAAGGTTAAGAAATTTATTGAATTGTTCATTTGTGCGGTCTTTCTTTGTTGCGTTGGGGTATGACACACGAGGTGTATATTCTGTACTCACCGGTTTTTGTTTACTCTAGCTTTCATTCACCTTATCTTTACTTACCACACTTTCTTGCCTTAGTTTCGGTTTGGACTTAATTAACCTTTCTTCATATCAAACAGTAATCGCATGAAGTTGCTCCTTTAGGTTGGTTTTGGTATTACTCGGTAAGCTACCTTGTGGTCGTTCTGAAATCATCTTAGCAAGTTGACCAATTTGATTTTCGAGCCTTTGAATCAACGATTGCTGATTTTTTAGTGCAGTTTCAGTGTTTTGGAAGCCAGTTTCTGCCACCGAGATGAATTTTGTTAGCATCTCCTCAAGGATAGGTTTCTTATCCTGATGGTACGGTGGGTGAAAGCCTGGAGGGGGTTGTAGTCTTTGATTGCCTTGACTACCCCAAGAGAAGTTCGGATGGTTCCTCTAACCTGCATTGTAAGTATTACTATAGGGGTTATTCTGAGGTCTAGAATTGTTACCTATATAGTTGACTTGTTCGTTCGTAGTGCTAAGGTCATAGGCTAGGCATTCTGGATTGTTCATTCCTCCTCCACTTGTGTCACACTGCATCACCCGATGTACCTGTGTAGAAATACATAAACCATCAATCTTTTTATTTAAGAGCTTTACCTGGTTTGATAACATGGTGACCGTGTCGAGGTTGAAAACACCAACGGCTTTTGTCGGATTTGTCTTCATGACTTGCCACTGATAATTATTCAGTGATATCTCTTCAATAAACTCATAAGCTGCCTCAGGTGTTTTGTTATTTAGGGTACCGCCGATGGCTGCATCGATCAGTTGTCTAGTGGAGGGGTTCAAATCCTTGTAGAAAGTCTGAACCTATAACCATAAGGGTAACCCATGGTGAGGGCACCTTCTCAATAAATCCTTATACCTCTCTCATGCATTGTATAGTGTCTCTAAGCCTATGTGCACAAAGGAAGAGATATCATTCCTCAACTTTGCTGTCTTGGCCGGCGAAAAGTATTTCAAAAGAAACTTTTCGGTCATTTGTTCCCATGTAGTGATGGACCCTTGTGGTAGAGAATTCAACCACTGTTTAGCTTTATTCCTCAATAAGAAGGGAAATAACTAAAGGTGAATGGAATCATTAGAAACGCCATTAATTTTGAAAGTATCACAGTACTCCAGAAAGTTAGCCAAATGAGTATTTGGATCCTTATCTTGCAAACCATCGAATTGAATAAACTGTTGCATCATCTGAATGGTGTTTGGCTTTAGTTCGACGTTATTTGCAGTAATAGTAGGTCTCACAATACTCAATTTAGCCTCCGCTAAATTAGCTTGGTGTAGTCGTACATAGTACGAGGAACAAAATTCTGATTTACAGGATTCGCAGCAACCACAGGAGGTAGCGGATTATCCTGATATTCAGCCATCTCCTCGACAATATTGGTATCATCCTTGTGCTCTTCCTCTATATATTGTAGACTCCACCTTATTTCTCTACGATTTTTGTGAGCTATGTTTTTCAATTTTACTATCAAAAAGTAGAGGTCCTGACGGGTTTATTCTAGTCATAAACTGCAAGAACATGCCAGAAGAAAACAAAAGAAAAGTTAGTAAACAAAAATTAAAATTAAAATAAAATGTAATAAAAATAAAACTGGCTAAATTAATAAAAATCAAGCGTTCTTAATATCTTAGTCCCCGACAACGGTGCCAAAAACTTGATGAGCGTTTTATGAATCACTAAACTAGACTAAGATCACGACTAAGGCAAGCGCACCTATCAAATGGTAGTATAGATATGGTGAGTCCAGAATATTGTATCCACAAGGACTAAAAGTACTAGTATTAACTATCTTTCTATTATTTAGCCTAAAATAAAAAGGGATTTGTTTTAATCTAAAATTAAACTAATTAACTATGAAAGAGACAGAGAGCGAATTGGGAAAAATACTTGAAGAAAACTTATAAGGAGGACAATACCCAGGAAAGAATCCATCAAGACTTCACTTATTATTCTGACTCTAAATCAAACGATTTATTCACTTATCTTGATCCGTAGAAATCCCTAAATTACGTTAATATCTCTTTCGAGACTAAAAACAACTGACTCTAGGTTGATTAATTGAAATATCTTTCTAATTAAAACCCCTTTCATCGCATTAACTGGATTTATAGATTCCCTTATTAGATTTGACTCTAATTCAGAAGATTTATGTCATCGTATTTCTAGGATTGCAAGCAACTCCCTTTAATTATACTAGATCTACTATTAACAGAGACTTTTGCTCTACTGAATAAGCACATCAAACTTGGATTAATATTCTGAAAATATTAAGGCAAGGATTAAGAACACATAATTAAGAACAAGAACAAGTATTTATCGTGTAATTCAAATAATTAAATAATAAGATTCATAGTAGGTTTCATCCTCCATAGGTATTTAAAGAGTTTAGTACATAATGTAAAAGGAAAACATCTAAAATTTAGAAAAACAACAAGACATAAAAAACCTAAATAAACTTCAAGAGAGATTTGAATGGAGATCTTCAATCTTGAAGTGGATTTGCTTCGAAGATGATTCCAACAGCTTCCTTCGAGTAATTTCTTCTTTCTACTCTGTGTGTTCCCTTTAGGTCTACTTCTAGTGTGTTTATATAGACTTTAGAATGCTCAAAAACCCTAAAAATTAGCTTTTTCTACATGTTTGGGAAAGCGAGAGCGAAATCGACACATGCTGCCACATGGGTGTGTGGCTAGCCCGTCTGTCTCACACGAGCGTGTGCTCAGCCCGTGTGGAAATGGCCTTGGCTGTGTGGTTCTTTAGATCAGCCCGTATTGTTCGTTTTTGGCCCGTTTTCTACTGCTTTTTTTCTCCTATGCTTTTCTAAGTAAAAAACATGAAATTAAAAGATTAGGAGCGTCAAATTCACTAAATTATATAATAAATCATCCAAAAACACACTAAGCATGGGATTAAAACATGTTATATTTATGGTTTATCAAATATCCAATGATGCACTTCAGTACAAGCTCGGTGTGTTGGTTGGACGATCCGAGTATCCGTTAGAGTCTGAGTCAGGTTAATAGGGGTTACAAATTATAAGTTTGTAAATAATATGAATATGGTAATATTTGATACTATTGAGCCAAATATGGAACTATGAGAATTAAGATAAAGAAGATATGTGGTCATATGTGTAAATTAGTAAAAAACAAGCCCTAGAGGCCAAAAAAAATACGAATGAGTCGTCAGACTCCAGAAACGAGTTGAATGGTATGAAATTAAAGTAAAAGGGACGAATGTTATGGTACATAAATGATATGATGTTACTCATAAATGAATGCTTGATCATGGAATGATATGGAATTGGTATGAATTGAATAATTGTTAATGGTTAAGTAAGTTGGATATAATTATACATGTTAAAATGTTGGAAAGGATGTTTTGGACTTGTCAAAATTATGTTACATATGCAAATGGACGATTGAAATTGCTTGTCACTTTGGGACATGTATTGGTTGAATATTAGGTGCATATAAGTATGTTTTATCTTGAAATATATTGCCAATGCTTGTTATATATATCTTGAAATATATGGTTGTTGTTTTCCAAGTTCATAAAGGACTTACTTTGTTAATTCATAATTTAATTGTATTATTTTTTATTGCTTTCTAGCTTGAATTTCTAAGTATATATATTGTTGTTGACATCAAATGGACTAAATCGAAAGAAAATAAATATATAATAAATATGAATATAAATGCAATATGGAATGAACAGGAAAATGGCTATATGATTGGATATTTTGTACATGATTATATTCTATGGCATAAAATGTATATGATTGCAATTCAGTGCCCGTTATTGCACTCCAGTGCCCTTGATTTTGCACTCTCGTGCCCATGTATGCACTTTAGTGCCATTATTTGTTTTATAGATGTTCCTCAAAATAAAATAATGGTAAGAGAAATGATTTCAATACGAAATAATTCATACATGTCTATGATTGAATGATGTGTATATGATGATAACGCACTGTAAATGAATGTGAATTGTTATCGAAGGTACGAAAAGTGAGTATATGACTATAGAAATTGAAAATGGATTGAATACGAAGAATAAGTTCCATTTTCACAGCTCGTGTGAGCAATCTTATCTCGTGTGTCTGAAGTATATTTATTAGAGTTCTATGGGCAATAAACATGTTGTGAAAGTGAATTAGTATACAGGTTCAAAGATGTATTAAATGTTGTACATGAGTTTACTATGGTATTTGTGTTTCAATTCTTGAGTATATTAATTGTCAAGTTCATGTGATCTTTATTTGGACTAGTACTTTTTTATGCTATTTTGTATGTTTATAACTTATAATTAAATCATTATGGAACAGTGAATTTTTCGTGAAGGGCTAAGTTGTGAAATGTTATTTGATTATTGAAAATGATGGTTCATGAAAATGTATATGGATATGTTAGTAATTATGAGAATGTCAAAGGGATTGGAATGGATTAAATTGTTATGTTGCCAAACGAACACGGTCTGAATGTGATATGAATAAGAACTTAAGTATATATGTATATAAATCGAGTACGAACTGGATAACATATGTTATGCTATATTGAATTTTTATACATGTATATGTGAATTGCTTTATAAAAGCTTGATGTGTGAGCAAACTAGCAATTTAATTATTCCATGGAAATGTATATGAAAGTAATAGGATACCAAAAGATTTCTGTATTTATCTACAGTATGTTTCCATTGCTTAATTGTTATTTTATTAGGGTAAGTTAAGTGAATTTCATTTGGAATTACTAAAAATTAATAATGCTTATCTTGTTTGCTTTTTTGTCTCTATATAGGTCACGTTATCCAACCTCTGATTTGGTATTATTTTCTTTATTCTAGACTCGATTATGTGGCATGTATATAGGTTTGGTTGTGATCAAGTGTTTTTGAGTTTTAAGTGATGATGTTGCAAGGTTATTATAATGGTTGATATGTAATACTGATTTTAAAGGTTTATATGGTATGCTTAAATGGTATGAATGGTGTATATATATATTTCTAGTTCATTTATTCTTGATTTTGAATCAAAAATGAGTTTGATTATATGTGATGCTTGAATAAAATATTAAGGCATGCTTGTTAAATGACATCTGCTAGGTTTTAGACCTATTTGGTCAAAATTGTTAAGTGTTAACGTAATTTTTAGCGTGTTTTAAAGTGAGATTTTGTAAGTTTATCATGGCAAAATGTACCATTGCAATATAGGCTAATATGCAAGATTGAACCATATGAATGGAACACTTTGGTATCAAATTTAATTAGATGTTTGGTAATGTTTATAACTTGTTTGTGATGGTGCCAATATGAGGTATTAGTTAGGCACAATTGGGATGTTTTGTGACAGATTTTTACTTGGTTTTGAAGTGTTAGGAACAAGGTTTCAAGTTGTCAATATGCATTGTGGTGTTACTGATCTGCCATGAATTACACTGTTATTTATACCATTTTTACACATAACTTTAGCGTGTTAGATAGTTAAATCAAAGCATCTTAGTAAATATTTAAGTTTTAATACTTAAAGTAGTAAGTTATGCTTTTTAGTAGTTTCTACTACGTTCTAATATGTCTCAATAAGGTTAAATGGTCTTGTAGGTCAAGAAGAGAGCTAAAGGCGCCTATTCGGGCCAAAATATGCCTATGTCGTGACACCAAGATACCGATGTCTCAACGTCAAAGATAGAAGCTAAAAACAAGTTCTGAAGTGAAACTACCCTCGATGTCACGACACGGCCCTCTTGTGTCACTACATACCCGTGTGGTTGGTTGCAACATCGCGGGCCTGTGTTGCAAGCAAACTCTTACGCAACCCAAAAATTCCTGCACATTAATTATGTTTTTGAGGGATATTAGGAGTATTTGTCTTATTCAAACTCTAAGGACATCAAGAATATTTTAGGCACTTTAATATTCTGAGTTTAGCCTATATAAAGACCATTGTAATTATTTTAAACACATAATTTAAGGGTTTTGATTATTAGGTTTTTTTCTTTTCATTCTTAGTTTTTACTTAGGTTATTTATGTCTTGTAATTAGAAGATCCTACTCCGAAGTGAGACTTAAGCAAGTGGAGATTGTTCCAGAGCCATACTTTCATCGATAAATCCAGGAGCATCTCTTTTCCTTATTCTATTCTTTATATCTCTTTCTTTAACATTGTTAGATGAATGTTTGTGTAAAGATTAGAATGAATTTATGCTTTACACATATTTTGCATGTTTTAATTGTTTTAACTTAATTAATTGATTGAATGATAAAGTTTCTTAGTGGATCAGCTGTTTGGGAGAAGAAGAACTTAAACCCTAGGCTTGACGATCCTAGGAAGTCCTTTAGGTAGGAATTAGCCCAAAATTGGTATGGCCTATCTATGAACAACTTAACCCTGAGCGGATTTGGACTATGAGCTCGGAAGATAAGTAGTCATTGTCGACTCGTTATTTTAGTAGATGATCAGAATATCCTGCTAGGGTATCGACTAGTTGATTGGTTAGAACCCTATATCAATAATTAATTAGGTAAAAAAATTGGATTTAGGCTAAAGGAACTCGTGTATTCGAAACAAGGGATATGAGAAGCCAATACATGAACAATTGGATCTAGGCTAAAGGAATTCGCATACTCTTATGGTTGTAAAAGAGGTAAGCATTCACCACAACATTCGTTTCCATGCCCATGTTTGCATAAGCAGGCAACAACCATTTATTTCATCGATCGATTCTCACATAACCCTGCAAAGAACCCCATAAAATTACATTAAAATTTCAAACCCTAGTTGAATCTACTGACATCCTTAAAAGACTCCAGTAAAGGAAGACACATGTAGTGGACTTTATTATTAGACTTTTTTGGCAACAACATTCATTCTATAACCCAAAGTATCCAAACTCTAGCATATTGATCCTTCTTCTCAACAACTACATGTTGTGGAGGGCCAGTTGGACAAGCCTCTCCTATCACATGCATGTCACCTAATTCTTATCTAATTCCTTTTCTGGCTTATCCTTAGACAAGATGGTGCCCAAAAACAGATGGCAATTGTATGTCACATCAACGTTACTAGCTTCGTTATCGTCTGTTTTTCAATTAGAAGGCCAGTTATTAAAGCATCATCTTCTTGTATTATAATCACTTCCTCACATTAAAAATATAATGTATGCATTTTTGGCTTCCATCTTGCCAACAAGATGACAAGCAACTTATCGTACTAAACTTCGTCATCATAGATGCCACATATAAACTAGTTGTCTTCAAGCATTTTTTAATCAGTGCATCAACCTACTAGAATTTTAGATTATGCCAAATTCAAACACTCGATCATCTAACTATTCAAAAAACTAAAAAATTGTAATATTTAATTCACAATTTCTTAAAAATATTTCCACAAGAATTAAAAAAAATTTAAAACACAGTTGAGTTTTTAACTTTATCATATTGACAATTATAATTTGTTGTGTGTTCTTCTTAAAACCTTGATGCGTGCTTTTTTCCAAGAAAAGAAGTACAAAATAACAAACTTTTTTAGGGTTTGAGTGAATTTTGGGAGGAAAGAAAGAAATAAATGGCGAAATATTTATAGAGTGGAAGTCGATTCCCATAGTTTTTTACTTCTACTAATCAAATAGGTTGGTTGGTATAATGAATATATAATTCCCTAGTCAAAGCTTAAAAGACTTAGACTAGACTACTCCTGATATGCAAGGTATGACTTCCTGTGGTGATTTGAAAAAAACCTTAAACTCGATACCTACGAATATAGAGAGTTATCTTATATATATACTAACTTTTAAAAAGACATATTCTAAAAGAACACAATAATTAAGTCAAAAACCTAATTCTATCCATGTTGATATATATACTAGTATGGTGCACTCACGCTTCACTTAAATACTTGTTTGAATATCAAAATATACTCTAAGCAAGATTTTTAGAACCAGACTGATGGTCGAACGGATTAGGCCACTAGTTTGTACAGTTGGATTAAATAAATCAGTAAAAAATCATTAAAATAAAAAAAATTAGTTAAATCGGTTTCTAACTTGGTTCAATCGGTTTGTGAACTAACCGATCTTATGCCTCTCTTCGAACTGATACCTCGGCCGATTCTTGATCCAACCAGCCAATGTGGTTCAAACAACCATGATTAATGGCTAGTTTAGCATTTTTAAGAAGAAATTTTGGGACAAAAAGCACTTTAAGATAAAAGCATTGGTAAACAATATGCTTTTGAGCTTTTCAAAAGTGTTTTTAGGAAAAAAAATGGTTTGTAAAAGCACTTTTTTAGCCAAAAGTAGAACCACAAAATTTTAGTTTTTGCTAAAAAATGTTTTTTGACCCAAAAGAACTTTTAAGAAGCAATGCTAAACTAAGCCTAAGTCTTTACACTTCGTACATTTGGAAATCGGTCCTTATAATTTTATTTTTCCATATTAAGCCCTCTATTTTTTTAATTTAAAAATATACTTTCAAATTATATATAACCACGTAACATTATAATTGAAAAGTTAATGTTACTAATGATTTAAGCTAATTAATAACATTATAAAAATATTGAATTAATTAAGAACAATATAAAAATATAGATACCAAATTATGTTAGAAAATAAAGTATGAGGATTAAATCTCAAATTTAAGCATATTAGAAGGACTAAAACTAAAAATTTATGATTTTTAAAAATGAAAGGAAAAAAAAAGAACATAATGGGTTTGTGCCATGTGTCAGCATAAGGAAGCATATCAGAAGGACCAAAATTGAAAATTAACCATTTTTACAAAATGGAAAAAGAAAAAGAACATGGTGGGTGTGTGCAACTTGTTAGCATGAGAGGACCTTCATATTGAATATACTAGTATGGTTTCCCAAACTTTACAATGGGTTAATTATTTGTTTTGAAAAATTCTAGAGTAAAAATTTGAATGTTAAAATATGTTGTAAGTCCTTATTGTAACGGTCTGATTCTCAGTGGTACTGAAAAATGTAGTTTTAGAACCCTATTTCAATAAACTGAGTCTGTAAATATTAAATATGAATCTTTATGAAGATAATATAAAAATACATTAAAGATTGGTCTAGTAATTATTGTCTAATTAATAGTTAATTAAGGCTCAGGGACTAAATTATAAAAGTCCAATTGCTATAGATTTTTAATTGACAAAAGACTTGATGACTTAAATTGGAATTAGCCAAAGATTTAAAATCGTAAATAAATTATTTTCCAATGGGAATTATTGGATGATGATGAAAGATTACACTAACCATGCTTAATGAATTGATTAAGTTAATTAAAGCATGATTAGCTTAATTAAATTAAGTCTTAATCTTCCAATATAAATTAAGTTGTTGGACGAGAATGTTATCTTCTCCATCCATCCTATCAATTTTCGTAACTTGAAGGAATAAAACTTAGGAAATGTTCATGGCATTCAACCATTAATTGATCAAGATTTAGATCAAATTGGAGCTAAAAGAGGAAAAGCAAAAATTATGAATTAGTCCCTAGAGTATCCACTCTTTTCACATTTTGAACAAGTAAGTTTATATGAAACTTACTATCTTATTTTATATCATGTGTGGTTTTTTGTTTGATTTCATATATAAGTTTTGATATAATTAAGATACTAGTGAATTCGGCATGTTTGGCTAGTAAATGACTAAATTGAAATATTATATGATCGTTGTCTTTGACGAAATAGTATAGGGTACAACATAAATTTTGGATGATTACAGGGATTGGTAATGATACATATATGGAAATAATGCCAATGTGAACTTAGTAAAAGGTTAGGATACAATTGGCATGCTAATAGGGTTATACACACACTTAATCAACGATTTTACATGTTATAACGAGGTCTAACATTTGTTGTAGATTCTTAGGTTATATGTAACATAAGTTTAGCCTGTACGAGCAACCTAATATAAAATTAGCTTGTGTGAGCAATCTTAATATAAATTTAGCTTGTATGAGCAACCCTGATGTAATTTCAGTTTATGTGGTCAACATAGTTCATCTGTGTATCCAAGTCAATTTTACTATAGTTTCATCGGGCGATATTCATCTTAATTGAAATGGAAAAGCTTGAAAATGCATTGAATATGAAATGGTATATGTTTATAACTAGTTATATGATATGAAATTGCTTTGGTATTAAATGATATTATTCAAGATATACAAGTATGTCTAACCTATTTGAATGTTAATGTTGGAAAATGATGACTTTAAGCATTATGTGCCAAAGATAGCCAAATTGCATGTCAAAGTGATGGGTAATTGTTTTACTTCTAAGTGATCAAGGTAAGTTTAGTGTTTCTATTTGAACTTACTAAGTATTCTTAATGCTTACTCTAGTTGTTTTATTCCCTTGTAGACCGTTACCTTGCAAAGCTTGCTCAGTTGGATCAACGTGGAGTTCACATTATCATCGAGAAGATAGAATTGTGTCTATTTTGAGTTTAGACATTGTGGCATGTATATAAGGGTACCTTGTTGAGTAAATGGTCATTTTAAGTTAGTTGTTATATGATAAATGTGGTAATGGTTAAATTTGAATGCTTAACATGGTAATTAACTAATAGTTGCATGATTTGGTTAAGGTTGATGCTTTTATGAATGATGATCATAAGTTTTGGTATGGTTTTAAATTTCAAAGGTTGTAAATGAGTTAGTTGAAATACCTAGTTGGATGAATGAACTTAAAAATGGTATATTGTAAGTTAAGCATGTTATATAGCTTGGTATATGCTTTGATCATCTCAATCAAAGTTTATTAAATTGTTTAGTTCTTAGTTTGCATAATGAAACATGTTTGGGATGGTATATGAGATGCTTTAGGTATAAATGGTTGAAATGGAAAATTGAATATGCTTAAATAGAGAATATGTTTAGTATGTGATGCTAAATGGTTGATTCCAAGAGTTATAAGATTGTTTTAGATTGACTTGTTATGTTTTGAAATAGGAAGAATTGGAAGAAGAATGGATGTGATGACATGTTGTGGTTGGAAACAATGGAATATGTATCGAAGGTGCATTTTGCCAAAAACAGGGGCGATGTCACAACCATGATGGCCCGACGTTGCAACATTGTCCGATAGTGAGTGGAGTCGCGACGTAACTCACTGAGTTGAAAAAGCCATGACGTGGAATTTATGAATTATGGCGTTGACCCGAGATTTTTAAAACTTCACAATTGGATCCTAATTCAACCTTAGGTTCACAAAAAAGCTTTCATAAGCTCGTGTGAGACTCAGAAATGGTTGTGTTGTTTATTATGTAAGTGAATTACATGTAATTCCATGTATAAATGATTGATGATGTATATTTGTCTAAAGTTGCTCCGGCAACAAGTGTAACATTCTATAACTCGAACTCGGTGATCAGGTCAGGCACCTATACACTTCGTAAACTTAAATTTTAGTCCCCCTACTTTTATTTTCTGAAGTTTAGTCCCTTTCCTTTTAAAATTTAAAAATCTAGGTCCAATTGCTACCACCGTTAAAATTCTTCTGTCAAATTCATTGTTGTCACATTAGACTTTAAAAAAAAATCAGTTGGTACTAATGTAATAAAAAAATAACATTGAAAATACTAGTGTGGATTTCTTTTATCTTAAAAACACTTATTTGAATTCATCATAATATTTTTTTTAGTTGGAATAATGTTCTTAAGAAAAAATGACATCCACATTGTAATTGAAATAGTTAATATTAACTATATATTAACTATTTAGGCTAACTAATGACACTATAAAAGTAAAGGAGCCAAATTATGTAAATAAATTAAAGTATATGGATTTCATCAAAGTATCAAAATAGTATAGGGATCAAAACAGAAATTTGCTCATTGTCTTATAATGTCAACAAAGGCAAACCCAATAGTATAGGACTAAGTCTTGAGGGGGACTAGTAAATTTTTTAAAAATTTTAGGAGTTTAATAAAGAAAATTTAGGAGTCTAATTAAAATTAAGATTATGAGAATTTTAAAAATTTTAAGAGAGCTTAATTAAAATATTTTAAAAAATTAAAAGGTATAATGTGAATTTTCAAAATTTAAAGGGTCTAATAAAAATTTTCAAAAAATTTCAAGGAAGAAATTAAATTTTCTCAATTTTTTTTAAAGGGGCAAAACCCCTTAAGCCACCATAATGGTTCGCCTCTGAACCCAAATATAACCCTTAAGGCATTCAAATTATATATATAACCACATAATATTACAATAGAAAAGTTAACAATATTAACTTTTTGGTATTACTAATAACATTATAGAAATATAGGGATCAAATTATGTTAGAAATTAAATTATAAAAATTAAATCTCAAATTTAGGTAGACTAAAATTGAATTTTTAACATTTTTTACAATGTAAAAGGAAAAAAAATCCTATACCCAAATGACCGTCCTTTTATTTATAATTTTAAATTATTAAATTAATAAATTACTTTTCAATTTTTATCATTCTTTTTTTTTTTGAAATAAGCAGTCTGTTTTGATTAAAACATAAAGTCCAAAACAAACAAAACCAATGCAAAATAGCTATCCAAAAACAAAAAATCAGCAACAACAAAATCAGGTAGAAAATCAAAAGCAAACTCGTGAAAACCAAACACAAAAACAACAAGAAACATCTTCCAAACCTAGCAAAAATAGCAAACCTTAAACGGCCAAAAACCTCTATAGTTGGCAAGCAAAGACACCAAACAAGATATTGGGTTGATATTCCTCAAGAAAGACCACATTTCTCAACCAAGAACTTCGAAAGAAAAGAGGAGGGGACTACGGTGGTTGGTGAAAATGACGATCCAGATTGGCTAGTTCCAGAAACTTAAGCGAAGCATCCTCAACCCAAAAAGAATCTTCTGAGTGTTTCATACCTTCAGGCGCCATCGCATGCGGAGCAGCATTACCTTCTCCTGCTACGAATTCGAATTGACAAGATGTGGATCCTTTCAACATGTTGTGTAGATCCCAGATAATCGACCTCAATTCTGAATTATCTTCCCCTTGTGCCTTTAGATTTTTGATAACTGTTTTTGAATTGCTCTCCAAAATAACATTAGAGAAACCAATATCCGTCCCAAATTGGAGTCTGTACAAAACAGCAATTGCTTCTGCCAACGCCACCATCTGAGCCACAATTTGTATTCTAAAACCCAATCCCATACGATAACCTTCATTGGTCCTCATTAGAAACCCTGAAACTACTTTATTATTAACCACAGAGAACCCAACAACATTCACCTTGACCCAATCCCTAGGTGCAGGTTCCCATTTACATTAAGTTGGTGGTCTAGGATGCTTCAAAACTCTAGTCACATCATTAAAATCCCCCCATACCCTCGAATAAAGGTAACTACTTCTTCCACACTTTGCATTTTCCTTTCATGAAGTAGTTTATTGCGGGCAAACCAGATTACCCATAGTGTAATGGCAATTTCCTCTTTGTTGTTTCTGGCTGAATTTGCAAACAACGAATTTAACCATTCATCAAAATTCAAATCCGCAATAGACCATGGCCACTGATAATTTAACTTTGTCCAAATCTGCATAGCAAACGCACAGTCTCGCACAACATGTAAGTTCGATTCGCTATACCTGACATCGTGGGCAAATATTATCATGCATGATTCTTCGGGAATATAAGTTTTGAAAAGTAAGGACGAAATTCTTCGCAAATCGCCATAGTAGAATTTGAATTTTCGAAGGCATGATAAACTCCATATTTGCTTAAAATTTATCTATTCTAAATGACTCAAAAGAGCAAGCACTGAAATGGCTTTATAATCACTTTTCACTGAATAAATACCCAAATTTTTATTTAACTAAAAAACTTTATCAGGTTGATTTGTAGTAAGGAGAGGAATACTTACAATCTTGTTAGCTTCTCCCTCCAGAAAGGCAGAAAAGATTAATTGTATGTCCCATCTATTTAGGTTTTGAAGAATCAGGTCACTCACATGATCCAAACCCTCAACTCTCCTTGTAGTAATACAAGTTCTGCTCCTCCCTAGAAGCCAACAATCTTCCCATATCGAAACCGATAATCCAGCACCAATTTGCCACCCAAGACCAGATTGTAAGAGGGCTTTAGAACACCAAATACTTCTCCAAATCAGGGATGGATTAGAGCCTAATGAGGAATCAAGAAAAGTAGTTCCATTGTAATAATTAACGCAAAGTAATCTAGCAGTTAACGGACTAGGGGTTTCTATTAAACACCATCCTTGCTTTGTTAGTAAAGCAATATTAAACTTAGAAAGATCTCGAAAACCCATACCTCCTTCACCCTTCGATAAGCACATCAAGTTCCATGAACACCAATGGAAACCCTTTTTTCCAGCTTTCTTTTGCCACCAAAATCTAACAATAACAGACTCCAATTCTCTACAAAAAGAATTAGGTAGAAAAAGTAAGATATAGCATACATAAGAATAGTTTGAAGAACAACTTTAATTAATACTTCTCGACCTCCCACCAAAAGAATTTTAGAACCTCAACTAGATACACTTGTCAACATTCTATCATTTATCTTCCTAAAAGCCCCCCTTTTTTTTATTTCTTCCCACAATTGAAAAGAGCCCTAGGTACTTCTCTTTACTCGTATTTGGGTCAACACCTAGAATTTGGCACACCCCATTGCGGTTCTGTGAATAACAATCGAACTAAAAAACATTCCAGACTTGTCAAAATTGATCAATTGACCCGAACACTAGGCATAGATGTCCAATCTTGCTTTAAGCGCCTCAGCTGCTTCAATTGTAGCCTCCCCAAATATAAGATTGTCATCAGTAAAAAACAAATGGGTGATTAAGGAAACATACCTATTAATTCGAATAGCTCTGAGATCACTAGTCGTGACTGCCATACTAAGAAAAGTCGACTGACCCTCTCCACAAATGAGAAATAAATAAAGACTAAATGGATCTCCTTGTCTGAGTCCCCGAGAAGGAAAAAACACATTCCCTACCTCCCCATTCATAACCACAGAATATGATACTGTTTCGACACAGCACATAATTTTTCAATCCGAGACTCCAAAAAACCCATATGGCGAAGCATGGCCATGATAAAAGTCCATTCGACCTTATCATACGCTTTGCTAATATCAAGTTTTAACGCAAAACGCCTAACTTTCCCAATTCTTTTTTTCCTCATAGAGTGAAGAATTTCATAAATAGCAATAATATTATCAGTAATAAGCCTGCACAGGACAAGTGCACTCTGTGCCTCATCAATAAAAAAATGGACTTTTTGAAAACAGTTCACTAACATCTTTGCAATGATTTTATTGAGGATATTGCAAAGACTTATGGGTTGGGATTGTGACATGAGTGTAGGACAACTCACCTTAGGAATTATAACAATCCTAGTGTGATTTGTTCCAGCAATATCAAAACCCATTTTAAACTATCAATATAGAATTGCACAACCTCTTTGCCAGCTATATGCCAAAACCATTGATAGAAGACTACACCCAAGCCATCCTCCCCCGACGCTTTCAATAGATTCATAGATTACAAAGCCATACAAACTTCTTCATAGTTAAATCTTTATCAAGATCCTCATTCATACTATCAGAAATACATGGAACAACCCGGCCAGAATTACATCAGGATTGCTAACACCACTTGATGTGAAAAGCGTAAAGAAATAATCATGGGCAGTTGACAACATTTCCTCAGTATTCTCATACTGTCAACCCAAAGGGTCCATGAGCTTTTCTATTTTATTCCATCGTCGTCTATCAGAAGAAAACTTGTAAAAAAATAGTGTGTTTCGGTTACCATTTTTGAGCCAATTGGCTCTTGCACGCTGCTGCCAATAGAGCTCCTCACGATCGGCTTCTAAATTAAGGGCAAATTTAGTTTCAAAAATTTCTCCCAAGACCTCATCAGATGGGAATTCATCATTTAATCGACTGAGATGCATTTCAAGAGCCTTTTCTTTCCTAATATGATGAAACCACAATTCTAAACCCATCCAAACGCTTTTAATCTATTTGGCACATCTCCATGAAATACATTCCATAATCTTTGTACTTCCTCCTTACAAGTACCCTCTAAAAGCCACGCCACTTCAAATTTGAAGTGCCACAGTTTTGAAACCAATCGGTTTGCAATAATAATGTGCAATGGTCTGAATGAGAGTGAGAAATAAAAATCAAAAATAAATTACATCAAACCTCGTTGGCCACCCCTCGATCAAGTCGTTCCCTTATGTTATTCTCACTAGTTTTTCCTCTCACCCATGTAAACCATTGACCAACATAGCTCAAATCAGTAAGAGTAAAATCAGACAAAGCTTTTTGAAATTTAGACATTTGAAGCTTCCTTCGAGGTAATCCTCCTTTCTTCTCTGGCAAATAAAATATTTCATTAAAATTGCCAATAACCAACCAATGGACATGTAAGCAATAATCCAAAGCCCCCAATAAAATTCAAGATGCCTCTCTCTTACTTCCCACTGCCGCACCATAAAAACCTGTACATCTCCAAGTATTCCATTTTGTATCCTCATCAATCATAACATCAATATGACGTCTTGAAAAAGACCGGAGTGAGACCTTACAATTGCTATGCCAACCCAAAGATAGACCTGTACTTTGACCATCTGACTCAACATCAACCCTATTTTGAAAACCACATTTACGTCTTATCACTTCCATCTTAGAACTCTATAGTTTTGTTTCAGTTAAAAAAATACAGAGGGATTAATGTCACTAAGCATATGCCAGAGACGATGAACTATTCGAGGCCTCTTCAAGCCTCGATTCCAACACAATCCTCAAATTCTCAATATGCTCAGACTCATCTCGTGAATAGATCAGAATATCATCAATGAACACCATAACAAATCTGTCTTAATACAGTCTAAAGATCTTATTCATCAAATCTATAAAAATAGTAGGAGCATCAGTTAGTCCGAAAGGCATAACGAGGAATTCATAATGTCCATACCTCGTTCTAAATGCAGTCTTAGGTACATCTGAGTCTTTAACTCGCAACTGATAATAACCCGATCTCAAATCAATCTACGAAAACACTGTTGCACCTTTTAATTGATCAAACAAATAGTCTATCCTTTGCAACAGATACTTATTCTTTATCGTAACTTTGTTGAGCTGATGATAATCAATACATATTCTCATTGACCCGTCTTTCTTCTTCACGAACAATACAGGCACACCCTAGGGCGAAAGACTTGGTTCTATCTGTTAACTCTTGCAACTGAGCTTTCAACTCTTTCAACTCTGTCGGAGCCATTTTGTACGAAGCTATAGATATCGGTGAAGTTCCTGGTACTAACTCAATAGCAAACTCAACCTTTCTGACTGGTGGTAAACCAGTAATTCTTTTGGAAATACATCCGAAAACTCACAAATAACAGGTACAGAATCAATCTTTAATTCAAACACCTTTTTATCCAGTACGTATGCAAGATATGCATCATAGACCTTTTTCATACATTTCTGAGCTACCATAAACGATATCATAATAGGTAATTCGCTCAAATCATCAAACTCAGTCCAAAGAATTTCACCGTTTTGACATTTCAATTCGATAATCTTTCTTCTACAATTCACAACTGCATCATGCATAATCAACCAATTCGTACGCAAAATCACATCGAACTCATCAAATGGCAAAAGCATCAAATCAGCTGAAAAACAGTGACCCCTAGTCTTTAAAGGACAGTTCTTACATACTTTGTCAACTAGAACATACTTGCCTAAGGGGTTCGATACTCTAATCACAAACTCAGTAGACTCAACATATAAACTCTTATTAGACACCATATTCATGCATATATATGAATGAGTTTATCGTGGACCAATCAATGAAATAACATTAGTGTCGTAAAGAGAAAATGTATCGGTAATAACATCTGGTGATGATGCATCTTTGCGGGCATGAATAGCGTAAGCTCTAGCAGGTACTCTGGCCTCAGATCTCATTGTAGAATCTTTCATTTTGCCATGATTACCACTTGCATTTCCCGTATTTCTTAGCAGCATCCATCGAGTAGTTATATTGCTTGATCTTGAATTCTAAGATTTATCTTTTTCATTTAACTCAAGATAATCTCGGATAAAATGATCTCGCGAACCATAACTGTAACAAGCTCTATTATTATTTTTCATCTAACAATCTCTAAAATGCGTCTTCTATACTGTTGATACTTAGGTTTCACATCTTTCACATTGCTAACACTCGATACTGATGTAGTTTGAGCCTTAAGGCTGGTGTATTGCTTTCCACGATCTCTATTGGAATATCCCACTGAAGCTGTAGCACCTCAAACCTAGCTAAAATGTTATGGTCGAATCTAGCGATGCCACATGAAATGGGGTTTGAAATCGAGATTGATAAGATAAAACCGTTCCAATTAATTAGCTTTTATTTAATTCGGAAAAACATGAACTTATTGATTTGCCTTAAAACATGTCTTTTAAGTATAAGCTTTTAAAACCAATTATCTACGAAACAAAAAATCTTAGTTTTTAGAAAAAAATCATGTTTTGGTGAGTTGCAGTTTAAAAATCCATAAAAACAGTATAAAATCCCAATTTAAAGCAAACAGTCCAAAGTCCTAACATTACAATAATAAATACCCAAAGATAATATAAAATCAAAAGCTGTAATAAAGCAGTTCAGTAGTGGTGGTCACCGTCGAGCCCTCCGCTACACCGATCCGCCTAAGTCTGGTGATTACCTGTACAGATTAAACAAAAAAATAGGTGAGTTTTCGCAAACTCAATGTGTAATCACAAAAAAATACATACAGATACACATCAGAAAATAATCAATTACAGTCTGGGGCCTGAGCCCATTATAGATTTAGTTTGGGCCTTGGCCTATTCAGATACAGTCACAGATATAATTTAGGGCCTTGGCCCATCTCAGATGCAATATGCAATAGCAGAAAATCAGAATCCTACCCACCAACCTCTACACACCATCTTCGTCCATCCTTACACACCATGTAGGGATTAAATCAACCCACCCATCCCTACACACCATGCTGTACCGAAATGTGGCACATAATAAAAAATTTGCAGTAGAGAGTGTCGTAAAGAGAAACTGTATCAGTAATAACATCTGGTGATGACACATCTTTGTGGGCGCGAATAGCGTAAGCTCTAGCAGGTACTCTGGCCTCAGATCTCATTGTAGAATCTTTCGTTTTGCCACGATTACCACTTGCATTTCCTGTATTTCTTAGCAGCATCCATCGAGTAGCTATATTGCTTGATCTTGAATTCTAAGATTTATCTTTTTCATTTAACTCAAGATAATCTCAGATAAAATAATCTCGCGAACCATAACTGTAAAAAGCTCTATTATTATTTTTCATTCAACAATCTCTAAAATGCGTCTTCTACACTGTTGATACTCAGGTTTCACATCTTTCACATTGCTAACACCCGATACTGATGTGGTTTGAGCCTTAAGGCTGGTGTATTGCTTTCCACGATCTCTATTGGAATATCCCACTGAAGCTGTAGCACCTCAAACCTGGCTTAAATGTTATGGTCGAATCTAGCGATGCCACATGAAATGGGGTTTGAAATCGAGATTGACAAGATAGAACCGTTCCAATTAATTAGCTTTTATTTAATTCGGAAAAACATGAACTTATTGATTTGCCTTAAAACATGTCTTTTAAGTATAAGCTTTTAAAACCAATTATCTACGAAACAAAAAATCTTAGTTTTTAGAAAAAATCGTGTTTTGGTGAGTTGCAGTTTAAAAATCCATAAAAACAGTATAAAATTTCAATTTAAAGCAAACAGTCCAAATTCCCAACATTACAATAATAAATACCCAAAGATAATATAAAATCAAAAGCGGTAATAAAGCAGTTCAGTAGTGGTGGTCACCATCGAGCCCTCCGCTGCACCGATCCGCCTAAGTCTGGTGATTACCTCTACAGATTAAACAAAAAAATAGGTGAGTTTTCGTAAACCCAATTTGTAATCACAAAAAAATACATACAGATACACATAAAAAAAATCAATTACAGTCTGGGGCCTGAGCCCATTATAGATTTAGTTTGGGCCTTAGCCTATTCAGATACAGTCACAGATATAATTTAGGGCCTTGGCCCATTTCAGATGCAATATGCAATAGCCGAAAATTAGAATCCTACCCACCAACCTCTACACACCATCTTCGTCCATCCTTACACACCATGTAGGGATTAAATCAACCCACCCATCCCTACACACCATGTTGTACCGAAATATAGCACATAATAAAAAATTTCCAGTAGAGCTGCCAGATAACAGGCTTAATAGCCTTTCAGACACTTCCTCCAGATAAAAATAAATCACCCTGATGCACTACAACATACAAAAAATGTCATGCTGTTATGCAATTATAGCACATACATTCAGATATCATAATTCATGCTCGGTACAGAAATCAGATAGACAGATCACACATATAAGGGTCTAAGTAGGGCTTACCGATAATTCAGTAGGTCCACAATCGACTTGGGCGACCCGTGCAACCTTAGACAACTTTTCAAAAAAAATAGGCTTATACGCCTGTGTGGCCCACACGGCCCAAATTAGCCTTGCCGTGCGATTCGTTTTTAATGTAACTCATGCTAGCTAAATATTCATATATATTTTCACTATTTACTTATATGTTCATTCAAAGTTGTCTACTTGAGTCATTGTCACTAAATTATTTATATCCTGAGCTACAGAATTCCAAATTAAGATCCGCTTGATGTTTTTGAAACTAGACTCAAATCCCTTTCTACATAAAATTTTCAGAATTTACAGTTTATCAAATAAGTACAGTAAAATCTTCAAATTTATCCCTATTCTGCTATTTGACTACTTCAACCTCTCCTTACTAAAAATTATTTATCTCTTAGTATGGAATTTGGATGATGTTTCCGTTTGTTTTTATTGAAAATAGACTCATTAAGGATTTAAACATATAAATTTAAGCTCCTAATTATTTTTTTACAATTTTTATGATTTTCCAAAGTCAGAATAGGGGAACCCAAAATCATTCTGACATTGTCTCACAAAATTTATTATATCTCATAATTTACAATTCCATTGCTTACACTATTTCTTCCATGAAAAACTAGACTCAATACTTTAATTTCATATTTTATTCAACCTTTAACTCAATTTTCACTATTTTTAATGATTTTTTAAAGTCAGACAATTGTTGCTATCCAAAACTATTTTAGTGCAAAATATTGATTTCCAAGTTTATAACACCCTTGTTTCTTGCATAAAAGTTTATAACACCCTTGTTTCTTGCATAACTTTCTCTTATTTCTCTTATTTCTCAATAGCAAGCATTTTCAGCTTTTCACTGAATCCCGTTTTCTGGGTTTCAAGTACACATTTGGTATCGATTCGCTGTGCAGAGTAATCTGAGCCTTCATAAACCTATATTTGACAAATATATCCCTTAATTAATCACTTGATTCGTCAATCAAACCAAATATCACCAACATAAAACTCGAGAAACTAAACCAACGATGATTCAAAAACTTACCCTGACTAATCCGATAACCAGTCCTCTCCACACACTAGAATATCTGCTTAAAACCTTTGAACAGCACCTAAACGAGAGTAAAACAAACCCTTTGTTAAATTCCTAATCAAAATACGATAACTAAGGGAAAAATTCCACTTATCAAAATAGATGAAGTCGAAATTTTCACCCAAAGAGATGACTCGCAAAAAAATACAGAAACGAAAAGAGTAGGGAAAAGAAAAGAGAATTTCAGCTATAGAGCAAGAGAAGAACTGATCAAGAAAACGAAAAGAGAGGGGAAAGAGAATAAATAAGATTCGGCCAACAAAAACCAAAAGTGAACAAGAAGGGAGAAGAAACGGCAAAGAAACAAAAGTCTAACATCAGAAAATTTGTGGGGAAAAAAGAAAATAAAAAACTGATAAGAAGAAAATCTTATTTTGATAACTTCTCCCCAATTATCTCCTAAAAACACTCCCTATTAACCCACTAAAACACAACTACCCAGCAATCCAGTTTAATTTGAACTCTACCATGCCACACGCCTCAAATAAAAATTAATATCCCTGCTTGCGATGGGACTCGAACATAGGACCTCCTACACACTAACACTCCGCTTAACCACCATATCAGCAAGCCTATTCTAATATATTTTTACCAACAATCAAATAAAAGCCTACTGAATAAGAGTAAGGCCTAATTCATTCAAAATACCAAAATTTTCCCAAGTGAAGGCTTGAACTTAGGACCTCCCAAACACTCTTAGAACACATAACCACTGCTGACAGATATTTGTGTCATAATTTCACAATAAGAAATTAGAAATTTTGGGGTGTTACAATTCTACCCCCTAAAAGAAAATTTCACCATCGAAATTTACCTGATCAGAAGAGGTGAGGGTACTGCTAACACATCACATCTTTAGGCTCCCACGTGGCCTCCTCGGTACAGTGATTACGCCACAGAACCTTTACCAGAGGAATAGGCTTTCTCCTCAGAACCTTTACGTCTCGATCCAGAATCTGAACCGGCTCCTCCTCAAAGGTCAAATCTAGCCTAACCTCAATCTCATCCACTGGAACAACATGTGTAGGACCAGAGCGGTAGCGCCTCAACATAGAGACGTGAAACACGTCATAAATTTGATCCAACTCTAGAGGCAGTTCGAACTGATAAGCGACTGATCCCACTCCCTTCAGAATCATGTATGATCCAATAAACCTAGGGCTCAACTTGCCCTTACGACCAAACCTCAAAATCTTATTCTATGGTAAGACCTTGAGGAACACGAAGTCCCTTACGGAATACTCAATCTCTTGATGCTTTAGATTTGCATAGGATTTTTGTCTGTCAGATGCCGCTTTTAGACGATCCCGAATCAGTCTAACCTTATCCTCAGTCTCTGATACTAACTTAGGACCCAAAACACATTGCTCACCCAACTCAATCCAATATAAAGAAGTGCGACACTTACGACCATACAGTGTCCTGCAAGGTGCCATCTGGATGCTAGACTAAAAACTGTTATTATAGGAGAACTCCACTAGTGGCAAATAATCCTCCTAACTGCCTCAGAAATCAATAGCACAACTCCTGAATCTGAGTCTTAAGCTCGACAAGCACCTTCGGTGCCATTCGATAGGGAGCGATGGATATTATAGCTATACTTAGAAGTAGCTCAATCCCAAATTCCAACTCGCTATTAGGAGGCAACCTCGATAGCTCCTTAGAAAAGACGTCTGAAAAATCCTTTACCGTTTTGACATCCTTAACTGTAGAATCCCCAGAATTTGAAACACTTACGTAAGCCAAAAATGCCTCACATCCCTTATGAACCATTTTCTTTGCCACCAGTGCAGAGATCACATTAGATAATTAATTCCAGTGTTCTTCAATCATGACTACCTCCTTATCCTCCTTAGTTCTTAGTACGACCCTCTTAGTCGCACAGTCCAAGCTAACACGATGCTTGACCAACCAATCCATCCCCAAAATCAGGTTGAACTCCCCAAATTGAAGCTCTATCAAATCAGCCATGAAGATTGCCCCTTTGTACCTCTAAAAAAACGTCCCTATACAGTTTGTTAACTCTAACAGATTGCCCTAACAGGCTCAGTACCGTAACCTCTCAACTGAAATCCCCAAGTTTCCAGATATGTTGCTAGCTATGTATGAGTGAGTAGACCCTATGTCTATCAAGGTAATATACAGTACATCAAGAATAAAGAACGTACCCGTGATAACGTCTGAAGCATCTCCATCCTCTCGGCGTTGAGCAGTACAAACTAGAGCCAACTGCCTCGCCTTAGCCTGTCCAATCCTCTACCCGGTACTCACTACTCATGACCCATACCATTACCACCTCTGACCTACCCACAGCCCCTCGGTGGCTGCTGCACTACCTTTTATGGTTGTGTCATACCAGTACCCAGAGCTTGCATCTGATCGGCCCTTAGCGGACACTTCCTAATACGGTACTCTAATGACCCACACCGCAAGCATGCCCCAGTCTTTCTCTAACACTCGCTCTAATAGCGTTTACCATAATCAGTACATGGCTGTAGTCCAGTAACAGTAACAGGGGGCTCAGCTCTAACCAGCCCATCAGCTTTGTCATTTTTCTTAGGCCTCTGTACAAAACTCGAAAGCTCTGAATCCTTCATGTTCTTACCCCTCTCGCGGTCACAGTTCTGGCGCTCAGCGTGCTTAACCTCATCGGTGATTTTCGTCTTCTCCACCAGTGCAGAAAAATCATGCTCCCTCTGCGGAGCTATCAGGACTCTTAAATTATTTCTAAGTCCATCCTCAAAACGAATACATCGCTCATACTCAGAGGCCACCATAACTCGCAAATAGCAGTTTAACCGTAGGAACTCGGCCTCATACTCAGACATTGATCAATCTCCCTGAGTCAGATTCAAGAATTCTCTCCTAAGGGCATCCACAGAGCTCCCCTACATATTTACCCTGAAAGGCGGTCTTAAACAACTCTCAGGTTAGACGTTTGAGCTGAGTGCCCTCCTTAACAGTAAGCCACCACTGATAAGCCTCATCCCTCAACAGTGAGACTGCACCCTTTAACTTCTACTCTAAGGTACAGTCTAAGTTTTCTATGATCCTCTCCATAGCTTCAATCCAGTACTTGGCTACATTAGGGGCAACTCTAGTGACACCCCTAAAGAGCTTAGCTCCATTGGACCGGAGTCATTCCGTAACTGACCCTCAGCCCTCAGATCCAGTATTGGGTCCAACGACCATCTTTAAAATCCTTAGCATAGCCTAGGACAATACGTCATCCCCAACAATACGATCTTGAGACCCAGTCTCAGTAGCAGGCAACACTAGTGTCTCACTTGTATCCAAATTCGGTATGCTACCCAGTGAAGAGGACTTAGCTCGAGCTCCTCTGCGGCCTCTACCTCGGCCTCTAGTACACCGTCCATGGATATCTCGTGCGTTGATTGTCTAATCACATTTATCTTTATTAACAGTTTTATGAACCAGTTACAGTTTCAGTGTTTATTAGCAAATATTTTATGTAAAACAGTATCAATTATTCAGAGTTTATTTTCGTAAATCGCAGTCTCACTACAATTTTCAATTTCTCTATAATTTTTAGTATACACTAACTAGAGTGTTTTCAGTACAGTTTACTACCTATAGTAGTTTCAGAATATACTATCCATAACAGTTTCAATTTAAAACAAATCACAGTTCAGAATACTTACAGGATCAACGCCGAAAACTCGGTGTGCCATTTACTCAGTAAAAACATTTCAAATCATTTGAAAATCAATTAATTTTTCGAAAGTCCAATTTTTATAAAACCTATAATCCACAGCTGAGTTTTGTAACCTGGCTCTGATACCACTAATTGTAGTACGCTAAACCCGGCCTAGACGTTATGGCTAAATCTAGCCATGTCACATGGAATGAGATTTGAAATCGAGATTTACAAGTTAAAACCATTCCAGTTAATTAGCTTTTATTTAATTTGGAAAAACATGAAGTAGCTGATTTACCTTAAAACATGTCTTTTAAGCAGAAGCTTTTGAAACCAATTATTTTACGAAATCAAAAATCTTAGCTAATAGAAAAAATCGTGTTTTGTTGAGTTACAGTTTCAAAATCCATGAAAACAGTATAAAATCTCAATTTAAACCAAACAGTCCAAAGTCCCAACATTATAATAATAAATACCTAAAGATAATAAAAAATCAAAAGCTGTAATAAAGCAGTTCAGTAATAGTGGTCACCGTCGAGCCCTCCGCTGCACCGATCTGCCTAAGTCTAGGATTACCTATACAGATTAAACAAAAAAATGGGTGATTTTTCTCAAACTCAGTGTGTAATCCCCACAGAAAACATACATACAGATACACATCAGAAAATAATCAATTACAGTCTGGGGCCTCAGCCCATTACAGATTCAATTTAGGCCTTGGCCCATTCGGATACAGTCTCAGATATAATTTAGGGGCTTGGCCCATCTCAGATACAATATGCAATAGCAGAAAATCAGAATCCTCCCCACCAACCTCTACACACTATCTCAGTCTATCCCTACACACCATGTGGGGATTAAATCAACCTACCCATCCCTACACATCATGTTGTACCGAAATACGAGACATAATCAGAAATTTGCAGCGGAGCTGCCAAATAACAAGCTTAATAGCCTTTCAAACACTTCCTCTAGATAACAATAACCCACCCCGATGTAACGCAACATACAAAAGATGTCATGCTATTATGCAATTACAGTACATACATTCAGATATCCTAATTCATGCTCGGTAATGAAATCAGACAGACAGATCACTCATATAAGGGTCTAAGTAGGGCTTACCGACCATTCAGTAGGTCTACAATTGACTTGGGCACCCGTGCAACCTTAGACAACTTTTTAAAAAAAGGCACACAGCCCAAATTGGTCTTGGCCGTATGATTCATTTTTAATGTAACCCATGCTAGCTAAATATATAAATTTAAGGATTTAAACATATAAATTTAAGCCCCTAATTATTTTTTTTACAATCTTGATGATTTTCCTAAGTCAGAATAGGGGAACCCAAAATCATTCTGACCTCGTCTCACAAAATTTATTATATCTGATAATTTACAATTCCATTGCTTACACTGTTTCTTCCATGAAAAACTAGACTCAATACTTTAATTTCATATTTTATTCAACCTCCAACTCAATTTCCACTATTTTTAATGATTTTTTAAAGTTAGACTGTTGTTGTTGTCCAAAACTATTTTAGTGCAAAATGTTGATTTCCAAGTTTATAACACCCTTATTTCCTTTCTCTACAATTTTTTGCATCATTTTCTCTTATTTCTCTTATTTCTCAAGAGCAAGCAATTTCGACTTTTCGCCGAATCCTATTTTCTGTTTTTCGAGTACACACTTGATATCGATTCGCTGTGCAAAGTAACCCGAGCTTTCAAAAACCTATATTTGACAAATATATCCCTTAGTTAATCACTTGATTCATTAATCAAACCAAATATCAGAACATAAAACTCGAGAAACTAAACCAACGACAATTCGAAAACTTACCGCGATGAATCTGATAACCAATCGTCTCCACAAACTAGAATATATGCTTAAAACCTTTGAACAGCACCTAAACGAGAGTAAAATTAACCCTTTGTTAATTGCCTGATCAAAATACGATAACTAAGGGGAAAATTTCCACTCACCGAAACAGATGAAGTCGAAAGTTGCACCTAAAGAGATGACTCGCAAAAAAGTACAGAAATAAAAGGAGTAGGGAAAAGAGAAAAGCATTTCGACTATAGAGTAAGAGATGAACCGATCAAGAAAATGAAAAGATAGGGGAAAGAGAAGAAACAAGATTCGACCAAAAGGGAACAAAAACCAAAAGTGAACAAGAAGGGAGAAGAAATGACAGAGAAACAAAAGTCTAATGTCAGAAAATTTGTTGGGAAAAAGAAAATAGAAAACTGATAAGAAGAAAATCTTATTTTGATAACTTCTCCCCAATTATCTCCTAAAAACACTCCCTATTAACCTACTAAAACACAACTACTCAGCGTCCGGTTTAATTTGAACTCCACCACGCCACACGCTTCAAACAAAAATTAATTCCCTGCTTGCGAATGGACTCGAACACAGGACCTGCTACATATTAACACTCCGCTTAACCACCAGACCAGCAAGCCCATTCTGATATATTTTTACCAACAATCAAATAAAAACCTACTGAACAAGAGTAAGGCCTAATTCATTCAAAATACCAAAATTTTCCCAAGCGAAGGCTTGAACTTGGGACCTCCCAAACACTCCCAGAACACATAACCACTAAAGCTGATAGATATTTGTGTCATATTTTCATAATAACGAAATTAAAAATTTTGGGGCATTACAGAAGCTTTCGATCGATTAAAGTAGTCTCTGGATTTCTTTGACGAGAATTGATAAGGTTTACTCATCGATCTCTTCTTCGAGTCTCTTTCCTCTGAATCAACCTTTCTCTTTTCTCGGCTAAAGTCTTAGGCTTTGCAAGCCCCGTCAACTAACACAACAAATTCTTTTAAATCTAAAATCCCAACCAAAAGTTTAATATCTTCATTCAACCCATCAGCAAATTGTTTGCACATTATCTCTTCAGTAGAAACATACTCTCGAGCGTACTTGTTTAACCGTATGAATTCTCTTTCATTTTCGATTACAGTCATGCGACCTTGTTTCAATTCTAAAAAGTCTTTATATTTTTTATCCAAAAATCGTTGGCTGATGTATTTCTTTCGAAACTCGATCTGAAAGAATTCCCAGGTGACTCTCTCCCTCGGCACTACCAATACTAATGTATTCCACCACTGATACGCAGTATCTCTCAAAAGGGATATAGCACACTTTAAACATTCAGTTGGCTTGCAAGAAAGCTCGTCAAACACTCTAATCGTATTTTCAAGCCAAAACTCGGCTTTCTCAGGGTCATCATCAACATTAACTATGAACTCTTCAGCCTCATATTTACGGATCTTATTAACTGGAGGCTTATTCAATCTTAAAAGCTCAATTCCTTGAGGAGCTACAAGAATTGGTTGGGGATTAGGAGGGGATGGAGGTTGTTGAGTAGCCGGGTTCATACGAATGTATTGAGTGAACCACTTGTTCATCATTTGGAAGAAGGCTTCTCTAGCCTCTCATCCCTGGCTACCCATTACGGGTTTAGAATCAAACGGTGTTATCCATTGAGCGGGATTGAGCGCATTACTCTCAACCTCATCAGTTATAGCTCGATTGAGATCCATTTTCTATATGAAAATAATTTTTTTTTAAAATGTCAAGAGTCATCACACTATCACAGTTTATATATGGCATGCATAGCTAGACTCTTACTGTAACAGCCTAATTTTCAGTGGTGTCGGAACAGTGATTCGAGATCACTAAATCCGACAAATGAGTAGGAAATATTATTAATTTAGTGAGTATAAATTAAATGTGAAGTTAGGAAAAAAAAATTTGAAAATAGTGAATAGTGTACTAAAAATAAATATTAAAATAATTAGAATCGAAAATGAGGTATCGAGACCTCGATAATTTTAAATCGAGCCATAAATATTTTTATAAATATTTATGGAGTGTTAATATGCTAGTATTAAAGTTTCGTCAAGAAATTTTAAAGTTCTGATACTTAATTGAACAAAAAGGACTAAATTGTATCAAATGCAAAATTGTGGGAAATGATTAAATAGCTTAATTGATAAAAGAAAGAGGGTTTAAAAGGAAAATAGACCCAAGGTCTATTTGGGCTGGACAGCAAGGGCATGAAATCATCAAGAAAATAAGGAGAATTAAGGGCAAAATTGGAAAATTGCAAAATTTACTTAATAAAGCTAGGACTAAAGTGGAATTCTCTAGATTTCTCTTTATTTTTCTGTATTCTCATCAGAAAAATGAAATGGAGGAGTTCTATTAAGCTGGTTTTTCATATTTTTACTCCAATTAAGTTCAATTCTTGATTATTTCTTAAAATTTTTGTGTTTTTGTGACTTTTACAACTAGGTCCACTTGTTGAATTCATTAGTTTTTGATTCTATGAAAGAAATTGAAAGTTTATATACATATGTGCTGAAAGTATATGATGATTTGGCATGGAATTAGAGTTTTAAATTGTTTATATGTTGATTTTATTGTAAGAATTGAATAGAAAGTGAATGTTTGGGACCTAATTGTAAAAGAGTTTGAAGTTAGAGTTTTATGTGGAAATTCCAAATTTAAATAGTTATGAAATAACTTATAATGTTTAAGAAAAGTATTAATTGAGAAAATTATCTTAATTGAGGGGTTAATTGAGCAAGGACTGAATTGTATGAATTGTGAAATTTGGGGCAAAATGGAAATCAACATTTTGCACTAAAACTGTTTTGGACAGCAGCAGTAGTCTAACTTTGAAAAATCACCAAAAATGTAGAAATGGAATTAGAGTATGAATAAAATATGAAATTAAAGCTTATTGAGTCTAGTTTCTTATAAAAGAAATTATGTAAGCAATGGAATTTTAAATCATGAGATACAATAACTTTTGTGAGACAATGTCAGAATGATTTCGGTTCCCCTGTTTTAAATTTGGAAAATCATAAAATATTGGATAAATATAATTAGAGGCTTAAATTTATATGTTTAGAATCTTGAATGAGTCTATTTTCAAGAGAAACAAACGAGGACATCATTCGAATCTTGTACGAGAAGATAATTAATTTTTAGTGAAGAAGGGTCGGAACTGTCAGACAGCAGAATAGGGGAGACTTCAATGAATAAACTGTATTAATTGGCCCAACCAAAAATTATGAAAATTTTATGGTAAGAAGATATGTGAATCTAGTTTCTGGGAAAATTTATGGATCTTAATTTGGAGTTCTGTAGCTCAAGATAAAAATAATTTAGTGACTATGACACAGATGGACAGCTTGAATATTCACATAAATAGATAGTGAAAATTATATATAATGTTACCTACAAGTGTGTTGTTTATACTAAGGATGTGGATGGAGAGGAGGAGGAGGAAAATATACAAAAATATATGAATGAATCGTGTATAAATTGATTACATGCCCGATTATAATCGATAAGTGTTGAATTAGAAACGATATAATGTTTTATTTAGAATATTTATTATGAAATTATGATTATCGCTATAATACAAAAATCAAACTTGTGAGTTTATATAACTAAATTTAGTGACCATTTGTTAATATTATTAAATTTCAATATTATTTTATGAATGGTGATTAATATTTATGTATGTTAATTATTGAAAATAAGTAAATTATGTACAAAAGTTATGAAATTAAACTGAGAATTTCGGAGGAAAGGAACGCAAGAAATAAGTACAATCTTTCAGTGAAAAAGATGAAATGACGGTAAATTACCCAAGTAAACCGAGATTCAGCATTTGTTACGAATTCTCGTGTTTGCTTTCTGTTTAGCTCTTACGAGCTTCCGTTAACTCATATGAGTTTTAGTTAACCCTTTTGGGGTTTCAGTTCAGCTCTGATGAGCTTCAGTTAGCCTCCGGGCTTCCGTTTAGCACTTATGTGCTTCAGTTAGCCTTCGGGCTGCCGTTTAGCACTTATGTGCTTCAGCTAGATTTCGGGCTTCAGATCACGATGTACTCAAATCCGTAAGCTGTTCCTTGGATGGACAAGTTGGTAAGTCGTAAATGTAACATGTGGAAAAAGAAATGTAAGTAATGTTATCATTATTATTATTGAGCTCAATTATGTGATTTTATCATTCAGAGATTGTGTTTGACAAGATATGTTAGTAAATTATGAGTATGTGAATCAAAGTGACAGAATTTAAACACCTAATGAGGTTGAGCTGATTCACACGAATTTGTCATTTGAAATTGTGATTGACAGGAAGAAATAGTGAATTACATGCTTATCAATGGTTACACATAATTATCTGAAAAATAAGAAAAATGACGGTTATTGATATATGGAAATGTAAGACATTGATATATGAATATGGAATATGTTTGATAAATGTGTTCATTATTAACAATGGAATTATGTACCTCATATGTGTTATTTTCATAAAGATGATATTTCAAATACTTTGGTGAGTAAAGCTTAAATATGAAATAGTATGAAATCGAGACAAGTTGTTATGAAAATATATTTAAATTATCTGTAAGTGTTTTTGTACTCCTCGGTAATGCCTTGTACTCTATTTCGGCGACAGATACGGGTAGGGGGTGTTACACTTACATACGCTACGTTTGTCCTAGAATCAACTAAACTGTAGCTCCGATACCAATGAATTCTCACCTGTATTCAATACCCGAATAGGGTTACAGAGTATTACCAGACTTTTGAAACAATTAAACAACCATTTAGCATACTTAACATCATTTCATACATTCATCATTCAAACTCAATCAATTTGTCCCTAATATGAGCCTACAAGGCCCTAAACATACATTAGGAGTGGTTTGGGACTAAACCGATAACTTAAGAAACTTTTACGAACTTGGAAAATTTTTCTCAAAATAAGGGACACACGTCTGTATGGCCAAGCCTTGTGTCTCACACAGCCACCAGACACACCTATGTCACAGGTCGTGTGGACATTCGAAATGGGAGCACATGGTCGTGTCCCAGTCCATGTCCTACCCCGTGTAACTCTTTGACTTAGGTTACACGGCCAACACACACGCCCATGTGGCTAGTCCGTGTGCCCTAAAAATGATCACACACGCCCGTATGCCAGGCTATGTGCTAGGCCGTGCCAAACCTGTAGGGTATACTGATTTATGTTATACGGCCAAGTCACATACCCGTGTGTGAGGCCGTGTGGAGCATACTAACTTGATTTAAATTTTAACACCAGAGGACATACGGTTGTTTAACATAACCGTGTCTCACACACGACTAAGACACAGGCCCATGTCTCTGCCCGTGTGGACAAAAATAGGCTATTTACTAAGCCAATTTGCCACCTACAATTTCATGTACCTAAACAACCCAAATGGCACTACAACATAGCATAATTAAACATATATTTAGCCACAACCAAGACAAATTTCATACCATTTCCAACACTAATAACCAACATGCTTATAACTTATGTTTTTCTTAATCAAACATACCTAAACACATATACCAATCAACTAGCTAAACATTTACCAAACACATATCATTTTGTACCAATTCACAAGCATGATACCAAATCCACAAACCTCATAATATAAGTCATGACATATTCATCCATTTACTCAAAATACTGTTACATGAATTCACAACATAAGCCATATATTTATATATACCAACATTTAGTTCAAACATACCAAAACAAGCCAAGTCTCATGGCTATATATATACAACCCAAAACATAATCATTCACAAGTCATTTCTAATGGCAAAACTCACCACCAAAATACATATCAATATGACCACAATCCTATACATGCCATATGACCAAACCATTAGCTCAAAAGTACCAAAATGATGGTTGGATAGTGTGACATAGTCTTCGATGATCCCCGAATCCGAGCTAGCTTTGAAATCACTATAGGACATGGAAAATAAACAAAGTAAACTTTATAGCTTAGTAAGCTTGTATGATATAAACTTAACTAATCACAAATACACCATGCATCAATTTAAACATGTTAACATGAAATTTATGATTACTAACAAACCTTTCACATGTTTCTTCATTGTAACAGCCAAATTTAGACCCTAATCGGAACGATGGTTTCGGGACCACGAATCTGAGTCAAAAAATATTTAAAAATTATTTTCTGTGTTTATTTTGTGTGAATTTATAACTGTGAAATTTTCGTGATTTAATTTTGTCGTTTAGGTATCCGATTAAATAAAAGGACTTAATCGCGTAAATTGAAAACTTGATAGTTTAAAACATAAGGGCCAAATTGTTAGTGGCTTTCTAAGTTGGAGCATTTATGTTGTAAATATCCCATTAATACATTATTAGGACGGTATAAGACATATATTACATGGTTTTATATTATATCATTAAGGGTATATAAGTAATTAAACATTAAGTTAATATATGTTATAATATAATATATATCATAAAAAATTAATAAGCCATGTTCATTCTATTATTTTGACCGAAACCAAAATAAGAAAGAAAAAAGGAAAAGAAAACCTAGTTCAGCCATAAACAAGCTTGATTGAGGTATGTGTTTAACTCGGTTTTTGATAATTTCTACGTTTTTGATATCGTTGCTTCGAGTACTACAAAACCCATGCTTGAATTTTTTATTTTGGTGAATATTTTGAGTTATGTCATTGTTGAGAGCTTGTGATTTTTGTTGTTTGATGATGAAATATGAAAGATATGTTTTAGATAAACATGTTTTGTATTGGAGTTTTTGATGATTTTGAGTAATTAGGACTAAATTGAAAAAATAATAATTTGAGGGACTAAAATGTGAAATAAATGAATTATATGGGTTTGTATAGACATGGGAAAAATTCAACCCAACATGGGTATTTTGAAATTTTGTATATTTTGTATTTTGTTTAATAGGGACTAAGTTGTAAAAATTATAAATGTTAAGGGTAAAATGGTAATTTTTCCATTTATGTGTTTTTGGACTAAATTGAATGAAAATATGTTTGAATGAGTTTAACTTGAATATGTTTAGATCAAGAACCAAAGAAATCGGATTTGGAATGGGGAAAAACAAAAGTGGTCGACTAGCAGCCCTGTCTTGTTTTATAAAGTCTAAGGTAAGTTTATAAGCAAATAGACGCGTTTAATTGTAGATAAATGCCAAATATATATGTTGATATGAAAAATATGAATTTATATATGCTATTGTCGAATGCGAATAAGCTTGGTAACCATGTTCAAGCATTCGTTTCGACCGAGTTACGACATCTGAAAGCCCCATATGAACCTTAGGAATAGTTAGGATACATATGTCATGACACAGGATTCCGATATATGTGTGCGAGTACCATGTATAATCGGCCTCATAGGTGATATATATATATGATGCTATGATAAGATTTTCGAGCTTATGTATAAAAGTATACGTAGTCATGAATTTTTTATATCTAGTTGTTTTTGGGAAGTTGATTATTAATATGTTTAAATGACCATGTGAGTATTCGGACTTACAAGCTCAAAGAGAAGTGACTGAATGTTCAAAGCCCTAACAATGGCTTTCTTCTTCTCCCAATTCAGTTGATGAAGATGAATGGAGAAAGAAATTTGTTTTGTTTTATTATAATTAACTTTAAT